>NC_060273.1:95718143-96334828 GCF_021613505.1 Equus quagga | reverse complement strand
TCATGGATGTGACACTAAAAGCACACACAACAAAATAAAAATAGAAAAGCTGGACTACATCAAACTAAAAAGCTTCTGCACAGCAAAGGAAACCATCAACAGAGTGAAAAATCAATCTCCAGAATGGGAGAAAACATGTACAAGCCATGTATCTGAGAAGGGGTTCATTTCCAAAATACATAGCAAACTCCGATAACTCAACAACAAAAAAACTAATAACCAGTTTAAGAATAGACTAAAGATTTAAAAAGAAATGTCTTCAAAGAAGACATACAAATGACCAACAGGTATGTGAAAAGATGTTCGATGTCACTAATCCTTGTGACATGCAAATCAAAACTACAACGAGATTTCACCCCGCACCTATCAGGATGACCTATCAGGATGGCTATTATGAAAAAACAAAAGACAAGTGAGAGGGAGGCTGCAGAGAAATGGGAACTCTTGTATATTGTTGGTGAAAATGAAAAATTGTGTAGCCACTATGGGAAACAGTATGGTGCTTCCTCAAAAAGTTAAAAATAGAACTACCATATGAGCCAGCAATCCCACTTCTGTGCATTTATCCAAAAGTATTGGAATAACAATCTTGAGGAGATAGCAGCTGTCCATTGCACATTTATTGAAGCACTATTCACAATAACCAAGATGAGGAAACAACTAAATGTCCATGGATGGAAGAACAGATAAAGAAAATGTGGTTCATACATGTGATGGAATATTATTTAGCCTTCAAAAAGAAGAAAATTATGCAATATGCAACAACATGGTTGAAGCTTGAGGACGTTATGCTAAGTGAAATAAGCCAGTCACAGAAGGACAAATACTGCATGATTCGATTTATATGAAGAATCTAAAATAGTCAACACATAGAAACAGAGAGTGGAATGGTGATTGCCTGGAACCAGGGGGAGGGGAAATTCATCAGTGGGCATAAAGTTTCAGTTACACAACACGAATAAGTTGTAGAGATCTGCTACACAACATTGTGCCTATAGTTAACAATACCATATTGTACACTTAAAAATTTGTTAAGAGGGTAAACTTCATGTTAAAGGTTCTTACCACAATAAAATAAAATTTTAAAAATAGTAATAAAGTCAGGAATGGTACGAGAATGCCCATTATTACTATTTCTATTCAGTACTGAGTTAGAGGCCTTAACTAGCACAATAGAAAGAGATCAGAAACATAAAGATTTAAAAAGAGGAAATAAAGTTGCTATTATTTGCAAGTGATCTCAACTGTATTTTAAAAACTCAAAATTATTGGATCTATTGACAAGGTTGCTGGATATACAAAGTCAGTTGCATATCTATATGAGAGCAGCAAACAACTAGAAAACTTAATTGAAAGGAAAAGACAGCATTTGACAGTAGCATCAAATACAGAGCACCAAAGAAGAAATTTACCAAAGGATAGTCAGGATTTCCACAGGGAAACTGTAGAACTTTTTTGAAATGAATACAGTTTTATCTGACATAGGCTCTTTTCTAATCTCCAGAACATTCTGTTCTGTGGTCAGTGAGGTTCTATAACAGATCTTCAAAAGTAGAGTCCTTTCTGACCATATAAGGCCTACAATCCTTTGCATCAGGCCAAAATTGCCTTTCTGGCACTCCCTTGGTACCCTCAACATGGCGCCCTACTTCCCCTAGTTGTCCACTGGTTTCACAGGTTATTCCTTTGGAAGAAAGTCTATATTCTCAGAAACCCAGCTAAGTTAAATTAGACTAAATATTTCTCCCAACATTTCGTCTCACTATGTCCAGTTTTTCCTTCACCTCTATTTAATCCTCCCTTATCTCAATGCACACTTCCTACACTTTAGCAAAGTTGACCCTAGTTTGTATATTCTTCCATTATTTGTGTTCAACACCAATTATTGGCTCTTTACAAAACATGAATTCCCAAAAGGCACCTTTGCATTGCATGTGAATAAAGGTGTATATACATGTATGTATATATCTCCTACAACATAATGGTATAAATCTGTCACATGCATAACTGTCGAGACTATTCAGAATCTTTATACACAAACTCCTCATTATTCATATTAATTTGGGAAGTGGAGGCAGAGGCAGATTTAAAAATAATGAAATTTACAAGTAATCAAGTACAGTTTCTTAACAATTCTTGAAAAGCCATTTAAAGCATGACACTGTTAATTGTTTTGTCCCTGATTTCTCTTTCTCCAATATATCAGTATATCCTGAGAAAGAGGTAGCATTAAAAATATATACCCCAAAGACGTAGAATATGCAAACATATTTTTAAAAGATGAAATTAGGGAAGTGCTTAATGTGATATACCAAAAAGTCTTCAGACTTGATGTGACTTAAAGTGCCTGAAATATGTCTAAAAACCAATGAAATGCCACTTCAATGAAGGAAAAACTGATATGGTGAAAATTATTTTAAGCCAGGGAAAAAAAGAATTGATCTCACACTTCTATTTGATTCAAGTCTTCAAACTACAAGCCAGTTGGGTGACAAGTGAATTTGTCTTGGCATGCATAGCTATTCGAAAATCTCCTACCGAGTTCCCCTGAAAAACCACAGACAAATATTTACCAAAGTCCACAGGAGTCTGTTCTCAGAATAAAAAATCTTGAAGTAATAAAACAGCAACTACGCGTTCTGCTACCACACACTTTCTCCTTGAGTGAAAGATAAAACCTATGATTTAACTTCAAGGGTTCCGCTTTTCTTCCTTGAGTTGCTCAGGGAGAATGGATAAATGCACTGTTGAAGGAAAAGTCCTAGAAAGTCATCATACTTATTTACTCATCACCTCATTAACTTGCGACACATCTAATGCACCTTCACTCACTTGTCACCTCAGAGGTTACTTTCTTGTCTTACACTCATTTTAAGCTGGCCTAATTGCCATCTCAGTGCACTGTACCAAACACACTGTTGCTGCCCAACTGATTTTCACCATCTATTGTCACCGACATTGTAATTCACTCTGTGGTTTACCATCTGTCCTGGCTTTATGCCACCCTTTTAAAGCCCCCACAAACCAGGCACAGAGAGTCTCTTCCCACCCAAAAAGCACATTTTTAATAATAAATGAGTGACTTAAGGTCATTTTTTTTTCTCTTGAGGACTCAAGATGCTTTAATAACATATAAAACCAAAATCAAGTTCATGAAGAGCAGCTCTGCAGTTAAAGCTAGCTTTCAAAACTAAGCTCTAACTCAAAAGTATCAAAAGAATCCATGTTTCTTCTACTACAGAAAAACCTTCTCAACCTCACCCCAAGATCCTTCTCCAGACTTGTCTCCAATCACTTTTTGTACACACGAATTCTTCATGCAAACCACACCAAACTCATGACGGTCACTTTATGACCATGTGCCTCGGTCCATAGTGCTCTTTCTGCTGGGGAAGTCCTTCTCTCTCTTCTTTCTTATTTGGTAAACTCCTGCTCATTTTGAGATCCAGCTCAAAATTCACCCCCAATCTGTGGCTTTACCAAAATCTCCATCCAACTTCTAGTCAGAAAAAAATCCCTTTTTCGGATGTTCCCCCACAGATCTTTATAAATACTCCTATTACAGCACTGAGTACACTGTATTATGATGCTGGTTTTATGTATTGGTCTTTCTTAAATCTTGACATTTAACTAATTTTAATGAACATTTGTCATTTTGGGACTGCTCAGCATCCAAACACCTTTCCTATTTGGGGTAGGGTTGTCAGAATTATGAAAAACAAATTTTAAATTTGAACATACTTATGCCAAAAAATTAGCCATTATCTATCTAAAATTGAATTTAACTTGTTATCCTGCATTTTATCTGGCATCCCCAATTTGGGGAAAACCTAAGACTGTTGGGTGACAGACACTCACTTCCACTAGAAGGCGTAGGGGAGCAGATGATCTCTCCACAGGGCTCAGGTATGAGTGCAAGACCTAGACTCAGCCGTCAGAGGTCTCTGCCAGTCTCTGACTCTGGAGCAAGGAACACAAGTAGGGTCATGAGTCCCCAGAGCTCACAGTTTCCAACGTAGAGTTAGCAGCATCCTTCCCAGACTGTTTTGGCTGTGACCATAAGTGCTTAACCTCTCACAATTCCCGTTTTTTTTGAGCCTAATTCATGTACTTCTTATCAATTCCAATTTGCAAACCCTGCTTTATTTTTCTTTACATCACTTTTCACCATTCAACATAATACATGTTGGTTTGTTTAGTGACCATCTTCCCTAGTGGAAACATAAGCTTCCTGAGAGCAGGACTTTGCTTTGTTCTCTTTTCTCCCCTAAGCCTAGAGTGAGGCTATGCCTGTGACAGGTGCGGAGTTGCTACTTGTCGGATAAATGGAAGGAATGAATGAATTCTTCCAAATACCTTTTCCATTTAAATTTAACCAGAATTGATTTCTGTTTTGAAAGCAAAATACTTTTTTAGTATGTTCAGTTTTTTTAGGAAATAAATACACAGATAATTTAAAGTAGGATCATGTCTACCACATCAAAAATAAATTTTACAAATCTTGGGTAAAATCATAAAGTGACTCAGGCAGAGTCTATAAATTTGGGTACCATATGGAGCAGACTCACTAATTAAGAATCCAAACAAAATAGACAACCTTACAGTTTGTACCCCTAATACCTAGATGACCTTGCTTCTATGGTGTAAGCTTTATGCTTCAAAGAGTTGATGAGGAAGCAAAGATTTTTTTATAAAATGAGCAAAACTTTCTAATAAATTAGGATGGTCCTTTTCTCTCATCATTTCTTTATTTTCTAATAATTTTTTTTAAAGATTGGCATTTGAGCTAACATGTTGCAATCTTTTTTTTTCTTTTCTCTCTTCCTCTCCCCAAAGCTCCCCAGTACATAGCTGCATATTCTAGTTTGAAGTGCCTCTGGTTGTGCTATGTGGGATGCCGCCTCAGCATGGCCTGATGAGTGGTGCCATGTCCACACCCAGGATCCGAACCAGCAAAACCCTGGGCTGCCAAAGTGGAGCACACAAACCTCACCACTCAGCTACTGGGCCGGCCCCTAATAATAATTTTATTTTACAAAATATAATATAATATTAAATAAATCCCTATTCATATATATAGTAAAATGGTCAAAGAGAGAAGATTTTTCCTTGACTGCTATTTTGCATATAATATTTTTGCAGAAACGGGCTGTTAACAATTGTTTTTCTAAAAATAAACATATTTATGAAATCAGAACTTGGTATAGTTGTTTATAACTTTAGAATAAAATTAAACACTTTTCCTCATCAAAACATAAAACATATTATTCAACTATGACAGTAACTTTGAAAATTTGCCTTTAAATTCAGTTATGTCATTACACTGTCCCGTAGAATAACTTGGAAACATTTCTTTTCCTAATTCCATATTCCAACATTAAAACTATCCCATGACCCCCTAAACTGTGCCCACTCAAACACACACACACACACAAACACACACCCCTCAATAGGAGATTGATGTGTGAAAAGAAACCAAAGGGAAGAGGAACAAATGCTGAATCAACCCTATTTAAACTTTGTGTTTGTGGGCCCAGAATGCAAATGTTGAGTATCCTACACGTTGAAGGCTATGCAATCACTCTTAAATAGAGGACCCCCAAAGGGTCCAGCTGACATCCAAATTCATTTAAACCTAACCATATCCAGATATATGGATAACTTCTGCTAGAATCCTGAGTCTAAATTTGCATCTATTATCCATACTTTCTTTTTAGACCCATATTCAGTGCTTTGTCATAAATGCTCCACCGATTTGCAAACCTCAACAATACCTGTATGCATTAAAGCCAATGTGAAATTTTCCCTCCTTATTTTTCCTGACTTCTATGCAGACTTCCACATAGTTGACGATTCTCCTCATACACTCTCTTCTTCCAAATTCTGTAACATCACACTCCACTGATTTTCCTCTTACTTGTTCTTTTCCTCTTACTGCTTCTCTTCCTCTATCTAACTTTTTAATATTGACTATTTTCTTTTAGGCGCTTGTCTCTTTGCACCTTCCACTTTTTTCTTAGTTGAATTTATATCAGTTCCAGGGTTTGTATGTAACACAATGACAGCTACTTTGATGACTCCAGCTCAGACAGCTCCTCTGAACACCAGACCTTTATATCCAACTGCATAATTGATATCCCAGGCAGATATCTCATAGGCCCTTGATTTCACACAAGCCAAGTCCAGCTTATGAAAAATGTCTTCAAAACATGGTCTTTGTTCTGGTCATATTATTCAGTCAATGGCAGTCACCGAAGGTCCAGAGCACTGGTTCTGATTCAAACAGACACAAGCTCTAGTCTTACCTCAGACAGCTAACCAAATTCTGTATCAACTAGCTACTTAACCTCTCTAGCTTTAGAAAATACTATTATATTATAAATTGGATGAATTAGTAAAGAATCAGCACTCAAGAGTGTTGTTCCCTCCATTCTTTCTTATTTCCCAATTCCCACTAGTATTTCTCCAGTATAGTTTTTTCTCAGTCACATCTGTCCTCGGGAACTCTCTTTATGGAATTACCTGAGCATCTGATGCCATTTCTCTTATTTCAATTTTGGTATTGGAAACCATCAGATTTCCTTTGCTAGTGGTCTTTCTGTTCAGTGCCTTCAAACCCTTGAGTTCCTCATCTAGCATTTTCCAAAATACTCTTTTACATTAGTGTTTCTCAAACATTTATCTACAAAATATGTACTAGTTATTCAACACACATCCATATCACTAGTTTTAGGTAAGCTTTATGATTTTAAGCTACAGAAATAAAACATGCTGAAATTAGTACTGTTTCCTATCAATAATAGGGAAAATCTTGTTTCTAATCTTTCACTGAGATCTCTGTCTCATGCCAGTGATAAATAGTAAAATTAGATATAGGTTAGGTACCCATCTGGACTGGTTTTATTTTCTTAGTATTACAAGTCAACCAGAATGACAGCAAATTTAGATAGTTCTGGCTAAAAAGTTAAACATTGATCCAAAAATTATGAAGAGATTTTACATCAAATGCTATTTTTAATCCTCCTTCAGAACATAAATTGGCAACCACACCACATGAAAATGATTTAATTTGGAAGATTGCAGCAAATAGATTTATTTTCGTTTGCTACATTGTATTTGGCCCTGGAAAGTAATTTTGTGGTGGCATTTAGATGTCAATGTAAAGTATAATCATGATATGTTACCCATGTTTTTCTCTGACAGGTGAAGAAAATCATCAAGCACTGGGTAAGAATCAAACTCGTGGTTTGAACTATCTGTTCCATAATTTAGTCTTTTTTAAAATCCTGTTAAACTTTCAAAAAATAAAGTCATGATATTTCTGTTTTTAAGCAATAGGTTTAGCCTTTTCCAGATTCAAACCTATCACTAAGATTCAGCATTTGAATAAGCCATTGAAATTATTGACATAATAAGTATCAAGAAGAAATATTTCATATCATCTTCATTTCAAAAACTGGTGAGAGCACTTGTTTCCCATTGATAGCCAGAATACTCCAGTGGAAAACCATTATTATAAATTCTATCCATTTCTTCTCAAACACACTAAAAAGAACTACAAACACTGACAATAATTTCATTGTATTCACAATTTTCACTATTTCATTTCATTGAATGAAAAGAAATTGTTTCCAATCAAATGTTTACTGTGAATTAAGCCGTTTATTCCGTGGTGTTCAAGGCAATCTCTTATCCACCAAATAATGCTATTCCTTCCTGTACAAATGGCTCACATTCTTTCCTACCAATCTCAGAAGACCCTTTCTACTCTGCAGCACGGCTCAAAGATAATCATTAACAATTTTTTTAAACGTCTTCTGCAGCAGTATATTTAGTGAGGACCAAAATGTAGAGTCACTGAGTACTTTTCTCTCATATACTCACTGCATGTTTACTAAGGATGTATTCATGTTCAGCACATCACCGGTTGTAACCAACTGAAATTGCTTAGTGTCTAGTAAGTGCATTACAATAACTGCTTTTCTAAGTCATAAGTCCTTGATATAGGCAACATCCAAAAGTCTTGATTCAAAAATTGTAACTTACGAATAATTTTTTATTTCTTTTTCAACATTATACTAGTTTATAATCTTTTTGGCAATATCAGGACTTGTACTTTTTTTTTTGAGGAATGCAGTATCAAAACAATCCCGCAGTAATTTTTGTATCCTCTTTGATTTGATGATAAGACTCAATAATTTCCTATGTAGAGTAAAAATTTTTTTAGTTCTCAAATATTTGGAGTTTCTCCAGCTTTTCAGTTTCATCAGTTAACTTTTTCTTCCTTTCTAATCACCAAAGCTTGTGGTTGCTGTGCTCCAACAACGTGGAGATTCCAGTGTTCTCTGAATAAACAGTTTTATTCTCATTCTTGTTCGAGAAAAATCTGTATTTATTTGATTTCATTGCTTGATTTACCAGTACTTTGATAATAGCATCATAGTAAATATAACTTTTTGCCTATATTTGATAAAATTCCAGAAATAGATTGCAGATACCATAAACTACATTTTCACATATTCATCTGAATATTCATTGTATGTCTTATCTGTGTTTTTCTTTTTAGCTGCTTATGTGAACTTTTATGACATTTGATTAATTTTTTTCTGAGAACATACAGATTTATGTTCTATATTCACATGATTATTTTGAGATGATACATTTACTTTACAATTTTTATCACTGATTTTATGCTTTTATAAAACACTTCAATCAATTTTTCATGAATTGGGGTTAAAATGCACAACAATTGTAAAAATAAAATGTGAACTTAGTTTAAACAATAAGCAAATGATGTGCAAATACTTTAGCCAAAACAAATTATTCTCTAATAACTGAATTTGAGCCAAGATGAACTTAACAATTTAGTACATGAAGCACATATAAGATTGTAAAAAAGTACTGGAATTTCTGAAAATCTAATAATTGATCTTCTATTTCAAAGCTGTGAAATATATGTAAACGAAACTATATCTTTCCTTTTTTCCTTTGTAAATATAAAATCACTTGACAAGTCAATGAGTATCACCATGTATTCAAGAACCACATGATGAAAAACTCTGTTCCATACATTAATATATCTATTACTGAAAAAGTGTTCCATAGTCAAATATCTTTGGAAAATTCTGGGCTAAACAAAGTCTACCAGGTTTCTTTCCTGAGACTGTCCAAGAGCAAAGACTTGGCATGTAATATTGCCTGAGCTTATTGCAGCACAGAGCATTTCTTCCCTTCTTATGGAAGTTTCCTTTGGAAAATGGTTTAGAAACAAATCTCTTGGTTATTCTTTCAATCCCAGTTGGACTTAATTGATTAGTGGGTTTAATGAGTCTAAGCAGGTCTCATTTGTAGCTTAGATTTATGCCCTCAGAAAACAGCTCAGCTCCTGGATAATGTCAATTTACCTTTTTCTAGAATCCTCAGTTGAAAGATATTAACGGCCAGTAATTCTTAAGAGTTACAGTTGTATTTATCTACTTAACCAATTCCCATGCATTTCGTGCATCATTAGGATTTCACGTAGTCTAGTATTTGTATCTTCCAGTAAAGGTAAAGCTTAATTTTCTAGGCTCTCAGGTCTTTACACAGCTCTCAAAGTAGTGAATTTTCTTCTCTTCTCTTACTTTGCTTTGTCACATTCATCCACTTACCAATTTCTTCATCCTGGTAGTGGTATTCCTTCATCTCCATAGAATTTTTGCCTTCCTGTCTCCTTTCGTGAATTATTTCTTCTGCCTTGTCTAAACATATTCCACCCTTTAGCAGCAAATCATAATACAAAAGAAAAAGAAACCACTGTTTTAAAATCAAGGTGGATTTCTTTGTTATAATTAATTCTAGTTCTGAGGAGATGCTGTGACATAGTGGAAAGATGAGATCATTCTGGGTCTAAATCCTGAAAATTACCAACAAGTGAAATTTTTTAGTTTCTTCTCCTCATTGAACCTCAATTTTCTTACCTGTGAAGTAGATATAACAATTCCCAAATATAGCTTGTGGCATAGAATATACTGAAAATAACAAGTATATAATAATTGTTAACTACCCTCACCCTGATTTCTTGGGGCGGTAAGTATTTGTGAAACTCAGACAAACTACTTTTATCTCATTTACCAAGCAAGAAGGTTAAATCAGACGATGTTAAAGGCTCTTGAATTTCTAGCACTCTGATTGTTGGTAGCTTAAGGATTGTTCCTGTCACCGTCTCCAACAGGAATCCAGACACACGCCCTAGCACATAATTGGAAGCTGCAGAAAGTTAAACATAGTATGCACCTTGGAGGACACTGGAGCGATTTCTTGGATGCCCCTTCTTGGTGTCTCGTGATGAATTATAGCCTTTTGTAGGCTTCTCTAAAAACTCCTCTTATAAATAGCCACAGAAATAGTTTACTCGTATTTCTCCTAGCCTACATATACTCCCCTGAGGCCTAGGGATTTCCAGAAGTTTTATTAAGAAATCACATATTCCAGCAACGAATTTCGGTCACTAGTTTCTGTGAATACTGGTCAAGGATATTTTGGGCACTAGTCTTATTTATGAAGAGTGGCTCTTCTGTTTCCAACTAGGGAAGTTTTGTACCACTTTAACAGTCATCTTTAGTGGAATTGACAGTCTCTACTATTCTCTTTTCATTATAGTATTAAGAGTGAAAGTTTTATGTGTAAATCATTGAAATAAAACTGACTTCATTAGGGTTGTTGATATTTATTTTCTTTTCTTTCGAACCTCTTCCAATAGAATGGCTAAGTATAAATCTAAGAGTGCATTCATTACTATACTTTTCTCTGAAACCATTGCCCAAAATGATAACTCTTTAGTGTAAAGTAACTGCAATGTTCTCTAATATCCCATATGATAGCTAGTGGCTGCTCAATATTGCCTTGAAAATTACATGGAAAATTAAACCAATTCAACTAGCTAAGATATATTAATGTACATTATATATCTGACAAACTCACTCAAGCTAAAAATAATTAGCATTAAGTCAATAAATTCAAGCTATTTACATAATTGTCCCAATCTTTTAGAAGTCTGCTTAGCCACTCCTTGTTCACTCTTTTTTCCACTACACATATCATAGTTAATAGGTTTTTAATTAACTTGCAAGCAGACAATGTTTCTAAAAAGGGTTGGAAACTACTTATTATTAATGATATCTAACATTTTCACACACCCACCATGTTTATATAGACTTTTACTTGCACAGGCTCATTAGGATCCTTTGATAACCATTTCTACTTTATTATCAAAGGAGGTGATGTTCAGAGAAACCAGACGACTTGCCCAAGATCATCCAGCTAACAGAAGGGAGAACTGAGATAAAAAACCCAGGTCGCCTGATTCCAATGTCTACTTTTAGACACTGTCTCTCCATTTATTACATCATAGCATAAAAATTAACATTTAAAATCTTTTCAATTTATTTCTAATCAGTCAGGTCTCCCTATGTTGTCCAAATATTTTTTTAAAGTTCTAAAAGAAATATGACCCAAAAAAGGACTTATAGAAATATAATCCTATTTTTTAAGACGTAAGAAGCCATGTTTTATTTATTCTGTATCTCTTTTATTTCCATCAATCTTTGATTATCTAAGTTTTGTCATTCTTTCAAACAGAGAAAGTAACCATGTGTATGATAGTGTTTGAAAAGACCCCCAGCCCAGAATATCTTCTCCACTGCCAATTATTTCTTTATGTGACATACAATCTTGTGTAACGCAGCCACCCTCAGGGTCACACATCTAACTATGATCAGGTAACATTTTAGAAGGAAAGTAATGGACATCAGCTAGCAAATCTGGTGAGATCAAGTCCAAACAGAAACAGGGGTTGGGTCTGTCTTATTTTGTGTTCGTGTGTTTGTGGATGGTGGGCAAGAGTACAGAGTATTATTTGGACATTGGAGAAAGGAAAAAAGATAGCTGTGAGGTATTAAAACGGAATGCTCAGTATAAAAGCTTCTACTTCAAGATTTGCCTGGAGTCCAACTGCTCTAAATTGGGTTAATTTTACAGAACATTACCGCTATTGGGTGACCGTGAGAAATCTTGAGGCTGCTTGCCCTCTAACCTCCACACTGTCAAATGCACTAATTCAATATTCCTAGCTCCCTTTTTGACCCCTGTCTTTCTGTGCAAACCATGGGTCCTTACATGACCAAAGGCATTGAGTATTAGGGAAAATCTTTGTAATACATCAACATATCTTTGATAAAAGAAAGTGCTGGAGGCATTCCACTTTTCTACACTGTCCTTTAAAAAAAGAGAACAGCCCAGGTCTTTGCATATGCTTTTCAAATGGCCTCACACACATCACAATTTCAGCCATGTTTGGAGTTTGGAGTATTGCACAAATTCAGGGTTTTCCTCCTTTTTGTAAAACAACTGATGTGACAAATGATGAAAATTTCAGCATGAAATTTGCTATTGAGGCTTCCATCTTTCTTTATGATTTGTTATCAGGCCCTGCTATCCTTCAAGCCATAAATAAAAATGCAACTTTCATCTGCATTTCAAACTGAGGTGAAAGTATAAAAATTAAACATTTTCATTTTTTTCTGAGTATCAGTCACTCTCTGTGTGCTCCAAAAACAGCAAGACATACTTCCCGCTGCTGCTCCTCCAGAATGGTTTCCCAGAAAGGCCATAAGAAAAGAATATCTTATTATTAGCACATCTACAACACATGTAATTTACAGCTCTCCCTACCTATTCAGCATTGAAATGGAATTCCCATGCAGCTTGACAAAATAGGACAAAAGAGTTTTCTAACTGTGTCAGCTACAACCAAACAAGTAAAATAAAATACACCCACCTACCCACAGCATAAAGAAAACAATCTCTTAATTTCTACTAGAATCTGGAGGGTTCGGTTACTGAAAAATAAGGATTCAGTAAGAACAAAATCATACAAATATCAACTTAATATGTCATAGCTCATCCAAGGGGAAAATTGGCCCAAGTATTTTTAAAATTCAAAAATTAATTAAAAAAATTAATTAAAACTCAATCTATTTCCATGTGGGACAGCACATCTTGCCAGATCTGGGCATTGCTACCACATTACGTTTAGTATTTGTGTGTTGTGTGGTGTGTGCTTGCAGATGGGGTTGTAAGATTTTGTTCTTTGGAATTTAATTTTAGAAGAAGCAATCAGATCCTGCTGGGTAACTAAATGAATCAACCTGTCTAAAATACTTTTTACAAGAACAATATCTACATTCCAGCATCTTGAAACTATTGTAAAAACACATACCAAAAAAATTGAATTAATCCCCAGTGGACTGTAAAGGTTGCTGTTAATAATGCTCATCTGAACTTAAGGCTTCAAGTGTCGCATGTCTGTCAAAGAAAGGAGACAGGCTGGGGAGGGGCAGCAAGGACAGGCTGAAAACAAGGAGTACACGTTCAACTTCAACAGGTACAAGCTGCAGACGGGAAATAGATTGTTAGCAAAATAAATTATTTCCTGCCCTCCTGTAATTTTTCACAATCTGTGTGGCAAAGATTTCACTGCTGACACTGTCAACATATTCTTAGCATCTGTAGCCATTTACTGTGACCCAGTGGGTAAAGCAGCCTTCTCCAAATAACCAAACACCAGATTCTGCATGATGCAAAATGCTTCTGCCTTCCCAAGTGTACAATGGAATTAGAAAAATGGAATTGGTCCCAATGCTGCATTTATTTAAGAAGGTGGTTATACAGAGAGCAAGTGTTTATGAAGTCTCTTCTTATTTTCAAGCTTCTGGTTCAATTTACACCAAACAAATCCTAAACTGTTCCTCCAGGAAAATATTTTGCAAATGATATTCCTCCCTGAACCTCCCCCAAATACACAACAAACACACTCACACACATCCTGTCCTTCTCTCTGCCCTCCACCTTCCCCCACAAATGAGGCATTCCAATCAATTTGTTGTTGTTTTTATTCAAAGTAGTGACAAGGAGAATAAGGCTATTTTCTGGGAAAAAAATAGAGTCAATATATAAACACTTAAGAGCAGTCTTAAACCACATAGAGGCACAGCCTACTTTAAAAAAAGTCTATAGGGGCTGACCTGATGGTATAGTAGTTAAGTTCACATGCTCAGCTTTGGCAGCCTGGGGTTCATGGTTTCGGATCCTGGGTGTGGACCTACACACCACTCATCAAGCCATGTTGTGGCAGCATCCCACATACAAAATAGATGAAAACTGGCACAGATTTTAGCTCAGGGACAATCTTCCTCAAGCAAAAGAGGAGGATTGGCAACTGATGTTAGCTCAGGGCCAATCTTCCTCATCAAAAAAAAGTCTATGTGTTTTGTACCCTGCCTATTTACGAGAAGATCATTCTGAGTAATATTATACTTTGGAGCTTGAGAGAGCCATAAATATCATGCTTAGAAGATAGTGTCTCTAAACTCAACCTGGAAAATGGTCTTTATGAGTATGCCTTTTGAAAGAGAATGTTGTGCAGGCACAGCACAATCCCTATAGAACAAGACAAAAAAAATTAAATAAAAAGAGTAACACAACATAAGGGTCTGAATGAAGGTCACTTAACTCTCTTGATCACGAGAAGCCCTCTGACTAAAAGGTCACCTAACATCACCAGATTGTAGAATTGGAGAATCTTTTAAGGACCATTCAGTTGATCCCTTTTGTTTGTTAATGATGAGGAAATTCAGGGCCAGAGTTAAGCCTCTTCAGGATTAAACATGAAATGTGTGGTAGAACCACGGCAAGAACCCCAGTCTCCAGCTGGGAGACCAGTACCCAGTTGTGAAAGTTCTGACCTTTACTGTGCTGTCTGAAACTCAGAATCACAAGGCAGTTCAGCTTACTAGCTTTAACTTGGGCTTCTTAAGGCAGTGTGACTAAAACCTGGAAAATTCACTATAGAACACTATTTTTTGCGCAAAAAATCCCTCAAATAAATATGTTGATAAGGATGATGATTCCAGGCAATAAGGCTCACACACTGCCCTAAAGAAGGAAAGGATCCAAAAATACTTGAATGGTGGTACATTTCTGTACAAAGATGAAATCAATACAATATTGGCCATGGTAATGGATCTTTCTCTTAGCTGCTCACACCTACCTCCCTCTCCCTTGCCTGATTAAAAAGACCTCCTAGAGTTTTGATATGTGAGGAAATGAGATGGAAACACTACTTACCCCAGTGTCCAGCACAAGGTAACCTTGTGAGGAGAAGGAATTGAGAAAACTAAAATCAAAGAATGCTCTGCTTGCCATTACCTCAACTGATTTGAATAAAAGTGTGTTGTCTTGAACTGTCTGGTCCCTGGGGAGTGACTGCATAGACCTCACTCTCACTATTAACTTAACCAGTCACATGTGAGAGCCTTAGAAAAACAATGACATTCCCCTCTGCTACACTACATCAAGCAGCCACATGTTGTCCCCCTGTAGACAGACTGTCACTTCCACTGCAGAAGCTGTCATAGGATAGAAAAAGTTATCTGAGTGTCTGACAGCCAGACAGCCCACTGGGGGGAAGAGCACAGGGTCAAAGTCCTTGCCTAGAGTTCAAATATTTTTCTGTTAGAATAACAATCCTGACTGAACTGCCAGTATTCTGAATATATTTTCCTTAGTTCAAGGTTTTCCAATAGGTGGTTAATCATTTCTGGGGCTAGAAAAAGAGACTCAGTTTTCTAAGAAGTTTCTTTTTCCACCAACAACCTTTTCTTTTTCAACAAAGAGTTATAGGTGATTCAAATATCTGGATCAATGATATTCTTGAAAATGATAAGTGTTTAAGGCAGGAGAAAAAGCCCTCCTGGTAACCATCTCTCCAGATGTAATTAAGAATACTGAAGTTTGAATGTGCGTGTCTGGATCAAAGTTCAGACAAACGACACTTTGTTTTAGCCACAGAAAGATGGACACTCTATGAAATACAAAAAGACGTGAGTGAAATGAGATCCAGCAAAGGAAATTATACTTTTTTTTTATATCAGGACTAATTTTAGTTTATTTTTTCAACAGATTAGGTCAACAATTAGAGAAATTGAAAGAGCAAGCTAAGAAAACGTGAGGAAAGTATCTTGTGTAAACAAAAACAAAATAGAGAAAGTGAATCAAATTAAATAGGCTTAATCTCATATCTTAGTCCTGATGAAGTCACTTTCACTCATTATTTTGTGTCTAAGACAGGAAATATGCATTTATCATGCTTTTAATAATAACTATCGTTTACATAAATTAGTATGGGATGGGCTTGGTAATTTAAGGTTCATAGAAAAGAACCATTTCCACGACAGAGGTCAACGCTATCATGGCAGATACCACCATTAGCCCAGTCGACAACAATTTTTCAAACAGGATTTTGCCAAATAATTTTTTTTAATCCAACATCCTAAATGAAATCTGAATACTTTTTTTTGGCCTTTGCTGTGATAAGTTTATAGCATTTTTATCTGTGTAACAATTTTTTAAATATCTACAAGGTCCAAAACATTGTGCTAAGTATTGGGGGCAAGTTTGGGGAGTGGATTATAAATAAGTTGTGGTCCCTCAACAGTGTTTGATGGATGTGGCAAAGTCTCTTTGTATAGGGCAAAGAAAGACAAAAGGCGGGACAAGAAGGAGGCAGGGGACCAAGGGGAAGGAAGTGTACTGAATACACAATTTGCCAGTGTTTGCCAGTAGCAACTAGATGGTCTGGAGCTGCTTTCACATCCTGTGCAGCACTGCTGTCAATTGTGCTTAAAGAACAGTCCAGACTCAAGAGCCGCAGAATTGACTGGGTGGGGCGGCCAGGCTGATGGGATAAGCCTTAATGTGCTCCCCTCCTGGGCTACTAGTCTGTCTCCAGGACAGATTTGGCATAGGGGGCATTTTTTTGGTTCTTCCTTGTGGGCCCTAGATGGACAGAAATAGATTAATCACAACCCTTTCACGGATATCTTTTACTTATTTATCTATTTGATCATTTTCACAATGGTTTTAAATCCCATTTTGGGGCTGATTTGACTTTCAGAAATGACAAATTTTTTTCTTTTTTTTCTTTTTTTAAGAAGATTAGCCCTGAGCTAACATCTGCCACCAATCCTCCTCTTTTTGCTGAGGAAGACTGGCCCTAAGCTAACATCCGTGCCCATCTTCCGCTATCCTATATGTGGGACGCCTATCACAGCATGGCTTGCCAAGCCGTGCCATGTCCGCACCTGGGATCTGAACTGGCAAACCCTGGGCCACCAAAATTCTTAACTATGAATAGAAGGCCCAGGAGGAAAAACAGAGTCCAATAAGGGAGAAGGCAATGTTATATCCAACCACAACTTGGACAGGGTTGCCAAATTTGGCAAATAAAAATACAGGGCACTCTGTTACACCATAAATGATTATTTTTTTAGTATAAATATGTTGCATGCAATATTTGGTGCACACTTATATTTAAAACATTATTCACTATTTAACTGAAATTCAAATGTAACTGAGTATCCTATACTTATTTGGCAACCCTAGTTTAGGGTTTCAGAAAATCTCACACAGCAACACATTATTTACCTCTCATTGTTTCTCACTGAATATATATATATACAAAACATGAAAGAATTGCCTTCTATTATATTCACCAACCTAATTACGTCAAACATAGCATGATCCAAGAGTACCCAAAGCACAAAAGAGAACTAGAAAATGAGGCAAAGTTAAACGTTTTCCATTCTTAAACGTTTCTTCCTACATATCTAAAAATATGATTCTTACAACAGTTCAAAATCAACATTGACCAAAAAATCACTTACTGTTCTCTTAATCACAGCTGTAGGATTTTGCTTTGAGATTCAAAATCTGGTTAAATTTAAGTTGAGAGATTCTTAAAACTGTTTACTAAATTTTACTAAATTTGAAATAGACACACAAATAACTGTGATCTATATGGCAAAGACTAATAAAAAGGTAATTTAATCTCATCATCTTAAAAGCCAGATCAGATTATTAGTTCTGAGACTTGTACCCCCAAAGTCATCTTGGGGAAATAATGAAGACTAATAAATAGAGATATCCTTGATATTATGTCAGAAGAGCTAAGGCCCAACAGCCAAACTGAACCCCTTGACAAGAAGAAAGGAGAAGGTAAAAAAAAAAAAAAAAAAAAAATCTATAAAAAGAAAAACAACATTTCTGTAGGAGGTAAAAATGTTCAAAAAAAATCCCAAATCTTATATCCCCAAGATGCTGACACCAAGAGGCTCTTATTATGGATAACATCTCTTCTCCAAGCAGGGTACCCCACGCCTTGCCTGATTTACTACCTAAAACAAGGCTAAGAAGGGACAAATGGCACAGTCTAGATCTACAAATGTCAAGATGACAAATGTTATTTCTCTATTTCAAAGGACAAATCATTGATGCAGAGAATAACAAAATTTCAAAAGCACTCTGGCATGGCATCCTGAAAGGAAAATAAAGTAAAACAGTAAATCCTATCCTGAAGTAAGAGCCTGTATCACAGTACCGACCTGAGATACAAAGTGAAGCCAGAGGGACACTCAACCAGAAAATGGAGAATAGAATTTCCCTTCATAGCATTCCTTCATAGCAGCTAAATCTTAGACATGGGGCTCACACCTATAGCTGAAAGGTAAATTAGAGAGGTGGTTTTAGCCAAGATGTAGAATTTTCTAGAATGAAGCCATTATTTTTCAGTATAAGACACTGTTTCAGATTTTAACCTCTGGCAAGCTATTATAAATTCCCTTTGCCTCAGTTTCTTAGTCTGTAGGCAAGGATAATCATTTATTTCATAATAAAGTAGTTAGGAAGATTAAATGGCAATATTTGTAAGGTACTTGGAATAGTGTCTGGTACATAGAACATGCTAAAAAGTGTTTGCCATTTCAAGAAGTCTTGAACATAAGGAATCCCAAGAAGTCAGGAGTCCCGGTTATTAACAATAGAAATAAATAGTCATTATTGAGCTAACTGTGTGGTATAGCATTCTACAGAGCATTCACATACATTACTACATTTAATCCTTCTGACCTCCCATTTAATCGTTCTGACCACATATTATTGATCCTGTCTTATTACGAAGGAAAGAGGTCTTCCTAAGATGGTGCGACCAATGCATGTTACCTGTGAATAACAGGCAGTAGCAGCGTGGTGTTTTGTTGTTTTTCTTTTATTAATTTTTGAAAGCACTTTTAATTTGATGGCTTATCCAGGTTTCACAGTCTTGCTTGACCCACTTTTGTCTCCTCTTTACCTCTCAAAGGCAATGCAGGAAATGGGCAGGATAAGGAAAAAGAGACAAAATATAAATTCAAACATGCCAAGTTTTAGCATCTGACTTTGGCAGAGTCACAAGACCACAAGACTTTTCTAATTTACTTTAAGCAACATAAATAGTTCCATCTTCCTCTCTGTCAGTCATCTTTCCACTCCAGCATAATTACAAGGTTTTCTCTTATGAATATCAGTTTTTAAAATAATTTATGCAACTGTGTATAGCTCAACTATGAGTTTAAATGAAAATTTTGATAAATGCAAGTAATTGATGTTAATTTACATATCCCCCAATGATTATCTGTAGTTTAGGGTAAATAGTCTGAGGTTCTCTGCTGCATCTTAAATAATCAGCGATGACAGCACCTACATGAAACTGGTTAAAAGATCACTTCAGGACAGAGACCAATAGTCTAGGTAGAGCCTAAGAAAGTGTCAGCAAAGGTCCAAGCAATTCAAAGAATTCCATTATGATAAGCAAATGAGCAAAAGGCCTGGGCAACTCATTTTCATAAAAATGAGGTAAGAAGCCATTATTTGTTCATTTATAAATATTAACAAATCCCTAATATGTGCCAGGCACTGTACTAAGCATTGTAGACTCTGTGGGAAGAAAATAAAAACCTAGCCCTGCCCCACAGCAGTGTATAGTAGTGGCATTATATCTAGTCTGGGGAGGCAGGGAGTGTGTCTCTATACAAGTGAGTGTTGTGCTGAGTTATGAAATGAGATTATGCAAAAAATGGAAGGAGCAATATTCAAAGAACTTGTGGCAAAAAGGATGGAAAGTAGCTGGAAGAGAAGGAGCAAGTAGAAGCATAATGAAGGTGAGGCTGGAGAGATATCAGGGATAAGAGCCATCATGGCCCATCGAGTCACTAATGACTACTACTTTTTTTTTTTTTAATTCCAAGAGCACTGGGAGGTTTTAAGCAAGAGCAGGGAGTAGGGGTGGGCTAGGGTGCGTTATCAGCATTTGAAAAGATTGTTCCAGCCGCTGTATAGACAGATTAGATAGAAGGTTATTGCAGTAGAATAGGTGAGATGATGATATCTTGGAGTAGCACAGATGAAATGGAGGGAGTACATTATATATAGGAGCTAAAATTGACAGGACTGGGTGATACATTGGATATGGACTTGTTTGATGATGTATATCTGACACTAAAAACAGCACCTGGTACATAATAGCACCTAATAAATATTTGTGGAATAAATCTTGAATGAGCATATACGGGGATGAGGAAAATGAGGTATCAAGGTTGATTCCTGAGATTCCAGGTGGCATATCTTGGATGAATGGGGATGCCATACAGAGATAGAACACCCATGAAAAAGGACAGGCTTAAGTAAGAGTTCATAAGTTTAGTTCTAATCTCAGTGATTTTGAGATGACTGTAACTCATCTAAGAGAAAGGTCAGGAAAGCAGGAAGAATGGATAACCTAGAGCCTGGAGGAGAGGTCTTAACTAGAAATGTAAATTTGTGAGTCAATTATTAAAAGAAGAGATTGAAGCCTCAAGTATAAAGGCTATTGCCTAGGGGGAGACTAGAGAGAAAATGAGCAGAACCAGCACCAAGCTTAGAGGAGCTATGTAACCACAGAAAACTGTCATGGGGAAGGAGCTTGCAGAGGAGAAGCACACAGAGAGGTACAGATGCAAATAAGAAAGATACGTATTGTGGAAAGCAAGCTCAGAGACTGTTTCAAGAAGACAACAGTGACCAACGGTGTTGAATGCAATTCAAAAGTTATGTATGATAACATCAAAAAACATCCTTTGGGTTTAGCAATATGAAAAACCCTTGTGAGTTTAGAAAGAGCTGTTTCAGTGGAGTGATGGGACCAGAAGCCAGATTAAATTGGATAATTGATGAGTGTCAAAAGAGGAAATGGAGGCATTGTACATAAGCAAGAAGATAAGAAAATAGTATGGTGACTGGACCGGAATGAGAGAGGGGTCAATGACCAGGATATAAACCCAGGAGAAGTATTCAGCTGACAAGTAGAGGCTGACTATGTTTGTGACAACATGGATGGACCTTGAGGGTATTATGCTAAACAAAATAAGTCAGACAGGGAAAGACAAATACTGTATGATTTAACTCATATGTGAGAGAGAAAAATAAAAACAAAAACACGTAGATACGGAGAACAGAGTAGTGGTTACCAGAAGGGAAGGGGGTAGGGGAGGGCAAAAGGGCTAAAGGAGCACACATATATGATGTTGGATGGAAACTGGACTTTTGGTAGTGAATACAGTGTAGTCTATAAAGAAGTCAAAATATAATGATGTACACCTGAAATTTTACATAATGTTATAAACCAACGCGACCTCAATAAAATAAAGAAGAAGAGGCTGACTATACAACAGAGAGAAGAGATAATCAGATGTGAAAGTTTCCTGAGAAAGGTCAACTCTGAGTAATGTCAGTGTTAGAAATGCTCTCAGCAGGAGTTTTTAGCAGATTTGAGATTTCAAAATATAGTGGTAGACAGAATGCCCAAGGAAGGAGCTAGAAAATGGCCCAAAGCAACCTATCCTGGGAAAAACTTGCATCAGATATTTCATAACATCCAAGAAGAAACATCCTTTGAAGTTCTCTAAAATTGTTTCATTAAGGGGAAAAAAATACCTTATATACCATTTCCATATGCTTTTCATATGGGTGGAGAGTAAAAAAGAATGAGAGTAACTATTAAAAACTGCATCCATGGATAATATGTCCAATACTCCAAATATAGGGGGCAAATCAAGGGATTTGGAGTCAGAGGTCTCAGGGCTTTGGACAAATTTATTTGATCCACTGCTCTTTGCACCACACCAACCATCTTGCCTCCCATTGAAATGTATTTTTAACAATGTGTTTGTAATTGCTAAAGCATTTGCTATATGCATGACTGCTCCTCGTGGGAACAGTGGAGAAGACACAAGAACAGGGATTCTGGTCAGAAAAGGAAAAACTGATACCATCACTTCCCACCTTTTTTCTCTTGGTAGATCAGATGGATGGATGGATAAATCAGTGGAAGAATAGATGGATCCGTGGACAGAGTTTCTACATTTGTACTAGAACTTGCTTTGTCTTTATTTGCAATTAGCAAATGGTAAGGAGCACTGTACAGAAAGTAATCCAGCCTCCTAAGGTGCCTAAATCCATAGGAGCCACCCACCCTAGTCCATGGAAGGAGTAAGTGTGCCAGAGCCTTCCCCATTGGGGCAGTCATTGACAAGTCACTCACAGAATGTCTGCGCTCTGATTTCATTGGTTGCTCTTCCTGCACCAATTTGTTGATGGTAAAACTAGAGTTTAATTTTAAGGATAAGGAGAAATGTTCTCAAGCCTCCAGCAGAATCCTTCTGTTACAGCCTGGTTTAACAAAGAATCCTGCTCTGGGAGATTGGACATGTGGACTCAAGGGGTATTTGTCTTCGTAATTGTCCATTGTGCGTCTATCTTCATCAAGGCCTCCTAAAGAGAAATGGCTTTGCCAAGGCAGAATTCAGTCATTGCTGAATCCCTTGGGCTAATAGCAACGACTTTCAGTTTGTCACATAAAAACCAAGCATTTGCTAAGATTTTAAATTAGAGTTTTAAATATTTTAATGATTAACGGCAAGTGAAATATGCCCAAGTCCCAGAAATTGAATGTCAGCAGAATAAGGAAACGGACCTAGAATTATTGTCTCCTTCAATGAATTAGTTCAAAGGAGAGAAGCTGTAAACTAAAGTTCCTTGATCATGAAAAATGTAACTGCTATATAATATACCCCAAAACTTACTGCTCTATCTCCTGCCCTTTGAACTAATTGCAAGAAAATCAAGGGCAGCAGGTCTAAGGTTGATTTTGAAGTCATTTTCTGGTAATTTAAAGTAATTGGGATTTTTTTATGACGGTTGCTATAAAGAAGAATATATAGCTTTGCTATTCCTTGTGACAGTTCTTTGAATTACACCTCCAGAATAAGAAGTATGAGACATGGCTGTTAATTTATAGCAATACACCCATTCCACCATCATGGGCTGGCATTACAAATGAGCACAGGAAAAAAACAGCCTCTGGGTAAAATGAGAAGCGCCTGTGAGTGCTCTTAGCCAGTCCACCTCATTTCTACCCAAGTACACATCCACATAGATTCCAATACGGCCCTCTGAAGTCAATCTGCATCTTGGAGCCAAATGGCAACTCATCTGGAATCCTGAGTGCTACATGAAATGCTTAAAACATGCAAGAATCTTAATTAGTAAAGGATCAGGGAAAAAAATAAGTGTTCTCTTAATAATTAGGCAAAATCGAAGCATGATGACAAATGCTCTGACTGCCTGTCTCTGAGATGCTTGCTGGGGGTAAAGCTTGTCAGTCACTGCCTCCTTAGCACAAATTGCATTTGATCTCAGGAAGGGCTCTTCACAGCAAAAGAGTATAAAGATGTTTTCAGTATCTCCTCTTCCCTTCAGTACCCCTGCTGTGTGGGTTCCACCATAATTAGACGCTGGCTTTTAGTGGGATGCTTTGAGTGTTCAATTAGGTCTCCATTCTTCCTAGCAGTCCTGTTTTAATATGAATGAGCACAATGCCAATTATCCTTTAGAAGAATGCTTTTGAGTTGCATTGACAGTCTCCCTACATGTTTGACAACTACAACGGTGAAACACCACCCTTAATTCAGATGTAAGGGAGGAAAAAAATAAATGGTCTAAATTTCTGTTTGAATTCAACTAAAATCATGATGTCTCTTCCTGTCTAAATAGAGTGATAGACCAAAGGCTTGCTATTCAAAGTGTGCTCTGCAGGCCAGCAGCAGCATCACCTGGGAGTTCTTTAAAAATGCAGAATCTGGGGCCCCGCTTCAGATCTACTGAAGCAAAATATGCATTTTAACAAGGTGCTGGGTTATTTGCATGCACATTAAAGCTTGAGAAGCAGTGATCTAAAGCCACCAAAATATCTGTGGTAATACACAATGTTTAGGGGGAAATTGTTTCTGGTTAAGAAGAGAAATAAAGATAAAAAGAAAGAAAAAAAAAATGGTGTCCTTGTTTTGTCTCCTCACCAAAATGGTGAATATAAAGTGTAGAGTTTTAGCAATATTTAAGGAAATAAGTCAGAATATAACTGGTGTGATAGACATCAATGAGGCCCATAGGACTTCCAATTCTCCTCTCATTCTGAGTTACATGGAAGGATTGCATTTCCTTGCCCTCTTAAACTTGGGCATGGCCAGTTGACTTGCTTTGGCCAATGAAATGTGAGAGGAAAAGGATGCATCTCATTTCCACATGGAAGCATTTAGGAACTAGTGCACCATTCTCCATTGTCCATGCATTCTTTTCCACTGTCAAAGTGTTAATGGAAGCACATGTTGATGTGGAGATGCTATAAGAGAAAAGAAAAAAAAGAAAGAAACAGAAAGGAAAAAAATGGTGTCATTCTTTTGCCTCATCACAAAAATGGTGAATATAAAGTACAGAGTTTTCACAATATTCAAAGAAACAAGTCAGAACACACCTCCACCAACACATGGAGGACAGCTGCCCCAGAGAGATGCCTTGACGCTCAGCAGCTTTTAAGTGGGTAAAAAAGTAAGCCTCTGAGATGTTTGGGGTTTTATTATTGTAGCATAGCTTCATCTCTCCTAGCTCATACAACTGGCAATGTATAAAATGAAATGAGGTAAAGAAACGTAATCATTGCCCATTGCACAATGGAGAGCCAAAGAGCTTAGAGGTACGGTCCAGCTTCCTCTCAAAGGCATCCACGTCACCATAATAACTAGTGTAATTGGGAAATGCCCTGCAACCTTCAAATCTGACACTGCACAGCTGCATCATGCAATATATATCTTGAGTCACAGCCTGCAGAAGTAGGACAATAGTCCTTTCTTGGTTTAGAGGAGACTGAAGAGACTCTGAATCTCCTCTTTTTCCTAAAATTATCCAAATATGTTGCTTTGTATTCACTGCAAGCTTTACCATCTGTTTCTGAGGTGCTTAACAGCATTTACAAGCTTTGTATATAGCAAGGATGACATTGGAGAGGATTCCTTTCCTCGAGAACATGGATATGCCTGGATAGAAAGAGTACAGCCAGGCTGGTTTCATTGAGTACTCTTTATCCATCACTCATTGACTTTTAACAGAGACAACAGTAGACCTACAGCTTATCTCATTTTTCAAAGCATTAAATGGGAGTGAATCGTGGCTAATGACACTGAGATATCTCTGATGGTAACACTGGAATCTCTCTGGGCTCAGAGAACCTAATCTAAGATAGAGAATCCCTGGTGTCAAGCATAGGCACCATCCTAGGTACCACTGCCAAAGGTCTACTGACATTATCCGGGAGAAATTTAAAACGCTGAACAAAATGCTATATTTGCATTCATTTCTAATTACTTGTAGCTAGAGGACACCAAACTCAAATTAAGACACATACGCAATAATAGAAAAGGACCCATCAGATATCTGCTCCATTAGGCATTGCCATTTGATGGAGAAATGTTGATACAAGTAAGAGAAATACAGATATAAGAAGAAGATAAAGTAGTTATTGAACAAAACTCTGTCATGAACTTGGGTAGGTTTAAACACAAAATTATCATGCTCATTTGTGATGAAATATAATGGGAACTTTAAGGCAAAGGACATGATTATTTGACCTAATCTTGTGTTCAAATTTTCCCTGATCAATGCAACAGAAAAATATTAAACACAAATCAAGGAAATTTGTTTTATGTGTGATAATGATACTGCAATTATATTTTTAAAGAAAAGATCTTGTCTTTTAAAGATATGCTGAAACATTTCAAAATGAAATAATTATGAGTCTAGGCTTTGCTTCATCATGATCTGGGTGGAGGTGGGGTGAAGTAAGTGTTAATATAGGCAAAATGAGATTGGCCAATTATGATCACTGCTGAGGCTGGGCGATTGGTATATCAGATTCATTACTCCATGCTCTCTACTTCCCTGAATGTTTGAAAATTTCCATAATAAAGAGAAAAAAGATTAAAACAAACAAGCAACCCAAGGGGTATGAACTAACAGCTTGCCATGCCAAGCCCTTGACTTACGAATCACAGTGGGTCAGCCAAGGTAAAAGCATGCATAAGCAAGTCCAGTCTCCTCATTACTTTACCTGCCTGCCCTGCACACAGAGTTGTTACTGATTCAGCTTAATCAACTTCACTAATTTACATTTGCTAGTTGGACATTTCTGAAATATTTCAAAGGAATACCAGAGATAGAGGGAAAAAAGGAAGAGTTTTTCTAATGAGCATTTAAATCTTGTTGCTCTGAGCTGCCTTACCCCATTTGCCCTTCTCTCATGCCCCAACAGCAAGACGGCTCTCAATTTGGGCATGTCTTTTATTTATCTTTTTTAAAAATTCCAGATGAGTCATCTTCTCTCTCTTTAAATTTAATTTAAATGTATTACAAGTCTAATTTCCTAAACTTTCTCATAGTTATCCAAATTTCCTTGGGCTTCCAAAGTGAATTAGATATACTTCAAATTTTGTCTTAATCATGCTTCTCTTTGAAAAATAAAATTTCATGGCTCTGTGAAAGATTTTTTTTTTCTCTCTCATAGGAATTTACAAAATGCTAATGGTAGTGGTTGGGGGTGGAAGGATGTTGGATGTTGTTCTTTAAAACATCATAAATGTGCAATAACCAGAAGATTTTGAAATAGTTTATGGACTAGAATTTGACAAATTTTGATGTCAGAAATCTACAGCAAGGGATGGTTGCAGTAGACCAATGATGCTTTGTCTTCTTCTAGTAATCTTTTCTAAAAATAATAGAATGTAAAAATGATTTGGACACAGGAATCATTAATAATAAAGTTAAGAAAAGTAAATTAGTAGTAAGAATTATTTAACAAGAACAGACCAAGCAGGTGTCTTCCATTAGGTAAAATCTATAGCTAAGTACCATTTAAAAAAAATTCATTTATATATAGAGAGAGTCATCAAGAGAGAAATTTCCTTGCTTACCAAGGAAGTATGCAACATTTTCTAACCATCTGCATGGAAGTATAAATTGGTACAACCACTTTGGAAAACTCTTTGGCAACATCTAAAGCTAAAAATACAGATGTCTTAATTACCAAGCAATTCTACTTCTAAGAATATATCCAACAGAAATTAATACATTTATTCACCAAAACACACGTACTGGAATGTTCATAGTAGCACTTTCATAATAGCCCTGAACTGGAAACCACCCAAATGGCCATAGTCAGTAAAATAGATAAATAAATTGTGGAATACTCACACAGCCTCAAGAGCATAACACTCTGGGTATAAATCATTAGTCTAACTGTTATCAATCTCACTATTTTCAGTAAATGATGTTGACAAGCTGGTACAAATCTCCCCAAACTCTGACCCATGATTACAAAGCAATACCCTTAATGATTCATGCCTTTACCAGAGAGTCAGTGCTGTTGAGGTACATTTTTTTATTCCATTAAGACAGAAAGCTAATTTGAGTCCTGCTGGAATTAACCCTCAGAGCATACCAAGTTAGCCATTCTAAGCCCATCCCATACTACCTCCTGAAACAAATACCACTGGAGATAATCTTAGAGTTAATGTATCATCTCCAGGAAATCCCTGGTAACTTACAAATCTGTAAACCATGAATAGTAATATACTGAACCACTGACAACTTTGGAGAATTCAGCAATATTTGTTTCTAAATAACCAAGCAGAAAAGATCCTGAAGCAATGGGATGAGGGATTTGATGAGGAAGTAGAGGAAGTTCTGGACATTGGAGGAAGAAACTGTCCATACCATGTGCTGGAGAGTGACCCTAACCCACAGATACAGAGTGTGCACTCTGGAGACCTGCAGGATGTGAGAGCTGCGCATGGAGTCTCTACTCCTGGGTTCTGTTTAGCTCCCTATAAGCTTGTTCAACTCACCCATTCTTCACCCAAAATAAGTTTTCATGATACCACTTATTCTCTTAAATATATGTGTATGCACTATATATACGTATATATTTAATTTTATGCCTATTATAAACACATGTATCCTATGTCAGTTTCTAAAACTTTTACCATCCATGTCACTCAAAACTATGCCAATCTTCTAATGGGTTAATTTAACTAGTCCTGAAGGAATTTGGAGAAATTTCTTATTTTCTCAACTACTTGTATAGATATTGGAAAGACACACAAAAATATTTTGCTCCTTTTTGCTTATATCATAACACTTATTTGGTCTTTTTTTTGTCAAAATGAACACGGCCTTAGGATTTTTTAGGATTAATAAAGTCATATATGTTAATTATAAAACACACACAGGGAACAAAACACTTTAAAAAGTAAGACATTCTAGTTTAAATTTGTTTTCTCCCAAAAGCCCACTGAAACCAGAGTAAAAGGGATTTTTAAAGACATAAACCTATAGGGCCAGCCCCATGGCATAGTGGGTAAGTTCAGCATCCTCCACTTCAGCAGCCCAGGTTCACGGGTCCAGATCCAGGGTGTGGACCTACATCACTCATCAGCCATGCTGTGGCAGTGACTTACATAAAAGTGGAGGAAGATTGGCACAGATGTTAGCTCAGGGCTAATCTTCCTCAAGCGAAAAAAGGGGAAGACTGGCAACAGATGTTAGAACAGCGCTAATCTTCCTCAGCAAAAAAAAAAAAAAAGGCATAAACCCATAAGGAGAAGGTGAAAAGGAGAAGACAGCAATAAAACCCTAGGTGCTGAAAAGAGATGGGTGTGTAGTAATGATTTAGTAGACAGAAGAAAGGGAAATTCCCTGCCAATAGAGGAAAAAATTGTGAAATAACCTTATTTATATCACAGAATCCTTACAAGTTCAGGATTTGGCAGCATTTGATACCTCTGGAACTAGGGAAGAATTGGGGAGAGGGGTCTATAATTTAAAGGACTGTGGGAAAACTGAGAAGCAGCAGATCAGTAATTAGATCCTGTAATCCATGTTGCTGAGTAACTTCCCTTCTCTCAACTCAGCAGAAACTTGGGGATTTAATCTCTGAGGCTCTATTTCTGGAAGGAGGCCATGCACAGTTGAGAGCATAGGTATCTATTTTTAATTTTAAACTGTGTGTTTATATTTCTTACCAATTCTAAAAGAAAAAATGCAATTTTACTTCTAGAATTCCAGCAACCAGATTTTTATCTTCCAAGCAGAAGACTGCAAGACTCTTCCGTAGAGAATCTCTCCAGCCCAAGAAGAAACACCTAGAGGTATTGTCATTAGAAGTTGCCCCCTCAAACAGCCCACCCAAATCCCCCTACAATAAAGCACAATATCAACAAGCCCAACACATGGCGGAAGGGGAAAGCAGTATCTTCATCATTTCTGGTCAAGGATGACCAAAAAATACTCTAACCTAGAAACTAGAGTCCAAACAAACTTATATAAGGAATGACTGAGGGTCCAGGCTGGTGGTGCAGCGGTTAATTTCGCACATTCCACTTCAGTGGCCCAGGGTTCACTGGTTTAGATCTGGGGTGCAGACATGGCACCACTTGGCAAGCCATGCTATGGTAGGCATCCCACATATAAAGTAGAGGAAGATGGGCACGGATGTTAACTTAGGGCCAGTCTTCCTCAGCAAAAAGAGGAGGATTGGCAGCAGATGTTAGCTCAGGGCTAATCTTCCTCAAAAAAAAAAAAAAAAAGAATGACTGACAAAACAAACACTACAACAGGAGAAGAAAATTTTAAATAATCATTTTCCCTAGCATTCTCAAAGAGATGAAAGAAGATTCTGCAATACAAACTTGCCATGGCCATCTATTTAAACAAAAAAAAAAAAGTGCTTCTAGAGTACAAAAAACAACTCATGAAAATTAAAGACGTGATGGCAGAAATGAAACACCCAATAGGAGCATTAATAGGCCAAGAAGAGGAAAATTTTCCAGAAAGTAGGACAAGAGGCTAAGAGATGGGAAAAAGATAAGACTATTAGAAGGAATAGTTCCTCAGAGGAAGCATCCATATAATAGAGTTTCCAAAAAGAGAATGAGGAGCAGAAGAAATTACCAATAAAATCATTCAACCTGAATTGTCAGATTAGAATGGCTCACTGAGTGTCCAGCACAGTGGACTGAAAAAACACTTGTATCAAGGCATAACTTGTTTTTTTTTTTTCAGAACATTCATGAATCTCCCTGTTTCTAGCAGTGTGAGGGAGACAGGGAAGAATGCATCACATAGATATTATGAGGAATCACATGGCTTTGGACTTCTCAATAGCAACCCTGAAAGCAAGAAGACAGTGAAGAAATGCCTCAAAACTCAGAAGGCTAATGATTTCCAAAATAGAATTCTATACCCAGCTAAATTATCAACCAGTATAGAGATAAGATAAAGACATTTTCAGACTTGAAATTTCTTTAATAAATGTCTGTCGCTCCAACCCTTCCTTAAAAATCTACTACAGGATGTGTGTGAACAAAACAAGAAAGAGTAAACAAGCAGATCAACAAAAGGACATTAATAGTATCAGGAAACAGAGGACCCAACGCAGGAGAGAGGCAAAACGGCAAAAGGAATTATCAAGACAGGGAAGAGAGATCCCAGGGTGGTAGCTAGGCACAGGGATATAGAGCAACCAGTCCAGGCTGGAGCAGCATCACTCAACAGACAGACATGCAAGAGTTCTAATCATATAGCTCTATTTCCCTGAGGACAGGATGCCTGGATAAGGCTGGCACAGGTTATCTGTAGCCCTTGTTTGTCTTGATTACATGCTTGTGAAGCTTCTGCTCTCCTCTAAATGCCCTGCAGCTTGTAGCAGTCATTTAACTATTTCATCTCACAGAGCTGTCCTGTCTTGGGATGAACCTGAGACTTGCAAAGTAGGCCATAATGAACATAAAAGAAGAAAAGAGAAAGCAGTCTACTCCTCCTGACTACATTTCTATTGAGTATTCAGTATTAGGCCTGCTGGATACTCTGATTAGTGTGCAAGCCCCATTTTCCCAGGACTCAATCGGAACCTCGTAGACTGACTTTTCCAAGAAAGGACTCTTGGAAACTATAAAGATGCCTGAAGCCAATGAATCAGAGACTGTTCATTTTATCATCTCTTGGGAGTCTTTATCTAAAGGTAATAGATTTGTGCATGCTACTCAGTTTTTCCAGACCACCCAATATATTATTTAGATAAAATACACAGAAAGTAAATGATCTTTTAAAGCGAGGGAATGAGTCTGGCAAAAGACAGATAGTGGCTACCTGGAAAAGAGGCGGCAGGATGAGAGCAGATGCATTTGGAGAGGGACATACTGGTAGCCTGGGTGGGTAGTCTTTTTGTAATTTTATATATATGTATATATATAATGTGCATATATGTGTATGGTGTATATATATGTGGATCATACTTCTATGTTTAAATTTCACAATAAAAAATTAAAACAAGTGAAAATAATTTATAATCCAATCACATGGATATAATCCCTTTTATCGCGACAGTAATTCTATGTGTGTTCATGTTTTATGTGACATTTTCAATTGTTTTGGTTTTACTTTGTTATTTTTTTATTTAACAACATATTGCAGACATCTTGTCAAGTCAAAATATATCCATCTTTTTTAATGCATTATATAAATGTTCCATAATTTATTCAACAATTCTTAGCAGGCAACTTTCCATCTTGAAGTTTTTCTCCTCCTGAAATGGAAACGAGTATATCTGTCCCTTTTCCTCTGCTTGGAAATGCAGTAACAACTAAAAAGATAAGCCTGTAAAGCACTGAGAACTCACTGGAAGATAAGCCCTCTAAAGATAGCTCTTTTCCATCCACTGAGATGACAGTATTAATTTTTTTTAATTGTGATTTTATGTTCATACATTTCAGTACTCCACAGTTTTGTTTTGGTTTTTTTTTTTTGGTTAAGTATTTAGGTTATATAATCCCCAAAATAAACACAATAATTAATCTTCTTGGAAGAAAAGGAAAATCTGCTATTTTATTTTATTTAATGATTTTTAATTAATTTTTTGGTATTCAAACAATAAGAAATTTATAAACAGAAAAGTTTAAGATCTCCCTGTCACCATGGCCACCACTACTACTTTGCATTCCTACCACCACCCCACTCACAAGATAATTAGTGATAATAGTTTGGTATATACCCTTCTGCACATTTCTCTACGAAATTTTCTCTTTTAAAGAAGAGAAACTACTTGCAGTAAGATTGTTCCACAGTGTCTCTGGAGGCTTCTTAGCATCAGAGATAACAAGGAACCTGATGTCAGTTGACACGACTGCAGAAACACAGGGACTGTATAATAATCTTGCTCTTAGAGGTGCCCATGATTCTTTCCACTTTCCTTTATATATCCATCTACCCAAATCACTATGCAACCATGCAGTTTTCTGTTAACAGATCCACAGGGCCCAATTCCTTTGACAGAGACCATTTGAATTCATTCAGGAAATCTTTTACAGGCAACTCCCTTGAACCAACTCAGACTCCGGATTCCTGGGAAGTAAGTTTCTTCCCAGCCTGTGACAACTCCCGTCGACTCCCATGCCTACGCTGGCTTCAAATCAATCAGTCTCTTCAGAGACCCAGATACCTTTAACTGACCATCAGTGCCTGTTACAAAGCACGGCATTCACAAGACGACATCAATCTGTGCTTTTTGCCAAAGCAGTACAATATCCTTCTTGAGTGCTTGTTAAATAGGGACTGAGAAAACACTTCAAGCCCAGAATCATGTCCATAACCTTAGTCCAAACCTCTTTCCACCCCATGCCCTCTCTTGTTCCCACCACTCTCTTTCTCCCTCATCCTTCCTGTAGTTTAATAAAAGGGGTTAATGGCTCACAAGAAGTGGAGAATCAAAAATAGTTAAACCTAAAAATCTTGCCAAATGACAAATGAATTAAACTGATCTAAGAGTCCCAAATATCAATCAGGATCACACATGAAGTGATCTGAATAAATTCATACATGTTTCTTCTCTTTACAGATCAAGTGGAAAGAAAATACCACAAGCTGATGTGGGTGATTGCCAGACTTTTTAAGGTTACTTCCTAACTCCTAACTCATTCAATGTTTGGAAACTTGGCATAGTGAGCAGAATTAGTCACAAAGCATCCCTACTCTGGAATTTGGTAAACGAAAACTTACTGTTTTTAACCAAGAACATAAAATTTTATATTTTCTAAAACTAAAGGCAATTAACCATTTTAAACAGATTGACCCATTTAAAAAGCAGAAACTGGAAATACAAGGACATATATCATTCTTTATTCATTTGTCACTGCTTTCATACTGTGCTATTTTCTATTACTACAATAATCGGATTGTGTTTTCCTAGTATTTTATCATCATTTCTATGAATAGATTATTAATTATTTCTATTACTGCCTTAGATTTATTGAATGTCACCACAGTAATATCCTCTGGTACTGTGTGAAATATGAAGCTATTAACAAATAATCAAGTGAGAAAGGAGTTTAAATTTCTTTCTTTTCTGTAGAAGTTGCTCTATTTCAGGGTGTTATTTCCATTGATCAATAGAACACAGCTTTGCCATCATGCAATGAAAATGAATATACTCTATTGTTTATTGGTGGTTGGCTATCCTTAATGTTGTTTTCAAACTGGAAATTTTAAGTTTCCATTTCATTTATTCAATAAATATTTCCAAAATAGGTCTTCTGTAGAAAAAAACATAAGATACTTCTTAGAACCATTATTATCAGATCCATTTGAATTACATTCCAGTTCTCCAAAGGGAACTAAAAGAAGCTTCTCTCTTCTACAACTATGAGCTCTCTGAGAACAGGAATCACATTTTGTCAGTACAGTACCTAGCACAGTTCTTGGCACATGGTAAGCAGCTAATAATTGTGTGATAAATGAATAAAATTAAAAATGGATGAACATTAAAAATATCACTAGAACTAACAATATAAGCTTTATAGATTCAAGTCAGAAATAAATAGGTTTCTGATAAGATGTGGTTATTTGAGTCACTGCAATATTTTATGAATCACTCTGCACTTATTCACTCATTTATTCATTCCTTTGTTATAAAGAGAATGCTTTCTCCAACCAGACTGTGGCTATCACTGCCTCCTATATAGCATGGAATAATTTATATCCAGAGGAGAATAATCTCTATATTTTCCTTTTGCAGTGACTGAAAGAATGAATCCAGAAAAGGCTGGTTACCCACCTCAATACCAGAGAAGAGTAGTAAGGGGAAAGTTAGCCCCTCCCTGCCAGAATGTCTCAGAGGCCAGAAGGAATAGAGTGAGCCTGATGTAGCTGGTAGAAAAAAATAGTTTCATTGGAATCTCAAAACCATGTTGGCTGATAACCATGATATATATTTAGTCACTCAGAATAATGGTGAGACAGGCAAGTAAATGAATGATATGGTAACATTATGCACAGAGTATTTAGATGGGTGTGGGAGCCCCTAGCCCAGAAGTTTTGGGGTTTAGGATGAGGGAAGTGTTCCTAGAAATGTTGATACTGAGCTGGGCCCAGAAGCACAAGAGCAATGTGAAAGTCAGTGGCAGAGTTTGAGGTGGAAGAGGACGTATTAAAGTCTCAGGGGCAAAGGAAAGCCTGGTGTCTCCTGGCAATTGTGACTTCCTCAGTAGACTGGACAAGAGAGGGTGAAACTGACGGTGCTATTGACCAAGACCAGACATCGAGGGCCTTGAACCCCACAACAATGGGCACAGACTAGCCTATAGGCGAACATGGATGAATGAGGGATTCTAAATTAGAGCACATTATGATCAATTTTTATCCGAGGATCAAAATTATGTGAAGAATGGATTAGCAAGGGCCAGACTGTGGGCAGAGAAACTAATTTAGGAAGTTATTACAATTATATAGGCAATAAATTCTGAAGACCTTAACAAATGTCGATTGCTAGCATATAGTCAATCCTAAAACATGTATCTCCTTTCATTGGCAGTATTTCCCTCTATTTCTTCTCCCCTTGGCTTAGAAGGATTCACGCAGATATTTGACCAAATATATTTACTGCACCATGGGACTCCCACTTTCTGGGACATCCACACACCTAAAAATACTAGCTGGCCAGTAATTGGGATATATAAGCACAGAATGAATTTTCAAGTCTAACTAAACAAGTCAGCCTCAAAAAAAGGCATGCTCACCATTCTGATGTTCATTTTTTACAACAATCACATTATCATCCACCCCAAACTTTATCCCAGGGCAGACACAGTGTATAATTAGAGAGCATGTGTACTATTTGATGTGAAAATATGAAATGGTAAGTTTGTTTAGCTCTTTTTAGCAGTAGTAGATATTACTGATTTTGTAATTGCCCAAAACGGTAATCTGAAATAAAATAATTCAGTTTACGCATTGTTAGAAAAATAAGAATAAATTCACTCTCTGTAATAACTGAGTCTGGAACATATCCAGACACTAAATTATACCAGAGGCTACATGATAAGGTGATCTGCATACCATTGCTAGAGGTCTTGCTTGCTAAGACAGGAGGATGTTTTAGATGTCAAATAAAATAAAAAGCCAAATAGTGAACATCATAAGATACTAGTTTTACTAGTATATAAATTTCTCAGTATACATAAAATAAAATACTGTAATTATATTGAACAACCAGTAAGAATTACAACCATGAAGACCCAACCATAACCTGGTTCTTCACAACCCCTCAGATGATCTCTCTACAATCCTGAGAAAACCTGTGGCAAATCTAAAATTGAAAACTGGCTTCTGAAATGTTTGTGTTATGCCTTTTATTTAGGCAGTTATTTTATTCTTTTTACTATTATTTTTTAAAACAATTTTGCTTTTTTAAAAAAATATTTCTTTTTCATTATGTCCAGAGACAGAAAGAAAAATCCTATATTTGCCATTTGGTATAATCTCTATGAGAAATGGATGTTTATTCTCAAATAGCATGTAGATTAGTTGCATTTTCAGTCAAGAAGTAAGAAACATAACTTTTCAATAGAATTGCTCAACAAGTTAATGGAGGCCAAGCTGAACAATGGCCATTCTGCCTGGGAGTGGAAATAGGAACTGCTGGTTTGAAATAAGTCCTGGCTATTGTTTTTCTTCTCTTAAGGAAGTTTATAATGATCTTTGATATTATTCTGATGGTAAAATGTATAATAGAGAAAAGAGAGCAACAGAGAATGAGAAAGAGCTGGAAAGTGACTGACTCTTTCCAGTAGGCTACCTAAGTCAAAACTAACACTTTAGCTTTCCTAAGTATAGAACAGCAGTTACAGAATAAAGTGATCATTTTCTGAGATAATCAATGCCAAAGAGGGCAGTAACTTAGAACTTCCCCAAGTTCTACATGAAGTAAAAAAAAAAAAAAGAGAGAGGGGGGTGGGTAAAAGAAAAGTCAGAAAATATAAAGAGAAAAATATTAAGTTGGGGGAAGACGATGAAAGGGACAGAAACTAGAAAGAAAACAGCATATTATGCAGTGAAAAAAGGAAGAAAAATAAATGAAAGACAGAAAGCCCATTTTGCAGCATCATTTTTCTTCCCTACAAAGCTCAACATGTTCCAAGTAGAAAGGTTTGTTGTTTGTCTTTTCTAAGATGTAAGAGAGAGACCACTGAATAAAACAAAAACCATTTTGCCTTACCTGCATTCTTATAAGTTTTTTAAAAATAGCAAAATACATAAGTTGTTTAGAAACAAATTATAAACTGTTTAAAATAAGATGAAAAATACATTAAAATATGCTTCTACAAGTAAATTATGCATAGCACATATGTATTACATGACAAAAACATGTCACACTGAAGCATTGTCCTAATTCACCCTTTATATGTCCAATATTTTCAAGAATATATAATTAGATATCTTGCAAACACAAATAAAGGAACATAGACAATTATTTCAAGCATAGAATGATTTTATGAATCAATTATTCGGGAAGCACTTTACCAATCAACATAAAATAATAAATAATAATTCAAAAATTAGATTGAAGTGTTTCGAACTGGAGTATATTCCAACAAGTTGGCAATAGACTGCTTTTGCAATCTGCTTTTCATCTCTCTGAAAAATAAATTGTTCCTACATAAACAATATTTCAGTAACTGACAGAGTTGGCAGCCAGGCTGAAGACAGCAGAGATATTAGCAACCATGACTGATAGCAAAATTGGGGGTTGCAGAAAGAGGAGAAAGTATACATTCAAATTTAAGGAATAGCTGTTGTATTTCAGATTCCTTTCAAAAATGTGGGATGACATATTGAGGTCACCATTGATTAAAAAGATACATCTACAAGGGAGTCTTTCACCTCCTCTGAAATTTTCAGAGAAACCACTTGGAGATGCGCTTGCCTACCCCTTCCTGCCGTGGGCACACCATGGGTGCCTACAGCTAAATTCCTCTAAACTGGGTTCTCCCACTGGATGGCGTAGCTCATTAGTGAATGAAGCTGAAGACACATTCCTAATGGATGTAATACCAGTATGAAACTTCAAATCCACCAGAAGAGTTGGAAAGCAAGTTGGTAACACCTTGATAAAATACTCAATTTAATTATAAGTTTTCCTCACCAATTTTCTCTAAACTCTATTTACCAGGACAGCCCATTGAACATCATCTTTCAGTTAATTCCGTAACAAAAACTATTCTAAAAATGCCAAAAGACAAACATATTACATTTTCTGGGCTGCTCTCTCAACATTTTTCTCCAAAATTTTTGTTATGTACCTTGTCTTGAAAAAGGCATGATCTACTTACTAAATGGAGGAGTGAAAAACAACACACTACTTTCTAAAAGTTTGTCAAAATTTTAGTTATCTACTGATTTAAAAGGAAATGTTCAAATTCAGTCTGGGTAGCAGAGACTACTTGCTGTCCCTCAATACCTGGTCTTCCCTCCTTCCTCTTACTAATAACTCCTGAGTTTAACTGGGAATATGGCACCCAGCCATCTGTTCCCAGCTTCCCTTGCAGTTAAGTGTGCCCTTGTGACTACATTCCGTCTTTTGGGATGTGATGGAAGTGATGATTACAAGAGCATGCCTTCTTCTTCCCTTCACCCCTCCCTACTTTTCATCCCTCTTAAAAGAACAGCCAACTCAGATAGGGTGACCATATGGCCTGGTTTACCCAGGACACTCACTTTTGCTTCTGTTGTTCCAGGGTCTTGTGGTCACCCTAGTCTGAGACCATTAGGTGGAAACCATATTGAGGGTGGCCACGTTAGAAAATAAAAAACTACTACTATTTTGGCCTTTGTTAGAGCAGGTGAAAGGGCAGACAATATAAAATCAACAGAAGAAAAATCAGAATCCTCGTTAAATTTCATTTATTGACAATTATTTCTTTCAAGGTGCCTAAAATCTAGTGAGATATTGAACATTTAAACAAATCATTTTAATCAAGGCAGGATTTTTTAAATGCTTGGAAACTTAAAAAAAAGAAAGCCAGCAGGTGAGGGTGGTCAAAAAAAGCCAGCAGTTTTTGACTGAGGAAACCCAAGAAGGTTTCTTGCATGAGGTAGCATTTAACCTGGGCCTTGCATAACTATAATAGTCTTCCAAAGAGCAGTAAAAAGATTCTAGGTAAAGAGATTAACATGAGCAGGTGACAATCTGAATGACATTTTCAAGAAATGAAATAGTAGAGTATCAGGTGGGTAGAATGTGGGAAAAGCTGAAACAAGTGTTGTAACTGGGATCCAATTTTGGAGAAATTTGAATGCTATTCTGAGAGGTTTGGAGTTTATTCTGCGGGAAGTGTGAAGCTACTGAGGTTTCCCTGAAACTTCCCTGGACAGGACAGAATGAATTCAAGAGATATCATAGAGTTCACATCCATAGGACACATGTCTGATTAGATACAGTTATTGAGGGGAAAGAATTAATGATACATGGTGGGATCTTTGCTAAATAACTAGCGCTGGTCTCCATCCTCATCTTCCGTTATCTCTAGGCCCTTTCTTATCCCGACCCTACTCTTTCTGTCACCTAGATTATTTTTTGCTTCTAAGTTTCAAAAGCCAGGGCCTTGGAAAACTCAAGCCTTGGGAAGAATAAATAGATTTGGAAGAAATTAGAAGAGAAAAAGGCTACTGCCTTCCCATACCACATTATAAACACACAAAGATTGCCCAAGGGCTGGGAGAAGAGAAAGACTATTATACATCAGAACCAAGGCATTGATTGGTCCCTGAGAAATGGGCCCTGCACTGTGACTATCCCCAGAACTCCCAGGAAAGTTTGTGGGAGCTGGGAGTGGAAGAACAAGTGGCTTCCTTCCTAAGTAGAAGAATGCAGGAAATCCTCATATGAGAAACAGCAGTATGGCATTGCAGAACTAATAAGATCTTGGTCAACTGTAAGAGTTCATCATGACTCACCATGGGCAGGAGAGCTTAATGGCTCCCATATGACCACGAGCACAGAGAAGTAGCAGAGAGAAGTGGGAGGATGGCAAGGGGCTTTCAAAACAGAATGTGGGATTTTCTTGGGTAACTTGCTTATTCCAGTGACCAAGGACCAGACAGAGGATGGTATGAACATAATGCCAGCATTGCCAGATGGCAAAGTGGGTCAGAAAGATACACCCCACCAATACCACCACTATGGCTCTATGGAAGCCTTCTAGAACTTAGGTTCAACTCAGCAGAAAAGGTGAGGGGAATCCCTAATCAGAACAATTTTCTGCCGCTCCAGAGAAATAGTTGCTCAAAATAGAAATTAAGTTTAGTTGCAGAAAAAGTTAAACAAAGAATTTTTGCTCACCTGTGTTTTAGGAATTAAAGCCAATATGAGGTCACCATATAATGTCTCTGAAATCTCCAGCCCAGGAGACTTGAAAAGATGCTGTTACCAACTAGGACAGTTAACACACGTAGAGAAGGAGACAATTACTAGCCTGACTCAATTTTTTAAAATTCTGCCTCATTTAATTAACGATAAGAATCATTTACTTAAGAAATTACTCTTCTTAATTTCTTTGTTTCTTCAATGGAAGACTATTGATTAGATTTTCTTATGGACATTTTCTCTGAATCAAGTTAAATGAAAAAAGTGAATTAAATGATTTAATAAATTAAAATCTCAGAATCTAATTAGAAGTTATAGTGAATCCTTAAATTAAAATGAGAGCAAATGAAATGAAATATAAAATATGATTAAAAATTATCCTTGCCAACTAAATGTCTACTTTTAATTAAATATTTTCTGTTGAGTTTAACTACCAATATTGCAACAATGTTGTTTTATAATCTCAATATAGTATTTTAACCACACTAACAATTAAAGCTTATGAACTAGCATGGAATCTAACCATGATTTACAATATCATTTTCTTGGAAAATATACTCCATATGCCAAACCAGCTTACCAAGTAATTTTGAGGAAATTGAAGAGGAAAATGGAATTGGGGTGGAAGGAAAGAGGAGGAAGTAAAAGGAAGGAGGAGGAAAAAGAAGAGGGGAAAGAAGAGGAGGAATAAAAAGGGAAAAAAAAAAGTAAGAAAATCCTTGCCATCTAAATGTGACTTTAGCAATAAGGACAATGAATCTCAAAATTTTGTCCAAATTCTCTACGTCCCTGTTAACTTGTGCTGCCCCAGTCAGTGGGGATGCCCAGTAACTCCAAGTGAAGTGAATAAGAGAAAGAAGAGAGTGAGCAGAGAGGAAGATGAAAGAGAATCCCCACACAGAAGCATCACAACTCTTGGGTCCCTCAGGGCCTGACGGAGGTGGAGGTGGAAACACAGACTTCTAACAGACCCATATGTAGCCTGCAGCCCTGGGGGATTTTCCAAGGGTCTGTCATCTGAGGAGCAGGTGTTCCTCATTATTGCCTCCTTTTCAGTAACCTGACAAACACTCTACCCATTCTCACCAAAACAATCAATATCAATGTGATTGTGAGACCTGTTTTTATCGTTGGAAATGTAATGTTAAACCCTGAGTACTTACAAAGAACCAAAATTAAAAGTAAAATTCATTGGGGCTGGCCCCGTGGCAGAGTGCTTAAGTTCGCGCGCTCCGCTGCAGGCGGCCCAGTGTTTCGTTGGTTCGAATCCTGGGCGCGGACATGGCACTGCTCATCAGACCACGCTGAGGCAGCGTCCCACATGCCACAACTAGAAGGACCCACAACAAAGAATATACAACTATGTACCGGGGGCTTTGGGGAGAAAAAGGGGAAAAAAATAAAAATCTTAAAAGTAAAATTCATTGACTTCCAGTGGTTTACATTTGCTGGCCCTCAATAAAACTAGTGTGCAATTAAGTGAATTGTTCTTTTTTTTTCAGAGGGCTGATAATTTTTAGTAAGTACTGGCTCTCGTAAGTATAATATAAAGCAAGTGTACTTAGATCAGAATTAAAATCTGGTTTATAGTGATTTTATTTTGAAATCGTACCCCTTTTCCCTCTTAATAGGCCATAAGGTTTACCTTTAGTGAGTTTATAAACATACTTTTAAATAAAATAAGAGGTATTGCCACAAGCAGGCAATAAGATATTTACTCTGTTTTAATTGGGGCTATTTTGCAGTGCATTCAAAGTTTAATTTTACTAATGTCCTCTATAAATGACATCAAAGACAGATATTTTACTTTTGTTCCATGAGTTCATCACGCAACTGCACCATGAATTCTTTGGCAGAAAAGAACATATTAAGATGTGCTTCAAATAGAAGATGAGAGTAAAAGCACAGCAGCTGATTCATTTGCAAGAAAATATTCACTGTGAATGATTGTCCCCAGAAACTTAAAAAATAGATACTCATTTCAGGCTTTTTTTCAGTCAGAAAATTTATGAGAGAAAGAAGAGGAAATATTTATAAGAGAACAACTTCATGCAAAATCTGTGAACACTTGGGATGCCAAGATATTAGGATTAGGTTGAACCACATGAAATTGCCCCTATTTGATGATTTTTGACCTACACAAATGGAAATTTCATATGACTCACCTAATAATTACCTTCTGAAAGACAAAAGGAAAAAAAACCCATTTAATGAAAAAAAAATTCCACTTTTCAAATGTCTCCTCTTGAATTATCAAGGCAGTCCTAATGAATAAAAGAAAAGTAGTTTCATATGAAGTCTTCCCGCCAGAACTATCCAGATCTTTAACATAAGATACTAGAGAAAAGAGACTGAATGTTTAAGACATAAATAAAAAAGATAACTTCTGTGTAAGCCCATATTTTAGGGAAATAAACATTTTCCCTAGGGAAAAGATGTCAGAATTCCTGCAAATCTTAATGTAGGATTCCCCTAATGCATGTGGCTGTGGTCTCTTGGGCTAAACTAGGAGAGGAGAAAGAAGTAAGTTCATTGGCTGTCATTTTGATGAAAGGAAAAAGCTTCCTAGGAGAAAAGAATAATTCTGGGAAGAAAAAAAATGTAATAGAAAATGCAAACCAAACTATCCTGACCCTCCTTCCCCAGCACCTTACAGGATCAGTCTCTTCTCACACTTTCTGTAAAGCAAAAATTTGAAGGAGAGGAGATATTGGAAATGAGGAGAGATTATAACATACGCTTAACAGCCCCGAAATTATCCTCCTTCATCTATCTTCTCAATAATTCCAGCAAAGTTTGGAGAATCACAGCAAGCACCAGGGAGGGCTCTATGGGGCCTCTTCTGCCTGACTTTGTGGTGTCAGGCAGCATAACAGAGGTAAGAGCACTTCCCGGAATTTCCAAGCATTAGGATTTATGGATCTTCATGCTGGTATCTTTCAGATGACCGAATCGTTTGTCAGCCTTGTGATAAGTATTTAAAAGCTCAGTGTTCTGCTCTCAGAACATTGAAACAATTAGCACAAATAATCTAAAACCTTAAGAAATGAGTTATTCTGAATTAGCAAATGCTCCACAGAGCTGGGAAATACATCTCTTCTTCACCTTAGCACTTTTGATGGACCCCTTTTGAAAATGTATTCTGTACTTTCTTGCTTTCTTAAATTATTAAGCTATACTGTAGATGGTGAGGGACTTAGAAAGCACTGCAGATGATAGATGAGCTTGAACTGAAATCAGATCACACTACCTGTGTAATCACGGGAATTTTACTTAATATCACAGAGTCTCAGGTTTCTATCTCTAAGCATCTTCTCTTTGTTGAGAGGCAGAAATGTGGTAATGTATCCAAAATGAAAAACAGTGCCAAGAACCTAAGTCCTCAATAAATGTTAGTTACTTTCATTCCTTCTCCTCTAACCCAACACTACATAAGCCTACACTTTCCCCACCCCATCGCAACTGTGCAACAGTATTGGTCAACTGTTGCTAAAGCGCTTGACATACAAGAGGATTTTTGCACCCACTCCCACTCTACCCACCTTCCTAGACTCTCCTCTAGTACCCCTGGCTTTCTAATTCACTGTTTCAGTGTCCCCAGTGGGGATGTCAATTACCTCACCCAAGTCTACTACTCTCTCCAACCCATTTGTGCCAGATAAAGGATTTGGCCTGAAAAAAAAAACAAAAAGAGAAATCCTCTTTCAGATTGGCTTAAATAATCGGGAAACAACTGTCTCAAATAACAATAAGTTCAGAGGTAGAGGAGACTTCAGAGGGGTTTGGTTTACACGAACTAATTCCTGTCTCCCTTTTCTGCATTTACAGGATCTGCTTCATCCCAAGGGTGTTTTACCTTAGTCACAAGGCTTTCAGAAGTAACTGGAGTTGCAGTCTTCCTTAGCACATCCAAAAGGGGAGAGAGGCTCTTTCCCAGTAGTGAAATAAAAGAACTTCAGCTGCATGTGATTAGGCTGTTAGATCACATGGACACCCTTTACTAATGAAAGTCACCTGGGGGAAATGCACATATGGCGTAAGGTAAGATTATTGAAAAGACACCACAACTAGAATGGAATTATCGCCATTAGATAAAACTACTATCTATTCTTGGAGTTGGAGATGGGGGGCGTCTCAGTTTCCTCTTGAGTTACAAGAGCCATTGGGAGAGGGTAGACACCTGTGGGTTCTACGAGACTAGAATGTGAGTTAGATAAGCACCAGAAGCCCACTGCACTTGTGCTGTGCCAATGACTGTGCTCATCAGGCCCAGCATTCAACCAGTTAGCCTGGCTCAGCCTCAAAACCTTCTCTATTCAGTATAACAGAAATAATACTTTTAATACATTAAACTGATAAATGTTTCGTCCCATGTAAATCATTTTGTCCTGCTCCCTACAGCTATTCACCCATTGAATCAAGGGCATGAATCCCCCACAGGAAGGGCTGAACCCAGAAATCATCACTCAGCTTTGTGTTTCCACTCAGATTATTGTTGATAACATAGCCAGAGTTTGTTGAGAAAGGAAAGAGTCCTCTAAGTCCCCAAAGTTTCACTCCATTCATCAAAAGCAAGGAGGTCCAAGCATAAAGCTTCACTGGAAACCATAGCGTAGAGAGGCAGATAGCAGGAAAAGTGGCAAATACCTTCCCGGATGAGTAAGAAGTCCTTGTAGGACGTAGAGAAAAAGAGGAGGTAAAGGTCAAATGGTTTGCCTGGCTTCCCACATCCACCCTCACATCTCAGATTCAAAATCGAGGGTAGTGATGTCAAAAACAATCATTAAATTCTGGAAAAATCCCCAAGCTGGGTACTTGTATCTTACTTCCTAAAGAATAACTCAGAAAAATATCAAGTGCCTTAGGAAAGGCTCACAACAAAATAGAATAACAACAGTGAGAGATATTACAGTGTGACATAATTAAGCAGAGAGAGTCACCAGGGGACTGGCAGCAAGGGAAGTGGGTAGGAAAGTAGTCACTCAGTGAAGGACAAAGTGACCCTGTAGCAGAAAACCACAGGGCAGATGGTCTAAGCCAATAATAAAATGGGAACTACAGCCAGGCATCAAAGAAACGGCAGTGCTCTCTTCCCCAGCCCCCTACCCTTCCCTACACCAGAAGTTAATCCAATTCATCAGAGGTAGGAGCAATTGGCAATGAAGGTGGCAGAATTGAGAGCTAGAAGCAGAGGTGACCAATGAAGGTTCAAACACATCATGAAAACTAAGCTGTTAACCAGAAATGACAAGGAATTGTCACCTCTGTTTACCCTGCTCCCAAGTTTGAGGAACCACTACACGGTTGGGCATGCCTACCTCTGCAGCTCCATCCCATCTGCTCTTCCCCATGCTCCCAAGCTCCACCACACTGGTTTCTCTTCATTTTCTTGACTCACCACTAACGAAATGCTCTTCCCCTGCCTCTTTGTGTGGCTGGCTTCTCCGATCATTCAGGCCTCAACTTGTTGTTGTTTTGTCTTTTTTTTTTTGTAAAGATGTATTTCAAACCAAACCATCATGCTTTATGGCAAAACCTTTGAAGCATCCCCATTAACCTTCAGGAAGAAGAAATCAAAGATGCCCATATCGTCATTATGATTTCACTTTTTCTAAAAGTACCTGCCAATTCAATTGCCAAGAGGAATAAACCATAAATATAAATATTGGCAGGATGTAGGCATGATTATGATATGGACTTGATGTAATAATATACTCAGAAAACCCAAGAAAATTGAAAACTATTAGACGTGATAAGAAAATTAAGTACAGTGGTTGGCACACAGAACAATAACATTTATATATAAGCAGTAACTATGAAGAAAATATGGTGGGAGTTCTTAGCTAAGATTACAGATTGAATAAACACAACTAACTTTGCTTTCTTCTGAATTTCAGCAAAACCATAGTAAAAGGAATTTTTTAAGGGCATAAACTCACAGGAATGGGGAACAACAGAGAGAAAAAACACCAGTAGAAGTGGAAAGCTGTAGTGCGGAGGAACAAACAATAACTCACTTAAGAAAGCCAAACCTCAAATCAATGGGAAAACTAAGAATTTACCCAGTTTATACAATAGAATCCTTAAAAGGCACAAAAGCAGAAAATATAGAGCAGTCTATGTCTGGTCATCTGCCTGCTGGATATCAGTACTCGTGCTTTTTTTTTTAAAGTTTTATTGATATGTGACTTATGTACCATAAGTTTCACTTGACTAAAATGTACGATTCAGTAGTTTTTGAGTATATTCCCAGAGCTATGCAACCATCGCCATAATCTAATGTGAGAACATTTTCATAATTATGGGTCTCAGTTTAAACAGCCCCTACTTACAGAGGTCTTCCCTGATTATCCTTAATAGATCCACACTCCCTATTTCCTGCATCTTTTCGTCAAGCACTAATAACGATCCGTAGTTATTGGCTTCCTTGTCAACTGTCAACCTTTCTCACTAGTATGTAAATTCTATAAAAGGAAGTTTGTCTCTCTTAATCGTCTTTGTAGTCCTGCTAGTAGCACAGCACAGGGCCTAGCACATACTATGTGGTCACTAAAGACAGTTGCTGAATGAAGGAATTGGTAAGACACAATTACAGCAGAAGACAAGCTCTGTGGCCTGATGGGGGACCAGTCGTCAAGAAGAACACCAGGTAGCTCTTCCATGGAATGGAACAGCAAGCAGGAGGGCACTGAGCAGATAACCCAACTGTCCACCTGGTGTTTGGAAGATTAACCAGCCCTATGGGACTGAGGAGACCCATTAGGTTCTTGTCCACTTGGGGAGAGTGGGGAGGGAAGACCTCAAGAAGGCAGCACCATGAATAACAGTGGGCAGATCTCATGCAATTAATTGGAAAAATAAGACAATATGATTGTATATGCAGCTCATGCTGGCAAATCATTCATATTGCTTACACTAACACATTAAAACATACAAAGTAAAGATTTCTTTGATGCATCAACTCCATATCTGGTAGAGTTAATTAGATGCTGAATGGTTATACAGGGTAGTGCGAAGTTCTGGAGCTAAAATTTATATCCCCATTCTGCCACTTACCAGCTGTGTGACTTTGAGCATGTACTTAACTGCTCTGTGCTTTGATTTGTACATTTATAAAACAGACATATTAATAGTTCCTATATCGTAAAGGCTGTTGTATTAAGTGAAAATAATCAGAACAGTGCCTGTCATACACTAAGTTGCTAATAAAAGTTGTCTAGCAGTTGTAGAAGTAGCAGCAGTAGTCATTATAGGGAGGCAGCGGTGGTGGCAATAGTAGAAATAGTAGTACGCAGTAGTAAAATGATAGAAATACCATCATGCATGTTTTATGGGGCAAGACAGTCAGATTTATCTCAGTGTCAAGCAGTGTCAAATACAAAGTACTAAATTAATATAGAATTGACTTGTGCTCACAATGTTTCCAACCATACTGCAAGATGATTTGACACGATTGATTTTTCCTCAAGAACTGAGTAAATCAGCAGATTTGTGGTCCCTGTTGTTGGCAAACTGGTTCCAAGTAATTCACTCTCAACTTTGGCCCACAGAGAGTGTCAGAAGGACAGCATATTTCTGAGTACATGAATGTCTGTGTGTGCCAGAGATGATATGCATCGGATTGTGACTCCATGTATTGGAAGAAGAACATGACAATATCATTCTTTCAGGAAGCAAAGTGGGAAAAGAGTGGGTGGTCCTTAAAACATAAGCCACGGTATTCATAGATCAAGAGAATCATTTCTTTAGAGGAGAAAGTCACTGGTTTGCATTTATTAACAATATCTTCACTGCTTCTTCTTTGAACATGAATGAGAGAAGTCCTCATTTATCTTTTTAGTTGACTTCACATCTGATTTGTTCACTGGACTCAACTTGGCCTTCACATGTATTATCTAAGGAAACTGGAAAGCAGAGAGGGAAAGTGGTTTTATCTCCTGATCTGCATCAAAATCAGCTGCAGAATCAGGGCAAGCTCCAGGTTGAAAAAGCAGAGAGCGAGACCAGTTATTTAATTATCCAAGGGGAATTGGGAAAGCGTTCTCTAAAAGAAAAAGTTTTCAGCATAAACAACGGTAAGTGAGCTGACTTCAAGTTAAAAGGGAATGTGTTATTTTTAAAAATAGCCTAAAGGATTATTTTCCATCTATGAAATAAAACACATCTAGAGAACATTCTGCAGAATGGTAAGTGGAATAAATTTAAACACTCAAGATAAGTAGAGAGCAGAATTATATGACTTACCCTGTAAGGAGTCAAGTAGTCAAGGAAGTAATGATAACTCGCTCTTATAATAAGCTGCCTGATCCTTCCACTTCTAGCTTTTCCTAAAAAATAAAATTTCAGACACATGTAGAAGAAACTTCCTCCAAATCACTCCTGTGCCTATTTATGAGTGAGATTCACAAATAAAGAGCATTTTTGGCAATTAAAACATATAAATTATGTCCCATTAAGCATAGATATAGTTATTCTTAAAGCAACAACTAATTATACTAATTTCATTTTAAAAAGTAAAAAATGGGGATATCAATGGTTTTGATAGTCTTCCCTAATTACTCAAACAGTGATTGAGTCTCTCATGCAGGCCTAATGTCTTATTAGTTATATCCATTTTCTTATTATTTATAGTAACTCAGTTTCTTGATCTAAATGTATTCATATATACATAAAAGTATACATTTGCATTTTTATGGCAATGAAAATATTATAAGAGTTGAGAAATTAAAATCAGTCTTTGACCTGACAATCCTAGGGAGATAAAAGCACAAAAACTCCTAAAAGAGTTAATAGCCTGTGTCAGGGGCACCTGGGAGCAAATGTAATCAACAAAGCCAAAGATGAAAGGTCTTCTGGAATCAGGCAACAAGAAGGACCTGGAGATTGGGTTTGGGAGGTCAAGCTGGAGATGGTGCCAAGAATGTGCAGGTACACTTGCATGATTCATCTCCACTTTTACTTCCAAAATGGAGCAGAGACCGTCTCTGAGTTTGTAGTAGGATTTGAAATTTAGGATGGCCAGTATGGCATTGGGAGGGGCAAAATATTCGAGAACAAGGCTCTGAAAAGCAACAGCCAGGGTTTAAATTCAGTCTCTACCACTTAGTAGCTGTGTGACATTGTGTCAGTCTCCATTTCCTAATCCCTTAAATGGGAATAATGACAGAACCTATAAAGTTGTTATCATTACTAAATGAAATAATCCTTGTGGAGCACTAGGTATGTGGCATACATAAAATGCTTAAATATCAGCTGTTGGTAATATAATTACTGTTGCTAAACTCATGTTTATTGAGCATCTTCTGCTTGCCAGACACTGTTCTAGGCGCTAGGGTTCCAGCTCTGAACAAAAACATATATAATATAGTATTCAGGAAGAAGTTAAGTGCCATAAAAGAAAAAAAAAGTAGGTTAGAGTGATAGAGGGAGCCAGGGGTAGTGGTAGAGGAAATGGGAGATGAGATTGGAAAGGAGAACAGGAGCTAAATCATGCAAAGATCATGGGCCATGATAAGGACTTTGGACAATATTCTATTCGTTAGAAGACTGATAACCAGAGGATATTATGATCCAACTAACAATCTTAAAAAAATCATTTTGGGTGCCGCTGTGCAGAGAACAGACTTTAAGGGGAGAAAAGTAGAAGCAGTAAAACCAGATTGGTGAGTATTGAAATTACTCAGAAGAGAGAAAATAAGTGGGTTGGACTAGGGTCAACTAAGAGTGGATACGGTCAGTGATTGGATCAGGATATCTTTGGATGGTAGACCTGGTGATTTTTGTTGGTGGGTTGAATGTGAAGTGTAACAGAATGAGAAGAATCAAGCATGGGTCCAAACAAATGAACGAGTGCTGCTGTCATATAATGAGATGGCACTGACTGAGAAAGGAAAGGACTGGGGTCAGAAATTGAGAGTTCTGTTTGAAATATCTAAATGATGCTTAGCAGATACCTAAATGGAAACGTAAAGAAGGGAGTTAAATGTTTGAGTTTAGGGTAGAAGTAAGGGCCAGAGACATAAATTTTGGAGTCATCAGCATTTGGATGACATATAAAGACATGGAATGAATGAGATGACCTAAGGAATGAGTAGAGCTGGAGAGAATGGAAGGCTGAGGACTGCACTCCAGGGTACTTCAACATTTAGATGTCTGGAAGAAACAAGCAGTGAGAGGAGTAGCCATTGAGGTGGTACACTTCCAAGACTTGTGGTTTAACTTCAAATGTGTGATTCTCAGAATGTGTGGTCCCCAGAAGTGGAGAAAGTGTTTCCAAAAAAAGGAAGTGAATAAATGTATCAAATGCTGCCAAGAGAACAGGTAAGATAAGGACCGAGACTGGCCAGTGGATATGACGAGGTAGAGGTCATTGGGGACCTTATAAGAGCTATTTAAGTAGAGTCTAGGAGATGAAAGTCCAACTGGAGTAGAAAGTAAAGATGAGCGATTAAAGACAACATTTTTGTGAAGTTTTGTCCTAATGGGAAACAGAAAAATAAGCAAATACCTTCAAAGTTATATGAAGACAGGTGAGAGCTTTTCAAATACTGGAGATATTACAGCATCTTATGTGCTTATGGAAACAGTCCTGTAGATGGAGGGAAATGGTGCTGGGGAGAGGGAATGGCAAAAGCAAGGGCACAACTAGATAAGTTTGCCTGCAATGGAAGCATAGAGATTCACCCATTGTTACAGGAGAGACAAAAGAGTATATGAGTACAGTTATGGGCACCTTAGTAGATTTTGTGATTAGTGGATAAAAAGGTTCTACTCTGTTTCCTTCTATTTTATCAATGAAATAAGAAACAAGGGCCTCAGGTGGGCATTAGGAGTGTGAGAGGAGTGTAGGAGGTTTGAAGAATGGGTAAGATATGAAATAGGTATGTGAGAGAGGGGGAGAATTAATCAATAAGAAAAATATGTATAATAGGAAGGTTGAGCAGTATTGAGAGGCCATTTGAGGTTTGTGGTCATAAATTTTTAAGAGAGACCAGTCAGCATTTAAGTGTGTTTTTCTCCAGTCATGTTCAGAGGCTCAGGTCTGGGTGCAGAATTAATGAAAGTCAGATTTTGCCAGGGTGATGGTTTTGCACAACACATTTCATCAAGGGAAGGACAAGTATGTTCAGGGTATACGTTAGAGAGTGAGTATAATGAGAACCTTGCAATCCAAGCCAAATAGGGAGGGGAGTGAGGCCATAGGAGGGAAGTGAGGTGGTCAGGTCAATGGATGGGAGGTCCTATGAGGAGAGCAGAATTACCACAGTGGAAATTTTAGAGAGAGAGGGCTCCTGAGATAGGAGATGGGAATCAGAGAGCAGGAAGCCAATAATTATGATTATTTCTAAGAACAATGAATATATATTTTTCAATTGCCTCTGAAGCATCCATTTCTCCCTTCTAATAACAAAAGAAGTCTTAATAAGGGAATTCACCCTATTATGCGTTGAATTATGTCCACAAAAAATAGATGTGTTGAAGTCCTAGCCCCCAATAACTACGAATGTGACCATATTTGAAAATAGAGTCACTGCAGATATAATCAAGTATGAGATCATTAGGGTAGGCCCTAATCCAATATATCTGGCATCTTTATTAAAAGAGGGAAATTTTGACACTGAGGCATGAAGAAGAATGACATGTGGCAATGGAGGCAGAGATTGGAGTTACACAGCTGTAAGCCAAGGATGCTAAGGATTGCTGGCAGCACTAGAAGCTAAGAGAAAGGCATGCCATACATTCTCCCCTAGAGCCTTCAAGAGAGCACTGTCCTAGCAATGCTTTGATTTTGAAGTTCTAACCTCCAAAACTGTGGGAGAATAAATTTCTATTGTTTTAAGCCATCCAGTTTGTGGCACTTTGTTACAGCAGCCCAAGCAAACTAATACACATCCCTTCCTTACTTTCAGCCGAATCCTTTGGGTAGGATGGACCCTACCCCTAACTCAAAGGAGATCAGCAAAGCCCAGCTCCCTGGCCATGCGGTTGCTTCAGGGAAAAACATGTGACTTAACAAGAGCCAACAGGCCTTGAGGAACATTTGTTGGGCTTCTGGGGCGTGGGGGAAGCTGCTTCTTCCTTTTCCTCAACTGCTACCAAAACTCTCTTTTCCTGTTGGATGTGGAAAAAAATGTTCTAACCCTGGAAACTGCTGGCAGCCATCCTGAAACCCTAAGAGGAGAACCTCCCTCACACTGGAGTGAGGATCGAGGAAACAAAGCAGAGATATTGATTGAGAAAAAGAAGTTTTTTTGCCCTGGATCAAACCAAACTTTATCTGGAAGTTTCAGTTACATGAACCAAAACATTCCCTTTATTATCTAAGTCAGTGAGTTGACTTTTAGAGACGCAACCATCTACATCTTTACCTGATCTCACTGGCCTCTTAAATACAGCATGGGACACCCAAACCATATTGACCAAGATGGACTTAACACCCCCCTCAGCTTCACTAAACTTTAGACAGGTTACTTCCAGACTATAGGCCCCTGACCTCCCTTTACTTAGAGCATTTAATCTAGAAAACTTTCTATTGTAAATTCTTTCTCTGCCCTTTTGAGATTCTTTCCCTGCCCCGTTGACTAAATCTTTTAACAAGCCTTTTGCCAGTTTTACAACTCTGGAATGTCTTTCTCAAGGACCTGGGAGCCATCCCTTTGAAATGTAATCATCCAGGGAGATAGCATCCCCACCTCCCAGTCTTTGTGGAAGGGTAGGAGCTTAACTTCAACAAGTGCCAATTAGCAAACACAGATGGCCTAGTCACATTGACCAGCCTCCACCTTGATGTCTTCCAGTAATTTCCACCAGCTCACCTCAGCACTTAAAACACTCCCATCTCTCGCTCCAGGGGAGTTGCGTTTAATCTCTATTCTATTGCAGTAACCTTAAAGTCTTTTTTTCCAGTGCAATTTTTCTTTTGTATCTCAGGATCTCCTTTACTCTACATTCTGCTTTAGAAAATCAGGCACTACACAAATTACTCAAAACTTTCACAAAGTGTTTTGCTGGTGTACCCTTAATCTGACACTTTCCGTAGTAGCACCCAATACTGGCTTGTTCCAGTGAGATGAGCAGCTTCAATCCTCACCAGAGAAGGGGCCCAGCATTCCCAGAATGAGTAATGCCAGCAGTACTTTCCCACTGCACCTTGTTTGGATTTTTTCCAGTTCATTTTATGCTTTAAATTTCCTTCCGCTGGCTTCTGCCCATGCCTTTTTCACTTCTCCCTGAAGCTTCCTTTCTCTCCCACAGCTAGGTTTTACTTCCAAGTCAGACCACCTGAAGGTCTTTTCCTTGTTTATAGGAAGATAATCAGCTACATGCTCCCACACTGAGTGGGCAGACTACTTCAAACAGGAAATGTCTTTGAAATGGCTTGTGAAGGCAGCCCAATTTAATTGTTAGGAAAGCATGTCCGGAGGCCAAACACTTTGGTCTATTTCATTCTGAAGCATTTCTTTTGAGTGGACATAAGACTCTAGGTGAGATTCTCAACTGAAAAATCCATTTTTTCTTTTTGTTTTGGTTTTATAATACTAACATTTAACCAAGTAAAAATTAGAAATTAGTCTTCAATTTAAGTTTTGCTCTGATGACACTGGTAAGCCTTATCACTGAGCAAGAATGGTGCAAAGAGATAATATAATTAGCTTTTCCCTTTCTTGCTTCCCCATATCTTCCCACCTGATTATCTGAGTGCCCTGTTTCTATTTAGACTCCCCTTAATTATTCCAAGCTCCCATCCAGAGTTTTTGAAATTCCTTGAGAGAATCATCAGAAAAAAAGAATATAAAACAGATCCTCCTCCTCAGATCTAAGGAGCCTCCTGCTGGGACTGTGGATAGAATCAGATGCTTTCTGTACTTCTCTTTGGAGGACTACTGCAGCAGCTCAGCAACAGTGGCTTCCAGTGTCTCTCATCTCATTGTCCCAATATTGGGAGAGCTCAGCCCCACTAGCAGCACTAATGAGGGTGCCACTAAAGGGTTTTATGAATGATAGTGATATGATCAGACTGTTGGTAACAAATAGATTTGGCTGTACTATGGAGACTGCCCAGGAGGGGACAGGAGCAGATTAGGAAAATCAGCTACTGGGGTGATTTTCAGTCCAGATATGGGATGAAGATCGTAGTAATGACAATAGCAATACATGGGTAGATTTTACAAAACTTTAGTCAGAAGAATCACTAGGATCTGGTGATTAATTGGATATAAATGGGAGAGGTTAGGGAGTTGGAGATTTCAAGAATGGCACCCAAGTTTCATGTTGGAACAACAGGGCAGAAAATAATAGCTGACATTCATGGATATTTTCTGTTTATCTACCACTGTTCTCAGTCTTCTACATATAGTCTCATTAATACAATGATATGTTGAGGTATGTATGACTACTGTTATTTGCAGTATACAAATTAGGAAACCGAAGCACAGAAGATAAGTAATTTGCTCTAAATTACACAGCCAGTAAGTGTTGGAGCCTGGATTCAATCCAGACACACTATTTCAGAATCCATGCTTCTAACTTCTATGACATTCACTAAGGAGGGTGTTTCAAGCATAAGATGTTTAGTTGAGCTCCAAACAAGCTGAGTTTCAAGTGCTTTGGAAACCTCCTAGGAGAGATGTTGCATAAGTCATTGAAATATACAGATCTCAAACTCAAGAGTAAGGACTAGGTGAAAGGTAAAGATTTGCGTCATTAGCATGTAGATTGTAACTGAAACCAAGGAGTACATGAGTTTGATGCCCAAGGAGAGCAAAGAAGCACAAGAGCAAAGCTCCAAGGCTGAGCCCTGAGGAACACAAGTATTTAAACGGTGTGTAGAAGAGGACAAGTTGACAGAGGGGATAAAAGAAGCTTCCTGAGAGATAGGAAGAAATGCAGGAGAAGGTGGTGTCATGAAAAGCAAGAAAAAAATGGTCAACAGTGACAGATACTACTGAAATAAAGGTGAGAATTTAAAAGTGTCTATTGTTTAGATGTGAGAGAACTAAACCTGTGCAAAGACTGGTAAGAATGGAGCCAATACACAAGGAGGGATTAAGATAAAGCACAGAGCAGATGAGCAATAGACCAGGCCCATGATAGTGTGTGCGAGAGGGGCTGGTTCAGAGCACAGGGGAGGAAGAGCCTAGGTAGGAAGCAGGACCCCTCTTCCCTTATGAAATAAGGATTGAATGGGGAAGTTGTAGGAAGATTTCTGGATTTGGTTGAAAACATTTTGGCCTATGATTTCTACATCTTCTATAAAGAAGGAAAGGCTATCAGTCTTATCTTACGACAGTGTCCCCTGTATTTTCTACATCAATGGTTCTCAAACTTTTTTGTTATTGAGAATCCCAAACAGCTTTTATCTATGTGAGCTATATCTATCTATATTCACTGTATAAGAGATCAAAACTGAGACATTTTTAAATGTTTGTTTATTACTCTACTTAAAATAACAACAGTAAAACTGCTACATATTAACATAAAACATATTTGATGGAAAAAATATATACTTTCCAAACAAAAAATAATTTAGTGACAAGAGCGACATTGTTTTACATTTTCCTCACCAGTCTCTTTAATATTGGGCTTAATACAAGATAGCTGGATTCTCATATCTGCTTCTTCATTTAGTCTGTTGTAATATGCTATGTAAAGGCTGGTGAGAATTTCACTAGCCTTGCCAGACAATTGTAGATATTATTGTTTGATAAAACCCAAAGTGGTAGTTTCTCAAAGATTGGTTGCAATGAAGAATCTGAAATCAGATCAATGTACTTTTCATATTCTGTTAAATTAAAATCCATCAATCTATCTTGCATCCAGTCCTATTAGATTATGTAAGGACAGAAATAAATTTAACTAAATAGTTATACTTGGATCAACACTGTCCAATTAGATTATGAAACTGGAGATACTGGTAGAGAAATGCAAACAAGATATCAGTCAATCATAGAGCAGAAATTAGAGATTTCAGAACAAAGTAAGTGGTTTGGAATGAGGGTGAGAGGTACAGGCTGGATTCATTACAAGAGGTGGGAAATAAACTGGGACAGTATTATGGGTTGAACTGTGTGCCTCCAAAAGACATCCTGAAGTCCAGAAGCTGGTACCTGTGAATGGGACATTATTTGGAAATAGATTCTTTGCAGATGGAATCAAATTAAGATGTGTTGAGTAGGGCGGGCCCCTAATCCAATATAACCGGTGTCCTTATAAGAGGAAAATGCCATGTGAACAGAATGACACACAGGCAGAACACCATGTGACAACAGGAGGAGATTAGAGTGGTACATTTGCAAGCCAAGGAATGCCAAGGATTGACAGCTACCACCCGAAGCTAGGAAGGGGTAAGGAAGAATTCTACCCAGAGTCTTAGCAGGAACACAATCCTGCAAGCACCTTGACTTTTGACCTCTGGCCTCCAGAACTGTGAAAGAATAAATTTCTGTTGTTTTAAGCCACCCAGTTTGCGCTCCTTTGGGTTACAGCAGCCCTAGGAAACTAGATGGAGAAGTAGAATGTATAAGGTTCCTAATTACTCACTCTTCTTTTCCACAAGAAGAGTTCTATATCACCACCTATTGCCACGAGACATTCAGTACCTATTATGGCAATGCATATACCTCATTGCTCCACTGGAGCTGAGCTTGACCATGTGACTGGCTTTGGCCAACAGGATGTGAATGGAAGTGATGTATACCACACTGGGAGCAGAAGCTCTAGAAACTACCAGAGATTTCTGTTGGCTCTCTTGCTCCTTTTCTTCTGCCAAGAGTATGGCAGGTCCCAGACAGTGACTGTTCCTTTAGCCTGGGGCTGTTTCTTCAGCCTATGTGTCAGAGAAACAACCAACTCAAATGCCACATAAACATTGTTGAAATCTATTAAGATTTGCGGTCATTTATCACTGCCACAGAAGCTAGAAATATCTAGGGCCTCAAATCAATTCAGACAAATGAATTCCTCTCCTTTAGGTCTAGTGTTTTTGATATCAGATTGTCATCATAATCATTAAATAATTCTATCTATGAAGGCTACTGTAGACATTGGCATTGAAAGTCTCTTTTCACAATGCTCTAGTACTCTACTGCTTACTGAAAGCAAATTACCTGTTTCTTTACTGTATAAAATTTCAATAATACAAACCTTGCTTATAGTTTTATTAAACTTTTCAGTTATCTATATATTGATGTAATATTCTGATTCTACTTCTTACACAAATGGAACCATGACATTGTTGCCTATCTTAGCCATGAGTAGGGGACACTGCACATGGTGGTGAGAGCTGAAAGTATGAGGAGGACCACAGAACACCTATGTTGTTTCACAGTCATGACTGTGGCCAAATTTCCTGACTTCTTAGAACCTAGTTTTCAAATTTGTAATAGGAAACTAATCTGCTTAACATTTGAGGAGAGGCACTCAGACAGTGGAATGGATAGAGGTGGATTTTTAATATTATATTTCAAGTCTAATCCTAATGAACTAAGATAGTAAATAGTTTGGAAATTGCAGTAGACTGCATATTTATGTCCTCTCAATATTCATACGTTTAAACCTATTCCCCAATTTGATGATATTTGGAAGTGGGAGCTCTGGGGGGGTGATTAGGGTGGAGCCCTCATGAATGGGATTAGTGCCCTTATAAAAGTGACCCCAGTGAGCTTCCTCGCCCTTTCTGCCATGTGAGGTTATAGCAAAAAGACAGCCATCTATAAACCAGGAAGCAGTCTCTGGCCAGACACTGAATCTGCTGACACTCTGATCTTGGACTTCCCAGCCTCCAGAACTGTGAGAAATGAATTTCTGTTGTTAAAGCAGCCAGTCTATGATATTTCTGTTATAGCAGCCTGAATAGATTGAGACAGAATAAAACCTTAAGTACTCATGAGAAGATGGATCATAGGATACTATATATGACTTTCATTCATTCAACAAATACTTATTGATAAGGCACTAGGTGCCAGGCATTCTTCTAGGTGCTGAAGATACAGCTGTTAACAAAGCAAACAAAACCCCACTCTTGTGAAGCTTACATGCCTAAATAGTATGTTATTTATTTCTATATCTATTTCCTCATGTGGTCTTGAATGTAAGTTTTAGTTGTTGTTAATTAGTACTGTTACTTTTTTAAAAGTATATGTATACTATCTTTTCTAATGTAATTCTAAGGCTCCCATATTGCCTAATTTTTCAACAGTATAATAACCATAATCAGTATCAATACCCATTTAGAATTACATTAGCAGCACTGATTTTACAGTCCCTGAATGGATGTAATCAACAAAGGAAAAATGTTTACTAAACATTAGTTAGTCTGGAGACATAGATGATACTTTACCATTCATATAATGACAGACTTTACTTACAGACAATTTGAAAGAAATGTCACTCTCTTTATTCAAACAATACAATGGTGCAATTAAAACAAGACATTTGTCTTCGAATGTGCCTTCTCTATCAGTACTAATGCACTGGGTCATTAGCTCCAACACTGTGAATAGGTTCTCACTACCCCATTCAATTTAATTAGTGTACCAGATAATATATAAGAGCACACTCTTTACTGCAGCTAATAGTAGATAATGGGCCTTAAAAAGAGAGAGCAATTGCCTTACTCTTTATATAACATATATTTATATATTGGTATATATATTTATATATATATTTAAAGTTATTGAAAGATGTCAAATCATAGCTCTCTTATGAAGAGCAAAGGTCATAATCATCTCTCTAGAAATTAAGGAGAATCTCAGATTGGAATAAATCATTACTCACACAAAGAGCAAGTATGTCAAAAGGAGTCTTAACCTTTTTTTCGTTCAATCACAGTAAATAGACAGAGCATGGCATTAGCTGGCCTGGTGATGATTTCATATTCTTGATAGAGAGTTCAAATCCAAATATTTAAGCAATATACTATAAAATTATGTATATATGTATTATGTAGGCTGATGCTCTGTCAATTTACTCTCAAATATGAAACTGAATCAATATTGAAATCATATCCTTAACAGAAAAGGAAAGATGTGTTTTTCACTGTGGTGGTATGAGTTCTACACATTACAGGATTTAAGCTAACCCGTCTGCTGAATTCACTAACTCCTTAAATCTATCTTTAATTCAGTATCTATGGGCTGTTATTGTGGAAATCACCAGGATACACTGGCAACAGAGAATTTTTACATTCCATAAACCTCAACTAAGTACCAGCCACGTGTCAGACAGAGTCCTGGGTCTTGGCACCAAGACTCCACCCAGGCCTCAAGTTGCTGACCGGTTAGGAGAGACGGATAAGGGAAAGTGTGAAGAACTGGGAAATAGTTTGTCTATCCAAGAATTAGACTTTGAAATCAACACAGGGCCTCATATTTGAACAATTTCCTGTGGCACCACTTGAATACTGAATCAACTGATAATGGATCAGATCAGAAACATGTAAAACTCTCTGAAAATGGTACAAAGGCTCCTAGGTTAAAAATGAACGATTGATTTAAGGTATTGTGAGAGAGTCAAAATCTTAAATTAATGCCTGGAATTAGATTGTTAACATTAAATTAATGGCTCTATTTAATTAATGTCTCAAGCATTTCAGGGAGAGATTGATTTTGAATGTACCACCATCTACGATCTTAGAACAAGCTTTTAGGCAGCCCCATTTAATTTGGATTAAAGTAGTAACATATACAAAGCCAGAATGCCTAGAGCAGAAGAAGGACAAAGGGTGGCTCTGTCCCAGGATAAGAGACAGAGACAGTGAAAAGTTAGAGGCAAAAGGTTACTGTCTTCTACTTTGAGAGAACAGGACGTCTCAGAGTTTGGGGCTCCATCCCTTAGTCCAAAATGCAATCTGGTTGTATATTTTGGAAAAGAACTCAAACGAGATAGATTGGTGCTGGCAAGGACTGATTTTTATTTCCACCAAAAGGTGCAGTAGAGAACTATCACATTCAATAAATCTCTACTAAGTACTAACCCAGTGAATCAGAAGTGGAGCCAATTTCCATTTGGCCGGGTATGTGAGGAGTCACATGCGGAAATCCAAGGCCGTTTAGACCAACTCGTAGCTTGGTATTCTGGCCAGTTGTCTGGCTAATCTGCCTACAGTTCAGCTCTGCCTACAGGGAGAAAAAATGAATTGGCCAGGCAGTCGCAAATATCTGATTTGCACGATAGCTAAATTTCTCCCTTTAAATAAATAAGTTGATATTCTGGCTTTTAGATTTGTCTTATGAGTTTCTCAGCATGAAGTTGCAGGTTCCTGAATTCTATCTATTCTGGGACCCTGATAAAACAAATTCCTGGATCTGCAAAGCCAGCTCTAGTCTAGGATAAATTTACCAATCAAATGCAACTTGGTAAGGACCTGCTTTGAACAACATGACCCCCTCCCACTCTGACCATACCTAATTAGACCAAGGATTTGTATCCAAACCTAGCAGGCTAAAGAGAGCCTTAGCACCATAAGTGGGTGATAAAATACAGATTTTGTTAGATTTTCTTAGGACATTTCGACATAACTTCAACAGACATCAGGGTGGATAACAGTGGAGAGATAGAGAATGTAATAGACAAAAGCCAAGAGGCAATAGAGACAATATGGCCACAGAACTCAGAAGCAGAATCCATAAGGTACAGAGGAGACTTGAGAGATGTTGGTGGGTAGTGATAGACAGAGACAAAGTTGCAGAGGCACATAACACCGGGAAGATCTCTGAAGCTGCTCTGGTAGCCAGTATAACATCCTGGTTCTCCTCTAGGCCTATCTGTAGTTATGGAAACAACCCCCTGCCTCCTTTTATTTCTGTATCTAGCCTTCCAAGAAACCCCTACTAAGTGGGATAGCTAATAGTGTTCTATTCCTTGCAACATGGAAGAGTCTAAAATAATTTCTTTAGAAACACTAAAATATAGACCTTCTTATTTGAACAACTTTTAGATTTTTGCAAGGCTATTTTCAAAAGTTGATAAAATGGTTTCCTATGTTCCTGTGCTGATGTGTTATCAAGAGAAACCCTTTTTTGAATGAAAATCTCTTCAATATTTTTTCAACCAAACCAATAAACGAATTTTGGAAAATGAATGACAAGATAAATCAAAAATTTCAGAACTCTCTCATAAATAGAAAATTATTACTTATCATATGTTCTGAAAACAAAGCAAAATAATCCAATTGAATTATTTTCTAATTCCTGAGATAGAGGATGCATGATATATTTTGTCACTGTTGATTTAATACAATTTATATTTTTTCTGAGGTTTAGTAGTTTGATCCAAGTATAGTCATTTAGCTCAATTTACTCCTGTCCTTACATAAACCTGTTATAGTCTCATTTCTCTCGCCAATTGAATCTCTTGTCTCCTGCTGAAGAATACACTTTCCTTGAAACATTAAATAGAAAACTAATCTGTGCTTAGTCCTACACTAACCACTAATCTCAACCCAAAGTGTAGAATGAGAAATCTTTCCAATTAAAATAAAATTAATAATTAAAATTAAAAAGCTTGGCCACTAGCTAAGAAAATAGGCTTAATGGATACTAACTTAAGAGACTACACTATATAGTAGCATAGATTGTCTATGAAAGTGTTTTTTTTCAAATTGGAGAAGCTCTGTGACAATGCTTGTTATTTATGATGAAATCGAAATTTGGTGTAAGGAGGAAGTCACTCTGGACTAGAGTTTGACTGGAAAAACTGCTTGGTGAATATGAGTGTTGGGCTGGGCTTTGCCTACAGGGAGGATTAGAATGGCAGAGCATGGGGGAAACCATCTCAGGCCATGGGGCATGGAGTCAGGGAAAGGTTTTATTCCAGTGCAGGAATCATGACGGCAAGAGCATGGAAACAAAACAAGCTAGACGGTTCACTGAAGAAAGGCAGTTCATTGAAGAACACTAGGTGGGGTTCATCAGTGAGAAATCTAGAAGACAAGGTGCAACTGCTTGAACCCATAAGAAGTGTAGACCTTAAGCAGGAAATTGTCCTAATAGAAGTGGTTTCAGGAAGAGAGACACTGCCAGCAGCAGGGCCTGCTAGGAGACTTCCGTAATAATCTCAGCGCAACATTACAAGTTACCAGAATACAGTCAGTGGAATACGGCAAAAGGCAAATTAATGGATTAGGAGGTAGAGATGTGAAAAGAACTACAGATCGAGATTAAGCCTATGTCATCAGAGTTGGAAAGTGAGGGAGACGCTGTGTTGGGGTGACAAAACTATAATTTTGAAATCATCAGAGAGCTGGCCTGGTGGAACTGGGCATAAGAGAGAATAGTGTGTCCTTTGTCCTGCCTACCTGGCGGGTGATGATCACATGAATTCAGAGCCATTCTGCTGTGCTCACTGACTGGCCACATACAAGTGCCTGTGTTGTTTGATAATCTAGTAAGGTGCAAGCTTGCATCCCCGTGAGCAATCAGCAGCACAGAGCACAGGCCTAGAGAGTGGGGAAAATTCTCACACCAAAGCCATGCCGCAGCATGATAATGGAACCTATTAATTAAAAAAAGAATGGATGCATGCAACCCACACATGAGGCTCAAATAACAACACTGCATTTCTAAAGATACTAGATCCTTTCAATCAAAACAAGGTCCCTGAACTCTCCTTATAGAAAATCTGACCAGCATTTACCACTGTTTTGGGCAGTTAGTTCCTCTGAGCCAAACCTCCCGATAAGTCCAGGATGCTCTCCTGAGGTTCTTCTGTCTTCTCTGGGATCTGCTTGGCTTCAAGCCCTGACACTCCTATAGTCTTTGAAACTGGGACCACCGTGCTCACCTGCATGTTTGATCTTGTCCCAGACTCTGGATCCAATACTATCTTAAAAGCAGAGAGAATTTAAAGAGCTCTAGGTTAATGATTTTGTGACTCGGTGCTACACCTCAGCTGTATTGCCCATATTGTTTGGACTTCATATGCAGAGGCCACCTAAGTCAGAGGACACTTGCTTTCTTCTGTGCAACCCAACCAACCACCCAAGCCAGGTCACCTGGTCTGAGGTTTTGTCTTCTTCTCCCCTTTTAGAAATCTTTAGAGCTCTAAGTCCTGCCCTGACCACAAATCCTTAAATCTGCGTCCCCAGTTATTTGGTATTTGTGGTAAACTTGTGCTAATAACTCCCAAATATATGTTCCATACAGATAGACATATGGAGTAGTTCTCTTTTTTTTACAAACAGGATTGTACTCTTCTCATTTTCAACTTCATCATCTAAACTAAACTATATTTAATCTAGTATCAAAACCCCTTGAGTCAGAAAACAGTATGACATTTTTCTTTTCAATAAAAGCTATAGCTACATCACAGAAGGACTATATAAGTTAATAACTGTATTTCAGACGAATTGAAAGTATAAACACGAGCCCTCAAATATCTGAAGAACTGGTTTCTTTTTTATAATTCACTGTATCACACCCTAAAAGACTTCGTAGACTAATCCTAAGAAATCTTTTTAGGATTAAGTAAATCAAATCTGAATGTCTTCACCATGAAAAGATCATTCAACAAAATTTATTTATGATAAGTTTGGTACCTTGGATATTATGACTATTTTCCTTAAGGGAAGACACTTTTTGACCAGTAAAAACAATATTTAGCAAAGAAACCTACCCACCAAAAGTAAATAAAGCTTGCTCAATATTTTGTTTCAACTATATCAAAGGCAGAATAGAGACATTATTTATGTGTATGGGTAATCTATACCAAATATGTGCTGAGTCACAATTTAGGGAATTTTAATCTTTAGGCTAGTTTTGATTTGTTTTGCTTTATTTTGTTTGTATGTTTGTTTGTTTTGGGGGTGGGAGGTTAATATTGCCCAGGTGGCTCTGGGCTTCCCCTTGCTCTGTCAAGGAGCCTGACAGGAAGATCAGGGAATGCAGCCTTGCTGTCTCCTACTCAGAGGCGATGCCTACTTGCCTGTAGACCTTTCCATCTAATAGTCTTCAGATGTTGGGGGGCTATGGGGAGCCCTCAACCCTTTCTCATCCAGGGCCCAACCAGCTGACCTGGACATTGTCCTTCTCCAGCATCACCATGCCCATGCTCTCCTACTGAACCCACACTGATGTGCAGGTATAAGCAGTTCTTTCACTGAGGCATTAGACAAGCATCATAAAGCAAACTGGAGACAAAAGATTGGGAATTGGGACTCTATTCTTAGCCTAGTTTCTCAGGGAAACTCAAGCAAGATCTGAGAGGCTAGAATTTAGGCCTTGGGAGGTTGCCCCATGTGGATGTTTCCTCTCTTACTAATTCTCTCATCTCCCCACTCTCCCACATCATCTTCCCTCAGCCTATCTATAAGTAACTGTCCTGACCGGTGTTCTACCTTTCTCCTCCAAAAAATCCCACCCTCCACCATTTGAGAAATGCCAGCCCCCTAATCCTAATTGTTTCTTTCAAGTTCATACAACTTCAACTTCAGCTGGAAGTTCATGTAGGTTTTGTTCTGCCTAAGGCTCCTGTTGGCTTCAAAAGTCTGGATGAGTTCTGGTACTGTAAATGTGTGAAAGGAAACAGTATATAGTCTGATTTGGGTTGACTCTCCTCTAGTGAACTGAGAGGCTGAATATACAAACAGACAATGGCCAGATCATATATAAATAGAACTCTGACCCCACCATCTGCAACAACCACCAACCCATTATCTACAGTAACAAGCCCAGGAAGCCAGCATGACTTGTAGGAAATCAGACCACTATCTCTAGCAACCAATCCAAATAATAACCCCTGTAACAATCAGCCCAAAACATCCAGAACTCGATTAATAACTAACAGATTCCTTAATTTTTGTCCCTGCTTCCAACTTAGGGCCAACCAGATAAAGCCAAATATGCACCCCTAACCAGTCACATAGGATGCCCCACTTCTAGTTAGCCCACTAATACCTTCCCCATGCCAACAGCCTCCATTCAGGGCATATTTGAAGCCTTCCTTTTTTCCACTATAAAGTTTTCCCACTCCTCTGCCTGCCTTTGAGTCTGCCAAAATGAACGTGATGGTAGCTGACTCCCTTGCAAGCTCTGAATAAATAGCCTTTGCTTATTCTCATTTGGTGGGTCTTCATTTATTTCCACAGAAGCCTGGTGCTAAGTTCCTCCGCGATTAAGGACAAGCACATCTCACCACAGTAGAAAGTAATTAATTATTAGTTAATTAATTAATGAATCAATCAATTAACTATGCTAGGGAGGCTCAGTCTACTATTCTCACATGAAGGAAACATGCTCCTCATATTAAGATGATTTTAAAGCTACTTCTTGAGAACCTTGAGAAATAACTGACATCATTTTGCTAAAGGAACATTTGACTCCTACTTGTTCCTGCTTTTATTACCAGGAGCCCACACATTAGCTGAGAATGGCTCTGTCTGAGTCAACCAGAATGGATGGCACAATCTCCCAATAGATTATTTATGATCCTAATTGGAGGGGGGAGGGTCATTTCATTCCATCCCACCACCTTTAATTTACTTTTCCCCAGTTTGAAAGCAAAAGACTTTTTGAAAAGTCATACAAACCAATGTAATAAAGGAGATGTAAGATTAGATACCATCTTTGGAAAGAGCAGGAAGAAGAGAAAAACCTAAAGCCTTTACTTAAAAGAGACTCTGACACAAAGAGATTGTTTAATTAATTACTTCCATTATTATGGAATTGGTCTAGTAGGGACAGGATTCAAACATTTCAAGGGTTTCTTTAATTTGTTGAAACCATTTGGCAACCCAGGGAACAAGAGACCAAAAGATTTATAAGGGATTGCTTGGTACATTTACAGATTTAAACAGAAAGTTGTAAATCTTTAATTTTTAAAAATTATATGTGGAGGTAGGAGCCCCAGATTAAGAATAAATTTTATTACCACTGTGATATGGTGTCTGGAAAAGTGGTTGGAAGAGCCTACAAGTTATGTGTTTGCATAATGAATTAAGGAACCTCCCAAAGACCAAACACATGCAAAGTATACCAAAAGAGGAAATAGCAGTTAAAGGCGGGACCCAATAGCACACCTCAGGCACCAAAAGAGGTACAACGAGCTTAGTTTTGGTATGTTTTCTCATAGCCCATAATGGAACTATGCTATGAGTGGCAAGTTAACGCTGGATAAGCTTTGTACTCTCAAAAAATCCCTGAAAGACTTTAAGAAGTATGACTAGCATCCTAGGAGAAGAGAGACCTTCTTGCCACTTCCTCATAGCCCAGTGTGAAGAGGGTTCTGCACCTCACGAGTGCAGCCAGAGCAGGGTAAGAAGCAGCCAGGATGCATGCTTCCTCCCACTCCTGCCTCACCCAGCTCCTGGGCAGCAGCGGTGCAACCACAGCAGTCAGGTTCCCCAAGGACCCTGCCCCAAGCATTTCCAGAGCAGCAGAGGTCAGTCTGTTTGCAAAGAACTGGAGACAGTGTCCTTGGCCTGAGCATCATCACTATCATCGTCAATGTTGGACACCCACGGAAGGGATGCGCAGGGCTTCCCAGATATCGGAGGCCACAGATGAGGACTGGTCACATTCACACTACTTAAAGAAATGCATGAGGAAGAATCACAGAAATAAATGCAGAAAACTTTGAGTAGGGCTAGAGTCCCCAAGTAAAAAATAAAGACGAGAACAAGAATAGTACTTATTACCATTCATATGATCCACATCTTTCTTCAAGGATGATATGTGGTTTGGGGAAACACTAGTTACAGGTATATAATTTTATTTTCAGGATGCTATTTTGAAAATTTTAAAATGATATGTTTTCTATTTCTCTCCCTCCATTCACACCACCTTGAATCATGATGTCTGGCAGCCTCTCCGCCAGCATGACCCCAGAGAAAGTTCTTTCCAGATTGGAAGAGAAAATAAAGGAAAACCTCTAAGGCAGAAGGAAAGTAAAGGAGGAGGAAGGGAGGAAGAGGCAGCCATAGAGATATCTCCTACTTCCGGCTCCAGGTGAAAATCCTAGAGGACAGTGAGGATGGTGAGGTGGGGGGAACACAAGGACACATCCAGGTAGGGGTTGGCTTCCTCAGCAGTAGCCCGGAAAACCTGCAAGCTTCTAGGAGTAGCCTGGTGTGTGGCTCAGTGCCACATCCGGCATGCAGAGGAGTGAGGGAGCCCTGGCAGATGGATGTGGCAAGGCAGACGAGCCTGAGGTTCTGCTCCTGGCTTTCCTCCACCTTCACATGTCTTCAAGGGTTTCTGGTGTCCTGCATGCCTGGTGGAGCGCAGGCAGAGATCAGAAGTACTAAGACAATTGCTGGATTGGCAGAGGCACAGAGTCTAGACATGCTGCAGCATGTGGGGATTTCTTGATCAAAAGAAAATGGCCAGAGGCACAGACTTCAGCAGTCAATGACAGCACACATTTCCAAGAGTCCAGGTGGGGTCAGATGCACCTCATTGCACATCAGCCCAATTAACAGAGAAGATCCAGAGGATGCCTGGCAAACAGTGAGGCCCCCTGCGCCCACGCCAAAAGATGACATAAGGCCCTCCTCCTACATCTGCCAAGATGCAGCCTCAGAAAGGAGCTGGGGAGGGAGAGAAAACCTGAGAACTGAGCATTTATCTGAATGAGAATGCCATATAAAAGAGATCATTAAGGAGTCATAGAATTATTTTGCAACTTCATAATTTCCCTCTTCCACCACCTGCCACCTACCCTATACATACATCCAAGAAGATTAGCCTCATGAGGAAATTATATAAATTGCAGAAAGGACAAAGTTCCAGTTTGATGCAAGTTGATCCCATACATTCCTACTCTATGAGTCCCTAGAAATATTTTATATATATGCATACGTGAAATATTATACTTTATGAGAGAAAATGCAATTAAGATGGAGGGAGAAGAAGAAAGTTCCTAAGACAAATGGATGAAGACTGGTTTGGAAATTCCCTGTTTGGCCTGAGGATGGCCAGGGCACTCAGTAGGAAGTTGAAGGGGAAAGCATATAGAACGCTGGAGAGAGAGCCACACTGAGGCAGGTGAACACAGTCCGGCGTGTCAGAGAGAGGAGTAATGGTGTGAGTGAAGAATACAATAGTACAGCAGGAGCTGACAGCATTAATTATGACAAATCTATAACTGATGGAGATATTGGCATTTTCAAAATGTGTTTCCAATATTGTGATGAATCTACACCTATACCTTCAAATGACAGCAAGAAAAATGGTGAGGCATTTTTTCCACACACTGCATACTAAGCTTTAAAATTCAGTATTATTTCAGAATCATATTTTATTGACTCCTGCGGAGTTTGAGGTACATGAGTTGTATAAAAAAATGGAATCATGACAGAAAGATCATTCTGACTCTAACTTATTACAGGTGTTGTATAGACTTATTTACAAGAAAGAAGGAGCTTGTTTCCAGTAAGAGCCTAGAATTTTGTTAATGCCATTTTTCACAGTACTGCACTGGCTTGGATATAGGACAGAGTAGAATTATAAAGAGCTCATCTTTGGAGGGACACCACTGAGATCTGGAAGACCTCTTCAAAATAGCCCCTAAAATATTATGTCTAAGCCCCAAAGGTCACACTATTGTCTACATTATTCTTAAATATTGATGTTCTTGAATTTCCTCGTTTAAATCTATGCTGAGTCCATTTCTTGCTGAGCCACAGTTCTGAGCATCCTCAATGGAGGGGAGGAGGCAGGCCCCTGGAATGGCATTTGCATGAGGAGCTCCCAAAGGGAGAGTGAGTCAGAAAAACGACACTGGACCAGAGACAAACTTCAATCATGGGAGAGGACTGAGGATTCTGAGTACAATCTGGGGTCACTTGGGTTTGCCCTTCACCCTAAGGAGGGAGGAATTGAAAAGAAAGGTTAAAGATGTATCTTGCTAAAGACCATCAAATCAGAACTCTAATGGTAATAACAGTAACACAAAAGAGAGAAAAGCATTCTCCCTGACAGCAGAGTACCTGAAATCAGTGAAATTCTGGAGAATAGAGAGCATGCCTGGCCCCTCTAGGGCTCCAATGCTTCAACAGAAGGAGAAAACCATGGACCCCAGCAAAAGTGGCAATGATGTGCAGGCTGAGCACTGGTGCCTAACAGAGGTGGCAGTGCTCAGAGGAGCAAGAGACATCCAACAGAGAGGGTATCAGTGTCCAGCAAAGGCATCAGGACCCAGAGGACGTCATGTGACCACTGTCTGGGTTTGTTCATGAACACAACAGAAATGTCTCGGGGACTTTCAGACATAATTACGTGGGGGGAGGGAAAAGGATTTTGCAGAAGATGGAGCTCCTGAATTGGCAGATTGACACAAAAGGCACATAACACAGGTTATTACTCTTAACATCTCCCTGCATATAAGATAGGTAAGTGTAGCTGGGGAACACAGCTTGACAGAGATGTCAAGGTAGATTTCCATAATTGTCCTCAGAGTTCCAGGGATTCTTAACCTGGGGTCCAGGACCCCTAAACAATCCAGAGAAGTATTCAGGGAACAAACACTTTCAAGTTTTTATAAATCAACCCTCAAGTTTTCAAAATTCTATGTATGTGTCTTTATGGATATTTTTTCTGTGAAAAATGTTCATAATTTTTATCTAATTATCAAAGGGGTATGTGACCTTCCCAAAAGTTAAGAATCTAAAGTCTTTCTTGCTGCATCTCAAATATACATCTTATTTCTCAGGACTCAGTGGAGATGGGAAAGGCCTCTTTTTGTCCATTCTGAAAGTTTTAGAGTTGCTTTCAAAGATCTATGATCAAGGATATCTTTGATGTTCAGAATCTTTGCCCTTGCAATGTCAGAAACTCCCATCCAAGTGGTAGGGTCATGCTTTCTCTCCTCACTCCTCCAGACTAGCAGCACAGAACGGTGTTCAGTCTCCCCAGAAGAATCTCGATGGATCCCAGATGACAATGAAAGCAAGTTGCAAAAATATAGCCCATTTGCACATTACTTATGAACTTTTCATACAAATTTTCCCCCCACTGAAAATGGCGGAAACCAGAGTTCAGTGAAGACTGTAAAAACAGGCTGTGTATTTAGCAACAAGCACTGTCTGGATGGAGAGATAAGATACTGGACCAATTTTAGTGGGCATTCTTTATGAGCAAGGAGACAAGAGGTGATTTTTTCGTTTTATGGTCACAGCAGCTTTAGCTGATAGCAGAGAAACATCCCGTTTTCTTGTTGAGATCTGTAGGCATTTTATATGTGCCTTGGAACTAAAAAGAGAAGAAAAAAAAGCATAAGGGCATGGTTAAACTTCAGAAGATTAACAGACATTTTTTTTTCCTCTTTTTAGTGACCGCATTCCAGCTCTTCTCGGCATCTTAAGTTGGGATATTGGAATGATAAATCCAATCAAATATGCGAGAGTTACCAGTATGTAACATTAGTCTAGCCCCAGTGACCTTGAGGTGCTTCAGTTCTGTTGAGATAATTGCCAAGAGAACAAATTATAAATATAGGCCATTACTACTGTAAGCAAAATCCACTGCTAAAAGCAGTTAGTTCTGAGATAAATTGCTTAAGGAGAATCCACCAGATCCCCAAGGTCTTTCCATTGTGTTCACTAGTCAAGATTCTAACATGAGCACTAAATCAAAAATTCTAGTTTCCAGGGACTTCTCTCCTCAGAACTTTAAATAGTGTCTTAAAAATTCACTTCACTATGCACATTAAAACCTAGAACAGAATCGGTCACCTCAAAAATTATTACCCTGTGATCTATGATATTGAGAGAATCCAGCAAATTTTGGCGACACATAAGGACACATTTATAACAAAAAGGGGATTTTCAAAGGACATTTCTTCTGGTGAAACTATTTTTTTAATGACAACAATTACTTATTCTGGAGACACTTAACCACTAATAGTGGGATAATCTCAAGATACAACTGCACATTTTTAGAAATTTAAGCCAAAATTAATCAATCTATCTAATTTCTACTAAGAGGAAAAGAAATGTTCTCTGAAGACCACACTTTCTTATGGGGCTATAAGTTTAAGGCAGCAATATAATTGGAAAGTAATTTATTAAAGGGCTGGAAATTATCCTCAAATTAAAACATTTAGAGCTTAAAGCTGTAATTAGGGCAAAGGTAAAGGCAAGAGATTCACAAAGCAATCCTGGCTGCTTCTGACTGCTCCTTGGACGCTCTCTTTGCTAATTCATTATCTTGCTTCCATTGTTAATTATGGGGGCTCCCCAAGGTTTGATAATGACTCATTTGCTTCTTTTCCTGTCCCTCTATTTTGTTCATTAACTTACATGATTTTAACAATTCACATAGAGATTGAGCTAACACTGACTGATGCCTCCTGAATGCTAAGCACTGTGCCAGGTACTTTGAGAGTTAACTGCAAACCTCATGTGAAGTGCCTAATTCCCCTTATTATTCCTTTCCACCAAATGGCTCCCCCCATGACTTCCTTAGCTCGATCAAAAACCTACTCAGAATGTGGGGCAGGAGAAAGAAATGGGAGTCAAGGGGCAAGGTTCTTGTCCCAGCTCTACTATCGATGAGCTATGTGACTGTGGGTAAGTCATTAGATCTCTCCGAGTCTTAGCAAAATAGAGATGCTGAATTAGATCAAAAGTTGCAAACTGGTCCATTGGACAAATCCAGCCTTAGACATATTTGCTTGCCCTGCACAATGGTTTTTAAATCTGAAAGGTTTAGTAAAAATCTGGATTTCTGTCTTCCCTTGAAAAAGTAGAAGATCTAAGCTGGATTCCTGTGACGATAATAATTGACTGCAGCCAAGCAGCAGCTGCCCCTTTCAATTAGTCCCTACAATTCTCAACATTCCCTATTGTGTTACAAGCGTTCCTCTTTACCCATTTACTTTATATGACTTGCCTGTCAACCAGGTGGCCAACCTCAGTGATAAAATGCACTGGTTTTACTTCTAAACGCAGCTCATTATTTACTTTACTCCATGCCTTCTCCCCACCCTCATCCGGTAACATAAGCCTACATTTGAAATCTACCTCAAATTTTTCAGTGTTAAATAAACTCAGATCTTCTGTTGTGCGCTTCTCATCCCTTTCTAACTCCTGTTTGACCATTTTTGTCATATATAAGGGCCCAAGACTTTAAAATCTTGTTTTTACCTCCTTTCATACTTTACTCATAATCGAATCCTATAAACTCCTTCTCAGAAATTACAGTTTCCATCCTCTTATACCCACGTCATTATACCCAAGGCCAATACTCTTACTCAGACTCTCCCTAACCAATTCTTACTTTGAAAATAAGAACAAACATATTCCTTGTAAGACTATAAAGCTTCTAACAACTTAGTGAGTCTGAAAGAAGCAACCACAGGTTTGAAGGATTTTTGCAGCAGTGACTACAAGTTGCTACCTAAGAGCCATTCTCTCATCCTTCCTTAGTTACAAAACCCAGATTTTACTTGAGGTGTCAATGCAACCAGCTAAAAGACATTTCCCAGACACTCCTGCAGCTAATTGTGACCATGTGACCAAGCTCTAGACAATGAGATAAGCAGAAGTCTTGCGAGGGAAATTCTGGAAAAACTGCTTAAAGGAAACCCACTCGACTTGGAAAAAGCCTCTGTCCTTTCTGGCTACAAAACAGATTTGATGACTGGAGCTTCAGGAGTCATTTTGGACCAAGAGGTAATACCTTTGAGAATGGAAGCCATGCCCTTAGATGGCAAAAGATTGATGGGAGGCTGAGTCCTTGATGACCACAAAGCACCATACCAGTGTTTAATGTGTTACGTTAGCATACTAACATTCTAGTGTTTAATAAATTCTTTCTTAAAAAACAGTCACTACTAATCTTTGTGAATCTAATCTAACTGACAAATGTGGACTCTCTTCTCCAGCTGGCCCACCTTCCAAGTAACCCTTACATTTTCTCTACTAGTTCATGATGACACTCCTTTTTTCAAAACTGTTTATATTTTACCTTGTCTATGAAGACTTTCCAAATTAAGAGCCTCAACTCTTTGTCACCCCTCTTACCCCAGGAACCTCTTTGTCCCTCATATTGTGAGTTTCTTTCCTAGCTACTTTCTTAGCACCAAGGCTGAAATGTTTTACGTAATGGATCAGAATCAAAAAGCAAGGGGAGAACCTTAGTAGAAAGGAAGAGAAGGATAGTTGGAAGCAATCAAAGAAAGAGAGGGTCAAAAAATGAGGAGGACTTAACTTGCTTCTCAATTTGCTGTGGAGGAGTTAGATTTTGTTTTGTTTTAACCCATGAGACATCTGTATCCCTTTAGCACAGAATGAGCCATAAAAAAGACGACTTGGGGGAAAGTCCTAATTAAAAGGGTATAATTAAAAGAGGTACTGTATACCACCAGGAGTAGAAGAGGAACTTTTCCCACAGGGCATTTTCACTATTCCTAAAAGTCTTAAGGTTGGCTCTGAGTTTGGAACACAGATTGGGCTTCAGTACAATGCCCCGAACCAACCTCCATTCTCACACAGTCCATGGTCTACAGGAGAACGTGCCTAGGTCTGTCTCTGTTTCATTGTATGACTGAAGTCAAGAGTTTAGAGATCTCAATATGCGCTGTTTAAATCCTACTTCTCAGGTTATCTTTAGTTTCTCAGAAAACCACAAGATGCATGGTAATGAGAACCATGGGGCTGCCTTGCCTCTAACTACTTCTTTGCCTTCCCTGCCATTCTGATCCCATTATAATAAAATCTATTACAGAAATTGCTTTCATCATCTCTTCCTTTTATGAGCAGTTACCAGCAAAGTAGAATGCCACAAGGGTCACTATCAAAGAAAGTAAAATGATATAACAATGTCCACAATGGAAAAAGAAAAACTAATGAGCCACTGACCTTAATATATTTATGTATCCAGGGGTCAGTTATGTGAAATTCCTTGAAGCCTCCCCATTTTGAGTTATTGAAGAGATAATTTATTTGTTGAGTCATTAAGCTTTCCTAAAATACATGAGGGAAAAAAACACAGTTGCTATATCTTGGAATTTCATCCAGACTATAAAAGAGCATCAGGATTGAATATGATATATCAGCATGTTCCAACAAGGGATAAACCCAGCACAGAAAATATGAAGGTGGTTGGAGATGACCAGAGACCCAGGTCACAGATGATATCAAGAACGCTGTCAGCAAGTGCCAAGCCCAACCATTAGACTGAAACTCTATCACTGTTTTTTAAAATTCAAGATACAGAAAATCCAATACAAACTTGTTTAAGCAAAGTAGAGAATAGACTGACACAGAGTCAGCTTAAGAGATGACTGCTTGAAAGGACTCAAATTATGTCACCAGATGTTCTCCATCTGTCACTGCTACTGTGGCTCTGCTCTCCTCTGCATGTTTTTTAACACAATTACCCTCAATGACCCATAAAATGGTTGCTACAGCTCCAGACCTTAGACCTTACAGCTTCTTAAACCTTAGCCTGCAAAAACTAAAAGCATGCATTTCCTGGTAGAGCTGACAAAAGTGCTCTCATTTTCAGTCTGATAGAAACTGCTTGAGTCACATACCTAGCCTTGAACCCATGACAAGGGCTAGTGAAACATGAATGATTTAAAACTAGATGATGTATTCCATCCTTGCAAGTGGGGAAGGCATGGACCCTGAAGAAATTTGGGATGTGGTTACCAAAGAAGGCAAAATGGTTAAAGGATAGTCATGAATAAACACTTACTACACAAGCATATTGGACTCTAATTATAGAAACATGCATATATAGTCAAGAACAAAGATAGGGGCACCCAGAAAAGCAGGAGAGCGAAATCGTCTTATCAAAACAGTTAACAAGGTTGAATCCTAGTTATCACAACAGGGCCACAGTTAAGTAGCAGAGTAATAGCAAGAAGAGATTTGGGTCATAGTAACTCCTGTAACTCATACATGCTGAGGTCAAGCGTGTCTTAGTTTCTGGCAAGGGTATGGTCATGTCACCCCATCAATGGCAAGAGAAGCACCTCAGAGGCAGAACCTGACATTCTTCTGCTGAAGAATGGAGTGGGCTTGAGCTGGGTCCAGAGAAAGAAAGATTAGCTTCATCCAGTTTTCTTAAACCCTTGGTCTTTTCATTTCCTTGGCAATGATGAGTATGAGAAGAAAGCACCCAGCTGCTCCACTTTCGTGTCCCATGAAACAGTCCTTCTGAAGAAATCAGTGGTTGCATCTAAGGTCTTGAAATTGTCAAAACCATACAAACTTTGCCCAAACTGAAAAATAGTGACCAAAGAAATTAGGCCAAGTGGGTAGGAGAGCGACCGAATGCCTCAATTTGGATTCTGAACTTGTTTCTTCAACTCCTATCAAAAGATGCAATTCAAAAGCTTAAGAGAGAAGGGCACTCAGTGAAAGGCCCCGTGTGTCAGCCGGGGACTGCCTAATAGATGATGACAGCCTGATGGCTCTCCTGGAGAGCATCGTGACAGGTCTGGATACTTGAAATCATCAGCTGCCAGAGGCGAGGTTCCAAGCAGCTATTGCCAGGCATGGACAAAACAGAGGCTCATGTGAGCAGGCAGCAGGCTAACCCCAAGAGCAGCAGGCGAAGGGGGGTATTTTGTGTTCTGATCCTGATTCACACACAAAGCTCTAATCTAGCATAAGCAAGTGCATGCCTATTCCCAGTGGAGGTTTAAAGACAACTGTCAGAGAGTCTCGTTTTCCAAGGCTCTTACTGTACCTTCTGTCCTTGCTGAACCAGAGTCTCCAACTCTCTCTGTGTCAACGCAGGTCCTGGTTCCCACAGGTCACTGCTGACTGCACTTCATCCCCCAGGCCTATATGGAAGGTCTGAATTCCATTCCAAGGAGCTTATTTTTAATTTAATATTCTCATTCTAACTAGATTAGCTTTTATATCCCTAGAATGGTTTGAAAAATAGCATAGTCTTATTCTAAATCTGAGTATATGCCACATTAGAATGCTCTAGTATTCCTTGTCCAAATATTAATTTCCTGCCAGGCTTAAAGTTGGATTCTGTTTCCAAAATTCCTTTGCAAATTCAAATTGTTTAATAGTACATTGATTAAAACATTAAATTATGTATCGACACTTAATTTGAATGTGTTTATGTGTTATGCCACCAAATAGGTAGCATATTCATTCAAGACAGAAAGAGAAAATTAAATAATTTTTGCACCTGCATAACAATTGGAGAAGTGCCAGTGACTTTCCTTATTCCTCACCTGAGGCTATATGAGCACTGTTTGCATTTTCTTCCCTATTCTGCATCCTGGAATCAGTCCCCTTCTTAGAGAGGATAACTGTCATGAGCCACTCAGGTCAGTCCTGAGGGATCAGCATTAGATTATGCTTGCTGTCAACCTCACCCCAACCCCATTCAAGCAAGCAGACTCCTGCAAACCATAAACAGGCTTTATCCCAGATCCCTGGTAGGTTCCCACATACTGAATCCCAGGTTGATGATATGCCCTGGACCTCGAGTCCTCTAAACTAGAAGTCTTGCCAGTCACTTTTTCCAGCTCCTGAGGACTCAGTTTTCCTACCCGCACCCAGACCTCCTTAATGTTCTCCAAATGCTTCCTCCTGGACATTTCACTACTTTGTTCCACATGTGTGTCAATATACTCTTTTTGCCTCTTCTAGACCAGCCTGAGGACTCTGACTTGCTAAGAAACCTCCTGTACCCACTTGCCAGTTTCAATAAGCTGTGGGACATTGTGTTCTATCCACTGGCTAGACATTTCCTGCTCCCCAGAAGCTTGACCAAGGCCTGCCCTACATGCCCGTGAATGCTGCCTGTCCTGGCCACTTCCCTACATACAGTTCTGGCTTGTATATAGCAGGTATTCAACAATGGTATTTATTTGTTTTGCTTTTATATCCTCAAATAATTGAAAATGGGAAAATGGTTATCTTAGTGTAAGCCTGGATCTGTGCACTATTTCTAAATACCTGAAGCCAAGTATTTTTTACCTTTTCAGACCATAAAAGAACATATTGTTTATTTCTTGTCCAAACACTAATTTCCTGATCGTGCATCAGCATTCTCAAGGTTTGCTGTTGAAAAAGCCCTCACTTCAGAGAAGAACAAATACATACTTCATGGGTCAGACTTGCTTCCCTATAAGCTGTAAATGTCCTTGAACTCTAATGTTTTATCTTAAAAATAAATACAAATTTAGCTTCTATCTATCTCATTGCGTGTGTGTACATATATATACACACAGACTTTAAGAATAAGAATTCAGTTTATTCTGTGGTTTCACACACTTTCATATACATCCATGTTCCCCCCAGCATGCACTCACACTCTAGTTTGATAACATACATAGACCAAGATTAATATTCTTTTCAGAAGAAAATCTTATGGTCTATTGGATTGAATATAAATATGTCTGAGAAAGTCTGCCTCCTTTAGCCTCCTTAAAAATCTTCTTATTTTCTCTTTTTCCATGTCGCCTATTTAATAGGACAGCTATGTTTCCCCAAGAATGCTGTGAAATTGAAAAGCTTCTATATTTCCTTTCAAAAGGAAAATGGCAATTCCCAGTCACTTCAAATAAGATGAAATACATGATGTGATTTTTATTCCTAACTTTACTAAAAATACATTAAATCCATGTACTAACTTTGGATCTACATTCATATCTGTAATAAGTAATTTTAACACAAACTTTGGGGATTTTTTACTATTTCATCTCTGGCCCCTACCTTTCAGAGGAAAAAAAAATTTTAAGCGTAACGTACTTGAAATAAAAGTCAACTTTATGGACTTTGATCAGGACTCTTTTTGGTACCCGTTAATAAGGAAAATTTTAAGTCAATTAAGATCTCCAAAAAGATAACATAGTCCAAAAATGCTACTTTAATGATAATTTGATGGACTTTTACACAGAAGACTTAAAACAAAACAAATGCCAATAGACCTGGGAGCTCAGTCCTCTAGAAATAAAAAGCACGTTTTATTATGTAGTAAAGTTTTACAAAATAGTAGCATTTATTACAATGTGATGGGGTGCAAAGGAAGAAAGGATAGTGATCAGAATGGCAGATTTCACAGCTTAGAAGATCCTAGTCCCAGAGGAGTCCTCGGGTCCTTCTTGGCCTCACCGTGTCCCCCAGTATTGGACACCACTCCCTTTGCAGGAAACAGGAGAAGAGAAGAACAAAGGCCTCTTTGAAAAGCAGTGATAAAGGGCTTCCTGGAGGATTTCTGAGCTCTTGAAACAATCTTCATGGCAACAGCTTGACTCTGCATCCTGCTTCAGTGAGGGTTGCTGGAATACGAATTAGGGTGAAGCCCTGAGCCTGTTTGCAAGTTCACGTTAAAATTTGATTTCCAAAACTCAGGAATACAGTCAATTCAGAATTAATCAAAATAGTGCTTTAAAGGTGCCCTACAAAGAAGTTCAGTGCATTAAGTAAGCACCAACCAGCACCGCTCTTACAAGTGGTCTCACAGGGTAAATGTAGAGAAAATTACATCATCCCCATGTTAAAGACCCAGAAATAAAAAATAAAGCAGAATACAGTATCTCATCAATGGTCATAATATTAGAGAATGTCATCAAAAGTTACGTATGGAAATTTCTTCTCAGGTCAGTATTCAATCATCCATATTATACCACTTCCCGTTTATTTGTTTATTTATTTATTCATTTATTTATTTATTTTTATTGAGGTCATAATAGTTTATAACAGTGTGAAATTTCAGTTGTACATTATTATTTGTTAGTCACCATATAAATGTTCCCCTTCACCCCTTGTGCCCAACCCCCAACTCCCTTCCCCTCTGGTAACCACTAAACTGTTCTCTTTGTGTGTTAGTTTATCTTCCACATATGAGTGAAATCATATGGCATTTGTCTTTCTCTGTCTGGCTTATTTCACTTGACATAATATCCTCAAGGTCCATCCATGTTTCTGCAAATGGGACAATTTTGTCTTTTTTATGGCTGAGTAGTATTCCATATATATCACATCTTCTTTACCTAATCATCAGTTTATGGACACTTGGGTTGCTTCCACTTCTTGGCTATAGTGAATAACGCTGCAATGAACAAAGGAGTACAAAAGTCTCTGTGAATTGTTGATTTCAAGTTCTTTGGATAAATACCCAGTAATGGGATGGCTGGGTCATATGGTATTTCTATTTTTTATTTTTTGAGAAATCTCCATACTGTTTTCCATAGTGGCTGCACCAGGTTGCATTCCCACCAGCACTGTATGAGGGTTCCCTTTTCTCCACATCCTCTCCAACATTTGCTATTTTTGTCTTGGTGATAATAGCCATTCTAACGATTGTAAGGCGATATCTTAGTGTAGTTTTGATTTGCATTTCCCTGATGACTAGTGATGCTGAACATCTTTTCATGTGCCTATTGCCCATCTGTACGTCTTCTGTGGAAAAATGTCTGTTCGCACCCTCTGCCCATTTTTTGATCAGGTTGTTTGTTCTCTTGTTGTTGAGTTGTGTGAGTCCTTTATTATAGGGATTAACCCCTTGTTGGATATATGATTTGCAAATATTTTCTCCCAGTTGGTGGGTTGTCTTTTCATTTTCTTCATGGCTTCCTTTGCCTTGCAGAAGCTCTTTAGTCTGATTAAGTCCCACTTGTTTATTTTTTCTTTTGTTTCCGTTGTCTGAATAGACATGGTATTCAAAAAGATCCTTCCAAGACCAATGTCAGAGTGTACTGCCTATATTTTCTTCTATGAGTTTTATGGTTTTAGGTCTTGCCTTCAAGTCTTTGATCTTCTTAGAGAGGATAGACAGAAGCGAAAGATAATGGTCTACTTTCATTCTTTTGCATGTGGCTGTTCATTTTTCCCAACACCACTATTGAAGAGATTTTCCTTTCTCCATTGTATATTCTTGGCTCCTTTGTCAAAGATTAGCTGCCCATAGATGTGTGGTTTTATTTATGGGCTTTCAATTCTATTGTATTGATCTGTGTATCTGTTTTTGTACCAGTACCATGCTCTTTTGATTACTGTAGCTTTGTAGTATATTTTGAAGTCAGGGATTGGGATGATTCCAGTTTTGTTCTTTTTTCTCAGGATTGCTTTAGCTATTGGGGGTCTTTTGTTGCCCCATAGAAATTTTCGGGCTCTTTGTTCTATTTCCATGAAGAACCTCATTGGGATTCTGATTGGGATTGCATTGAATCTGTAGATTGTTCTAGATAGTATGGAAATTTTAACTATATTTATTCTTCCAATCCATGTGCACGGAATATCTTTTCATTTCTTTATGTCATCATCGATTTCTTTCAATAATGTCTTACAGTTTTCATTGTATAGGTCTCTCACCTCCTTGGTCATATTTATTCCTAGATATTTTATTCTTTTTGTGATTGTAAATGCGTTTGTATTCTTGAGTTCTCTTTCTGTTAGTTCATTATTAGAGTATAGAGATGCAACTGATTTTTGAAAGTTGATTTTGTACTCTGCAGCTTTGCTGTAGTTGTTGACTAATTCTAATAGTTTTCTGATGGATTCTTTAGGGTTTTTTTATATATAAAATCATGTTGTCTGCAAACAGTGAGAGTTTCACTTCTTCATTGCCAATTTGGATACCTTTTATTTCTTTTTCTTGCCTAATTGCTCTGGCCAAAACCTCCACTACTACGTTGAGTAGGAGTGGTGAGAGTGGGCATCCTTGTCTTGTTCCTGTTCTCAGAGGGATGGCTTTAGTTTTTCACTGTTGAGTATGATGTTGGCAGTGGGTTTGTCATATATGGCCTTTATTATGTTGAGGTACTTTCCTTCTATACACATTTTTTTGAGAGTTTTTATCATAAGTGGATGTTGGATCCTGTCAAATGCTTTCCCTGCATCTATTGAGGTGACCATCTGGTTTTTATTCCTCATTTTGTTAATGTGGTGTATCACATTTATTGATTGCAGATATTGAACCATCCCTGTGTCCTTAGTATAAATCCCACTTGATCATGGTGTATGATCTTTCTAATGTATTGCTGTATTCAGTTTGCTGATATTTTGTTGAGGACTTTTGCATCTATGTTCATCAGTGATATTGGCCTGTAATTTTCCTTCTTTGTGTTGTCCTTGTCTGGCTTTGGTATCATGGTGATGTTGGCCTCATAGAATGTGGTAGGGAGTGTTCTGTCTTTCTCAATTTTTTGAATAGTTTGAGAAAGATAGGTATTATATCCTCTTTGAATGATGGATAGAATTCTCCTGAGAAGCCATCTGGTCCTGGTCTTTTATTTTATGGGAAGTTTTTGATTACTGTTTGAATCTATTTACTTGTGATTGGTCTATTCAGATTCTCTATTTCTTCTTGGTTCAGTTTTTGGAGGTTGTATGAGTCTAAGAATTCATCCTTTTCTTCTAGATTGTCCAATTTGTTGGCATATAGGTTTTCATAGCATTCTCTTATAATGCTTTGTATTGCTGTGGTATCCATTGTAATTTCGCATGTTTTATTTCTAATTTTATTTCTTTCAGACTTCTCTCTATTTTTCCTAGTGAGTCTGGCTAAGGGTTTGTCAATTTTGTTTATTTTCTCAAGAACCAGCTCTTTGTTTCATTGATTCTTTCTACCGTTTTTTTGGTTTCAATTTCATTTACATCTGCTCTAGTTTTTATTACTTCTCTCCTTCTGCTGACTTTGGGCTTTGTTCTTTTTCTAATTATGTTAGGCATAGTTTAAGATTGCTTGTTTGAGGTTTTTCTTGTTTCTTAAGGTGAACCTGTATTGCGATGAATTTCCCTCTGAGGACTGCTTTTGCTGCATCCCATATGAGTTGGTATGGTGTATTTTCATTCTAATTTGTCTCCAGATATTATTTTATTTCTCATTTAATTTCTTCAATGACCCATTGGTTGTTCAGTAGCATGTTGTTTAGTTTCCACATTTTTGTCACTTTCCCAGCTTTTCCCTTGTAGTTGATTTCTAGTTTCATAGCCCTATGTTCAGAAGAGGTACTCAATATGATTTCAATCTTCTTAAATTTATTGGGACATGCCTTGTTTCCCAACATATGGTCTATCCTTGACAATATCCCACGTGCATTTGAGAAGAATGTGCATTCTGTTGCTTTAGGATGGAGTGTTCTATATATATTTATTAAGTCCATCTGGTCCATTTTTTCATTTAAATCCACTATGTCCTTCTTGACTTTTTGTCTGGATGATCTATCCATTGATTTGATGCAAGTGGGGTGTTAAGGTCCCTATTATTTTGTTGTTAATATCTCCTTATGGTTTGTTAATAAATTGTTAGGTTTGCTTTCTGTACTTTGATGCTCCTGTGTTGGGTGCATAGATATTTATAAGTGTTATGTCTTCTTGGTGGAGTGTCCCTTTTATCATTAGATACTGCACCTCTTTGTCTCTCATTACCTGTTTTGTCTTGAAGTCTACTTTGTCTTATATAAGTATGGCAACACCTGCTTTCTTTTGTTTGCCATTAGCTTGGAGTATCATCTTCCAGCCCTTCACTTTGAACCTGTGTTTGTCTTTAGAACTGAGATGTGTTTCCTGGAGGCAGCATATTGTTGTATCTTGTTTTTTAATCCATCCTGCCAATCTGTGTCTTTTGATTGGAGAATTCAATCCATTTACATTTAGAGTGATTATTGATATATGAGGGCTTAATGCTGCCATTTTATCGCTCATTTTCCAGTTCTTCTGCATTTCCTTTGTTTCTCATCCTGTGTATTTTGGACTACCAATTCAGTTTGGTAGTTCTCTATTATAGGTTTTTTAGTTTTCTTTTTCTTCATCATTTGTGTCTCTGTTCTGATTATTTATTTAGTGCTTACCATGAGGTTTGTATAAAAAAACTCATAGAGGAGATAGTCCATTTTCTGATAGCCTCTTACTTCCTTAGGCTAAGGCAATTCCATCTCTTTCCTCTTCCACTTCTAAGTTCTAAGTCACATCTTGTATTGTGAGTTTGTGGTTAAAATAATGAGATTATATTTATTTTTCATGTTTTCCTTCCTTTTATCTTTAATGTTATAATTAAATTTTTGCTAACCTGTTTTGATAGAGAGCTGCCATTTTCTGATTTTGTCTACCTATTTATCTCCTTGCTCAAGGCTTTGTAAACCCGTTCTTTTTTTCAGGTGTGAGGGCCTTCTTGAGCATTTCTTATGGGGGGGGGGGTGTCTTGTGGCAATGAACTCCCTTAGGTTTTGTTTATCTTGGAATGTTTTTATTTCTCCATCATATCTGAGGGATATTTTCACTTGATAGAGTCTTCTTGGCTGAAAGATTTGTCTTTCAGAATTTTGAATATATCATTCCACTCTCTCCTAGCCTGTAATGTTTCTGCTGAGAAATCCACTGAAAGCCTGATAGGGGTTCCTCTGTAAGTTATCTTCTTCTGCCTTGCTGCCCTTGATATTTTTTCTTTGTCATTGACTTTTACAAGCTTTACTACTATGTGCTTGGAGAAGGTCTTTTTACCTTGATATAATTAGGAGATCTATTAGTTTCTTTCACTTGTATTTCCAGCTTCTTACCCAGGTTTGGGAAGTTCTCAGCTATTATTTCTTTGAACAAGCTTTCTGCTCCATTCTCCTTCTCTTCTCCCTCTGTAATACCTATAATCCTTATGTTGCATTTCCTAATTGAATAGGATATTTCTTGGAGAATTTCCTCATTTCTTTTTAGTCTTAGCTCTCTCTCCTCCTCCATCTGAAACATTTCTATATTTCTGCCCTCTAGACTGCCGATTCTCTCCTCCATAATATCAGCTCTGCTGCTTAAAGACTCCAGATTTTTCTTTATCTCGTTCATTGTGGTTTTCATCTCCCAAATTTCTGATTGTTTTTTCTTTATAGTTCCAATCTCTTTTGTGAAGAAGTTCCTGATTTCATTGAACTGTCTATCTGTATTTTCTTGGAACTCATTGAAGGTTTTTTTTATGAGAGCTATTTTGAATTCTCTGTCATTTAGATAATAAACTTCTGTGCCTTCAGGATTGATTGCTGGGTGTTTGTCATTTTCCTACTCGTCTGGAGTATTAACATTTTTTCATACCCTTTATGGCATGGATTTGTGCCTCCACATAGTGATAATATTTGGTTGCAGCTTCCACCTGCCCACACTGGATGAGAGCAAGAGCTGTGTATTCTGAGCCCACCGTGGCCCCAGCTTGCTTGCTCATAGCTGATGCTTTTCTATCATATGCGTGGGTGCTCTGGCTGACCTGCTAAGCTGGAGGTCTAGGCAAGGGGAGGAGCACATTCTTTCACTTATGCAATCACAGGGGCATTCTTGTTCTTCCCTCACTTTCTGCTGTCCTGGGGTGCTGGCATGATGAAAACACCCCCACAATAGCTTAGCCACCTCTACATCAGGCTTTCCCATGGGCTGTAAGGGAACTTCAAGTGTGAAGGAGTTCCCGCAGAGGGCAGCCCCTCCTCTCTCTCCTCTCAGAGCCATGTTAGTCCCTTGCCCTAGGTTTTTGCCATTGGAGGAGGAAGAGGAGAACCCCTTATCTCCTTCCAATTCCTCCAGGGGGTCCAGCACCTCCACCTTCAGATGTATGGCTGCATGGATCTCTCAGATATCTTTTGTGTTTTGTGAATGTCCTCTGTTGGTATATGAATGCCCTTTTCACTGTATCTTAGAGGGGAGAGTCTAAGGGAAGAGCTCACTTTACCATGATGCTGAGGTCACTCTCCAATCCTCATTTATTTTTAAATTTTAATAAATCTAGTTAATGCATTCTTTACTGTTATAACATTCCTTTCCCATCCCAAACCATTGTATGTTTTTCTTCCAGGAAAGTACATATTCTAAAACAAATAAACAAACCAACAAGCCTGGTAAACAGAAATGTATAGGGGAGAAATGTATAAAATAAGCATCTCATATACATATTTTATACAAGATTTTATAAAATATGTAACATAGATACTTACTACCTATATCTGTCTAGGGCACTTTTGATGTGTGGCTATATGTTCTCTATTTCCTCAATTCTCAGTTTCCATCAACTTAATAACACATTTTAGGGAAAAAATACTAGATAGTAAACCCTTAATTCTCCAGGATGAAAATCAATTTGAGTATAAGTGCTCTTCCAATTCAAAAGTCTAAAAATTCTTCAGAATCATTTTTGGCATCAATAGTTTTCATAGCATCATGATAACATACCATTCAGAAGCCATATTTTCAAATCTTTTCTTACTTAGCAATTTTAGGATTGATGGTATGGTGTTCGACCTGCACTTCCCACAATTTGGAAGATCACAGGGTTAAATTTGTTGGAACTCCATAGAAGACTGACCAGGGCAACGTTTTAAGAGGCCATCTTAGAAATTCTGTCTACCACACTTCCCAAAAAGGAAAACTTTGCCAGATAGAGGCTGCTCAGTCTTCTATGGAGGATATCTATAGCTAACAGTCCATTAACGAAACACTGTCACTTTGCATATAGCATATATGCATATAGCATATAGCCCCAATGAGTTCCCCTTAGGTCTATTTTAAAGTATAGTTTGTGAAATAGAGATATTCTATTTGACTAATAGCCAAAGAAAGCAGGTAGCCAACAATAAGAGGACCAAAACTTAGGGCATGTTTCATATGCATGCAGGAACTTGCTCAGGCACAAAAGGTATCAGTTCATCTGAGGGTCACTCAGCTATGTTACTGGTATTGGTAGCACCATGTGTCACATATGATATCTTATATTTACAGTTTCTGGGGACTGTTTTGTTACGTGATAAAAGGGACTTTGCAGATGTAATTAAGGTTACTAGCCTGTTGACTTTAACATGGAGAGATTATCCTTGACTATCTGGGTAGCCCAATGTAATCACATGAGACCTTAAAAACAGATAACATTTTCTGGCTGGTGGCGGAAGAAGAAGGCAAAGGTGAAGTGCGAGAGATTTGAAGCAGGAGAAGAATTCAATGGAGGGGCCACATGAAAAAGAATCCATGCAGGAGGCCCTTGGAGCAATGAGTGGCTGCAGGCTTATAGCCTGTAAGGAGATGAAGATCTCAGTCCTACAACTGCAAATAACTGATTCTGCCGACAATCAGAATGAGATTGGAAATGGCTTCTTCCACAGAGCCTCCAGAAAACAGCCCACCCTGGCCAACACCTTGATCTTGGCCTTGTTAGACCCTGAGCAGAGAACCCAGTTGAACCCACAAAGACTTTGATCTACAGAACTGTGGGAGTTATTTTAAGCCAGTAAATTTGTTGTAAGTTGTTACAGAAGCAGTAGGAAACTCGTACAGTAGATTGAATAAGGAGCAGTAGGAAAGGCTGGAGAGTCTTGTCCAGTCAGGTTGAAGAGGTAGAGCAGCCCAGGTGATCAAGGGCACGACTGGTGCCCTGGCTGGTTCAACCCCACCTACTATACATAGATAACAATATAACAATGTGAGGTATGCATGGGGGCCATCAAGGAATAGCTATCTGTACCTATGATTAAGATTTTGTAGGGTTTCTCTTTTTAAAAAAGAAGTACTTAAGGACTTGTTCTTCTAAACCTGAATTTTTAAGTGGATATTGGTTTTTAAAAAGAATTGTTCCTGATTCAGTGCTTAAGAAGTCAAAAATCCTTAAGATTGATGCCAAAATGGCAATAACGTATAAGGTAATGTTTTTGGCAAACTCAACATATGCAATATTCAACATATCATATGTCATGCCAGGCATTTTCCCACTTTCTCAAAGATTTATATCAGTTTATTTTACTTATATCCCCTTTCATCCAATCTCATCCCCCAAACAATTATTCCCTTTCCCAGAAAGACAGACATTTGTCTTTATTCATCCAGCATAGATTAAATGAACTCTAATAGGTGCCAAGACATTTTATTAGGAACTGAAGGTGATCAAAGATGAAGAAGATATAATCGTTTCTTATAAGAAGATTCAAGAAGTGCAGTATGGAAGATCCAAAACAAGAAAATATTCGCTTACTCAGCTGTCACAAATCTTGAGAAGAAATCTAGAAACTGGAAACGAGAAGATAAACAGCTTGCTAAGGTTCAAAGTGTCACAGCACACAGAGAGAATGGAAAAACTGCCACGGCTCTCATGAGAGATACTGTGAATTTGTTTAATTTTTTAGTTCACCTTTAAAGCAGACCTTTAGATACAGAAATGGTAGAGATGTGATGAATAAGTTTAATAAGTAAAAAACATAGGTGAGAAAAATACCAAGTGTTACAATTTCATCTGCACACATTTTAGTCTAATCAAGAGGAAAAAATCAATCAGAAGGCATGTGATCTGTGTTTTCTTGATACCGTTAGTTCTATAGCTAATCCAGCATCCCAGGAGCCGGGGTTTGTTTTTCTTACTTGTGTTATTAATTTATTAGTGTAAATTTACACCTGTCAACACAGATTTACAGCAGGGGAATTACCTACCACAAATATTATAGCTTTCAAGGACACACAGTTAAGAACTCAAAACACTTAAATTGCTTTAACACTTGCTAATATATTTCAGTTTCACTTATATGAAAAGATAAATAGTCAGAGTCCTCCTTAAAAAATTATTTTGGGAATAATTCTGATTTTTCCTCCTGGCTTTTCCTAAAAATTCTAAAGTTTTTTTCATCTGTGGATCACTGCTTCCAGTACCAACTAATGATGATGGTAATTCTGCCCACATGGGGACACTGCAGAAAAGAGGGCTTAATTTCACCTCCCATCTTGGAGCAGTTCAAATGCTAAAGGGCTCGCATGCTTTGCAGTCATCTCCACTGGGATTCTTTTCATTGGTTTTATAGCAAATGCAGCTTTTAGCATTGTGGGCATAAGAAATAGGGGATTCATGTGCTGAGGATTGTACTGTAAGGCCAACAGAGTATGAGATGACTACTGCCCACAAGAAGCACTCAAGGTAATCCACAAGAGAAAACTAAACGAGGTATGACTCCACGGACTACCTTCCATTCCCACCAACCACTCCTCATCTAATCCAGATCCTCATCATCTTTGCCTGGACAATTGCAACCACCTCCTAACTGTTCTCCCTTCTAGTATTCAAATACCTTCCAAATAATTCCCCTACCACACACAGCCTTAAAATGCTCTGTTTTTAATTACATTTCACCCCTGCTCAAAATCTTTCAATGCCATAAGAAACAATAAAATTCATACTCAGTAAGTGTTCAAGGAAGCCCCACATCCTGGCCTCTGCCCACCTCTCCTTCTAGCCTCTTCTCTGGGTATCCACCTTGCTCTGACCTTTTAATGCATGATCCAACCATACTGAGCTATTTACTCTTAAGCAGCACACCTGGCTGTGCTTCCTACCCCAGTGCCTTCTTGTTGCCTGGAATGTGTTCCCTTTTGAGTCTCTCCAGTGCCCCTTCTCTAATCCAAGTCTTCCTGATTCCTGACAAATACCTGCTCATCTTTCAGAACTAAAGTGTCATCTCTCTGCAAATCTTTTCTGCTCCTGCCCACCCTTACCCCAACCTCCACAGATAGAAGAGACCATCCCCTCCTTTGTGTCTCCTCAGTATCCTCTGTAGACTTCCATCAGACTTCCTGTAAAGGGCAAGGAAACACCTTTCTTTTCGTGTCTGTAACTCAGTGCCAAGCCACATCCTGACTCTTCTGCCTCCTAGCTGTGTGACCATGGATATGTCAGTTTATTTCCGTGTCCTAAAGCAGGATAACAGGACTCACCTCACAGAGTACTTGTGTTAAGATCAGATGAGATATGTGATGATCCAGCACTGTAGTTGCTAAGAAAACATCCATTCTTGTCCTTTTCTCTGAAAAGGGAGAGTAATTATATATGCTACATTATTCAAGCACAGCATCTTAAAGGAGGATTTAGGGTTGACTTTTAAGCAAGGATTTGGACAGTAGATTTTGATAGAAAGTGCCATCCATATGGGGAAATAGCTTGAGCAACGGCAGTTGACCTGCTTAAAACTCTTCCCAGATGTACCTAAGACCCAACCTTCAGATGCTATATCATTCCCACAATTCGGCCCAGTGTAGCAATGTGAGGGTAATTATACATGAACATAAACCAGCTTCAAAGCTCAAGAATATTGTAAATTAGAAGACATAAAATAGTAGTAATGTATTTAGGAAAGACATTCTTAGTGCAGGAATGTTCCCAAAAATGATGCTGAAGAGTACTGGGGCTGTTCACTCATTTGCACAGAAGTAAGCATTAGTCTAACAGACAGCAGAGTGGGCACGACAACATCTACTAACATTTAAACAAACACAGGGTAGGTAATAATTTCCATGTGTGGATGGTTCGAGTGCTAGCAGAGCAGTCTAATGCAATCTCATTTACTTTTATGGTTAAGTGTTCAAGACGCATCTTTTTTTTTTTTTACATCTGAATGTTTTCATGGCTGAAGGGAGGCCAGTATAGCCTGAAAAACAATTTACAATGATGTGTAAAGTAGTTACATTTTCCAACAAGTCTGGTTGCTCAATTATTCCACCTATATTAATAGCTCTTAGTGGCATTTGATGTATAATAGTCTCAATCCAATCACTTACTTCAGCTGGAGGAGAACAAGTGCTATCCGAATGGAAGAGCCCACGTTTGCAGTTGATTACAAACTTAGACCTCTGTCCTGACCATTTCCAGCATTAGCTTGCTGTCATGAGAAAGGGCGCTGTTGGCAGGCTGGCCTGCTATCACTCTAATGCCAGTTCATTCTGTTTCAGATCTGCAGCCAGGTTTGTGCTATCAGAAAACCAAAGCAATCGATTTCTTTCTACCTCTGTTAAGATAAGTGGAACAATGTGTAATTTGGTTTAGGTAAAAAAAATCTAGATTGTAAGAAAAGTTTCAAAGAAAGGGATAAAGACACAAATGGCAATTTTCACAGTATCTTGAACATAGTAGAAATTTAATAAATTTAAAGAGAATTACAAAGAACTGAAATAAAAAATCCAAAGATAAAAGAAAGTGAAAGAATGAAGTGTTGAAATATTTGTTTTCGATACCATTCACCTTGAGTTTTCTCATACATGGTTGCCTGCAATAGACTCTAAACCGGGCTCCTTGCCCCCTAAAATCTAAACTACACACAATAGCCATAGTGATTATTGTTAAACGTTAAGTCAGAACCTATCACTTCTCTGCTCAAAATTCTTGAATGGCTTCCAACCTCACTCAGAACAAAATCCAACATCTTCACCAAGGCCCACAGGCCTCTCCTGAACTTGCCAGTTTTACCCGCACCACCCTCCTGGGCTTACACCAACCCAGGTACACTCTGACCTTCTTACAAAACACTTAGCCGGTTTCAGTCAGTCTTCGCATGTGTTGTTCCCCTTCCCACCCCACTCCCTTGCAGGCTTTCTCTTCATTCAAGTCTCTGCTCAAATGTCACCTACTCAGGTGTCACCTACTCAAATGTCGCCTTCCTAACCACCACACCTAACACAGAAGCTCCGTCACTGTTACTCCCTTGCCCTGCTTTATTGTTCTTGGCAGTTATCATTGCCACACATTAGCTTATTTGCCTGGCTGTTTATCAATTTATCTGTCTTGTCCATTAGACAGGTGGCTGCAGGATGGGGGAAGTCTGTACCCCAGAGCCTGGAATACTGGGTGCCACCTTATAGATAATAAATGTTGCAAGAAGAAGGGAGAGAAGATGAGAGGAGGGCTCCCTTGTCTTACTACTCAAATGTTTGTCTTTGCTCCCCAAATAACTGGACGTGGAACTATTTAAGCAGCAGCTACTTGTCTCCCTTGAGCCACCTGCTAGAGACAGTACACCAGGCAAGAGCATGGGATTTGGAGTCAGAGACCAGAATTTAAATCCCATCTCCAGCACCAAGTGGCTTTTTGACTTTGGACAAGTGTTTAACCTCTCTACAGAATTTTACAGTGGCTCACCCGTAAGTATTGGGCGAGGCACTGGAGACACTTCAGAAAAATTATTGAGAGAATTAAATTAGCTAACTCTCATTGAAACTAACTTGACAAAAAATACATAATGGATAAATATTAGTTCTCTGTCCCCTCCACCCTACTATACCCCATCCTCCCAGCAGCCTTCCATGGTATGACGCCCAATAAATGCACCTAAGATAAGCAAAGGAAAGAATGGCTTCTGTGAGTCCATGAAAACCAATAGTGAACAAACAAAATTACTCAGGTGAAAGTAGTTTGAAAATGGTAGCACAGTATAGAAATAAACTGCAGGAATTATCATTACCATTGTAAAAACTTATTTTAGAATCACATTTCTGTGTCTTGAACTTCTATTCAAGTGAATTAGATTGAGGATAGTCCAAGTAAAGAAGATTCCACGGTAAAGAATAAGCCAAGTGAAGACGGAACAGGGAAAAGACGAGTTTCAAGGGGAAGAGCTGCAGGTGAGAAAGCATTCAGGAACACAAGGTCTGAATTTCAGGGCTCTGGCTGGCCAGAGGCTTCAGAAGGTACCCCATCAGACTCACCATGACTAGAGTTCCCAACTTTTTGGGAGAAGAAATGGAAGCAGGCAACACTACAAACAGGCCCACGGCTCCTCTGTGGCCACGTTTCCTGCTGCCATGGGGCCACCATCAAGTTCAGGGAAGAATGGGACATATGATACAGAGAAAGTGATCTCTCCAGTCTACAGAGGTAAGTAAAACATAAGCAAAAGGAGAACTCGGTTCGTATTTATCATCAGCCTACATGGACTCTCCCTGAATCACCTCCCTCAAGCACACAGTGCTGCAGGGAAAGGGGCTAACATTTTTCCGAGTTCCTGTAATATGTTGGGTGTTGTGCTAGACACCATCAAGTACAGTATCTCATTTTATGCTCACAATAACCCAAGTAGGCTTTATTATCCCCATTTTCTAAAGGACAAAGCTGAAACTCGGGAAGCTATTGAAAATACTGAAGCCAGAAAATAGTATTTAGTTCTAGCTCTGTAAAAAAGAACCAAGTCATCCCTCTCATTTGTATAATGCACTTCATAATTTACAAAGTGTTTTCAAGAGTGAATGCATGACCTTCACACACACCTTGAGAGGCAAATAATACAGTGTTATTATTCTCTCTAAATAATGGAAGAAGCTGAGGCGCAGAATAATTGAGTGATTTGTCTAAAACTACACAGCCAGTAAGTGGCAGAACTTGGACTTGGACCCACTTTCCTAATTCTAAGACTGGTGCTCTTTCCCCAAAGAGATGATTCCCTACTTTTCAGCAGAGGACTATGTTGTTTGAACAAACCGTATGTATTTGAAATCTGAGCTGGGAAAGAACATAGTTCTCATCTAGAACTACCTAAATAATAGGCCAAACTCCACGAATTACCTGGAGTAACAAAAGCTGTTAACATCTCAAAATCTCAGGGGCTCAACACTATAAAAGCTTACTTCTCACTCAGGTAAAAGTCTAGAGCCCGTACTCATGGCACATGGTGATTCAGCAACCCAATTATCCCCTATTTGGGCCTCAGAATATTCTTCACTCAGGCAGAAGGGGAAGAAATGGCCACATGATTTCAGCTCCATTCCATTGGGAGTACTAGTCACTAGGCCATTCCTAGATTCAAGTTAGCCACATAGTCCATGACTGGGCAGCCACTTCCCAGCAACACCTGTGTGTTACATGCAAGAGAGAGAATGAATTGTGGGTGAATAACTAGTCATCTCCACCACACTCTGCTAAAACAACCAATGATGAAATGAAAAATGACTGTGAGATAATGCCTTCGAGTCCGAAGTCAGCTTAGACTGTTTTACAGAGCCACGAGCAAGGATCACATTTTTAATCATTTGCTGCTGCTATCTGTTCTTTTGAAGCATATAATTAATAACAAATAAATGTACACTTGCCCCTTAGGATAGCGGATTCTTATCCATCAAGGAGTATGAGATTACCTGGAATGCATGCCAAAAAAAAAGGTAGATTCCCAAGACCCAGACCCAGAGATTTTTATACAAGTGATTCTGATGCCTCAGGCCCACAGACCATACTTTGTGAACTATTCGCATAGAACCAGTTATTTCATTATTGGTGATTACACAATGGCTGGTTAATGTTAGATTGAAGAGAAGAGAAATGCATCAGTCTTCCAGTAGCAAACCCCAGCAGAAGTCAGCTCCAGGAAGGAGCAGGAAATCTACGTGTTTTCAGATTTTCCACATTCAAGCAACACCCACTCCCACAAAAGCTTTGTTTTGCCACCCAGTTTCTATTTTCTGGTCTCCTTGACAATGTGGAAACAAGTTGGCCCTTTACAGAGACTCAGTTTACTTCAAATGGCAGGAAGTGCCTCACAAGGACAAAGGAGACAAAGATGGATTGGGCGGACCTAAGACATACAAAAAATAATGTCTGTATTTAATAACTTCTATTTTACCTACAAGACTGCAGCTCTCTCTGGAGCAGGGAGAAACTAGGGTGTGCAGTATGGGCTGTGCTCAAGCTATGAAACAGTTGTTGCTCATTAACCTTGTATAACATGACATCTGATTCTTCCTTAACAGGGGTAACAAATCACTTCTCATATCAGGTGGTTGCCGCAGAAGCCTTCAGGCTATTTTAAGCCTAGTGCTGTGTCCCAGAAATCATTCTGAATGTTATCAACAGTGATCCTGAGGAATTCAAGACAGTCAGTCAAAGAAAGTAATTCAAAATACTTTCCACTTTGGGTGTCTTGAGAAGACCTTTTTATTGGAAAAACAGAAAAATAAATTAAGATTTAGAATGCTTGGCTTCATCCTGATTGCCAGATTTTACAATTGTTTATTGAACTAGATAGGATAAAAAGAAAGAGAGACACTCAGAGAGTACCTGAATGTGAGCTGGGAAAGGCGGCAGTGGCACTGACATAATTGATTAGACTTGCAGCAGGGCCTGGAAACCGTAGGGAAACAAAGTGTCATGGTCTGGGCACATCATAATGCCTCCACCTATGCGGGGGTCTCCTCGAGCATGATGCTTAGATAAGGCTCCAGCCTTAAGGGCACTGGAGGGAAACTGAGGAAGACATACAAACTCTCCTCAGAGTCCTGGAAAACTCTCAATTCTCCAACATGGTGAATCCAAATTATGGTCCATGAGCTTCAAGCTCCTAGCCTTACCACACCTCCAGCACTCACAGTCATTATCCTCCCACCTGCCTTACAGCTGTAATCAGACAACCCTCCCATCACGTTGCTTTCCTGCTGCTCTGTCTCCCACATACCTGACCTACTCATGTCACCAAGCTTCTCTCTTCTTTCACAAGTTATCTTCAGGCCTTCCCCTACTTCTCATGAGAGGCTTACCTGCCTGTTGGGTTATTATCACCCTCCAGATCACTGACTTCTGAGTCAACTTGCCTCCTCCATCTCCTTTGCACTGCCCCTGCCCTTCTCCATTCATAGCATAACCAAGTTAGGCAATATCTTCCACCGCTCCACTCCCATTTTCCCAGTCGCCCTAGATTCTGGCATTGCTATTGTTCTCCCAAAAAAGTTCCTGTCCATGCTCCCTGCCTCTAGTTTCTCCCTACTCCAATCTACCCTTCAAACTATGCCCAGACTGTTTGGTAGATAATTAACCCTTAACATTCCAACCCTGTATAACCCATGGTGTTACTCATTGTATTAATAGTCTCAATTCAGTCTTCGCCTCTCCTTGAATCCATGTTCTTTGTAAAGTAAATCTGCAGTTCTCTTCCATGCTGACTCTGGGCTTAGTCATGAGACCTGATTGGCCAATAAGATGGCTGCACAGTTGACCTTGATTGCTCTTGCTCTTCTACAACTGCCATGAGAACATGCATGGCTGGCCTACTGAATGAGAGACATGTGAAGAGCTGAGTGGGCCCAGTCATCCCAGCAGGAACAATCTTAGATGACCCAAAAGCCCAATGCCAGACATAGGAATGAGCCTAGCTGAGACCAGAGCAACTCAGCCAAGTCCAGCCTATGTCACCAACCCACAGACTAAATAAATGCTTATTGTGTTAAGCCACTGATATGTGAGGTGGTTTGTTATGAGGCATTATTGTTGCAATAGGTAACCAATATGACAATAAACAATACAACTAGTGATTTCTGAGGATATCTAGCCTTATCTTGTTCAGAACTGAAGCTTCCCCTTCATGTACCATCATCTCTCAAGGTCCTGAGTCTTCCCTTCCCTTCCTTGTCAGCAGAGTTTGCATCCTCCTGGGCTAGCAGACAGAATAGGTCAGATCCAGACAAATCGTCTCATATAGACAAGCATGACTGCCCACCGGACAAGAAAAGACTCCTTGGGATTAGTGATATTCAACATCCAGCAACGAAAGCAATAAGTCAGTGGTGACTCAGTTTCCTCACAGCTGGCTGGAACTGATGACACACGGTGTTTGCTTCAGTAACAGTTGAGGTTTTACAGTATAGACTCTCAGATGGGGGAAAATGAGCACTAAAAGTGAGCATCTGATGAATCTTTCCCTTGCACTGACCAGCCACTTCCCAAAGAGTGGTTGAGCTTTGCAGGGTTTGTTTCTGATTTGTCTCATGTCCATGTGTGGGGGCTCTGGGGGACCGAGTGAGGCCAAGGAAGAAGTCCTTGGGATACAAGTAAAGGGATTTCGTGAGTATTGCGGAGAAAAAGAAGAAACCAACTTGTACTTTGAGATACTATCCCATAAAATACTTTGTGTTTTCTCTGTCCAACTTGAATACGAATTCTTTGAGAACAGTCTCCCAATCCAATTCCCTTTTGAGGTGGAAGCTGACGCAATGGAAAGAAAACTGGATTTACAATCATGAACTCTGTGACCAGAGAAAGAGATTTAATCTCTGTTTTCTGAGAATAAATAGGAGTCATCATGTTGTCTTATGTAATCAAAGAAGATAGATAGGGTAGATAGATAGACAATAGATGAATAGAATAAATAGATCAGCTAAAAGTTACCTCCTCATCCTGAGAAATTATACCCTATATTACTCCAGAGCCTATTATTCTCTATGATGTCACCACTTTTTATTTTCTTCATAGCACTTTATCATTATCCAAAACTATCTCATAAATTTTTTTACATGTTGACTTTCCGTTCTTCCCAACTTAAATGTAAGCACCACAAAGGCAGTCTCCATTAGAGGAAGACCGCATGAAGGCATATGATTCTATTGTATCTCCAGGTTTTAGAAATTGTTAGATATATGGTAGGTACTCGATAAATAATTGAAAAGAAGGAAGGAAAAGAAGGGAAGAAGAGAGGATGGGAGGGAGATGAATGAATGCATGGAGACTTACCTTTATGGTTCTTTGACCTCTTGTTAATAACATCCAGTCCATCAAAGAAATTGTATTTCTTTGGGCATACTCGGGTTTATAGAAATAATTCCAATTCAGAAAAAGAAAGGTAATATCTTCTATGTATAAATTATAAATCATTTATAAATTATAAATCAATTATAAAAATCAGTTAGCATTCATAGAAATATTTTAGTCCAAAAACTTCTGTGTTCTCTGATACTTAATTCATTCTCTAAATAATCATGAATTTGGTAATTCTGCATATAGATATACATAAGACCCAATCAAGACCAAAAGTAAGCCATTTAACCCTTCTGAGCATATTTCCTTGTCGGTATAACTAAAGAGTTGAATAACATGATTTTTACAGTTGCTTTTTAAATTCTATGAGTTGATAATTAGGAAATCATCATTTCTGACTGCAAGTTCTCCTCCAAGAAACCATAATCTCTACCAGGCATATTCTTAAAATTAAATAACTACAGAAAAACACTAAGGTGGGGTCTTCAAAGTGCCATGTTTGCATGATGAAGCTTGCTGCAGCAAGGTCAGCTGAAATTTTAAAATCCTGATTTAAAAATACCCCTCGGCCAACATTAATTTTGAATGTGAGAATCAGATGCCTTTGGCCAGAGCCTAAAGAAGCAGTCTGTAGCCATGAGCCTCAACCCCCATAAGGTGGGCCCTGCCACGAGCTCCAGCTATAGCTGTAGAAGCACAAAATGCTCCCTGGCTGACAGAATAATCATGTTGCTCTGAATCTTTCTATAAACTTCCTTGGAATAAAGCATGAATGAGGACTCAAAATGACATTAATGGAATCTCGTTCCCATCTTCTTGATTCATCTCCCTCACAGTGGGTGTTTTAGTGAAGCCCCTTCTGTTTGCAAGCAACAGAAAACCTCTTAGCAAGGTTAAGGAAAAAAAGGACATTTTTTATAATGGTACAATGTTATCTTGTGGATCCAGAGCAGGACATGCCTGGGCCCCAGCAGCGGTACAAATGTTGACTGAGAGCCAGCAGGAACAAGGCTACCACCTTCTTGGTCTTTCTCTCAGACCCTCATCTCTGCTCTGCTATGTCCATGAGCCTCAGGCTCCTCTCCCTACAGACCCAATTTTTACCTTCTCCATATCCATGGCCACCCCACAAGTTTACACCACCTCAGTTCAAGCCACATGCAGAGGCTGAGACTAACACCTCCCTCAACCCAACCCAAACTCCTGGGAAAGACATTCAGATTGGTCCAGATTGAGCCAAGTAATGTCTTCTGTTCAAATCAACTGTTACCAAGTGGACAATCCTGTAGTGCAAACATGACTGTGGTGGTTTATCTGCGAGTCAAAAGGGGGCAGGCTACAGAAAAATAAAAGACACTCCAAAGGGGGCTTGCCATAGCATATCTACAAAAGGACTCTATTAGGAGGGAGGCACAAGGGCTAAGAAATTTCCAAAGTTAAGACTATTCCCAACAGGCATCTTGACAACAAAGACAGCTGTAGCACTAATATATACACAAATTTATTACCTTACAATTCTGAAGATCAGAAGTCCAACATGGCTCTCACTGGACTAAAATCAAGGTGTCGGAAGGGTTGTGTTCCTTTCTGGAGATTCTAGGGAAGAATAACTTTCCTTGCCTTTTCTGCCTTCTAGAGGCTGCCCTCATTCCTTGGCTCATTGCTTCCTCCTCCATCTTCAAAGCCAGCAATGTTCCATTTCTCTGACCATCCTCCACCTCCATGTGGTCTCTTTCTCTGACCACAGTCTGAAAGATTCTCTGATTTTTAAAGACCCATGTGATTAGACTGGGCCCACTCAGATAATCTAGGGTAATCAATCTCCCCATCTCAACGACTTTAACCTAATCCCATCTGCAGAGTTCCTTTTGCCACATAAGATAACATATCCACAGATATTTGGGATTATGATGTAAACACATTTGGGGAGTCAATATTATGTCTACCACAGAAGGGTTTTGAAATTAAAAGTTTTCTCTTGAAATTTATAGCTTTCTCTTTTAGGGTTTTTTTTTTTTATCATTCCCTAAATCTCATAATTATTTTCTACCTTTTCATCCAGTGATGATTTCATAATGAAGACATATAATCCAAGTGCTTATGAAAATATGAAGTTTTCAGCCTCACCTACACAGGCTTTATCAGCATTTGATTTAATTAATATCAAATATCTGCAATCACCAATTATCAGGTCTATAAAAAACCAGAAGTAACACATTTTGAACCTCTACTAATTCTCAAGCACTTTCCCAGGCACTGAACAGCTCTCATTTCATTTAATCTTCACAATGACCCTGCAAAGTGGATGGTATTATCCCCATTTTACAAGTGAATAAAACAATGATAAATAAATTATCCGAAATCAAACGAATGATAAGAAGTAGAGCCAAGATACAAAGTCAGAGGCCTGTCTAACTCCAGAGTTCCTATTCTTTCCTTTATATCAGACAGCCACTAAGAATAAAACCCCATCCTTAGGTGGCCTTATAACATTCTGCTCTCCCACAAGCAGAGATAAAAAACATTCCATTAATGATACCAATCATTCCTTTAATAAACAAATACATTAGGAGGGTGGGACATGAAGACATGCGATTTACTCCTGAGCAGAGCCTCAGTGAGTGGGGCTGACAAGGTTCCGAGGATGACCAGGACCTTACAGACAACTGCTTTTTACTACTTATCACACTTAATGTTTTCTTTCTAATCTTTCCCAATGACTTAGAAATAGAGGTGGCTATGAGGAAGAAAAAAAAAGAGAACTGTGCCTCAGTATCTTTATCCACAAAAAGGACATAATCAAAGACATCTAACTAACCCCAAGTGATTGTTGAGGGGTTAAATTAGTCAATATGTGTAAAACGCTTAGGACAGTGCCTGGCACACAGGAAGCATCATCATCTTCTGCATTCATATTTCAGATTTAATACACTAACAAGTCAAAATATAAAGGCCAGATATGGGAAAGATCTTCCATATGAGCTAGATAAATTACCCCTTGTGTTTCTGGTCTTCTTTGGTCTCAAATACAGGCATTGGTTAGACAATGAGCACTCTCTTATTGAATTTTTGTTGCTCTATTACAATTATAGGCTTTTATTCTTTAATGCTATTTCTTTCCACTAGTAATCCAAGAAAATACAATTCCAAGCCAATCCATTTTTAAAATTTATATACGTGTAATTTCTCTTATAATAAAATGACATATTAAACCTCACTTTCAGGAATATTGTAGAAAAACACTATGGCCTTTGTAAGTGGGTCACTCAAAATATATCATGCCACTCAAACTCTCATCCAAACTATTTTCTTTTATCAGAAATTGAATCAACTCACCTCCTCTCCATTTCCATTTCTTTGTCTCTGTCTCTTCTCTAAGAGCTCCCAATATCTCTCACTAGCTAAAGTCTGGAATAGACTCCTATCTGCTAGGCTTATAAGTAATTCATTTCCTCATGGCTTACTATATGAACAGAGTACTTCTTAGAATGTGTATGACTTGAGAACAGAGGCCTGAAGTCAAGTTTTAACTATACAAACATGTAGAGCTGACATCAAGAGATAGGAAGGTAATGAATAGTGCATGCAGCTTCAAGCCTGAAACCCAGTGCTTAAGAATGATTCTACCATTAAGTCCTTGTTTGAATAAAATGATTATCTAACCTCTTTAGGCCTAAATAATCTCCAAACTATGGTGGTCAAATTGTGATTCTTTGTTCCAATTATCTTTGCTGCATAACAAACTACTCTAAATTCAGTGACATAAAATGACAACCATTTTATTATGCTCATGGGTTCTGTGGGTCAGGAATTTGGAAAGGACACAGTGGGGCAGCTCTTGTCTACTCCATGATGTCTGGGACTTCCATGAGGAGACCAAATGGCTGGGGCAAGAACAGTTGGCACCTCATTGCCTCTTAGATCTATAAGGAATGACCTAGCCCAGCTAAAGAGATCCCAGACTCAGCTCTGGTACTTACTCACTCAAGACCTAGCCCTGAGGCCTTAACAATGATAAAGACATGAACAATTAACTTTTAAGGAGCATACACTAAGTCCTAGTCACTCTGCTGAGAGTTTCAAATACTTATCTCACTGAATCCTCATAATAACCCTAACAAGTTCCCACTAATATCACTCCTACTTTACCAGTGAAGAAAAGTGAGGCCCTAAGAGGTGTAGAAAGTCACTAGTGAATGGCAGTAGCATTTCAAACGCAGGCATCTTAAAACCATACTCTTAATCCCATGCCAGTTGGTCTTGCAGACTGTGAGATTCTGTAACTCTCTGCTCAGTCAATGGCTGGCTGATCCAGAAAAAGCAGCACTGAGTGAGGTGCTGTAACAAACAAGAGTCAAAGTAATAATATATATTGTTCCTGTTCTCTAGGCCGAAGTACTGTTGAGATAAGATATCCATACAAACTGGAATATGTAAATAACAGTACAAGACACAATGTTACCCAACTGCCCATCAGACCTTCAACATCCCAGAGAGATACAAGATGTTTTCAAGAATCCCCAAATTCATAAATTCCCTTTTAGCATGCAATTTTCCTAACAAATTGTGACTATGTATGGCTTCATACATGGAACTGCTTCATACCTGATCAGAGTACAGACAGACTGAGCAGGCTTGCTCAATCACTGAGTGACTCACGCTGCCCACAGCTTCATAAAGATTGCAATTCATCCCTCAGCACCATGGGACAATCTCAAATTTTAAATAGTTAGACCTACGAATGATAATCCAAGAATTCCCAAGATTTAGTAAGTATATTTAAGGCCAAAATGGGAGAGGCAAAGAATCAATGACAGTATTATCAAGTCCCCTTTTGAATAACTTGCCCACTTTCTCACCTGCTTGCAAAACTCTGATATTCACGACTACATCCAAGGGTGAATTACATCCCTAAAGACTCTTTTTGCCTTCCTTTCAGCCTATCAAAGGGGCTTTGGGCTCCATCAAACCACACACAGAGCATTTTACACCTTTCACCAATGCTGGGCAGAGGGAGATCAGTTGCTGTTAATTACAGATGCTTTCTGTCATAATGGGCCAGATTTTCAAAAGACTCTCAACTGCAAAGCTCCCAAATGCCATGCACAAACCTGGTAATGGTCCATGCAAATTGAATACTTAGTGGGTCTGTGTGCATGCTGTTCCAGGAACTGCCTTTGAAAATTTAGCCCCATAACTCCAAAGCATTTGTAGCATCATAATCTGTCATCATTAGCAACAATGCTTGACTTGGTGCTCAACATTCTTATTAACCATGCAATTATGAATGCAGACAATGTTTAATCACTTTTACAAAAATACAGCTGTGTTGTTGGGGAGCTGTCATTTACTGCTCATTAATGATTGATTTTTTTAACCATCTAGATTGTTTTCCTGAGAACAGCAGATTAACTATAAAGAATTCATTATTGGTCATTAAGGGATATTAAAATGGAAAACCTTTACAAGATGTGTCCTGTCCTGCTGCATTCAGATGCCTGAGACTCTCTTGCCAACATGGGGGCGGAAACAAAAAATCATTCTTGCAGAGCTCTGGCAAGGAGATCCGGCTGAGGAGAGGTGGAGTAAAGAGAGAAATTAAGAAAAAACATCTCTTTTTGCTGTAATAAAACATTGATTACATTTTACAATGGCAATAATTCACCCCAGATAATTACTTCAGCTATTGTCCAGCTTGTTTAAGGGCTGACTGAGCTGTGGGTACCAATCGATTCAGTGCAGATTGCTAATAATGGGCTATTTTGAAAACTTATAGCTGTCTCTCTATATTTCCCATACACTGGAAGACACTAATTCCTTTCCCACACTGCACACTTAATTAAAGATGAGTCAGGGCATTATTTTATGGCCAAACTTTCCTTATACCTCAGATGCAGAGAGCTGGGTTCTGCTCCATCAAATGTCTCCTGGACACACTGTGATAAAATGCACTTTACCACTGCCTGCCTGCAAAGATAATAAGTTTCAAAACCTGTTAAGACATTAGAAAAATCAGATTTCTCAATGTCATGCCCTCCCTGGATTTCCAGTTCTGATGCTCACCCACCCACACGTGGAGCACTTTATTTCCTCACTTGCTCAGTGGCTGCCAGGATCCCAGAAGACCTAACCTGAGGGAGAAGGTTTCTAATAAATTACAACTCCTCTTTCTCCTGTTCTAGCTCACCCTTACTCCAGGTCTTCTCTGAAACTGCTGTCTTAGTTCTTTTCAATAATTTTTTGGTGGTGTTTGTTTTCTGATAACAAGCATAATACATATTTGTTTTAGAAAATACAGACAAGCACATAGAAGAAAGTTGAAGCTATCTGTAGTCCCACACCCAGAAATAACCACTCTGACATTTTATATTTGCTCCAGTATTGCTCCTATGAGCATTCTTTATGGTGAAAGACTTTGGCAAGTTACTTATCTTCTCTGTGTTCAGTTTCCTTCTCTATAAAATGGAGAAATAATAGCACCTATTTCACAAGGTGATTATGAGGATTAAATGAGTTAATATTTAGAAAGCACTTGGAAGAGTGTCCAACACAAAGTAAGATGTACATACATAAAATGTACCTGTTAAGGTACAGTGGTAAAGTGCATTTTATCTATGTACATCTTATGATAGCTATGTACATTTTAGCTATCATAATTCTATAAATTGTAGAGTGAGAAATATCATTATAAAGGAAAGAAAGTCATCATAGTTAACTAGTAAAAATGTTTTGAAGTTTAAATTTCCAGGTGATGTTGATGCTACAGGCCCAATAAAACACATTTTGAGAACCACTGCTGTATGTTACATAATTATATTGAGAAAAAACAAAAAGAAATGAGAAAAACACTCATAAGAAATGGAAGTATGTTTGGTCTGGTGAGCTTCCCTTGAGGGAAGGGTTTGGAGGGATTTGAGACAGGTGTTGTGCTACAAAGCATGATGCAGTGAGTGGAAATGATGACTTACATTAGGTAAAGGAGCTGTGAGGGACTGCTGACATATCACTTCTGCAGTTGACTTTGGGCCGAGTTGTTGCTAGGTAGTAAATCTTTTAGTTACATTCCCACATTGTCTTGTCCGGGATATTCCAGCATCATGCTTGGAAAGAATCACCAGAAACTGGAAACCCAGGCCTGGGAAAGCAGATCCTCAGACACCCTGTGCCTGAGTAAGTATCCAGGACAACTGAGGCAATCTGTTGCTCTCCCTGACTTAGCTACCACCCCAAAGTGTGCAGGGGATGGAGAAAATCGGAGTCAACGTGAGTATGTATGAATTTTAGAGAGCACCATACTATTGCTATTAATCTATAGAGCATTTTCTTTACCTAATATGAGCATTTCCCCATTTTCTCTTAAAAAAATTTAATCTGTATTATAACATTCCATCATATGGATATGCCAGACTTTTTAACTAACCCCTTTTGTTGGGTGTTTTTACTTAATTTTCTCTATTATAAATAACAGTGCTTATTTCTTTAGTCATTGTTTATCTTTTATTCCCTTTATGATTACTACCAAAAATATTCTGATTTGGAAGTCTGTGTCTTAAGTAGAAAGATTTAAAACCACTGCACAGAATTTGCTAATTATTTTAGAAACTCTGAGTCATTATCGTAAGTTTTCTAATGGCTATCGTCCTACATAAGTAAAAACTGGTAGACTTCCTTTGCTGGAACAGCCATACAATTGCCTATCCCATGACACTTTAAAGCATTTGTCTCAAAGATGTTGCGGTACCAACAGTAACTCTACTAAATGATTTGTCTATTTCCACAGTAAATTTTGGTTATGAAGATACTGGTGTGTTGGTTTGTAAGACTGGTTGGTTCCTGATACATAAAGCGATAAATCATTCATTGAATCAATGAATGATTGAATGCTGAAACTTTGCTGATTAACATGAGCAGAAGTCACTCTTAACATTGGTCAAATCTCATAGTAATGGAAGAGAAATAACTAAAACTTCATCTCTTTTGGCAACATAAACGTTGCTAAAGTCTATCTGGTTTTCATATTTTTACTGTTGTCAGGTTAAACATAAACTAACAAGTTCTAGTTAGTCCCTTGAGGTGAAAACAGAACATCTGAGTGTTAACACATATAGCCATCATATTAAAGCCATCTGTAATAAAACTGTCAGCCACAACTCTTTTTTTCATGATGGCTTCTAAGTCTGCTAAAGCATGAGTACTTTCTGATAAAAGCATCTCCTCTCATTACACAATGCTGTGAAGGGGTTATCACTTTCCATCCATGCCTCTCAACCCTTGCTGCATTACCTGGGGAGCTTTTAAAAAGGAGAAGTTTGCTAAATTACCTGGGGAGCTTTCAAAAAACTACCAATGCCCGGGTCTCATGCTAGGATAGTTAGAGTCACCAGGGGTGAGACCCAGGCATTGGTACTTCATGCGAGGTTCTCTGTTGACTCTAAGGTACCAGCACAGTTGAGAAACACTACTTTAAAAGATGCAGATAACCAGTATACCACCTGATCACTTCAAAAGGATGGTGACCTCAAAAAAGTGATCCTCCAGGCATCACTTTGCTTATAAAGACAAATTCATTCAGGCATTGATTAGCTCTGTCAGTACTAGAAGTAATATACCTCTCCAGAGGCCATAAATAAAGCTCGACAAGTTGCAAATTTGTGGAATAGTATGGGAAAGAGTGTCAAAATGCCAAACTGGAATAATTGGTGGGCACTCTTGGCACCAACATACCATTGATATAAATTGGAAACATGGTACCAGTTATTTTGGATTTTCAACATCTTTTTATACTAACTACTAAAATGGACACAACTTGCACTCAAATTCAAAGCAGCCTTGAGTGGCAAGAAATTCTCTTTTCAGCTCATTGGGACCCATTATCTCTGAGGATTTCTGTCATATAAATTGCATCTTATCCTCAAAAAGCCACCATCTCTGAAGTCTGCCAGCTCATCCCACTGAGAGTCAAGTAAACTGGCAGTCACAGTCTGTTCAAATTGCATAAGTGAATAGTGAAAGTGTGGTGCTTTGATCTTAGAGTGAGCGACTTCTTATCTAATTTACTTTATTACCTCCAAGTTTATATAATAATAATATATTGTTACTCAATAACAATGCAAGGCATGCAGTTAGCAGAAAAAAATACTGCTAGGCCAGGCTAGATTCTCATACAGGGTCTTTTAACTAAACAGATACTTGATTCTAGACAAATACTCAATCTCCTTTTGTCTCATTTTTCTCAATTGTAAGCCATAAATAAGAGTAGGTAATTTCTATAGTCCCCTCAATTTCAAAACAAAACTTCTGTGAAAGTTTATCACTTCCCTAGAAATGAAGTCTGTGAAGTACCATACCTGGTAGATCTAAAAATCCAAGGATCACACAACTGTGAATCTACTGGCCACAGTCCTTCAGCTGTACCTGGGAAATGATGTAATATATAAATACAGGGCACAGGAAATGTGATTTAACCTACAGAACTGTGATTTTCTAACAGATTATTTCGATATATAGTCATTGTAATTGAGCTCTAACTCTTTGGAGAACATTTTTCTTTAAAAATGTTTCTATTTATACTTATTTAAGAATTGATCAATACAGAATTTTCACTCAAGACCCCTTCAGATCACAAATTACACACTCCTGGAAGCTTTACTAATGGTCCAAAGTATTTATATTAGAATAAGACTAATAGGGAATTAAAAAGCAGAAGGTACAGTACATCAAATCTACCCACGCAGACTTCCAGGGTGACCAAGACTCACTTCCAGACGTAAACAACCAATTGGTAAAGGAGAGACGTCACTTCCTCCTATAAAATTAGGCTTACAGCTTTTTTATGGGACTGGAGCTGGGCATTGTCATATGAATAAATATGATCAATAACAGTCAATCCATAAACAGTAACTCTTGGGGTTTTAAGGCCTTAGGAGATGTTTTAAAGAAAGATACACACAAAGCTTTGAAAGGAACATTTAAGCCGTGTCTGCAAAGCCTTCAGACAAGAGTTCATAAGGGAAACAGTGATAGACCTTGAATGATAGAAACATTAGAAGACTCCGTAACAATATTGTAAATCATTCATAAATAACACTGTTGATAAGATGAATCTTTCAAAATCTCTCAGGACATCTCTTTAACAGTTAATTAAAACTTGGGAGTGGAGGCAGCTCTTTTATCATTCACAATATTGTAGCTCTGATCATCCCACAGTGAACGATTTTACTTCAGTAATAACCCTGATCCAACATTCAGTTAGCAATTACCACATCAGACTTTATCTACTGGTAACAACTGGTTCGGAAGATATTGCTCCGCATGCATTAATTTCATCATGCTAATAAAGTTCCCTGTTATAAAATGCAAAAACATATTAACCTGTCTAATGCAATAGAAGAAACAAATATATCTTTCTTACAAAATGATGATACACCAGCATTTCATTTCTATTTCAAAACTTAAGTGGGTAAAGTACACTAGAGGAACAGAAAGTAACAAGCTATAATCTGTAGTGAACACAATAACATAACTAAGCACCAACAAATTTTCTAGTGAGTAATTACACTTATTGTAATTTATACACATTCTATTACCTTGGCGTTTGCATAACAATGCAAGACTGCTCATTTCCAAACACTGAACACTGTAATAGAAGAAGCGTATGCAAATTGTCTTTTCCACAGAGTTCAGGGAGGCCACTGTTGACTCCAGTTAACTCCCTTGGAGCACCCAGCAAGCACGGACTGACGGAAACATTTAATAAAGATGTAGATGTGACTATGATGACAAGCTAGTATCCCCAGGGCACAATCCCTGGCACAGAGTAAGCAATCCGTAAAGATGTGCTGAATGAAGGAGGAGAGTAATAAAAGTTCCGTTTATGGTTCCAGCATCTGTCCTGGATACCCTTTTCCCTTCTACCTTCCTCTTCCCCGCCTGAGCTCGCCCAAGTACCATCTTCATTCCTAAGTGAAGAATCCAAAGCAGAGATGCCTCACTTTCCCCTTATTAGTACCCCTCACCCCATCTTCGCTAACTTCCAGTCCCAGTATTTATGATGTGACACATTACTGCTGCCTGAACTGTACTCAGCATTTGGCTTGGTCTGTTTCTTCCTCTCTGACCCCAGGTTCTTGTTCTTCTTTCAGAATTTTAAGTGGGAAGATGTTACAAATGTTAAAATCCCAATGGAAAAATGAATCATGTGATTAAAACTAATACATGTGACATTTTGTTCTCCTCTCCCCAAGGACTCATCCACAATTGTCAACTCTTTATTAAAGCCATACCTTGACTTTCCACAGGAGATAGTTGCTGCCAGCCTTGCTGGTGCTGCCACCCTTGGGAAGCCCAATCATCCTACTAGGATGAAAAAAAGTATCTGTGATTCAATTAAATCTGAAGCAAAATAAACACATTGCCACCTTCCACAGTTAAAGCAGAGTGGTCGCACAGCCCACTGTCAGGGGCAGTTGAATGCATCTGTACACAAAGGGCCTGGGCCCTGCCCTGGGATGTTGGTCAAAGGAGACCATTGTATGAGCTAGAGCCCATTCCTGTCCAGCACGTGGAGGTTTATCCACACTCTCCAGCCAGGAGGGCTCAGCTGTCTCTCGGGAAACGTGGCATTCTCACATACAACATAGTACTGGCTGGAGGCCTAGCCAATAGGCACAGGAATGTTGAGGATTTATAGACTGAAAATGTGCACACAGACAGCAGCACCGAGTTTGGTCAGGAAACACATGTGCTGTGGCTGCACTGTGGGAGGCCTAGGTGGGATCCCCAGAGCTTGGCAGAAACTCTAGTGGGGACCGAGAGTGGATGTATACAGATCAGAGCTGTAAATCTGGTAACAAGCACTCCTCAGTGGTCTTGCAAAGATTATGAAAACACAGGCACTTTTAAGACTGTGATGTCAGGAAGGAGGGAGGCCATTTGGAAGCCGACTCTCATATCAAATGGTTTCTAGGCTTCCACAGCGTACACACGATAAGCCAGAGCTGGACATCCCCTTTAGCCTCAAGAGGTAACTGTGTCCACAAGGCATAACCTTCTGGAGAAAGCTGTGCCTCTGAAGGGCAACACACTAATTTGATGACAGTTTCTTGTTTAGTCCAAAATGTTAGCCAAGACATCTCTTTAAAGTTTATAATGAAATATTTTTTAAAAAATTTATCCAGCAAAAGTTACCATTTCATTAAGTTTTCTATTCTCCATTAATTGCATGGTCACACTCAGAAAGCAACAAGTGGGCTAAAACGAGGAGAAAGAAGTGGAAGTGGAGGAGCCCAGAAGACAACTCACCAATTGTACTTTGCAATCCAGGACAAAAAAACTTTATTTACTTGGCCCCACACATACTTAGGCTGTGCTCTGGGCTTTCATAGCACTTTCATTCTGGAATCTATTTCCAGAGTTTATGGCCACCAAGGTTTTATGGTCCTTCCCAAGAAAGCTTTCTTCACCTATTAATATGCATTACAGTTCCTCTTCTCAGAATGGTGGTCCTTGTGAAAGCCAAGCAATTTTTATGTAACACACATGTAGCTTGAATGGGAACTTTTCAGTGGATTTGGATAAGACTTTTGTTCTGTGTTTTTAGAGTGTTTGTGTGTATGTGTGATTAGTCATGAGCAGATTCTAACAGTTCTACCTGTCCATTCTACTTGGTCTGAAGAAAGGGGGGAAAGAAAGAGATAATTCAAACTGTAAATTTTCATTTCAAATAGAGTCCTCTAGTACTTGTCTTGTGATTTCAGAATAGACTATTGGTCTGAAACTGTAGTCCATTAACACTTAATTTGCCTTAACTTAATCCTACAGTGACACCAGAGAAAGCAGCAAAAATAACAAAAAACTCTCAGGTCAACTGTTCTGTAACTAAAACGGCCAGTCATTTTTATTTCTCAGTACCTCTCTTCTCAAGTCCATTTCTCCAATTCATCATCTAACAACTCACCCACCAGCATTCTGACAACACAAGTAAGCAAATGCTGTCATACTGACTTTACTGCTCGGAGAATATTTGTCAATTAATGTTACCTCCAGGTCTGAGCTAGGAAGAATGACCAGCTTCCATAGATTCCCCTTGTCTTTCCCAGAATAATGCTGGAGTTCATTTTCGAATTGTGTTTTGTCCTGTACATTTGGCCACACTGCAACTCAAAGGCACAAGCATTACTACAACATTCCAGAATCTGCCTATTATTTCCAAATAAACATTCCCACCTCTAAGTGCTCACATGGTCACTCTCTAGATTAGACTAACTCTAAACAGTGACACCTTTCTAAGAGGGCAGGTATGACTTGAGGTAAGCACAGTAAACAAATGCCTTATCAAGCAAGAGCTATTTTCACCGCCTTGCTGTGTTTTCTGAGTCATCTCAGTCAAGTTCTCAAAACTGTATGCTCCTAGGGACCATCTACTGCCATAACATACATACATACATATATGTACATATACGTAGACATATATACTTATTTATAAAATGTTATTTAAATAATTATAGTTAATATATACAAATAATAATGTTTAAAAATATATTTCCTTCCTTCCCCTTCTATATAAAGGATTTGGCAATATGTGTTTTCTATGGACTACTGTTTTTTAACAATAATAGGAAGCGGGGAGCAATAATAGTCAAATATTCCTCAAGTTCTCACAACGTTCCAGGCACTCTACTAGTATTCTGCCATATGTGCAATCTCACTGAACCCTTAAAACTCCTCTGTGAGGTAGCTACTGTCATTATTTCCATGTTACAGAGGAGTGAATGGAGGCATATGTCAGAGATTCAAACTCACATCCTTCTGCCTCCAGCACCCAAGCTGTTAACTGCTATGGACCAGGGCATAGAAATAGAGCTACTGGCCTTAGCTTTGACTCAAAAGAAAAAAATATATAACATAAACATGTATATCATAAGTACGTATATGTATGTCCTACGTATGATATACATGTTTAGACTGTATAAATGGTTTTAAATTCCAAAAGTTTTTCCACTTCTCCAGTATAATATACACACAATTTGTGAGTTAAAACTTAATTGAGCACAACACTATTGGCGAATTACAAAATACTCAAAACTTACATCAATTTAGCCTCCATTCCATTATCCAGAGAGAAGCTGCTTATGCATTCTTACTCTGGCAATTAAGGACAAGTGTGTTTTCTAAAGTGAAGGTTATTCTGACTTTGATAAGTATATTGCTCACTGTCTGATCATAAAGGGCCAGAGCTGGAGATGAATAACAGAATACTTTGTCCTTCACTCCAGGCATGATGGTTGGACCTCCCTGGCTGTAAATTTCCCAATATTTGATGGCCCCGATGTCAGCAGCAAAATGATGCATAATAAACACAACAATACATTATGTGCCACTTCTTGATTTGGTGCCGAGGCAGGGAAGGAAACAGTCTACTTTTGAATGGGTTTTCTGAAATAATACACAGACAGTGTGTATTGGAGAGATCTAAAGGGAAAATTGAAGCTTGTTTTTCATCCCTCTGTTTTTAAACTATCCTTTGAAACTGACAATCCAGAGTGACGTGAACCCTTCTCCCACCATCGTTGGGTTGATATCAGGAAGAGCAGGGTACACAGGCTTTCATCTAGCCAGGAAAAAGGACACAGAGCTTATTTTGAACAGGAAGGAAAAAAGATACTTGATGAAAGCCAGAGAAACAAGCTGCCTAAATCCTTTGACAAAGAAGAGACAAAGGGAATGGGTTTGTGAAATAATGTGCAGACCTAAAAATAATGTTTCAATAACATTTTTAATTCTTCCATTTTATCCAGAATGTTTTCTGCAAAGTCTAAAATCTGGCTTTAGAGTGGAAAGAGAAAACACTATTCTAAGGCTTGCATCCATGAGATAGTACTTCTTCACCACTAAGGAAATGTGAGCCATGAAAAGGGAACGACAATGACGCTGGGGTGCACATGCAGCTTCACCTTCACCTGCCTGCATCCAGATCAGAGACTCCTAGTACTAGCAGGGTCCAACCCTGACTTTTCATAGATGATAGGCTTAAAACTGTTAGGTGACTTTCCCAAGGGCATGCTTGGTGTTGTATTATTATTATTCTCTGAATAATAGATGACAAATGGACAAGAGCAAAAGAGATCATGTCGCAATTTACCCAAACACTTCCTATAAGGAAAACAATGGTAATTACAGTTCCTAAGTTCACTTATCTACCCAAGCATATTATCAGAAATCCAAGAAACAGATACACACATTTCCTACGGCCAGAAGTATTTTTAAAACTCAGACATTCTGCCAGGTATACTTGCTTAATTCAGTATCAGGTTAGAGTTGCCCACTCTGTTCTTTCCAGAAAGAATAGTGAAAACGTCTAGGAGTTCTTCTCAGGGAGCAAAAACAAAGTCAAATATTTGGGCAGCTCTTTCATTTGGATCTATGTCGAGTCTACAAGTGCAAAAGCACTTGCACATCAGTCAACTAAATTCTTACTGGCAAACCTCGATATAAAGAGCTTGCAGTAGAGACATGTGGTTATTTTCCAGCTTCTCTGCACTCTACCATCTCATCCCAGGAGCTAAAAAATGGCCCTACATTTTTCCAGAAAAAGCAGAATGAAAATCCCTGGATTGTTTGACTTCTCCCCACCTTATTATCCCAGAATTTGGGTCACATCTTAAACTTCCAGATGACATCCATTCAGCCCTGGAGACCTGCTCCAGTTCACAAGATGATTTGCCCAAGGCCCCTCTCCATCTGGAAGGTCCCTTGGAAGATGGGACAGACTCCAAACATGCCAGAGGCTATACAAGCTCCCTTCAATCTTAGACCATCACCCAGGAAACATTAACGTGGGCACTCAAAATGGTAAAAAGACTCCTTCTGACACCCAGGCTTCCCCAACTGCCCCCCCCTCAACCACCACTCCTTATCATCATAACTTTTCCATAAAACAATTAGACTTCAGGAGGTTAATTTTTTCCTGAAGTCCAAGCTCACCATGACCTGATGTCCAGGAACTGGCCATGATTATTGACTATTATGGGCTGATCTCAAGCAATATCTTTTCAAACGTTACATTTATTCATTTTCTCACAACTGAAGTCTGGAGTTGGCCATCATTCAAGCTGTTTTCCAGCTCCATTTCCCTTCTCCTATAGAATCCTACCTGCAAAGAGCTCTCTCACTTAGGAGCGTGCTTCCTGAGACAAATCAAACTTTTCCTTCTCTTTGCCCCATCCTTCTTAATCTTCATTGCATGCAAATAATAGGGTGAGGAAAGAAAATCAAAGAAACAGTGATATTCATTGAAGAGCAATTAGGGTGTTGTATGGACACAGAGGGAGACACCCCCTCCCAATTTTCCTTAATGCTGGCGAGTGTGGGCACTGTGTCCTGTGTGTCTAAGCCTCAGATCTTTGTTAGCACCAGCTGCTGGAGAACATCCCTCTGGCCAAACAGCAGGCTCCTGGAGATTCTCAGCATCACCAGGAAGACCCTTCAAAGCCATGGGCCAGAGCCTTCCCCTGATTTTCATACATACAAGTGACAAACAACAAAAGGAGAATATGATTTTGCTGCTAACCTAGTTTGAGTCATCCATCATATATTGGAGCGCAATACATGTACAGTAATGGTCAGACCCTGTGGACACTTAGCGAATGAGGCCCAGACCTGTCCTCATGGATCTTACAATCTAGAGAGTAAGATTTAGACAATGCACATATAACTAGATATAAATCCACAAGCCAACGTCCAAATTAATATACAAAGGGCAATTATAAAGTGGAATGGTTTCTCTTTTTCCTTTTAAATAAATATTCCAAATGAATGTTATCTCTTTCAAAACACTCACCATAGGGGGGACAACACATTCCAATCGCATTTCTTCTGTTCAAAAGTTTTGAAAACTCCTCTTTGTAACTGCATTCTGAGCAGCTGCATAACAAAGGGGGACAGCGGAGTGGGGAAGAGAGGAGTATTTTGTCCCCAACACTGTTTAGAATTGAGCACTTGCAGTGATAATAAAACACAGACTGTACCTTAGTCGGTTCTATTATTTTAAAATTTTCTATAAACAAGACACCTTCTTATTACCTGCACCCTGGGTGAACTGCCTCCTTATCCTCCGCTTCCACCCCAGCCTTTTCATGCCACTGCTTCTGAGGGGCACAGTCATTCCAATAGGCTCAATGTGTTCAGTGTATTCTTTGCAGCAGATGCAGTCTGAGTCAAGTCTAATGAATAAAATGGAGGATCCAGCCAGGCAATACTGCCATAAGGCAGAGAACAAGGATGGCTTTACACTGACAAGAGATTTTCACATATTGAGGTATATGGGGTAACTATTTGGGGTCACGGGTTCAAAATTGATTCAGCTCTAACTAAAAAGCCTGACTTATGGCCTACCAAACATACATTGCACATCTGCTTAACCATTAAAGAATGCACTCTATTAAGGTAAGAATGCATATTTCCCCTTCTTTGCCCTATTGGTAATGCCCTACTGGTAATGCCCAGATTAGTCCCTTTCCTGACATCAGGGTCATGTGGATCTGCTAATTTGCAACTGAATATCTCTTTGAAATTTTGATGAAAATGTATCCTGTGTGTGTTTAATGTATGTTCTTTCTTCTAAAAAGATATAAGACTGCACTGAAAACCATGGTTCTCCGGAACGCTTTATAAGGCCTTCCTGGGTTATAATCCTCACTCTGGCTCAAGTAAACTCATCCTATCTCTTTTATCTGTAGAATGGTAATTGATTATTTTGCGTTGACGACACTGACACTGTGGTTGTCATATACTGCCTCTGAAAGCAATTCCACCAGGAGAATCACTGAAATGTTTTGAGCAAAAGCAGAATTGTTGGAATATGTGTGCAATGTCCTCTATTAGTCTAGGCAGACCATGAGCAAACAACCCCAAATCTCAGTGGTGCAATGCAACAAAAGTTAATTTCTCACCCATGCTATATTTTTAACATGGATTATCAGAGGGATTCTGCTCATTGTAGCATCTCACGAGCCTAGGCTGACACAAGCCCCATTTCAACCTTTGCCTCCACTATTATGATAGCAGTAGAATGTAAGCTTCTAAAGCTTCCTCATGGAAGTGACACAAGTCACTTCTGCCCACATGTCACCGTCCACAGCAAATCACATGGCATGACTAACTACCAATGGGATGGAGAAGTATAATGCTGTCATGTTTCTGGAGGGAAGAAGGTCAGAATATTGGTGAATGGACTTATGACGAGCACACCTCCCCTGTGTCATCATTCTTTGAAGAGGACAAGAATCATTTGGCCTTATAAACTTTGGAAAGTTAGTTTTCAGAAAACCATCCTATCATATGATCACTCCCCTTCTGTTGGACTTCTTCATATTTCAGAGATTTGACACAGTTGAAGAGGTCATCATAACGCCAGTAGGTGACTTGTGAGGTACAGGCAGGTTTGAACAGGCACCAGTATGACTGACTGGAGATGCAGTGTGGCATAAAAGAAATGAGAAGAAAGCTGACATTCCAGGTAGACCTATGTGCCAGGCATTGCAGTAGACACTGTACTTGTGGTATCTCATTCACTCATCCCAAAAACCCCACAAGGCAGCTAACAGTATGCTCATTTAAAAAGTAGAGAAATGGACTCTTAGAGCTTAAAATTCGCTGCAGCAACCATGTCATGGGGAATGGGTGTTGGAGTCAGTTTTAAAACTCAGATCTGCCTAATTTCAGAACCCTTAGGGGGAACCACAAGAAGTTGAACCCACACAAATTCCCTTTTTACTTTATCTATATCCCTTTCACAGCCTTTCCAATTAGGTAATTATTGTTTTTAATGAGACTGTCCTAAGCTACGTAAGGACAGGAACTTAGCTTCATTCAGATTTGTGTGACCCACAACAATCCCAAATACTCCTTCAGGTGGTAGGTGCTCAAGAAAATATTGGTTGTTAAACGCATGTTGAAAGTCAAGGTTATTCCCCAAAGCAATATTCCCTTTCCATTTGCCTGCACAGCACATGAAAGGAGATTGACTAGAAGAAACGTTTCCTCAGTGATTCTCAAGAAAAGCAAGGTTGTCAACATTTTCTCTTATCAAAGATGTTCTCTAAGCGAGAAAATAGAGAGCAGCTTCCACAACGTAGACCTGAATGTGAAGATAATGGTCAGCAGGGCTCCGGGATCTATTCGTGTTCCCCCTCCCAACAAGCTCTTGACAGGAACACACCTGCCAGGGAAACAGAGAGAAGCTCATTTTGCTAGGAGACAACACACAGCTGCACAGTTTCATACTCCACTTAATCCCAAAGATGAATTCACAAGTTGCCCTAAACGCATCACTCTACAGGGGATTCTTTGCCTTTTTTTTTTTTTCCTATTTCCAGCCAGTGTCTGCTGTTTGATGTGTCACAAATAATTCATATCTCTCCCCACCGCCCTCTCTCTCTCTCACACACACACACACACAAATATACACACAATCTTCTTTCTTAAAAAGGTTACATTTATTTTGAGTCTCCTTTAAAATCTCCACACAGGACACTGGAGGTCACAACACAGACCATTTCTTCACACTGGCACTATGATTTTCTCCTATGTTGAGGGATTGCTCCTGTCACTACTCCTTCCCAGAATCCTTTCTGAGCCTTTTTTTAAAGCACATGAGCCATGCTTTTAATTGGGCATTTCATTAGAGAAGAATGAGGCATAAAGGAAAGCAAAATGGTCTGTAGTCATTTGTTCTGAGGAGATCATTCCAGTCATCAACCTCTGAACCCTGCTGAAGTACAGTTCCAATTTCCCTTCCCAACCATGGGTAAAGCAACATTGACAACACGTATTTCTCTCTGTCAAAACATTTCACTTACTCGGCAATCTGCAGACAGTTTGAGAATCGTATCGCCAAGGAACAGTGCCATAGCGTTGTTCCCATTATTTTAAAATCATAATGGCACGTGCTTCATGAAAGGGGCACAATGCAGGCCAAGATCCAAATTGAAAAGAAAAATGCTAACAGAGTCAGAGAGCAGAGAGGGCACTGTAAATAATGGGCCTTGTTACCGAGCCATGAAAAGATGGGGCCGTCTGCATCCCATTTCATCTGAAGAGCTCAGCCCATTGACCTTGGAGTTGAATCTCCTGGGGGGATCATACAGGGAATTCTATGAACTCTGTGCCCAGTTGAAGTTATGGGCTTTGGCTCATGTTTGAGAAATGGATTTCATACCATTGGATCTAATTAAATGATTATTTTTGGCTGGGAGTGGGGAAAGGAAAAGTAAAGTGATCGCTGATTAAAGAATTATATTCAAGTACCAGTGAAAGGCCAGCCTGGTGTATGTTCCTGACACAGGAAAAGAAGAGCAACAAGGGACTGGAACTAGACATACACTGACAAAATCGATTATGACTCCCACAGAAAGTTGTTGACTACAGTGTAATCTCTTCAAAATGGCTCACTTTCAGTGAGAAGTATTTAAAAGAGATAATGTTCAAGGAAATGGAAATGTGCAGCCCAGATAATGGCCTTGGGGTGCAAGACAGATATTGCAGGGCATCAAGGCCATGGCTTTGGCAGAAAACAAAATACTGAAGCAAAGCTGAAACACTGATTGTCAAGGCCGGAGAATGTTTACCAGTCACGAGGTTCAGATTCATGGGCAATATTGTTAAAGCTCCTGGGAGAAATACACTCAACAAACAGCAAATACAGTCAATAAAGTGCCCTCCAAGCAATGAGCAGGCTCACCAATGGGCAGCCATATGTGTCCTCAGGCTCTCAAGGGAGAAGGCAGTTCACCAATTATTGCCGACTGGTTGGGTTAGTAAAATTGCTCAGACCTCCTACCATTCACCTGCAGTCCAACTTTCCATTTTTCTTGCTGGGTTTTGCTAAACTTATTTTCATCCATTTATAAAAGGTCAACAAGGCTGTGTGTCGACTTGACAGTAGTAAGTGCCTTTACTGTAATCCCCAATGTTATTAGTTTGGCTGGGTTTTACAGGAAGTGTACAGTTTATCTTTCTTATAAAATTCTTTGATTTGTCAAGTTGGTACCAGCTGTTATCACTTTAATAGAGATCATTGTATAGTTTCAAAATATCTTATTCTCTCTAAAATTATTCTGATGCTCAAAACTGTCTGGAGCTCTGAAATGTGCTTCTTGCCTCTGTCTCTTATCTGGATGGCTTAAATAACCTCACCCATCATGCTATTAAGCTGTGCTACAAGCCAGGCATCAAGGTTCACCACAGCATTTGCCTTCCACCATGTTACTACAGACACAAACAGGTATGGCCAAGGGGATAACTTTGAGGTTTCCTTTTTATTCTGTCACGAAGAGGAACGTTGGGTGGTAAGTAATTGGTGGGGCAGAGGGTGGCAGACACTCAAAGTCCACTCGTATGGTTTGAAGTAACTCAGGCATTTGCTGGCAAAGGCAAAGGCAGTTGAAGGGGGAATAGTAAAAAGGAAGATGATAGCAAGTATATAAAAAGTAATCAATAAATATTTCATAAAAGAATGTATAAAGAACCTCTTTCCTCACCCTTCCCAAAATGTAGATATCTGCCTCTGCTGCAACTCTAAGAAGCATTTTAATTCTTAATTCCTAATAAGCAAGTAATCCTGGTGGACATCCACCTTCCATATTGTCTGGCCACTTCATTCTGAGATAGTGCCAAGGTCAAAGTGTTCATGGCCACAGCCTTCACCTCCGTTGCTTCCCAGAGCTGGAGACCCAAGTTTTAGAAGGAGACTAAGTCACTCTGGCATTAAAAAGAGCTAAATTCTCCAGAGAGAATCCCATTTACACTACAATGGAATGCCCTAGATGTCCAAGAAAGACAGACGTGCCTGTCACAGTGAAACAGGTAGGGAAGGGTTCCCACCTGCGTGGTGCCGTCAGGCAGCGTCCCGGGGGTTGAGGTCACCTTTTTCTGTGTGTCCTAGACCCTCACCTAGACAAAAGCAGACTGTCTCTAGAACAAGTGTTCCATTACCCCCTGGTTTCCTCTGACTCTATTTAAAATGTTTACGTAAAGCCGTGGGAGAAAAGGTGCAAGTGACAAAGATAACAGAGAGAGAGAGGGATGGGTCCAAGAAGCCACAAATAGGTCTAGAACCTTGAAAATGTAGATGGCTTATTTTAAATGTTCAAATTTCTTGATATCAAATGAGGACCTCTGTATATGCCAATGAACTTAATAAAAATGAAATTTTTGTTGCAGGGACATAAAATTGCAGGTATGTAAACAGGCCTGTGCTAAGCTATACTGGGATCCCAGTTTAAGGGTTGCAGGTTGGCCATTACTGAGTATTTCAAACTTGCCTCAGCCTGATTTGATCTGCTCATCTGGATAATGTCCAATGACACCTGCATTTCTTTTCCTCTTGGAATATGTTATAGTCAGCTCCCAGTGAGTGGGCTGCAGCTAGTATTTCTTTACCATATTGATTCACCAAGTTGATACCATTTGGCTGTTCACCTCAATAATGGGGAGGACACCTATAGTTTGAGCAGTATCCTGATGCCTGGATGACCAGTACATACTTAGGGACCAAGAGATCAAGAGATGACTAAGAGCAAATACCTCTCAAATGGGGGAATAGGCCTTTATCTCTGCGCTGACAGTCATCTATGGACTGTCCTACTAACTGGGAGGGGACCTACGTCAAGCACCCTGTACATCAAAGGCATTCTTCAGTTGGTAGTGACTGACAGACCCAATAAGGTCCTCCTTAGGATGTCTGAATGTGAGATACAAAGAAGGATAGAAGATACCCACAGAGAAGAAGCAGAAGCAATGAGACAACAGAAGCCACTAGTAAACAGAAGCCATGGGGTAAGGAATATTAGAAGAGAGAGATGGCACTCAGTAGCCTTGGAAGGAGAGAGTCACACTGAACCAAAAGAGAGGCAGAAACACAAAGGCAAGACACTTGGGCAAAGAGACTTGACTCATGTTTCTGTTGTACCCAAACTCCATTCCATCTCTCTTTGAGGCCTTCTCGGGGGACTGCTGAGATGTCTTTTCATGCTCTAGATTCCTTCTATCCTAACGAACTCAGGGACTTCCCCCCTTCAGTGTAGTAACAACGTGACATTGCTCACAGTATTTGGGAACTCTTTGGGGATACTTCAAAGCCTGAATCAGATTCCCTTAAATGTCCGCAAAGTGAATGAAGCCTTTTATCTCTGAGGAAAAGTTGGAGTTTTGAAAACTGGAAAAAAGTAATTCAGACTCAAATCCATGGAAGAAGGAGGATCTAATTGACGAATCTTTTTAAAAAAAATAATTAGACATGATCCTAAAGACATGATTCTGTAAAAGACCAGATAGTAAATATTTTAGGCTTTGAGGGCCATATGGTCTCTGTCAAAACTACTCAACTCTGCCATTGTAGCATGAAAGCAGCCATAGACAGAACGTAAATGAATAAACATTGTGTTCCAATAAACGTTATTTATGAACACCAAATTTGAATTTCATATAATTTTCATGTGTCGCAAACTATTAGTCTTCTTTCGATTTTTTTCAACTGTTTAAAAATGTAAAAACCATGCTTAGCTCTGGGGCCATACCAAATAGGCGGCAGGCTGGCCTTGACTGGCAGGTTGTATTTTTCTGACCCTTGTTCTACAGGAATGAAAGTGAAAACAAATGCACCTGTGTGTGCATGTGTATGTGCACATGCACACGTGCAGATGTGTTTAACTGGCTCTGAAGATAATTCCAAAAAGGAGTTTCTAAATGTTTAGCCAGAGTGTTCACATTGCGAAAAGATGATAGCTTCCCAAGGTGATTATATTGAAGTGCAAAATTATTATAATACACAAGCTCCTTGGGGGCAGAGACTACGTCTTATGAATTTTAGTTTGCCTCACTTGCCTTGCAAGTAGTCCACATTCAATTTATTTTTTGTCAATTGAATGCATTTTAATGAGTTTGTTAAAAGCTATCTCATTACACGATAGCCATCTCTTGAATACTAACTAATGATTCAAAGATACTTGAACAATTTAGATCAATATGCCTTTAACAGAGCATTAAAATATTATCCATCATTAACATTTGATTTATTCATTTTCAATGAATTATAGCAATTTCAATCTAGAAAATGGTAACTAGTTTTAAAAAATATCCTCTTAAAATTACTGGAAAACTAAAGCCATTCATTTCTATTCCCTACCATGTAATCAAAATTCTATTTGACAATAGAAATACACTATTCAGATTTCAAGCATCCAATAATATTATATAGTACTAGACCTCAGACGGAGTCAAAAGTTAAGTTGGTTTTTGACTCAACATCTCTGTTATTTCTATAGACTTTTAGCATGACCCTTACTTAAAGTCAGAACTAAAGATAGCATCAGAAATGATATACAGCCTCTCAATATCTCAGATCAATAAGCCCAACAGTTGCAACACAAAAAGAAGTTTTGTATGTTTTTTAACATTTCATGAATTTCACCTTTATCCTCAAATTGGGCAGAGCATACCTTACAACATTTTCTACAAAACGTTTTGGAAGATAAGCTGAGCTCATCAAAATGTTGTCAAAAGCTTTCACTTTCCCTCTTCTTCCTCTGTCCCTCTCCCTCCCTCCCTTCCTCTAGCCACTCTCTAAAAACACACACATATATACTTTCTTCCCAGGATGACCACCCTACTATGAAGTTTTCTCAGAAAACTTCTTTCAGATCCAATTTTCCTTCACTAAAGTGCAGTTTAGAGAGACCAGCCCCCAGGAATGGCCCAGATTATCATGATGCCGTAGAATAGAAACAAGACGAAGACGCCTAGGGAACATGCCAGACTGCAGGAGAGGACCCCACGCAAGCCAAGCTCCTCCTCAGGGATGCTGTGCTGCGCATTCCCACAGAAACTCGCTCATCTCATACAGTGTCACACAAGCACTTGGGGCAGTTTTATGCGACACTTGGTTGTTTCAGACCAAACAGAAACTTAGAAATAGTGCCATGATCAGTCTCCCACACAGCTGTAAGACCACCACCCCAGTCCACCTCCACCATGTCATACTAGGAATCTCAAATACCCAAGCGTGTAACATTTATGTGGGGTCCTCACAAATGATCAACCAGCTTTACCACATCAGGAAGGGCCAGGAGCCAGTTTACAGTGACTGAATCCTACTGTGCAGAGGTTGGGTGGCAGCCATCAGCCATAGCACAAGCCTTCTAACAGGGCATCCTGCCTCCACCTCTGCCTCAAACAGTCAAGTCTCCACACAGCAGCCAGAGTAACCTCTTCACATCAGACCATTCACTCCCCTTGTTAAAATCCCCCAATGGCTTTCCATTATGCATAGCATTAAAATCCAAATTTGTCCACAGGGTGAACTGGATTCTTCTCCACACCCTGGTAGCCTCACCCTTAGGCCTATATCAATGGGCTCCTGTCTTCCTGCTTTTGGTTGGTTTGGTCAGTGGAAGGCATCTATGGGAGCTCTGGAACATGGAAGGGAATGAAGGGATGGTTTTACCCAGCTTCCTCCACACTGGGTCGCTATAGTTTGGCTTCATCCCTCCACAGTTAAAAGCTGCCCCCTCCCCTTGCCCACCTCCCTTCGCCAGCCCTGGGGTACTGCACTAACCCTGTTGCTTTTCCTAAACCTTGTACACATTAAAACTCTCTCCAAATAATTTAATTATGGTTTTGTTTTCCTGCCAGAACTCTAGCCAATACACTTGGTCTATAAGCCCTAAAGGATCTAACCTCTGCCTCCCACTCCAGCTTCATATTATTAAACTCACTCTCACTTACTTACCTCCCATTCACTTGGGCTTTCTCTCTGGTTCTTAAACACTTCAAGCCTGTCCCTATCTCCGGACCTTTGCCTTTCCCCAGACTGTCTCCTTTCCCCCAACCCACTCCCATTTACATGGTTGGCTGCTTCCCATTCTTCAGAGGTAGTTCAAACATTCCGTCATCAAGCCTTCTCTCACCATCCACCCTGTCAATCTATAGAACACCATGCTGCTGTTTTTTAAAATAGTACACAGTACTACCTCAACTGTCCTTGTTTGTTTCTTTGCCTATTTAGTTTCTGTCTCTCTCCTCTTGCTCTCCAGATAGCAAGGATCTTGTCTGTCTTGTTCACCCCTTTAAAGCCTGAACCCAGAACCATTGCTGATCCACAGAAATGATGACTCAAAATCATTTTCTGATGAATAAAATAGCATCTAATATGTTCCATCTACCATGGGAAAGCAGAATATAACTACAGAGAGGCCAAGTAGAAGAAAACATTAAACTTATGCTGGAAACTTTAAAGTAGTCTTTCAAAAGTAGCAAATTAATAGTATTTTAATTGTCACTGATTTCTTTCAATCAATAAGTGCCAGTCATTGGGAAAACAATAGAAAGCAAGGTAGATCTGACCCCTGCTTTCCTGGGGCTTACAGAAACTTGGGAAGAAACTAAGGAATCAGGTATATATTAGATATAATAACTCCTCTCAGAAAGTACAATCAGTTATCTCCTCAGGAAATATAATCAGTTATAACTCTCCTCAGGAAGTACAAGGTGATATGGAGCACATAGAAAGAGCACCTCATCTCTTCTAGAAAGGGTTATGGAAAATCAAAATGCAGAGACTTCTAGATGGAACTCTGGCGAGAGACCACAGGTACTCTCAGTGAGCAGAGTAGCAAAGGAAACCAAAGTTTCACCAACAAATCCTCTCCCGTGAGTAGTGAGGCTATAAAGAACATCTCCACCTACTCACATACCGCCCAGTCTTCACCTTGGCCGGCCACACCTGCGAGGCTCATCTGCCTTACTGAGAAATCTCCTTTGTGTATCATCTAATTCATTCTTGTTAATATGTCTTATCTCCAAGGCTCTTGTCACTCTTTCAGAACAGGAATCGTGCTTTATCTCTCTTGTCACAGGCCAAAAAACCCGGCACAGGAAAGGAGGCTAAAACCTCCCTTATCCACCTCCAACCAAAACAACATTTAAGAGCAACAAAAGATACATTAAACAGAGCCAATTATACGCAAGACTTGATACTTTATCTAGGAATAATGAGTTGAGTCTGATTATATAGTTCTTTTTAAAAATTAATAGAAATATTACAATATTGCATTGAAATAGTCAATACTTAGAAACAAGAAATCTGGGATCTATATTTTACTCCAAACAAAGTATTCCTAGCTCTGCTTCTCTGAACAAGGAATCTGCATACAGTTCTGGTCATTTATCGGCAGTGAGAGGCAGGGTAGCAAAGATGCTGAAAGCTGGATGCATCTTCAGATGCCAAGGCCAGAACTGGCAGTCAGACCACCTTGGCCACCAAGGTTTGTTGGTGACGTAACAAAGCCAGACCCATAGTAAGGTTAAAATCACCCACGTATCCACACTGACTGTCCATCAACAGAAAAGAAATCAGAAAACTAGAATTGTAGCTCACATGGACCTCCAGCCTTAGCCTGTGTTCTGCCATTTTATGTGAGGCAGCTGAAGACCTGTCAGGTTAAATGACTTGCCAAGGTCACACAGCACGTGAGTGGTAGAAGGGGAACTAGAGTCACCTGATTAACTTCGTGACTCTTTTGAAAGAACAGCTCCGTTATTTGGTCACTAGAAAGTTCTGTTGAGCTGGGAAAACAATTTCTCATCACTCATAGCTTTCCTCTAAAATAAGCAGCCACACGCTTGAGGTAAATTGGCTTAACAGAGCTTCTTCAGGCATGGTTGTCACCTTGTCTGAATAGCATGAGGTGATTCTCAGAAAAGGAAAACAAATGAGGAGTTTCTGGCTCAGTGCTAAGGAAAGTTGAAACCCATTGAACCCTCCGCTTTTCAGCGTTGCTAGTGTAGCCTTTTAACGGTGATTGCTTCAACAAGCATTGTTGAACTGCATTAAGTCGGGATCAATCCATCGCACAGTTCTGAGCCTACAAATGCATGTTTCAGTAGATTTCAGAAATGACTCACTAAATCAATCTTTTTTCCTCCAAAAAGTACAGCTTGAAAACAGGGGAGTCAGTCTTTTCCTGAGATGCACCCACAATTTGAGCTAGAAACCGATCCTGCTTTTATAGTGATCACCTCTTCAATTTCTCCCCATATTGTCCTTTCTTTATTTCAGCAGGAGTCCCCATAACAACAATGGAAAGGAAAATTCATCTTCCACCCAGGCTGTGGCTTTGAATATAACCCCTGACCCACTACCAATTTTCACTGCAATCCTCGCCATGTGTTAGAGACCACTTCAGGTAATGACTGGAAGAGAGATGTGAGGGTGAGGAGAGGAAAATGGGGTTAAAGTGGAAAGCAGAAGAGAAGTCATGTTTACAGAATTTAGTCTTGAGAACGCTAACAGAATCAGAGGCAATGCATTCTGAGACCTTAAGCCTGCATTCCAGTAAAGTAGGAAGAAAGAGGCCACATGTGTGTGTCAGGGGATAGGGGGAGCCTGGTTGGTAAAGGAGCCAGGTCAGAACGTCCCCACATCATGCTCTGATCTACAGTAACGCGGAGTTATTGTAGGGAGACATGTATGTGGAAGCTCCACCTTTCCTACTGGCTATTTACAAAGATTATCTAGGACTCTATCTAAAGCAACGCAGCTACTTTGATATACCAGGCGCTGGACAGTAATAGCTGTAGTTGTTTAATGGAACAAGCCACACACCATAGGGTACAAGCAGGAAACAACTGATTCTTTCACTTACCACCTATTCAAACCTTCTGCAAACCTTCCCTACCTCTTGGATGAAATCTCTGACAGATCCCTTAACTTTTTTCAGTTGATTCTAGTCACAAAGAACAGTTTCATTTTGGACATAACTACCCAGTAAACATGAAAATCAAAACTCCCAACTCTTATCTAATTTAGAGTCCCTTTCCCCCCTGGCATGTTACTGTTTCAGGCCTAGAAACATAATGAGGGAGGAGGCCTGTTGGGCTGCTTCTCTTTTCCCCGGCGTTACTCTTCCATTCCTCCTCCCTCAGCTCAGAGCCAAGATGTTTGACCCATCCAGGACCTGGCCTAAGGGAGGAAGGCTTTAAGGGAAAGGACAGAGCCTCAGCATGGCTGGTCCTTTTGTGATCCAACATTTGGCAAACGTTAACCCACTCTTTGTCTCATGAGGTCTTTGGAGGGTAACGTGGAGATGACCCCCTTCTGGTGCCTCTACCCAAGGCTCCCTGGATGTGGGTGATGCCTCCTCCAGCGGGCCCATTCCGACCCTCTTAGCTCCTGGGCCCCCATCAGACTCCCCATATAGACTTTCCTGTGTTTTCACATCCAAGTGGGCTTCCTGGGCCTAGTCCAGGTCAGCTTCCCTCCACCACCATCATTATAGATCCACATGCCCCACAGGAAAACGCACGCATTTTCATCCTGCTGTCAAAGGAGGGTGAAACGGCTTCAAGTGTAGCCTTGCATGTGTGTGTGTGTGTGTGTGTGTGTGTGTGTGTGTCATTGCCGCCAGGCACACAGCTCCAGCTACCTCCTCAGGAATGTGTCAGACATCCGTCCCTTACGCCCCTACAAACTGCACTGGAGAGCTGGAAATTTTGCAAGTGGACTTCTTAAAGCCCCCCTCTCTCTCAGCAAGACTGGGAGAAAAAAACCCGTTCTGACAACTAATTACATAATCATGAGACTGCCCTGATGGCAAATGGATCCCTTACTTGAGCCAAGGTGGGAGTGAAAAGGAGAAATCTTACTTATATAACCAATCCGTTCCACTTACATATGAAAGTTCTTGCCTTTGAAAGGGTTCCAGGCACTATTATTTTAAACCTCACCGCTATAGATGTCACAGGATAGCATCGGGTGCCTAATGGAATCTAATGAGATTCTTTTCTCCATCTTCCTAGCTTTAATTACTAAGGACCAGGGATATGAACTAAAGGCACTAAGCAACCCACATTCTCAGGGCAGAGAACTTCCACTACTTGTGGCCAGGCCACATCACCTTGCCTTGCCTTCTCTCTCTCTATTTCTTTCTCTGTGTCTCTGATGTGCACACACACACACACACACACACAGAGGCTGCTATAACAAATTACCAAATTAACCAATTGACAACTAACAAATTAACAAAAACTTGGTGACTTCAAACAATACATGTTTATTCTCTTACAGTTCTAGAGGTCGAAGCCCAATATCAGTTTCGCTGGGCCAAAATCAAACTGTCAGCAAGGCTGTGCTCCTTCCAGAGGCTCCAGAGGAGAATCTGCTTCCCTGCCTTTTCTAGCCTCTACAGCCGCATTCCTAGGCTTATGGCCCCTTCCCTATCTTTAAGACAGAAGCATATCATCTTACTTCAGACATCACATTACTGCTGTCTCTCCAAATCTTCCTATGCTTCCCCTTAGATGAACATTTGTAATTACATTTCGGTCCCAGGTGGATAATCCAGGTAATCCCTCATCTCAGGATCCTCAACTTAATCACATCTTCCAAGTCTCTCTTGCCATATAAGGGCTCCAAGCATTCAAGTTCAGGCTCCTGGGATTAGGACCTGGATATCTTTGGGGGCCATCATTCAGCTTTCCACAAGGAATCATAGTGTTCACAGAAAGAGAATCTCCTTTTCCTGGCACCTGCCCCAAAGCCAAATAAGAAAGACTTCCATGAAATGAAGCATTGTGGAAGACACTGTCAATGGTCTCACAACCAAGCCCAAACCACTGTTCTTTTGCCTGTTCAGCTATAAAGGTTGCAAAGCCAGACACTCATGATCCCAGCTTCCTCTGGAGCTAGAGATGGCCATATGGCAGAGCTCTAGCCAGGGAGACCTAAGGGGAAATCTCACAATCCCACTCTTCCCGTTTCTTCCTCCTCTGGAGGGTAGACTGTGATAGGTGAAACTACAGCACCACCATGAAGGGAAAGCTCGGGAGACCAGCAGGATTGTTGGCCCTGACATGTCTGAGTCACTAAGCTAATTCCAGCAACCAACTATACCAGAGAGGAAGAGAGCCCAAGGGTGAGAGCATGGGCTCTGGGGTTAGGTGGATAGGGACAGAGCCCAGCCCACTTCTCAATAGTTAAGTGACCTTAGGCAAATCACTTACCCTCCCTGTGACTCATCTTTCTCCTGTCATCATAAAATCTGAGATAATACAAACAAATGCCACTACACCATAAGCACTAAACAAATGTTAGCTACAGTATTCTTTTAACCCCACCCTATTAAAAGTTTGTGCCAATTGCTTATTGAGAAGGGAATTCACAATTAATATAATCCTCCACCAATGGTGCAGAAACTTAAGACATATGGGCCGGTCTTTGGACAAAAGGGAGCCAAAGAGTATCAGAGAGGTCCTGCCACCAGCAGCTGAATTGGGGGGAGAGTCAGGTTTTCTACCTACAGCATAGCAACTACGCCCCCCAACCCCCACATGCTGAGCACAGCCCCATACCTCCATGTGTCACCCAGACTAGACAGGGTCCCTGAAAACCTTCTCTTATTTTGCTTCAACCACAAATTGCATACTCACAAGAATGAGATAAGATTGTAGCTAGAAGGCAAGACTGGTGCTTAATTTTCTTGTATTGCTGAGCATAAGACATGAATGCTCTTACTAAATATTATTCAAAAATTAGGACCAGAAAAACACGGGCAAGATGATTGCCCAAGGTATTAAGGGTCACTAGAAAGAAGATATCATTCAGATGCTCCTTCTATTTATGGATTGCTGAGGCAGGGCTACAATGATTCAAGGACATCATTTCAAAGACGGAATGGGCACCAAAGGAGGACAAGTGAAAAATCTAATTTTGACCATTACCACGACATCTCATTACTGTCCACTTTTGGTAAGATTTATCTGTAACTCTCTAGGAGTATTTTCTCCCCTGACATCCTGAATTGCGTCACAGTGGGGAAGACAGTAATCATTTCAGAGAGTTCACGGGTTGGAGGGAAAATACCAACCTTGGGCCATCACCTGCAGTGGGAAGGGGCATGAAACCTGACAGCTGAGGGGGTCAGAGGGGCAGAAAGGGAAATATGAGCAGGGGCTAGAGTGGGGAAGGGCATGACAAGTGAACCACCCGGAGAAGAGGACACCCTGGCTGGTGGAGAAGTAACAAGTTTGATATCATGAGAAAGAAACTTGGAAAGATAGGGGGGCCAGATGAAAACAAGCAGTAAATTACAACAAAATATTTTTTTCAGAGAACAAAGAAGACAGTCTGACATTTTGGGCATCTCTCATATAGTCATTGGGATTGCTGACATTTTTTTTATGAGTCTAAAAAGATGGCCAGGATTGGTGTGACTTCAGGAGTATACTGGAAAAGTTCCCATGACTTCAAACCAACATGTAGAACTTTGAGGAAGAGCAGAGCACTGTTACTTTACAGTTTGTTCAGAGAAATTTAAAAGTATCTCACAGCCATCCTCCAGAATAATGTGACCCAAACACTTTTGGTTTTTAATATTGCAAAAGATTCTTTTCTTATCGAGGGAGCTAACTCAGCATCCACTCACCTTATCTGACTCCTGTCGCTTGGAAGGGCAAGAGTGCTCCAGGTAGGAAAATAAAGATGCTACTAATAGGAACTGCCTGTGGAGGAGCAGGATGTACTGGGGCCTCACCTGATTTATCTTCAGTAATAGCTTCTAAGGGAAGAGAGACAACGATGAGGACGAATTGCATCGTATGTAATGTTTTGCTTCAAAGAATGCTTTGCCTCATTTTCCTGCTGCTTGTACATGCTGCAAATGAGAAAGTACCCAGCTGACAACTTTCCTTCTGATTTATAGGAAAGGTCATTTAAACCCAAGTAAGCATTTTGCTAAATATTAAGCTCTCCCATCCTTACCACCCCTTCCTGATTCCCTTTATGTTTTCTCGTTGTACCTCAAGATTGTGATCATACCTATAGCAACAGCAACTGAAATGTTCTAATGACTACTGCTCAAAGTGATTTGTTGGTGTGAATATGCAAATTTTTGAAGGGAGTAATTCAAGTCATATATCTATGACTTTCATAATTACTTTGAATATAAATATGATGACACTATATATTTGTCATGCATGAAGCTAGAATATTCACAGAATTAAACAGTAAATACTATTTGGATCAATGATATTTTCATCTAATATTTATGGCATTGCCAAAAAAAGAGCCTCGATTCTGCAAAATACAACAATATTAGGAAAATATAACCCATTTTCCCTTACTTGTTAACTTCTGAATTTCAAACTATTTTCATATCATATTGGTTCAAGTTAAAAAAACTGTAGAATTATCATATACAATTACTATATTTTTTAAAGTATATCCCTTTAAATGTAAATAATGACCTATTTCTTCTTCCAAAAAGTTAATGACATCATTTGCAATTACCAGAGACCCCCAAGGATAGAAAATAACAGAGTCCCAAAACAATTATCTTCCTTAGAGGCAGAACCAAAAAAAAACCCCACCACCACCAGAGATATCAGAAAATAAATTAACAGAAACAGAGATATTTACATCTCCTCAATAAAGGTGCATCAGCAGGAAGCCGAGCATAAATAAAAGCAGAGGAAAAGCTCTTGCACTTGCCCTCAAAAAATTTTGCTGAACTGTCCAGAACCTCACACTCTATAACACTTTCTATATTAAAATAGTACATCACACCTGCCAAGAGACCAAGGTGAAAGCAGAAGGTCACTGGCGATCTTTGCTGTTGTGTAATTGTTCGTCCGGTAGCACTGTTATCAAGGAGTGGGTCCTGTGATTGGGACCTAGCAGAAGAGGTCTGGCATGGTGGTCTCGTATATGCACCTGTCAAAGTTGCAGGTAGGGACACCAGACCTGCCCAGGAAACTGGAAAATGTCAAGTGCAACCAAGCTTGCCACCGAAGCTCAGGGAAGCCCAAGACTGGCTGCAACTCTACCCAGTGCGATTATTATTCCTCTTTGGGTTCTAAAGGCTTATTTTCAATCCAAATGGCTATTCTCAAAATTAAATTGAGCCCATTTTGAAGCCAGATTTCATGAGACACTGCATTCCAAGACAATACTTCACCCTGTACAAATGTGTTCCTTCTCCTGCTTTCCCTTGATCCAATTCCATCAAAGCAGTTCAGTTGTGCATTCTATTATGACCATTATTTGTCTTACATTTGACATATCCACATGGCTTGTATATTAGCTAACCTGGAGGGAAGAAACCTTCCCCGAAGTTATTCCTGCCTTCTATAATAAATCGCTTCAGATTTCTCTCTGATATCTGCTCTGATATTTTGTTCATTTGGACCTCTGAATATCTTGTGATTTCTGGGGTCATTTTTCCCTTCATAATAATGCAGTTGCTTTGTATCAGAACAAATCTCTATAGATTTCTAAAAATAAGTTGTTTTAGCATTCACTGAGTTATGCTAATTCCCTAGCACCTGAGAATTTTGGTTGTTCTCCAAAAAATGGTCTTCTATCATGTTTAACTTGCTTCTCAGATATTTTCCATGTTAAAAATACATGAGTTTACTCTTTCAGCCATGGCAGAATCATCACTTTCCTTCAGGTGCCTAACTGCCAGAGTAAGCATCCCAGACTGCAGAGTAGACCACAGCTTGCTCTGGTATCCCTCTTTCCTGAGTCTGAGGCTGAAAGGGGGGTGATATTTTGCTGAAATACATCTCTGCCACATTCCCCATACTGACCAACAGTGGTCTTCAAAGTAGGGTATGGACACCCCTGAGGGCAACACAAAGATATTCTAAGGAATGTGAGGCCACTGTGTAGATCCTCAACTTTTCCATGTACACACGCCTAAAAGTGATTTCCTTGAGACCATGCATGAGGTCACACTGGTCCTTGCCCCTTTCACAATATACCTTTTGTTACTTAAGAAAAGTATTCATGGCAAACCTTACCTTGGTGCATTTTCCCAAGTGGCCAAACTGGGTGGCCAAACAAAGGGAGAAGATGAATGCTCTTTTCAGCAAGGCATCTTTACAATGTCCCCTAATCCATTTCATTATGGGATGAGGCATTCCCAATAAAAATTTTACTTTTGTGTGTAATAATTGATCATAATTTGTAATAAATACATGTGGTTTGATCCATTGTATATGAATAATAATTGTAATGATAACTCAATCTAGAAGAAAAATATTCACACTGTAGAGCCTTAAGGTCATAGGAAATTTTTTACACTTAAATTTATATATTTTTGTTCTAGAGAAGTACGGTGAGGCAGAATGTATGACATTAGAACAATGTATGACATTGGAATACATTTCTGTATAGGAAGTGAAATAGAAATATGACTGCTAGGACAAGAAGAAATGATGCAAGATTTCCTACTGTTACAAAAGAGCTTCTTCATGCATTTTTGAAAAAGAACATAGTGGGAATCAAATTAGTATGAAAGTCATATTTGTTGGGTACATGTAAAAGAATCATCTGAAAGGTTTATTTTAAGATGTCAACATTCACAAATACTGGAAATTATATCCATTGAACACAAATATATAATGAAAAATTTTAAGTGACAACTTAAAAACGTGAAAGGTAGTTCTTAATCTGAGGAGTATTGTCACATAATATCTAGGGGTCTGAGGGAGAGAGAGAGAGAGCTTACAAGCATCCATATCTGCAAGGTAACTGACAGGCCATCTCTCAGATCCACTTAGAGGTTAAAATACTGTGGCCTTTTAGTCTAGAAGAATTAAATAATTTTACTTTGGTATTTTTGTTATATCAAATAATCCAATATAGATATAAACAATTTGAAAAAGTCATATTTGGTCAATTTCCACTTACTACATCCAAGCCAGTCGGTCCAATGTAACACAGTTCACCGTTGGCTTAGACCTCCGTAGATCTGACAATACCCATGAGGACTACCATCCTAAAAGAACAGTATAAAGTAGGCCAAAGTATAGGTAAAACCAACTGAAACACCAAACTTACAAAGGAGAAATGCGGCTATGGACTTCTGCACAAAAGGCTATTTAAGGATGTCAAGACAGAATATTTGCTACAGAGCAGGGATGAATCCCAGTCTCACTTCCTTTATTTCTGAACATCTCAGCTTAGCTCTCAGGCCCTCATAGTGGAAACCTGAGAGTGTCAATTCCAGTAAACTGGGCCCATTCCAGAGGTTTATTCCTCCTTCCTCCAACAGATTTGTTTGGCGCAGTCCTTACTCTCCTTGTTCCTCCTTCTCTTTCTTCCTGGGGGTGATCTATGGTCTGTGTATGGTCTGCTGGCATCAGAAGGAATGGGGCATCTTGTCCATGAAAATTCTCTGCCTACATTGGCCTCTGCTGAGATGTAATCTGCCTCATCTGGGTCTCATTCCATGCTGGCATGCAGTGTGAAGTCTGCATTCCTGTCATAGCCTTAGATGGCCAGGTCATGCTCTCCAAGTCCTTCTCAGCCAAGTAGGATTGGGAAAAATTGCGTCATGCATCACCAGGAAGACGCCTACACGGCTTAGACTCATCAGACTTATACTTGAAGTGGGGATTGTATTAACCATTCTTTTAACGTCTGTAAATCAATGCCTTAACATCTACAAAATGGCTACTAGCTGTTCCCAAATAAACTCTGGCTCACTCAAAAACATCTGGAAACTTTAGATAGCCCCAAACCATATACTCTAACAGTCACAGTGAACATGAATTTCATGGGGACGCCACTTTCAAATGTAGGCCAATCCAAAAACAACCTACCCTGCCTTTCTCATTCCTTCCCATGGAAACCACAATAAAGGCACTTAACCACAGCTCTGCTCCCTGTCTCTGCCTCCTGTAGACCCTGGTACTTGCCCTGACTGTCCCTGTGTGGCGGGCTGTGTCCTCCCGAGGGAACTATCAGTCTACCAAAACTGTAAAATTCTTTCTGGTTTCTCTAGATCCGCATCTGGCCTCACCTTACCTCACCCACGGTAATATGGTTGAAGGAGAGATGACGTCAGTGTTCTCAGGGTCCCATGGCTGTGAGGGAGGGTTGGATCCCTAAAGAAAATGAAGCTTCTATTAGGAAAGGCACAGCACGGAGGAGGGGAGGGTGGCTGCCGAGTTGTCAGACAGTGTCCAGTTCAAGTGGCAGGGAACTGAGGCAGAGATCAATTTAACATTAAAATGCTGTTAGGAAGACAAAATAAAAGCCTGTCGACTAAAATTAAATAGTGAAAAGAAACAGGTAAATTAAGCAAATTGGTCGTTCACTGAATTGTCTTTCGGCAAATTAACCTAGAGTGGACGTAATTGGTAATAAAGAAGGAATGGAATTTAACAAAGATTTAGTGATTGTCCCTGGGGGATGACCTAACAATTGCAAATGTTGGATGTCATTGTTAACAAGCCTTTTAAAGAGCACTTTTAAAGCAATACAGTGAGTGGTTAGAGTGTGGTAATCATAAATACAAACTCACTGGACAAGGGGGAAAAAAACAAAACTTGTCCTAATGTTACACAAATGGGTTCTAGTGGCTTGGGATAAATTTCCAGTGACAGCATCATGCATGATTCAAAAAGTGCTGCATCTCAAACAACTTGGATAGAAGTGAAGGTGACAGGCCTCACAAAACTGCGTTAGAGAACTCAAAGTGTGGCTTCAGTAATGATGAAGACACAATGTCAAAGACGAATGTGAAGAGTATGGAAAAAATGAAGAAGAAAAAAGCATGTCTCTAAATTCACATTATTTTATATATTGTGGTTTTAAACACATAGTATACCTTAATTAAACGTAATTAGACTTTTGATTGTTTCATCTATATCTCTTAAGTTTACCTAATCATGTGTGAAAAAAAATTAGAGATCTTCTCATTGAGAAAATAAAAGATCTAGGGTGCTTTACAGATGGATGTTTACAGCAAGTGGTAAGTAGGAAGGGACCACTGTTCTGTGTGACAAAGCACACGACATGACCTTGAGAGCCAGGAAGGTTGCTCTGGAGAAGGGCTGCTTAAGCTGCTGGCAAGATAAAGGGAGAGTAAGGGGAAAAGAAAGGATATTCCAGATAAAGTCCCAGGCAGGTACAGAGTCCTGCAGCAGGAAGAGGCCCAGCACTAGAGAACTGAAAAAAAAAAATGTGGCTGGAGAAAAGGGAACAAAGGGAACTGTAGAGCAAGATGAAGCTGGAAAGTCAGTCAAAGGACAGACAATGCAGAACCAGGGAGGGACACTAACCATTTTGTTTTCATCTAAGAGCGAAATGAAGCCAATAAAGACATGGCTCTTGCAGTAATCCAAACAATAGATGTTGGCATCTTAGTAAGCAACAGCCAGATCCCAGATCACAAGCGGCCCTGCAGGCATGGGAAGGATTTAATGGATTTTGGTTTGGGTTTGGTTTGGTGTTTTTGTTTTATTTTGCTAAAGTACAATGGGAAGCCATTGACAGGTTGTAAATGATAGAGAGAAATGATATGACTTGTATTTCTGTGTGTGTGTGTGTGTGTGTGAGGAAGATTGGCCCTGAGATAACATCTGTTTCCAACCTTCCTCTTTTTGCTTGAGAAGGATTGTCCCTGGGTTAATCTTCCCTCTATTTTGTAAGTGGGACACTGCCAAAACATGGCTTGATGAGCAGTGTGTGGGTCTGCACCAAGAATCTGAACATGCAAACCCTGGGCCGCCAAAGCGGAGCGCACGAACTTAACAATTTACGCCACCAGGCCAGCCCCCAACCTGTATTTTTAAAATAGCAATCTAGTTGCCGGAATGAACAGCAAAAGGACAAGAATTAAAAAAGGAAGGGTGATTGGTGGTTATCATCCTGATCCTGTATTACAGGTGAGCCCTTAGTCATGGTGGTAACAGTGGAAATGAAAACAAGAAAATGCATTAATGAAAGGGAAGGAGTTTCAAAGATGCTGCCTAGGTTGCTACATTACCAGGATGCTGATGCATTTCACCAAAATAAGAAACACTAGGAGAAAACCAGCTTTGGGTAGAGAAAATCACAAGACAGGACAGAGCATAAATGAGGTGGAGTGAGACTTTCTCCCTCTGCACTTTTCTTTCACTGGCCAGATGGACAATGTTATGTCAATGTCCTGTATATTACAGGCATGGAAACTTTCACATTCCACATGCTGCATTAACAGGAAAGTGCCAGGATACATAGTAGAATCACCCAATTTGCTCCACAGGATATGGAGTTTACAACAATTGTCACCTGTCCTGTTTTGGAAGAAGGGAGGTACTTACAGCATATTGAAGGAAGCCCTGTGGTCATCACCATGTGATGATGTTCTGTTGGACACCAGTGGATCAAGAAGCTAATTCTAGGATCCTGAACCCAGGAAAAGGTGCTGAAAGATTAAAACCACTGTGACTCATCAGAGAGGACCTCCTCATACTCCTAATGACCCTAAAAGACAGTATCTTTTTTCAGAAGAGAAGGCTGGTTTTGATATAGAAGCCTGGTGCACAGGAAGGAAATTTTCATGTTTGTTACTTGTTCCGATGGCCTATAATAGGTTCAATACTATTTCTCCTTCATTAAGATTATCGTAAGCTGGAGCCTTAAGAGCGATGTTGTCTACGACACTGGAGCCACCAGGCAGTCAGCCAGCACTAACACCAGGGGCCAGCACCCATTCAGAACCCCACGGTACATCACTTACACCGATGCTGAGCAGACAGTTCTCAATGTGGAGAAACACATGGATTTGGGTAAATGCCCTTATGTGTGGGAGAAGGAAGGAAGAAAGTACATCTCTGACACATCCAGCAAACAGGGAGTTAAGTGTTCTGGGCCATCTTCCCTAATGTGCGGGTAGTGAGAGAGTCAAGGAGGTCACCATGGATACATCTGGCTGCATCTGCCTGAGTTATTTGTATTGAACAGATTGCTACAGGGTGTTTTTTTCTGGTCTCATTATGTGTGTGTAATGCCAATTAAATAACAGGAATGAAAATTAAAAGGGAAAATATCTGCCCCTGCTGGGTTTAATCTCATTAGTGCAAAGTCAAATGATTAGTCCTAAAAGGGGCTCCAACAGGCAGGAAAGATAGCATTAAAGTTGCAAGTATCTTCTGCATCACAAGAAAATGAATCAGAATTACTCACTCTGCTGAAGACACCAGAGCCATCCTATAATAAGACCACGTTATGGCTTAAGTAGTATAGTGTCTCTACCTAAATGAACAGCAGGGAGAAAACCATGACACATCCCAAACTTTAAATCCATAATATAATACTACCATGTCAGACATTTTAAAGACAGGCGTCATATTTCCCTGAGTTGATTGTGAAACCTGGTGAATGCTTACTTTACAGTGCTCGATGGCTTACACAATCTTAAAGCATCAGACTTTTTTTCTAATTAACCAAACCAGCCAGCCATAAATTTGCCAGCAGCACTGGGTAGCTCTCAGAGCAAAATGCAAAATGGAAGAGTCTGTCCAATTTAAGACTCACAGTGCATTTAAAATGAAGGGCTTGAGCAGCTGGAAAGTACACCAGCAGGCAGCTGGTCCTTAGCTAAGCCTTAGGTGGAATACCAAATTTTTCCTTCCTTCAGAAATTTTGAGAAATGTCAGCTAAGCTGTTTCGAATCAAGATGATTCAAGAAGAAGACTTGGAATGGTAGGCTATGCAAAAATGGCCGACCCCAGAGGATTTTCCTCAGTGACACACTGACAGGTAGCTTTACTTTCAAATTGTTCTTACACCTTATCCCATTTTACCTTCACCCTGAGAAGCAGAGAAAACAGGAGGCCTGCCAATATCTCAGGTGGAGAAAATGAAGCACAGATACGGACCCCAGCCATATTAATCATCGTTAGTTAATTGCCCCACTGAGCTTGCCAATCCAAGCAAGCCAGGCACATGCATGCAAACATCTATCTAGAAAAAACTTCACCTGGGATGAGGCATGGACACCATGCCCTTGCATGGTGCTGGAAAATGAATTAATTTACCTACTCAGGGTAGAGAAAATTGAACATTTCCCCAGCCCCTGCCCAGTGAGAAATAATCTTCCCGATCAAACAACCTTTAACAGGGTCCAGAGTTAGGCCTCAGGGGGCCTCTGAGTCCCCTGTAATTATTACACAAAAGTGTGAAGTGTGTGTATGTGAATTCATGAAGATAACTTTCAACAGATTCTCTACCTCCATGATCTGTAAAAGGTTAAGAATCCTGATCACTACAGATGAAGGGATCCCATTTTTCGAAAGGCTGAAAAGAAAGTTAGAACTGTCCACTTTAGCGTAGAATTAGACATAGGAAGAGACAAGGACCCTGTGTGAGGCATCAAGATCCTGCTCATCAAGGCTGGAACACTGTCAGCTCTTCAAAGCAATGGAAACCCAGGAGGCAGAACACTCTCAAAGAGAGGCAATGATCTGCAATAGGAAGAGCACAGAGTTTTGGACTTAGATAGATGTAGGTTTGCCAATATTAAACATGTGACTTATGTTCAGTTTCCTCCCCCTTAAATTGAAATAATAAAAATGATGAAAAAAATTGGTCCCATCGCTCAGCATTGTTGCAGGGATTCAGCGACACAATATAGGTCAAGTTCCTGGCCAACAGAAGACCCTCAATAAATGTTAGTTCACTCCTCTTGCCCTTGTTTGGGAGCCTTGAGAAAGGATAATAAAACAAAAAAAAAAAAGGCAAGAGAAAGAATCGACCCTGCCCTGCCCTGGCCTGGAAAAATTATAAGGAATCAAAGGAAGAGGGTCAACATGTGGCCTGACAAGAAAATAGAGAAATGACACACAGGGACTTCACAGAATGAACCAAGCAAGGCACAGAGCTTCAGATAACCTTGGACCAGCCCCAGCAGATGGAAACCTGGAAAGCAGGACTCAAAATGAAAACCTTGGGATTCCTAGTCCAGTGCTCTTCCCATTTTTTCTCCCTAAATCCTGCTCCCACATGTCTTTGTTGTTTCAAATTTGCATTCTGGCCCTCTCCATTTAATTACAAGGCAAAACATAGTTTGCAATTAAATGGTAGATCTATTAGCTCTAAACAACAAAAGGTAATGTCCTTGTATAAAATAATACCCATATCTCAAGCCAACCGTCAGAATGAAATGAATGAGCCAGAAAGGAGGGGATTAACGCCTACAAATAGTGCCACGTGGAATGGTCAAGGCACAGAGACTAGAGTGTTATTGGAGAGGACTCCTGTTGAAAAGACACATGACAGGTACCCTTCCTCCCCAACCCAACTGTCCAACATTTCCTGCTTTCTGTGTCCTGGACTCCTTATGACAGTACTGATTTTAAATTACATAGTGTGACAGTTCCCTTGAATTCCTTGCCAGACCACTGGAAGCTAGAAGGTCCTTGACATTGGGCCTCACAGCAGTTGAAGGCCAAGAGGCTTCCCCGGGTGGATCTGATGATAAGAAAATCTCACCTTGACCAGGGGAGAAAGGTGGTGCAGAGACTGATCAGAAACCCTGGCTCTATGGCTTCTAAAGAGTAAGCACTGGGATACAGACGAAGAGCATGTCCCCACACATGATTGGGGTGAATTTACTTTTCTTGGTCAAGATAACCTATACTTCCACAATGCTATAATTTATAAAGCTTTTTTTTAAGGTATGCATTTTTTTTTTTTTTTTGGTGAGGAAGATTGATCATGAGCTAACATCTGTTGCCAATATTCTGCTTTTTTTTTTTTTCTCCCCAAAGCCCCAGAACATAGTTGTATATCCTAGTTGTAGGTCATTCTAGTTCTTCAATGTGGGATGCTGGTACAGCATGGCTTGATGAGCAGTGTGTAGGTCCACACCCAGGATGTGAACCAGTGAACCCCAGGCCACCAAAGTGGAGCACACAAAGTTAACCACTTGGCTAGGGGGCCTGCTCCTACAAGGCATTTTTTAAAGAAATAAAATAAAGATACAGTCCTCCCTTTCCTTCCTCTTTCCATATTCTGATGGTGATTTGTTTTAACTCATGCATGTTTGTATAGTTTTACTTCATCTGTGCATCTCTTTAAATATTTCTTACTAGAAACAATCAAATTTGCCCATCAGTAGAATAATGGATAAACTGTGTTTCATCATAAAAAAAAATATATCTATATACCTAGTCAACATCTACTGTCCTACCTTGTTCAGAAGAACAACCACAACAAAACTAATTGCTAAGGTGCCTAGAGTTATTGGAAGTAGCATTAAGAGTTACTCACATTCTTTCCTAAATATATATTGATCCTTACCTCTCCCAGCTCATAGAAATGCATGGACACATGTCTACCCAGGAATTAAAGTCACCTCAAGGTAGCCAGAATAACACTGTTCATTTCTCTGGTGACTGTCAGAGAACGACGACAGCAGAGGGACAGAGCCTAAGAAGGTTTGAATTGACTGGAGAAGAAAGAGTCTGAAAGCACTGGGTTTCCCAAGAGCTGGGGTGGAGACAAAGTGCAGAATGGCAGGCAGGGTCTGAACCCACAGCCTCCTTCCGGTTAGTGTAAAGTTGACAGAAACCTGAAATGAAGGGGAAAAGGATGAAGGGCAGCCCCATTCCCTGTCTGCATACAGCCTCTAAAAACAATGCGGCCTGGGCACCATGTTTTTCTCCCCCTTCTCGGTAGTCTGATATACTTGGATATTTTCTACCAGGTGGACTGAGAGAAATTCACCATCTTAAATTTTGTTTTCTTTTTTCAATACAGTTCTCAGAAAGTTCCCGTTGGATCTGTTCTGGTGCCTGACAAGGGGAAAATTTGACGCATGATGCTTTCTAATTTGGAAATAAATATTCTGAAGGGAAACAAATATTTTCTCCCTCGCACATAGCAGGCGCTAAGGAAATCTTGAAAGTCCTGGCGGGATAGCAGGTAGCTCTTGTATCAGAACACTCTGACATCAGTTCAATTATGATCTATCTGGAGCCAAAGAGGACCAACAGAAATTCCACACTCAGCAAACCCACCACAGATTTGCCTCCAACAAGAAAATGATTGTGTCACATTTGTTCAGCCAAATGGTAGCAGAGAACAATGAGGTCTCTGTAGACAACTGCGAAACGACCCCCCAGGAAATGCCAACGCAGCTGGAGGACTTAGAACTCTAATCAACACTTTGAATCCTTTTTGGAAATACAGAATAAATTATGTACAAAGTAAATAAAGGGAAATTTATCCAACATGTAGCATTTGGGAAAGAAGCAGAGGTCTAGGGAATCAGCTGAGGCCTTCATGTAAGGAATCACAATCATTCCATGGCCACTAAAAATGTTTCCGGGTTACAAAGTCAAGCAGCCCCAGACAGCCATGAAGCTTGGTGGCCTTGGCATGATATAATAGCAAATGAGTAGAGTTTGAGATCATGACAGTCACAACCACAAGCACTTTTTGAGTGCTTGCTCTAAGGCAGGAATATTTAGGACTATTTCCAACACACGTTAAACACGTATTGGATATACAACTTAAGTTATTATTAACTTATTTAATTCTCACAACTTCATGAGGTAGACCTTTTAAGGCAGAGAGAGGTTAAGCAACTTGGCCAGGATCTCACAGCTAAAAGCGTCAGAGCCAGGATTCAAAGCCAATCCAGCAGTCTGATTCCAGAGGTATGCTTTTATCCACTATACCATCTTGGGGTCATTTTGTAACACCAAACTTGCATTTAGATCCTATTTAGCATCCTGTTTATTCCTCTCAAGCATTCCTTTCAGAGGATAAGCTGTGAGTAACTTTAAAGAAACTGCTTTTTAAAAAAAAATCTTATTTCCTGGTCCTGTTTATTCTTCCCAGGAGCACCATCTTCTAGAAGAGGAACATTGGAAATAACCATACATCAGACACCTGAAGCAATCAGGCCTCAGAATGTAACACTATTAAACAATCTCAAGGTGGGTTAGTACTCGAACATTCAACGCTTCATTACCAGTAACTTTAGTCTCTATATAACCTTCTTTGAAACAAACATGAACATTTTGTCTCCTGGAAGTATAAAGTATTATGTTTAACATGTATCGAATATAGCCCCATTTTATCCTACATTTCTTTCATCTGCCACAATGATCTTGAAATATAAAATGCATGTGCTCACTAGGGAACTGCAGAAAATTAATTCCCAGCAAATTTTGTCAATGACTGCCACTCACTTTCTCCCGTAAAGGATTATTCTATTGTCGCACAGACACATCATTAAGCATTGCTGTGAAAGGAGATAGATAACACATTCCTATTTTGCAGGACTCAAATCTAAAGGGAAATCAGATCTTGCTTAGTATTGTCATAGTTGCATAATTGCCCTTAAAATCCAGCTGTGAGTTGTGTTCCTACACATAGTTACATGTGACCCAAGTCCTTTCTGAGCTGAGTACACGAATACCCTCTCCTCCGGCTCGTTCGTGTGACAGCTGCTCACAGGCTCTGTCACTGTTCCCACTTCATTTGCTTCACAGACAGCACTATGTCTTTGATTAGATTAAATCATTCCTAGATATAGTCTCCTTGAGGGCAGGAAACCAATAGTTTACTTTATGTATCTCGTGATGTTGATATGTCAATACCACACACTCAGTAAATAATGATTAAAAGAGTAAATTGTTTAACTGTACCAACAATGGGTCAGCAATCTATCATTTCTTCCTACAAGTCCATGGCAATGCTGCAAATCTGTTATACTTCAATGCATCGCTATATTTTTCTTGTCCATGATGTTTTGTTAAACATAAGACAAGGGGCACCAAGGGCCTCATTTCAGCCTGCCCTATGATAGTTGCTTAAAAACATTGTCCAGGAGCAGACGAGAGAAGACAGTCATCTGCTTATATAATTTTTTTATACTGACTACTATGAGTCCTCTGACCCATATTCTGGCTCTGGCCATCAAGATGTGAGTTCAACTTCCATTCAAATCAAACTCTCCCAAATTGACCAGGCAAGAACACAAAATCACAAGGGAACTAAGTCCTCAGCTTTGACTGACAGTCTTGGCCACCAACCTCCGGAAATAAACTCTGACTGCAAAGGTTTCAAGGTACCCAAGAGAGAGTCTGTGAGGCAGAGGGGACACTGTAGGAGGGAAGGGCAGCTGTAAAGGAAGGGCACTGGGCACGTGAGAAACAGATGGACCTGGACACTCTCCACCTTCATATTTATTCAAGTGAACACAGAGAAATTTGTAGTCTCATCAGTAAATCCAGAGCTTTTGAACATCACAAAGGACACATTAAACTATTTAGCTGTTTCATTAAAAATAATGGATTGCACTCAATAATAGGCCCCAGAATATGGCAGGGATTTTGATTTAATCTAAAAGGATTGTTGTCCTGGTTCTCACCCAATTATTAATTGATTATCCGTAAACAAAGTCCAGAATTACCATCATTATCCCAAACACCTATTATATTGTAACTACAAACCCAAATACAAATTTCATCAGCAAAATCTGCATAAGGACAGAATGTGCACTTAGGGAGTCTCAAAAATTTTATTCTAAAACTCAAAACATCACATACATTTTCCGGGAGATTAGATTTCCTATATCCAGTAAATTGCTGAGGAGCAATCTTTACCTTTCTCAGAATTCAGGATGAAATGAAAGCAGAAGAAACTACTGACTACTGTATCAACTTTTGTTTCAAGCTCTATTCCACCCAACCAAAGTGCCAAGCTTATTCAGGAAACACAAGGGGCCGCAGTTTGAAATGATCCCATCACTAGCTTTTGATATCAGGCAAGCTTCAACAACTGCCTATGGATACCACCACAATACTGGCCAACAAGATATACACTATTTGGAGGTTCTGATACAAGTGAATAGGGAAAGCATCATAGGATCTGAGAGCCTCCTTCCCTACTTCCATGTCTGTAATAAGATAGGGAAAGTCAGCTGAGACAGGAACTCCATCCGTGCCTGGACTCCTAAGAGCGGATCCATAGAGGAACATTGATCCCAGTTCGTGACCGGGGTGGCCGTAAGTCACCTAACAATACCGCCAGCAAGAGGAAAGCTGAACAGTTAATTACCAGGCTGGCTTTTGACCCTGAGGGTAATCTTAATAGACAGAACTAATTAAAATCAATACTCATATGCTAATTGTGAGAAGGAAAAAAAGGCTCCAGATAAATTTTTAAATGGAGAAAAATGAGTAATCTAAATTCTTCATGCCAACCTTGCTATCTGGCTCACCAGCAAATGTGTGCCAACAGGTATTCTTTCTGGGAAGGCCTGAGCATGTGGAGGGAGAGAGAGCATACACAGAAGCCCACCTAAAGGCTTTCCCGAGCCTCTGGGAGGTGTGGTCAGAAGTGGTGAATGACTGCATTTGTGAAGATGGGTCCAGGCTAACATTAAGCGTTCTGATACTGGAAGTGGGAAAATTTGACTTTTCTTCTGGCTGTGTGACCTTAGGAAATTTATTTAACTTCTCTGGGCCCAAATTTTTTCATCTGTAAAATGAGAGGAACAAAACAAATGACCTCTGAGATCCTTTGGTTGTGCGATTCTGGAAAACAATATCTCAGAGATACAGATGGGAGCCTAGAATCCATGTTCAAAGACATAGATGCAAATAATGGCCATGTCCTTTTTAAAAAATAATGTTTCTTGTTCTGATTTGCCTTGAAAATAGCGGAAGTGTGTTCTTCATTGATAGCTTCCCCAGCTTCATACTAACATGCGACCTTCAGGAGAAATGTGGAGTTTGGTTTTGTTTTCAAAAATATCTTTTAAAAAGTGATAAATGAAAGTTGAAAATCATGTCCCAAAACTTGATTATAACACTGTACTCTGGTTTCTCTCTAGATTGTTGTACTACTGTTCATTATAGGGCAGATTCTGGTAAAAGGTAAATCTTCCCAATACAGCAAAAATTGTTCTAGCACAAGATTCCAGTGTAGTTGAAACAACATTTCAGTTCTATTCCTTTCCAATTTAATAATATGTACTAGTGCCAGCTAAGGACAGCTCTATATGACCATATAACAGGATGAATAAGAAATGAACTTGAGGAGATGGCCCCGTGGCCTAGTGGTTAAGTTTGCCTGCTCTGCTTCGGCAGCCCAGGGTTTCACTGGTTCAGATCCCAGGGGCGGACATGGCGCTGCTCATCAGGCCATGCTGAGGCGGTGTCCCACATAGCACAGCCAGAGGGACCTACAAATAGAATATACAACTATGTACTGGGGGGCTTTGGGGAGAAGAAGAAGAAGGAAAAAAAAAGAAGATTGGCAACAGATGTTAGCTGAGATGCCAACCTTTAAGAAAAAAATTAAATAAAGTTCTCTCTCATTTAAAAAAAGGAAAGAAATGAATTTGACTCATAGTGGTTGTGGGTGGTGGAAGGAAAAGAAATTTTTCTACCGTATTATTTATATTTTAATTGTTAATTTTTTTATTGTCATACATATTCATGGTAAAACATCTGGATAGTGCTAAAAGAAACACAGTGGACAGTTAAGTTTCCTTCCCATTCCTGTCCCCTACAATCCCCCCACTGGATATGCCCCCAGGGGCAGCCAACGTCATTAGTTTCTTGTGTGGCCTTTCAGAGATACAAGTGATATGTATATACAGGACTCCTCTTTTTAAAACACAAATGTTAGCATATTTTACCATTGTTTTGCATCTTCTTTAACCTAAACCTGTATCTTAGATAGTGTGCCTCATCATTACGTGGCTCATTATTCTAAAGGCACATTGAACTTTATGGAGAGACATACTTTATATAATTGGTTCCTTATTGATGGACATTTAACTTGTCTCCAATATTTTGCTATTACAATCATTACTTAAATAAATATCTTGGGACATACTACTCTGTGCATGTGTGGATATATCTCTGGGATACATTAGAAAGATAGAATTGCTGGGCCAGAGGTATATGCATTTGTGATTTTGAGAGAGATGGAAATTGTATCTGGGTAGGTTTTACCAGTTTACATTCTCATAACTAAAGGGTGAGAGTGCTATTTCCCCTATCTCTGTCAGTATGGTGTATTACCAAATTGTTTTAATATTTTACCTATATGAGGGATAAAAAAAGAATTTCTTGTCATTACATTATTTTAAAATCCATTTATTAGAAGGGAGATTGTCCATCTCTTCATGTGCTTAACATCTTTAAGTTAACAGTGGTGACCACAAGAAGGTGTCTTGCAGATCTCCAACTCCAGGGGGTGTAACTGATCAAGGGTCCCCACTGTCCTCTGTTCCCAGCCAACAAGTGAGTATGACAGAGATACTCAGGCAGCCCATTCCACAGTACTTCTCCAGTAGTGACTTTGGCTCAAGGATCCAAGAAACTTGCAGAAGTTTCCTTAGACTGCATGGTGATCTAGGAAACTTCTGCTCAAACTTCCTTTCCTCTCTCCTTCACTTAGCACCACACTTAGTCTGTGATCTGAGAACTGTCCCAGCCTCTCCCAGCCCCTTCCTCATTTCCTCGCCAACATATTTCCCCTTGCACATTGAATTCTCTCTTGGCATTTACTTCTCAGAGGACCCAGACTAACACACTAACTGTTCATATCCTTTGCACATCATTTCATTGCTCTCTTGGACTTTTCTTTATTGACTTATAGATATTCCTAATACAACAATGGCTTAGCCCTTTTCTATCATGTATTGCAATCACCTTTCCTTAGGTGATCTTAGATCTTTGGCTTAGTTTTTGATATTTTCTCCATGTCAAAGCATGTATAGGATTTCCGGGCAACACACAGGAGTCTCTATAATAGGTATAGATGTAACTTCTCTTGACCTGGAAACCTAGGAATCAAAAGGATGAGAAGTTGTAGGCCCAACTCACATCAATATACAAAGGTGAAATGAGAGGAAGAATGGAAAACCTATAGCAGTCACTGGTCTGCAAAAGTTCTGAAATCCCTCTGCGCAGGCATAGCAAGGGTCCCCCACTCGGGTGTGGAGAATGCTTCTTGAATGGTGCCAGTTATGCTCTGTGGGAGGAACTCTCCAGTCTCTCCTCTCCATAGCCCTTGGCTCTCATCCTCTGGGGGCTTTTTCTTTTTCCGTTATCATGCTTGGAGATCTCTGATATGAGTGTTGAAGAACATACTCTCAATGAGGACTAAGCAGCTTTCTCTGCCCAAAAGTCATTTTAGGCTTTCAACAGTCATAGTTTCCCTTAGTACAGGCTAGTAATTCTTTTAACAGTACCACTCCCCTAAAAACTTAACTTTGTTATTATTTGAGGCCTGTCAATTCCTTGTGCCAATAGCCATGCCTATGGGTTCTCTTCTAGACACACTTAAACTTGCTGGCTTTCTTTGCTTTCTCACCTCCCTGCCTCCACCCCCTTCTCTTTCTGTCTCAGTCTCTCCCTCTCTCTGTTTCTGTCTCTCTACGTCTCTCCCTCTGTATCTCTTTCTCTTTCCTTTCACTCCTGCTTGGGTCGACCAGTTCTTTTCTGAGCTTGCTAAGCACAGTCAATAGCCACCAACACATACTAAGATTCTGTTTTCCAACCTCTTTTCTTGGGGTTACAAATTTATTAGGTAAATGATTTGCCTTCAAAGTTACTGCAAGCAACACTTCAACCAAATGGTTTGCCACTATATAATATGGATCATGGTCTTTCCAGCCTCTGACAAGTTTCTTTGCTACTCATCAGATAGGCCAATGTCACCTATTTTATACTTTTGTCATGCTAGCTCCCTCTTTCTAGGTCCTAATTTCTGTATTAGATGGGCTAGGCCAGGTTATACTATGGGAACAAAATCTCAATGCCTTAACAAAAGTATATTTTCTGTCTCACACAACATGTCCAATGTAGGTTGGCAGAGGGCCTCTGCTCATCATTGTCACTTGGAGATCAAGCTGACAAGGCTTCATCTCAGCAGGCACTTCCACGATTACAACAGAAAGAAGGAAACATGGAGAACCACAGTCTTTACATTTTTCCCTGGAAATGGCACATATCATGTCCACTCATGTTATATTAGCCAAGTAAGCCGTAAGGCCAAGGTTAACACCAGAAAATGGAAATGCCATTTTCACAGGCAAGGAGAGCTAGAAAAACTTAGTCAACAGCAGTCTAATTACTACAACAATTATTGTGCCTTTCTACTCATTCCACTCCCTTCCTCTCCTCCTCTTAGACTCCTCTCCCACCCTACCACTTCCTCCTCCTTACCCTCCTCATGTTCCCTTAGCTAACTCTCTCTCCCAAGGCTTCACTGCAAAAAGTCTTGAATTAACTTTACTATCACCTTCAACATCCCTTTCTATGCCAGCCCCAAGCTCCCTCTTCTTATACTAGTCACCCACAGGAACAGCCTTGCAATTCACAGGCTCTAAAACCAAATATCTTAGAGTTCAGTAAAGAGTATCAGAAATTAATATGCAATAGGCTGAATTTCACTTAAAGGAAACCTGCAATTTGGTCAGATTCCTGGAAGGAAAGGACTCACGAGTCCACTGTATGAGCCAAGAGTGAGAGTGCTGCCCATCTGCACAGGATCTATATCCTGGCCCACGGGAAAGTCGGCTTGTTAGTGCTGTCCTGCCAAAGCCAGAGCTACGTTTTCAGACACATTTACCGACAGATGCAGGGATGTGTACAACGCATACCCCAGTGAGCTAATCACAAGCTCACAGAAGTGCTCTTAGTTATCACTTTCAGTCAAAGACAGTTACGGCTCAAGGTAAACTAATTAGGTTTGGCAGAAATGCTATCTCATTCAATAAGATATCACTATTCCAGGTGACCTGTTTGACCCACTGACAAAAAATTTCCTGCTTAACTTTGGGAAAAGTGATTTCTATTCAACTTTTTAAAAATTTATCCAAAGAAATTGTATTACTTAAAGTACTACCTTTAGATCCACATAGCCTTAGGAACTTTGCAATCAAATTCATTTGAATTCATCGAGATCAACTTCTGTGGCCCCCGTTGTAGATGCCATTTCTTAGTCTGTAATACAATGTTACAGTACCTTTGTTTCAGGCCTTTCAGAACAAGGACAGAACCAGATGTCAAAGACAAATAACTCAGGTGCTAGTCTTAGTTGCTCTAAAGCCATGGTAAGGTTTTTGGAAATTGAACTTCTCTGGGATATGATTTCCACAACTCAAAAGTATATTAGTTGGACTGGACAGTGGGTAGAGTGTATGCCACTGTGACTACATAATTTCTGTGTCTCGGATAACCACTTGAGCACCTGACACCTACAGATCTAACATTTCCATCAATCTTACCCCAAACTGTGTCATAAATGTATCAAAGTTGAAGCATTTTATAATTTGTTTCAGTTAGTCAAAGCAAACTTTCAAAAGACTTTACAGTATTTTCGAAGCCCTATTTTTAAAAACAAAAAACATCACTATCATGACAACTTTCCTCCCCACTGCTCCCCATTACCTCCACCCTATCACACCACTGAACCAATTTAGTATTGAACTTGCAAACTAATCTGGCCTTACTTAAGCAAGTTCTGAATTTTATAATCATCTTCCTTGATCCCCCGCTTCTGGGCTGCCAGCCAGATTGTGAACAAGAAATGTGAAGGGTCATTTCCTGAGGTGAACGTTGAAAGTTTTTCAAAGTGATCGTGGGTGGCTTGGACTGCCTCCACTTCAAAACCACTTTTTCCTGTTTTCATGCTTGATTTTGTGTATCACCAGCATGTGGGAGAACTGAGGTTCTTTCAGCTGTGCTGGGTGCAGCCTCTGTCCTTCCAGTTCTTTGCCAGTCCCCTCTCTACAGGTCAAGCTCTGGTTGAGACAACGCCCTTCACTTTCCAAAATTAATCGCTGCTGTATCAAACCTAGGTAGCAAAAACTCACAGTTCTTCCTTCTTTCAGCAATCCTGCACTCTGAGAATTTACTTCCACAGAAACAGACTCTCCCGAGTCTTTAACTAGCCTTTACCTCTATTACCTTAAATAAGACTTTTTAAAATAAAGTATTTACTTAAAGAAGTCCCTTTTTAAATTTTCCTCATTTCTTTAAATAAATCGATTTATTTTCCCTAGATTTATCCAGAAAAATAATCATTGCTACACATCTGGTATTTCAATTCCTGGAAATCCTTACTCCCACTATTTAGCCATACATTTCCATGATGTACATTGGAGACAGAAAACTCCACATTCAAGAAGATACCTATTTTTTCTTAGATATTTTGTCTATTATTTGGATACGCAGCCATCAGAAAGAGGCAGGGTACACACTTATTTCATCAAAATTTGTATATTCAGTACAGCCATAAGTGTGGTGAACTAAAGAGGAGAGAGAAGGGATATTTTTGCTACTCGATAATCCCTTTCACCTAAAAATAATAATAATAATAATAAAAGCCTCAATGTTAAGCCTACTAGAATTTATTTGGAACAATATTCTTCGTCTCTATACATTTCTAAAGAATTCAATTAAAACGAAATGTAAAGAAATACAAATATCTGGACTACTATTAGTTTTGTTATTAAGTTTCAGCAGCTAGTAACAAATGCTGTTTCTAACCCGGGGTTCCTATTCCAGGCGTGGATAGACTCCTCTTTTAACTTGCCCTGAATTCTTAACTTGGAGACGGAACCTTCCCAGCGGTCCAGGGTTCTAGCTCCTCTAGAACTGTTTTACATCAAAATCCCTTCAAATTGCTTTCATAATGTTAAATCATCCTTCCTCCCTATTTGGTTGTTTTTATTTTAGAAAAAGACCTAGCTGGTTTAAAACGAGTCCTAAATAAGGTGTTTAATCGCCTTCCTGTGGAATGAGAGCCTAGGCATCGGCGTCCCCGCTTAAATCCAGGCACCGGCGGTTACTGGAGTGAGCATGCGCAATGGCACATCCTCCACGGCAGCTGGGCTGAGCGTTCCAGTGCGCCTGACACGAAGAGCCGGAGCCCAAGCTATTCACACAATCAGTGCTCTTAATTAGCTTTCCCATCAACACCAGGCTGGACATCCCTTCAGTGAGAAAGAGAAACATAGAAGCCAGATACTATGCCCTTATAGTCATTAACATGAAATCTCACGATCGCCATTTTTTATACGCACAAGGCAGTTATTTCCATTTCTTTTCATCTCAGTTATTTGCAGCTAGAGCTTGTTCTTTGTCTGATTTAGATTGAGTAGGCCCTTACTCACCACCATAAACAAAAGATTCGATACACAACTGCTTTCTGTAAGAGTTTGGAATTGTAAAAGCAAGCTTTCCCAAACAACGCTTAAACGTACATGGAGTCATGAACCTCAAGTCTCCAACCAGTGACACGATGATCCCAGCACCAAACGGGGACTCCCTGAGCCTTTCTTACTAACTCTCAGATGTTACTGGAAAGACTTCTTCCCTGCTCCTGACATTTCCCTCCTCTGAAGGGTGCTAATCAGTGTAATCCCTTATCTCTTGCTGGCCCAGACTCACACTACTCCTAGAGACCGGTAAATTTGGGGAGCAATAAGAAGCATGCTAGCCTCAGCCTCATCCTTCTTTTGTGGAATGGGCTTTAGCTGAGGAGCACACATTTTTCTCTACTCCCCCGTGGCATGAACTGTGCAGAGCCAATTTCAGGGAAAAGCCTGCCTCACTCTAATGCTAACTTGAATGGACTGGTTACGTCTGTCTAATTTGGCGTTCAATATTAACCTGACCATTTAGCTATCAGACTTTAAACCATATCTGTTATATTTTGGTCTTTATATTTTCTCTGTTTCTTTCCCAATTTTTCTAAAAGATAGAAAATGAAGAAGGTTTGTTTTGTTTTTAATGGGGTCCCCCAAACTTATATGGTATAAAATATAATTAGGACTTCAAAGGAAAAATATGCATTTATTATTAGTTTTGGAGACTTTACACATGCCTGAAAATAAATATGCCTTATCTTCTAATGACTAGAAGCATTCACCTACAAGGAGATTGTCAATAAATTCTAGATTATGCTACAGACAGAACTCAGCATTAGTGTATTGGAAACCTAATAATACTATACAGATGATCCATAGTTTAACCATAGTGACTTCCGGAAAACCAGGATGCAAAAGAACCAACTTTAAACAGATTGTACTTTCCCACAGATATAGTGTTAGAGCTGCAAGCTGTAATCCTACCCAGAAGACAATATCAGATAAATGAGACCTGATCAAGAAGGATCTATTCAATATTACTTTTTAAAAATGCAGGTTAAAAAGATATGTTGGAGCTATTTTTCGTTAAGAGTATTCTATGAAACAAGACTTTCATAAGATGTTTCTTTCAGTATAAAAGTTTCCGTGGTCAATCAATGTTGGAGAACACATAATGCTATTATTTCTCCTCTTAAAGCTTGACAATGTCCACTATCATATTAAAGGCTCGATGAAGCCTTGCTTAATTTGTTTTAATCCAGTATTCATCAAACATACCTAACTACAGAACGTTATTTTCAAATAGCACCAATTAATTCCCATGGAACACACTTTGGGAAGTGCTATCTTATAACAGAAAGTGCCATTAAAATGTAACACCTGAATCCTATAAGGAACGATGACAAATAGCATATCAGCCTTTTCCCCGTACTAGTGGGGTTACATGAAATGCAGGAAAGAGAACCAAACTCATAAACTCTAGTAAGTTTAAGTAGCATGAAATTTATTATAATGCATATATCAAACATTACACTGAGAAGCTCTATGGACACTGAGCCTATCTGGTCACTTTACATGTGTAAAACCCATTCACCTCACCAGCAATCACAGAGGCTGGGCACTTGGAGTGAACTTGGCTCTGTCTTCCTAGGACCAACACTGTATTCCTCAGTCAGAATAAGCCAAGAATTTTCTCTCAGCTCCTTCCCAAGACAGCCATCATCCTTCTCCCTGCTGGTACCACATCTGCCTTCCTGGTTCCTCAAATTTAATTCCTCAAAGTAATTTCTCAACTTCCCACCATCTGGACAGTGACAGGCAGTAGAGGAGTTGTTAGCTGTTTGACTCTCCATTATCTAACCTTAGAATCACAGTTCCAAAACTGTGCACCAAGGCACTCTGGGACACTGCAATGATCCCAGGTGTTTTAAATTTTTGAAGAAAACATGAGATTCGACATCTTTCAGACATAGCATAAACTCCTGGCTCAAGATAGTTCATAGTTTCAATATTAGGTCACTCTATATTCCTTTTGATGATGGTCACATCTTTGCAAGGCTAAGTTTTGGGCAGTTGCTATGATAAAAAGAAAGTATTTCATGAAAATCAATATGGAACAGGAAGTGAGAGTGGTTCAATCTGATTCCAAAATTTGAGAAACTGGGAATTGACAAACAGATACAGACATCGTATTAGTAAGTAATTGTGGTTATTTAAGAATAAAATTTTTTTTAAATTTTCTATTCATGTATATTATTCTTTCAAATGGCTAAGTTGTTGGATATAAATACTTAAGTTATTTGGACCCAACTATATAAACGGAACTGTTAAGTATTTCTTTTGGCCCAGGTGTGCTATAAAAAACATACTGGAACGCTAAGGGCACCTTGATCTGAGAAAATTTGAGAACCTCTGCCTCAGAAGTTTAGAGTAAGAAAATATCGAAGAGATTCCAGCCTAGGAAAGGAGACATCCCTCTACAGATGTTTTTATCTCCTCCTTTTGTTAAAAAAAACAAATAAAACTATAATATTGTGAAAAACCTAAAAAGCGAGTGTTATATATCAAAAGATAACTCTCTGATATACTGAAACCAAACTCCCAAAAAAGTGCTTTTTAAATTTATAAAATATGTGTCCCTATGTAAGAGAAAGTAATTAGATGCATTCTCCATTTTATGAACCCGAGGAAGAAATAAAACAATGAGAGATAAATATCCACTTTTGATGTTTTAGAAGAGAGAAACCTGTGAGAAGATGCTTCTACTCTGATGCACAGAAGCTGGAAGAGTCACAGTTGCTACGCTGGCATGATATCTGTCCCCTGGGACCCACTTCTATTCCACAGTTCTTGTCAAGGTCACACTTATATGTACCACTCACACAGCTATAACCATAGTCCACAAGGAGTGATTAATATCTCTTCATTCTATGCCATATTCCTCCCTACAGAAAGTAGGCCTGGATTTGTGAAAGTGTATATCCTGGAGCCAAGAACCTGGAGACCAGAAAGCTAAGAAACTATTTCTGCCACTCTTTCCATCGTTTCCCTTTTGTCCAGGAACCCAATGCATAGCTTTCTATTATTCTTTAAGTTCTCAGGGTTAAGGAGATCAAGTAACTTAAGGAAAACAGAAATAAGCTGTAAATTATTGAGTTTAGTCCACAAAAAATCATCCTGCAAATCCACCCAAGGTACAAAGACTTCCAAACCCCTGCCTGATGTCACCAGAGGGTAAGGACCTTAATTACTTTCTCTGGCAGTCACCATCTTGTTTCTATTCTCCAGCTTATTGTTTTTCTGTCCTTGACCAACCTCTCACCCCCAACCCCAAAGGCTGCTCTAAGGGCCTCTCTCCTTTTATCAGCCCTCATCCCAGTCAGTCTGCAAATCATAGTCCTATGTTACAACCTTGCTTCAAAGATTTAACCGTGATCTCCTATAAGCATTCAAAATCATCAAATTGAGTTCTGTCAGAGTATTCATAATTGTTAGAAATTTTTTACATCATCTTGTAATCCAGTCTCTTGATTCTTCAGATGATGAAATGGGTAACATACTAAATGACTTGCCTATGTTCACACAGATTTAGGGAACTTTAAGCATAGAATCTACCTCTTCTGTCTTGCTATTGACATAGTATACTGTCTTAAAGTCTGAAATAAGCACAAATATACGCCAAATATTAATGCACTGTAGGGATCATTAACCTTCAGCTGTGTGTTTTAAGAGGCTTCAGTTCGGCTCCACAATAACACCACCCCACCCCTCTGTGTGATCAGGGCCTCACCACCCTTTCTGGTCTTACAGATATGCTGGAGTGCTGTGAGAAGAGGATGCTGTGAGAAGAGGAGTAGGTCAGTCTCTGCACTGTAACTGGGAAGGTACCTCTCCTGGTGGAGGGACTGCTCTGGATTTCTCAATGAAATCTTCCAGAGAGGTCCATGGACAGGAAAGCTAGCCTAGTCCTTATGCACAAATGTGGGCAGTGCGCCCTCTAGTGACAGCTGTCCAATCTGCAGGACACGACTCAATTTGTAACAGTGGCCCTACTTTGCTGGTCCTTTGATGTTTCCATGATGGAAAACTTTCTATCAGGAATCTTTTACAAAAGTGCCTACGATCTCATGGGCCCAGAAGCACCAATCAGTCATTTCTCTCAGGGCCATGCTGCTAAGAAGCTGGACAAGAGGCCACTCTCCTCTCAGAACCTGTGATCTGTCACACCAACTTAGGGGATCTTTTAGCTAAAAGGAAAATACTTCCCCATCATGTTTATTGAAGAAATTTTTTCTATGCCTGTTAATTCTTTTTTCTGCCTTCTCTCTTGACACGTACTAAAAGTGTACATGCAAAGTGCCTAGAAAAGAGCCTGACACACAGTAAGCACTCAACAAGGATGAGTTGTTATCATTCTCTCTCTTTAGTCTTTCATAATAGGTCTTGATAGCACATTATTCCAAGATCTTGAGATATTATTATTAGTCAAAAGCTGCTAATAATATGTGATGTTAATTGAACATTTACCACATGTATGCATTATCCTAACTGTTTTATTTATATTGACTCATTTAATTCCCACGTCTACTAGAGGCTAGTATAACTTTTATTCCCATTTTATAGATTAGGACACTTTAGCACACAAAAATTCAATAACTTGCCCAAGGCCATGCAGCTAATGAGTGCTGGAGCTGGGATTCGAACCTATACAGTCTGTCTCTAGAGTTCACACTCTTAATCATTACACTAAACAAACTTTCCAAATTCCTCTCTCCTTGCAGGCAGACAGAACTTATACCTTAGACTCTCTTAGGGAAACAAAGAATGGAAAGAACAATAAAATGGTTAATCTCCATATTAAAGGATGATCCTATTAACGCTGACACATTACTTCTATGAGGGTACCCAAAGTACTACAGCGTATAAAATACACAAGTCTACTCCACCAGAATCTTGACAATTATAAATTGCTAGTTATAATAAATTAATCCAAGAGTGGATTAGCAATCATTTTTCTTGCCTTCTTAGAATTCATACAGTATTATAGAATTCATACTTTCACAATGTTTTAAATGCATATTTATTATGGAAAAACATTTATTTTTACATTAAATAATAAACTGTTATGTGTGGTTTTGTCCAAACTCTTTAACTTTTCCACTTTTCCTAAAAGAAAAGTTATATGTGAAATCATTTCCCAATGCATATTTATCACACAAAGTTTTATGCTTAAATGATATAATCCAGCATCTAGAGTCATTACTTTGAGAAAAATATTGATTTTAACTGTAAATGCTTTGAGTTAGAAACATTAATGGAAGTTTAAAATTTATTCATTTAACTTTGTCATTATCTGATTAACCACAGCTTAAAAAAACACTTAATCATATGTATTTTAATTTATGACATCTAATTCTCCTGTTAGACCTAAAGACATGTGTATCATGCAAAAAATGTCTGTCGGCTTGGATAAGCACAGACTATCTCCTATGGACATTTCCTACTGGCAAGTTGTCAAAATAAGGCCCAGCCAGGGTTCAGCATCCCAACAAGTATATGTGCATCAGGTAGCAATGCCACCTGGCATTAAGATTCTGCATCTTGGGGGCTGGCCCCGTGGCCAAGTGGTTAAGCTCACATGCTCTGCTTCAGCGGCCCAGGGTTTCACTGGTTTGGATCCTGGACATGGACTTAGCACTGCTCATCAGGCCATGGTGAGGCGGCGTCCCCACATAGCAGAACTAGAAAGACCTACAACTAGAATATACAACTATGTACTGGAGGGCTTTGGGGAGAAGAAGAAAAGAAATACAAAATAAAAAGATTGGCAACAAATGTTAGCTCAGGGCATTCTGCATCTCGGTTCTCCTGCTATTGCAGACGCTCAGTGGGCACCACAGATATAAGATATCCTAAACTGCGGCACCCCTTTCTCCCAAATCTCCTCAGCCTCCATCTGCTCTGTCATCAGTAGCACTTACAGCCCACGCAGGGACACTTCACCTTCCCATCAGCGGCTGTGTAGCCCAACGAGGTAGAACTCACAGGTCACCAACGACTAAAGGCTACTTCTCCCTAACAGCCCCCAAACCCAAACCTTCCTGTCCTGCCTGCTGTCTCTGCTCACGCAGAGGCTTACAGTCTCTACATGTGTCACTGCAAAGGCCACCTCGTCTCCCTGACTCCAGTCTTACCCCAGTTGATACATCTACTGAGTGATATCCCTTTTCATTGAAAATATTATGAAACTAACACCTTCACAGTATTGAAAAAGAAAAACTTGTGCAGCCCAGAAAGAATATAAGGAAAAGTGAGTCTCCAACTTGCCACCCATCTGAGCCCACTCCCTAGAGGCCATTATTTCTGCATCCCTCTCACAAATTTTTTCCTTCTCTTTTAACACAGATGCAAACAAACATTTGAGTTGGCCTTTCTGGTCTTAACCATTCCTACCATGGATGGGAGGGCTGGTCAGAGGAGTGTATGTCTGATGGCCGGAATGGCCATTCCTTCAGAATGTACCTATGGTGCCACTTGTCACCATGCAACAATCTTAAAAATTTCATCTTCCTCTTGAGCATGGAAAATTCTCAGTTGAAGTGGCAAGAATGGCCTTTTTCCTTGGAAAGTAGTTTCTCACCTTTAAGAAGACAGCACATGGATCTGGGAGGCATTTTCCTAGACAGGTAATATACACAGCATTAAGTATGCAGGTTCTGTAGCCAGACATGGAGGTTGGAGTCCTGGCTATATCACTCATGTGCTGTGTGATCTTCAAGTTATTGTGATCTTCAAGCTACTTAACCTCTCTGTGCCTTGGTTCCTTGTCTGCAAAGTAGGAATGATAACAATAGTATCTACTTCGTAAAGCTGATGTGATGATTTAATGAGTTAATATTTGCAATGTGCTTATAACAGTGCCTGGTACATACTAAGTATTATTATAATGTCTGATAATAAAATTAAAAATTGTCCCTGACACTAATTATATAAACACATACCCTGACTCGTGTTCCTACTCAGCTTAACTTCCAACTCCTCCTCCACATCCTATCTGTGTAAGTATTGAAACTGCATGCAGAGACCACAACTTACCAAGTTATTCATTTCATTTTATAGGTAAAAATTTCAGTTTAAATCTTCAGTATTTGGATTTAAAATTAAGTGTATGATCAAGCATTAATGGTATAATGATGGCTAACCTTAAAATGGGAAATATTTTTACAAAGAAATTTTCATTCCTTTTGAGGCAGTGAAAAATTATTTATTATGTATTAAATTTTTGCTCTGCAAAGCAATAGCAGATTGATGAGCTGTTGGGCCTGAATTATTCTCCAGGTTGAAAGATGCCTTTTGGTTATATTAATCACCTAGTCCACAACTAAAGTAGACACAGGAGAGCCTTGCTTCTGATGATCCCCTGCACAGCCCAGCCAGGCCCAGCCCAGCCCACACCAGCTGGCACTCTGTGAAACAGATCCTTTTCCGGCAGCACTGGGTAAATCAAAGGTTCCCTACCCAGGTTGTCTTCATCCATCCTGCAGTGTCCATCAAGGTTCCTTGTTTACATTGATTTTAAGAGTTTGAATCAAAAGTTGGATTGAAGTTTGAGGGGCTGGCCCAGTAGTGCAGTGGTTAAATTTGTGCACTCCACTGCAGCAGCCTGGGGTTCACAGGTTCAGATCCCAGATGCGGACCTAGTACCACTTGTTAAGCCATGCTGTGGCAGTGTCCCACATAAAATAGAGGAAGACTGGCACTGATGTCAGCTTAGCAACAGTCTTCCTCAGGCAAAAAGAGGAAGACTGGCAATAGATGTTAGCTCAGGGCCAATCTTCCTCACAAAAAAAATTTTTTAAAGTTAGATTGAAGTTTAAAATGTCATTTTTAACCAAATAAAAGCCCACTTTTCACCCTGAAAAATCCTTGTGTAAAGAATGCTGCTCTCAGGAGCCCAGTTCCACCTCACTGACCTCACTGGGCTCCTATTCTTTCTCTTCCTCTTCTCCTCCTCCACGTGACTGTCTTATGTGGTCACTTGTAAGAAGAAATTGCCAGCACCCCTCACACCTTAAGTAAATTACAATTTCAATAAAAGTGTTAAGTTCTGGCTTTAAAAATTGAAGCATGGATGCTCTCTGATTGGTGAATAACTATTCTTACAGAGAAATGACACATTCATTTTCATTTACCCAGCACTATGCTAGGCTCTGAAGATACAGGAGTGGATAAGGTAGACATGGTTTGTGCCTTCACAGAGCCCATGTTCTGCTAGGAGGAGAAAACAAAACAAGTTATCAGACAATAAATAAAATATTCATAAATTGTGATTAAATTAAATGATGAAATCAAAGTCTCGAGACAAATAGAAGAGGACTTACCTTAGAGCGGGATTTGCAGCCCTGGCCACCACGTTAGAATCTCCTGGGCAGCTCTTAAAACTCCAAGTCACGTCTGGATCAGCTAAAGAATGTCTGGGAGGTAGGAGCAGGCACAGTTTGTAAAGGCCCCAAATGATACTACAGCAAAGTCAAGATCAAGAATCACAGCTTTACTCTTTCTGAAAACAACTACAGAGCTACAAACACCTAGGAGCAATTTGGTTCCTTTTTGATCAAATTTAACTTCTGACTAATACTAGTTGTGTGGCCTTAAGCAAGTGATTTAACCTCTGAATACTTCAATTTCCTCATTTATAAAATGGGTATAATAATATCATCTTTCTGTGCCTACTGTATTAAATAAGATTATGCATATCAAATGCTTATCACAGTAACCTACACCTAGAGATTGCTCTGTAAATGTCAGCTGTCCGTACTCTCATTGCTGCCACTGCCATCTCTGTCATTTTTATTGTTATCATTATTTGCTCTATTGCAGAGGACTGGAATTTCCTTAGGGCCTCAAGCTGTCCACCACACAAACTTTGCACCAGCACTTCAGCAGGATGTTCTTGGCTTTTAACAACCTACAAGGATTTACCTTCAGATTTCTCCCTGTTGCTTATACCTCCCTGGCACCATTTTTCTGTTCCACACATTTCTTTCTCGCCTTGAAGAAAAAGAATTGCCAACCTCTGCACAGAAGAGACAGGAGGGTACATGATTTCCCTGGGGCTATGAGACACTCTGAGGATAGTCCTCTCCCTGCCTTTATCCCATCCAAATCTTTGGCAGCTAACATTCTCAACTCGTTCTAGAATCCTCTTCACAAACTAAAGCCCAATCACCACTGAATCTATTTCTTTGCTAATAAGTTAAGCAAGTTTCTACTTTTTTTCCTGACCTTTGAATGGAACCTCAGAAAAAGAAACTTGAACTTTTTTTCCAAACATGCAATTTTGATAAATAAATACATATATATATATATATATATAAAATGATGACATGCAATATTTCCACACAACCTCCAACTTACTCATCTACAAAATGAGGATAATGTCAAGAATTATCAGCCCTTCATTTAAAACATATTGCCACCCATAGTGGAGGTATAATACCACCACACCCCAAAATCTATCTTTCTGACAGAACTATAACCCAGGCTCAATGGATGCCATGCTTACTTTGGTGATATCAGACACAGGAAAATAATCTTGCTATAAAAGATGTAGACAGGCATACATTGAAGCTCACTGGGGTGCAGTTGCACACAGCTGCTTCCGTGTGATAGAATCGGTCATCTGTCTGAAGACTCTCAGGCATGTGTTCAGAGTCCTCAGTAGCATTACTCAGAATGAATTACAGCCAGCAGCCACCTATATGATAGATTATTAACACTCATTTTCATTTCAAATCACTTTTCTTGGTTTCACCGATAAGGACTGAGATCCACTGTGGTTAGCAGAATGGAGGAAGCAAATAACCAGTATGTCAAATTGATGTACTGCAAGTAGGAAGCACACAGCCTCTGCCACAACTGTGGAAGCCCAACCTCGGATGCCTAGCAGACAATTATGAAGCATCTATTACTAAGTCGTGAGAGAGTAAAGCATATGATTGCTTTCAATTTCAAATTATAAAGATGAAAAGAAAATATCTGATAGAACTACACTTGCAGGTGTAAACTTAAATATCCACAACAGAGCTCTGATCACTTGTAAACAGCTGGTACAGTCATCCCATACATTCAGATAATCCAGAGACATGGAAATTTTTTCTTCTCCTTCTTCCTTCTGCTCCTTAGCTCTCTGTGACCCAGGACTGCTCCCCTCCTGAGAATAAGAATAGCCTCAAAGCTCTCTGATCCAGCAATCCGACTGCAGAGGTACAATCTCTCCTTCAATAGCCTGATACAGACTGGGTTGGAAACATCAAAGGAAGTGCTGGTCGAGCCCTTAACTTCAGTTTGTAGTTATAACAAGATGAGCAAAAGCAAAACAAACAAACAAACAAAAACCAAATACAATGAGAGCATGAGGACATTTTCCAAATCTCAAAATATTGTCAACTGCAGTTTAGGATGAAAATTTGGCTCCTGCATTACACATTTAAGTATTTTTCCCAAATCAAAAACAAAGCGTGACATTCTATACTCTACCAATTTTCATTTCTCTTCTGTAAGTGATTACAAAATAAAGGATCTATTTTTTAAACCAACATAATAAATATAACAGATGCAGGTGGTCCAACCAAGTGGTTGGTGCACGTATTGGTGAGGGAAAAAGCAACATATTTGAGACATACATTCTTTACTTCACCAATGGTTGTTATTTGGAGGATGCACTCTGGCGAAGAATAGCTGCCTCTGGGCACGTATTACACAGTGAAATGGAAAGAGACAGTACCTGCCAAAAGAATTTATAATCCTCAGGAAGAAAATAAACATCCCACACTCACACCTTGTTAGTATGCATAAGCGCACAACCTAATTGTGTAAAAAGGATTTAATATTCTGGGTACTGATGCTCCATCGAGTTAAGCATCAATGAGCACATAGAAGGGAGTTCAGTTATTCAAGAAACTTTTCCTGTAACTTTCTATTAAAAGCTATTGTTTACAAATTATCAGCAGGAAATGCACTACACGCCAGGGATTTGAGTAAATATTCCAGTTCATCTTGACCTCAGGCATCAGAGTACACCCAAGGACAAGCAATAATCCTTGAGAAGTGTGCTGATAGCTGGCTCACATTGCTTAAAAGTGGAAGGCCCTTTCTCACAATGAAATGCCTCAAGGAAATTTTGTGTATATCTTGGGTCCAAAGACTTGATGCTTCAGAATCCCCTAAGCACGTGCTTCTCTCCCTCTGGCTTCAGAGAGAAGGTGTGGTGCAGAATTCTGATATATTCTTTGTGAATCCACCTTGTGATACCATTAAAATATCTCAGATACATAAGCAAATTAGGGGGAAAACAAGTAATTCTAATAAATTACCAGTGGCACAAAGTTGGTGTAGCTCATGGAGATATCAGGGAATACACCTCAGTGTACAACTCCAGGGGTCACTGTTTACATGGAATTAGGGGTGTTGTTCACAAAAGGACATGATGTAAATGCTGCTTGGGGAACTAAAGAGTGAAAACCCCAAGCATCTACCCAAGCTCCATTTGATCTGTTTTATAGAGAGTTTTCAGGTAAGCTTTCCTGAAAGTCTGAAAACACTGATCTAGGTTACTTTGAGAGACATCATATTGCTTTAAAAAACTGTTTCCTCTACTTGTGGAAAAGTAAAGAAAGAAAGCGAAAAACATATTGTGTACATATATGTGTCGCACTCCATGGTAAGGGCTGGGCACTTTAGACGTTCATAATTGCAATTAATCTTCATAACACCCCTATGCTTTGGCTGCTAGCATTGCGGTTTACAGAATCTCAGTGAAAACCGGAGAGGTGAAAGGACTCCCCAAAGATGAGCAAACTAGGAAGTGGAAGAGCCTGAGTATGAAACCAACACTCTAACTCCAACATCTGTGCCCTTGCAACTACATCTTGCTTTCCAAAATGGCAGGACTCATGATGGCAGAGAGCTCTCTCAGAGCACTGTGCAATGACAATCTGTTGAAAGTAAAATGCTGTCATTTGGGGTTCAGGTAAACACCATCTTGTTCCAGATTCTACCACAGATAAGCAGCAGCAAAAGCCAAAGATTTGACTGTCTAAATTTCTATCTATGAACTTATTTTTCAATAGAAATTAGGGATACCATGATTGTTTTATTTTGGCACAAGAACCCTCTTATTCAGGAGATGGGAAAATTTCAGACGAATCTCAAGGAAGCTGCAGGCAGCCCCAGTACAGTTCCTTCCCTACAGCAGCACTGCGCTGAGGCCATTTCTTCCTTCCGCCCAGCCCAGCTTTCCTTCCTCTCAGAAAGCCTTCAGTCCTGTGCCCTGCTTCATTATAGAGAGACAGGCAAAAGCCGAGAGAGCTCAAGGGTTTGTGTCTTTTTCCATTTTAAGTGAGGGCCCCATGGTAGCATACTGGAGTTTTGTGCTCAGTGTTTCTCATGCAGTATTTTTGTGAAGTCACTCTGTTTTCATATTTTGTGTTTGAGATAATTCTGTTCAATTTTTCTACTCTCCCTTCACCCTGCAATCATGACTGTATCCTCAAGTGCCATCAAAAGCAGGGCACCATACAACTGCCACTTGATCCACGTTCAAGAGGTACCTTTTGAATATAAAAATCCTTCAGCAGTGCCAAGTTTTAAGGCCTTTATGCTACTTCTTGCTGCCATCTCTTGTCCTCCTTTCTCAATGCTGTTTATTGAGACCAAGTCCTCTACTTCAAGACAAGCAGGGAAGAATAAGAAATAACAAAGAGAAAATACATTAGGACAAAGGGAAAGAAGAGAAGAGAACAGAAGGGTGGCATGTAAGGTTGTAAGAGTGCCCCGTTTGCGCCGAGTATTTAAAGTGGAGTGTGTGTGTGTCCGTGGGTGTGCGTGCGCGCACGTTTGAGAGAGAGAGAGAGAGAAAAGGCTGGCAGCCTCGAGTATTTGGGATGCAGGTGCTGTCAATGTGAATAAATACATCCAGCAGACACATATAAATAAGGCAGGAACCGTTAAGGGTGAGGGGAATTAGAATTTGGCAAACACCTACCTTGTGCTAGGCCCTGGATATACTTATGAAATCAGTCCAATCAACTCAGTAAACATTTATAAAACTAAGAACCATTTTCTCTCACATCCAAGAGTCTCGATATCCTGAGAATCTAGCATGTCCACTCTCTGACCCATTTGCCTCTTCCCCCTAGCAGGCACAGAGAGGCTCATCCAAATGAGGTTTGAAATTACAAGTGGATTTTGGTTATCATTGTGACTCCTTCCTCACATTTTCATAAATAAACCAGTTGACTGCAAAGAGCCATTTTAAAAATAACTTGGCATTCTCAACTACACAGCTGGCATAGGTTGTTACTCACCCTTGGTTACTCTGACTTGTGAAACTGATCTATATGCAGATGTAAAAATCTCCATTTATTACTGTGACATTCTTAAATGATCACAAACTTAGGCTATGAAAGCACAGCGAGCAATAAGGGCCATCTTCAGCTAAAAGGTTAATTCTTTTAGCAGCTGAAAAGTCGACCCTCCGAGGCATACCTCAAAGCTTAGAACTTATTACGTAAGGCACAATCTCATTCGACATGCAGAGTAAATAACCTCGTTAAGAATGTAGTGTGAAGAAATGCTGTTCAAATGGGGTCAAAGGGGGTGAACAAGGTAAGGGGAGCAGGCGGTCAAGTTGTAAGGGCACTTTGGGATGTAATTTATGGCGCTTTAATAGTGTGGGCATGTCCAGTGTTAAGAGCGGTTTGCTTGGCACCAGGCAGGAGCTAATGAATGCACCCAGTGAGGAGACCTCAATGTAAGGATGTTAAAAACCCTCCCCAATGAACTAAGGGGGTGATGGCAAAGGGGCTCTGCAGGGTCAGCCAGCCTGCCCACCAGAGCTGTCACAAAGGCCAGGCTAGAAGCAGCTAAGAAAGAGCTTAATTATCCAGCCGTTTTCATTCAAATTGGGGCTAAACAGCAGGAGTGTGCTGGACCACCAATTAGGTTAGTTAGGAGGTTATTCAGTTTAGATCAGAAATAGAGGTGAGGCAGAGCCTGCGGGGGCAAAACATCAAAAGTCCTCTTGGCCATGAGGGGGTTCCCCTCCCTACTGTGGACCAGGCCATTCCCATGACCTAACACTTCAGTAGGTCTTAATTTCTGGCACCACTGAAATGCTGACCTTCTCTCTCAGAGAAGAATGTCATAACCCATGGTGCCTACTGAACTTTAATCAGTACAATTTTAAAATATTTTACTGCATATTGAGTTTTACTGCCAACTACTATTATTAAGACAATGCTCTTTTTAAGAAAACTATGCTATAACAACAGCCTGTTTTTCTAACTGCTGCCATCGTCAGAGCTCACCGAATGAACTTCATGGGCAGGATCACTCAACAAGACATTTCATGCAGGAAATATTCATCCTGGATCCTACTTCGATAGTCTACCCAGAGAAACCCTTCTCCACACTGAAAATATTCTGAATCCTTGATAGTAAAAGACTGAATAACTAAATATACTAGCACTACTCTCTACCCTACGTCACCAATTCACAATGGAGAATTTGGTATATGACAGAGGTTAAGAGAATTTTAACCACTTAACTAGTTAGAGGGTCTTATTTTTACTGTAGTATCAAGTGCAGATACATGTCCAGTTGGCTAAATACTCTTAAGCCTGAAATACACAAACTCTCCCTGAAATACACAAACTCTCCCTAAAATACACAAATTCTACCTGAAATACGTAAACTCCACACCTGAAAGATATAAACAATCCTAGCCAAAAACAATTCTAGACCCTTACAGCCTCACTTACGCTATTTGGTTGAAAGATATATTCACAGTCACCTACAATACTTCCCAAGATGTTTTAATCTCCTCCTTCTGGCCGTAAACAAGTAGGCAGGAGAAAATTAATAATCTATTTGACATTACATATCTTTTTAGTAACTTTGAGAATTTATACTTTAAACCTTAGGTTTTAATTAGCAAAGATTTATTTGTGCAATAGTACTGAATAGTTACAAAAATATGATGTATTTTATTAAGATTATGCTTAAACTTAAAAAATAATATTAATAATTTAAAATTAATCATTGATAAATAATTGTTAATAATGCTTTCAATATTTCGTACCTTAAGTTACCCAATGTCATGGGTCTTGCTGTTGTAATAATATAACATATTCTGTTTTTAAATATACTCCATTTTTATTTATACATATTATTTTCTTTCCTTCTTTACTATGAGTTGTTTTTTTCTTTCAGTTGAAAATACACTTTGAGTTCAGTGTTGGTCTGAGGGGAACGAAAAATCCATGTTGCTTCAGTGAAGCTCACTAGGGGAATAGGATGTGGATAAGAATAAACTCTGATAATTTTGCCCCTTCATTAAAATTCATCATTTTGGTATTTGCTGGGGTCGAGAGTGGCAGGAAGGAGTGGCTCTGACCTCTGCATCACAGCAGCTTCCTTTTCAAATGGAGAACGAGCAGGTATGAAATGCAGCCTGACCCAGGACAATAGCTCAGGATAATACATGCCACTTGGTGGATTAAAAATTTATAAGATATTTTTCCATCTCTGGTTGGAATACAAATGAACATATTCTTGTCTCATTTAAAGTGATTTCTCACTCGGGGCTGAAGAGATGCGTAACACCTTAAATTCTATGGGCTTTGCTTTTCTGATTATATTACCCAGGAAATAGGCTAAACAACTAGAGTGCTTGGCAAGAGAGTCACATTCCACACACCAACCACATATAAATAATCTCCCTTTACATAAAAGTCCCAGGAGGTGGGAATTGTACACCTTCACCATCACTCACACACACACACACACACACACACACACCTGTACCACGTCAATATAACATTTTTCAGGGAAGACTTCATTCCACACTAAGTGTATGTGTGTGTGTGAGTGTGTGCATTTAACACACACTATATAACATAACAGCAATTTCATGTTTCCAAATGTCACCTTCATGTTTTCTGCCAGCCATCTGGCAGCACCCTGATGGAATGCTAGGGGGACAGGGGTGGTGGAAAGTCACCCACATGAACACAACAAAAGTCTGGAGCCTGTCTTTTGCCCCACAAGTTACCTAGAGAGGAAACATTTTGTTGTGGGTAGTCAGGTAAGTTGGTTAAATACATCAATAGAGAAAATTCTTTTTCCCCCTTAAGGCAAGGGTTGAAGTTAATCTACAAATACATTACCTTTTAAAAGATTTATATTAATTTAGTTTGATCTCTGATAGTGTTAATTAACAACACTCCTCGTAATGAGGGCGTGCCACCTCGCAGGCCCTTCTCTTTCTTACCTCACCTTGTACAGGTGCAGTACTAAAAGAGAATGCAATGACATCATAACTTCTGTGATTAGATATAAGTAGATTCAGAGATGACCAAAATCATTGTAATACCTGAGCAATTTTGTGCTCAAAGATTTTTGTTAAAAATAAACTACTATTTTGTAATGAAATAAAAGAAAATGTTATTCATGCTTCCCAAAAAGAAAGAAAGCTTTTTGAAAGCATTGGTAAAAGGATACGGGCAGAGAGCAGAAAAGAAAGATGTTTAAGACCAAATAAAAATTGAATTCCTATAATCACGTAGCAAGAATGAAACTTAAGCCCCAGGCTCTCAGAGATCCAAGAAAAAGGCTGAGAGTTTCAAGCTGAAATCCCAAATGAGAAGATATTCAGCTAGCCACATAACCATCTGGGGTGATGAATGCAACTTCAAACCCCCAGCAGAAGGCAACTCTCAGAAGTCAACAACTTTTTCTTACAACTAGTCTTATACACACGCACATAATGTCCGAAGTGCATTTACTAGCTGTGCTCCGTGAATCACATACCCTTTTCTCCTAGTGCGTGAATCAAGTCCTTGGAAACAAGAAAAGACAGACAAGAAAAACACGCTACCTCTGTGATTTCCCATATTACAGACAAGTTCTGATAAAATTCCACCTAAAATAAACAACAGGACTTTATACCTGAACATTCTGCTTTTTTTCAAAAATTAGATTTCTACAGCTAGAATTCTGGAGAGAACTATAGAAGGTCATTTGGAGCTTACCGTGATATGGCATACTAAGTTGAAAAGGAGAATAACTCAAGAGAATCAGCTGAAAAACTATTAGAATTAATTTTTTAAAAGCTCAGTAAAAATGGTTACAAGGTACTTTTTTTTTTGAGGAAGATTAGCCCTAAGCTAACTACTGCCAATCTTCCTCTTTTTGTTGAGGAAGACTGGCCCTGAACTAACGTCCGTGCCCATCTTCCTCTACTTTATACGTGGACTGCCTACCACAGCATGGCTTTTTGCCAAGCAGTGCCATGTCCCCATCTGGGATCCGAACCGGCAAACCCCGGGCCGCCGCCGAGAAGCGGAACGTACAAACTTAACCACTATGCTACCGGGCCGGCACCCCCTCCACCCCCGTACATCTTTAAAGGTAACCTTTCATAAACCAACATAAACCAGTTAGAAAGTGTATTGAAGAATAACTCACATTTACAATAGCAATAAAAACATGAGACCTAAGGATAATCCAAAGAACATAAGTATATAATTTATATGAAAAAAACACAAAGTCTGCTAAGAAATGTAAAAAAAAGAAGACAAAAATGAAAAGAGATGACATTTCCGTGGGAAAAAAAGACAGTCTTCTAAAGATGTCACTTCTTTCAAAATCAATTTACAAATTTTGAGTGATTTAAATCAATGTCCCAGAGGGATTTAATTTTCTTGGAATACAGCAAAAATGTTTAAATTATCTAGAAGAAAAAACAGGCAAAAATAAATAAGAAAAAATTGATAAAGAGTAGAAACGAAAGAAACTAGTTCAACCAGATCTGAAAACATATTATAAAGCTGCAATTATTAAATCTGCAAACAGCATTGAGAAAAAAATCAATTATGTAGAAACAAACTCTAATGTATAGAGTAGTTGTCCAACAGAAATGTAATGTGAACCACACGTATAATTTAAAATTTTCTAATATCCACATTTTAAAAAGTGAAATTAATTTGAAGAATATTTATTATATTATTTATTATTAATATATTATATATCATATTATACATATTTTACTACACCCAAAATATTATCAGTTCTATACATCATAAATATCAAAACATTATTGTGTTGTTTTACATTCTTTTGTTGTAGTTGTTGTTGCTCTAAGTATTTGAAATCCAGTCTGCATTTTACACTTAAACAGAACATCTCCGTTTGGCCTAGCCATATTTCAGATGCTCAGTGGTCACACACAGCTACAGGCTCCTGTGTTGGACGGTGCACGTATACAGCAAATTAATACATGATAAAAGGAGCACCATGAATTCAATAAATGGTATTAAAACAGTTTCTCCTTGGGAAAAAAAAATAGCTTATAGACATATCTAAAACAATGAACAGTATAAGCTCCAAGGAGATAAAAGAGTTAAAAATTTTAAAAAGTCAAAATTTACAAACTTTGGAACAATACAAGTGACTGCCAAATCTCTACAGAGAAGAAAATTCTCCAATCTTAAAAGCAACGTAAGAAGCCTGGAAACATGTGGCCAATAGATTTGGTTATGTAAAAGTTCAAAACATTTTTCATATCTGAAATCAAAAAACAACTGGTAAAAACAAATATTTGCCACAAATATGACAAACAAGATTTAATAATTTTGAGGCGCTCATGTAAATCAAGGTGCAAACCAGTAAGAACCCCAGCAAATAAAATGGACAAAGGACAGAAACAGGCAATTTAGAAAAGAAAATAATCAGCTAGTAAACAGACAAACGGAGGAGAAGCCACCTCACTAGTAATCCTAGAAATGCAAATTTAAACAAAAAGACAGTTTAATGCTCCTTCCTTCCTCCGAAATCCAGCATTTGCCTCTTCTAAGCTTTCTTATCTTTGATACAACCTTTGAGGGTATAGCTATGATTAGCGAATGCTATGACATCATATTGTCTGCCATTTGAAAGAATTCTGTATATGAATAGATTCAAAAATGACAAAAATCTCCATAATACCTGAATTATTTAGAGCTCAAAGAATTTTGAGAGAAAGAGGCAGAAAGAATCATGGCACTCCTGAATAGATAGGACCTTAGACATCTAAAAAACAATGAAGGCATGAAGATGGACCTGTACACAAGTGCAAGGTACCTTTGTTTTCCAAACCCTCACAACTCCAGATATCATAGGTGACTTCTAATGTTCAGCTGCTGCAATGACATATAATAAAAACAAATGAAAATAGTGATCAAAAAGAAATTTTAATACCCACTTTGCAGCATTAAAGGAAAAGCATCAGTTAAGACATTAAGACTCAGCCTACCCATAAAGAATGTAGCAAATGCTATTATAGGACCTACTATGTGCTGGTGCTGTTCTAATCTAATCCTCACAATAACCCTATAATGTAGGTATTATTAACACTCCCATTTTACAAATAGGGCATCTTAGGTACAAAGAGTTAAGTAACCTTTCTAGAAACACATTGTTAATAAGTTTTGATTAATTACTATCCTGTCCATAGGCAACTTAACCACACTCTAAAAAGCAAGCTAAATTTTATCTAATTAAATATTTAATAAATGCTTATTACATTTGCATATTGGTTTTAAAGAAGTCCAATTTATGACACACTTGAGTTTCACTTTATATGCTAAAGTAACAGTATGATACTGTGGAATTCCTTACGTACACCAAGGTATAAAGTGTAATAAAATGATTTTGTAAGATTTAGAATAGCTTTAGTACATAAGCTTTTGTAGAGTTTTATGGTTGTCCTCTCTTTCCTTCAAGGGTTATAGTGGCTTATATCAGTGGCCAAGTCTTTGATCAGAAACACAAGCTCCCATCATTATTTTCACTGTAATAATCAATGTATTTTCACTTCTCTCTTAGCTCCAGGAAGTGAGAATGAGGAAGATCACCTCTTTAAGGAAGTGAATATGACATGGAGACTGTCCCACAAAAAGGGAGATGAAAAGCCTGTTCTTCCAGGCTCCTTTGGATTTGGAGAAGAGGGAGGAGGAGGAAAGGAAGGTGGGCAGTGAGACAAGGCTTTCCTAACCACCTACTCCAGAGATTCAAGTCATGGAAGAAATTATATTAATTAGATTGAACAGAAAACTCAAAGCAGAGAGGAACTGTGGCCACGTTCTTGTTTGTGACTAAGAGAGCATACACACTTACACACCCACCCCAACATGCTGCTTCAGATTGGGAGCGATAGCACGGTGTATTTGAGAAGAGAGAGCATCTGAGTTAGGGCTCCCCAGCCACCCTGGGGTCCCATGTGGAATAGAAGGGTGTGGATAGTCTTCATATCGAGCAGTTGCAGAGGGGAAATAAAGGATCTATCCCAGGAGCTTATCTGAGCATCTGTTGTGCTGGGGTGAAATGACCTGTGACTCAGGGCTATAGAACAGGTTACCCAACCTAGGGGCTAAAAGGAACCACAGCTAGACCTCAGGTGGTGGGGAAGAGCCAGCAAGGACTAAGCTGAAGCTTGATGAGGCTGACCGAATCCATCATGAATTCACCAGTCATAGACAAGAGGATTAAATGACAGCACCAGATAGACAAGGATGACCTCAGAAACCAGAGGTCCAGAGGGAAAGATAAGGCCCCACATGGGTCTCAGGCCGTCCTCTTCCCACCACTTCAAGAGTGTCCAAGTCCCACTCCTAACAGGTACACCTAGACTCCATTTTGGAGACAAGTCTGGAAGGGGAAGAAAATCTGAAAGATGTTAGCATTTATCTGAAAGAGACTGAGTCACCACTGTTTTAAGTTTTTGAAGAGTCTAAAATCTTTGTGTTGGATTAAATTTGGCTTGTTTTCATGTATTCAGCAGGGCGGGGCTCAGGAGGACAAAGAAATTTACAGAAAAAAAATAAGCGACTTTTTATGTTTGTCTATCTGAATATATGTACATGTTATTACTTCACTTCGATAATATCTCCTATGGCAAAACGAGATCTGCTTTACAGAGACTTGCTTTATGAAAGAGTTTCCTCAAAAAGATTGTCATATTGTGGCAGAGAAAAAGAAATAAAGAAAGAGAAATAGAGACAGAGAGAAAGACAGAGACAGAGATAGGAAGAAAGAGACTCTCGTTGGAGTTAAAGTTTCTTTGTTCTCCCCTATGTTTCAGCATCAAAGAGCTGATAGTAAACATTGCTTTCCCATCACATTGCACCTCCCAGTTACTGCCTGCAGAGAGCAAGCCCCTCAAATGGCAGCTTGGCATGTCGCCATGCTTGCCCCTGAAAGACCCAGTGATTCTGTGAAGGTTATCCCAGGTGATTGGAGTCTGTTAATAATTCTAAGCAATGAAAACCCAAAGTAGAGAATACAGACCTTAGAGAAAATTCAGTTCTCATAGTTGCTAGAATCTTTATTTTTAGCCCCACTTCATTCTCCAGCTCTGGCACAATGATCTCTGTAAAATGTCTTAAAAACTTACAGTAAATAAAAATGATAAATGTTGACCTTTTATGGTTTCTTTCCAACCCTAAAATTCTATGATTTGTTTCTTCTCAAGACTTCGCATTTTCAAGGCCCAAGGTTTCAGTAACAAGCCAATGTAAATAGCAGGTAATGGGCCCTGATAAACCCTGAACTGAAAGAGTAGCCAAAAGGAAAAAAAAGAAGAAAATTTAATAAAGCTGCAAATATCTTTATGGTTGCCATCAGAGATGGTGGGAAGCCTCAAAAACTGCCCTTGAGAGCAACTCAAAACTAAGCAGGCTGTTAACACAAGCAGATACCACTTCTTGCCTTCCCAAAACTGTTCTTTGAGAAAGTCAATAGCTTTAACTTCACTATTCCAAGCGTCAAGATGAGGCACTAGGCAGCCAGCCATCCCCAATGCACTGGACTATCAAGACCTGGGTTTGCTAAAGGTGTACGGATTGTTAGCAGCCTAAGGTGAGTTGTATTCTGGCCAAATAGTCAGCCTGGCAACAAGAAATGTGTTTTCATCTCTTCCCAGAACAAAAGGACGTTTGACCTAGAAATTGGACAAAACAGAAAAATCAAACCTATTTTTGGCTCTTGGACTCTCTTCCTACTGCTTCCACATCTTTTCTCCAGCCGTCTTCCTGGCCAGCCTTCTGCTTAGATATTCTGGGACCAGATCCATAGCTACCATTTTCATTCTACCTTTTCGAGTCAGCTGAAAAGAAAATTGCCCAAGACATGGAATAATTTCTGCAAAATTCCTATAACATCCTTTCTTTGCTGTACTTCCTGTTTCCATTTTCCTGAACCTCTCACACTCAAAATCTTTATCTAGTACCTCAGATTTGGGGACATCTTTTAGTCTTTGCTCTTCAGTTTCCTCCATCATCAGGATTTTTGTAGACAGACTGCCTGAAGTATGCACTAATGGGCAGCTCTCATGGAACTCAATAAAACTAATAAAATTGTCCATTGTTTATATTAAGTGTTCACACCAGAAGCCTGGCAGGATACAGGATGGGAAAACATTTATCCTTTTGGTTCCCTGTCAGGTAAAGAATGAAATCACAGGCTTACAAACCAGTCCTTTTACATGTTGGACTGTGCTCTTTGTTTAGAATTATCAGTATGACATCCAGAATATGGAGTCATTTTTCTGTCATAATTTTTATTTAGAGAGCTAAAAAATATACTGAGTGATTTTCATTTGGGAACCGATAGAAATGACTAACATTACAAATTCTATGTATTTTTTTTTAAAGATTTTATTTTTTTCCTTTTTCTCCCCAAAGCCCCCCGGTACATAGTTGTATATTCTTCGTTGTGGGTCCTTATAGTTGTGGCATGTGGGATGCTGCCTCAGTGTGGTTTGATGAGCAGTGCCATGTCCGCACCCAGGATTCGAACCAACGAAACACTGGGCCGCCTGAAGCGGAGCGTGCAAACTTAACCACTCTGCCACGGGGCCAGCCTCCAAATTCTATGTATTCTTGTTTCATCAAAGCCAATATTTCTCTTGCTGTCTTTTGGTACAGTATATACTCAAAGCGCTAATGTGCTTGGTGTTTAATCAACTGATAGCATCTAGGTTGGTCTCTTTTTATCCTTTGTATATGTCTTTGGGTCAGGGAGAGCATGATGTTCTGTATTCCAGCTTTTAAAGCTCTGTTTCCCCAAAGCACTAAAGAGTAAACAACTCAGAAGAGAAAACCTTGCCACAGCATCTTACTAATGAAGAGGATTTCAGCTGTTTTCAGAATGTTCTTCACAATGTGACACATCAGAGTAAATATTCCACTTCTCAATAAATACATAAATAGAGCCTAGCCTTATAATCCTAAAAATTAGCAGTCTGTATTTTCCTCTTTCAGTTTCCAGCCCTCAGTGAATAATGACACTGTATACATAGCTGTCTTTTTTTATGAGGCAAATTTCCTCCCTATTAATTAACCCCAATGCTAATTATGTTAGTTAAGACCTGCTTGTAGAGTTTACAGAAAATAAAAACATATCCATTATGTCAGCAATCAAAGCCAAACAAGATTGGGATGATGCCAGAGATCAAAGCTCATCAGTGAGATTCAGGGACAAAGAGAAAAGGGGGCTGTGACTTCAAGGGACTTCGCATGATGATGTTAGCAGCCACTTGCTTATTTTTCAGAGCCGTTTCAGAAGGAATCATCTGAAGAATAACCTGAAGGAGGAAGCTGGAGCCATATGCCAGTGCCACTTCACATTGATCCATTCACCCTCCACCCCTCCCAAATCACCAAGCCTGTGAGAGAGGTAGAATTGTTTGGCTTATCAGAAATATCTGATTTGCTCAGACTAGCAAAGAGAAAAGACAACTGCTGCTTATGTTTACTGAGGATCCAGTCATGGTGGACATATTTTAAAGAAATTCCTTCCCACGGTAAGACATAAAGCACTGATGTCTAGCCAAGTTTACATGGTCAATCATGTGGTATTACCTAGTAGTCCTGGGGTCAGTTTGCCTGCTCATTTCCAGTACAAGGTGGGTTAGGGTCGGGAACTATAGCAACTACCTTTCAAATCCTATCCTCCTTGAACCCTTTGCAAAAACAATGCCCCCTGTACCACTAGCCGTCCTCAAACATCAATGCTATTGATTTCAAGTGCTTACTTACCACTCTAAGTTCCATGAGGCAAAAAGGAAGAGTATAAAATATGGTGCCTACTGGTCCTGACTGGGCATTATAGGAGAGTGTGTGTGTATATGTGGCTGTGCTACCCCATACCCTTGGATTTGACCTGCTCCCCTTTCTAATATCCCTAGAGCTATTCCTTCTAGATGGCCTCCTCTACCATCCAGCTACAATCATTGATAATTCAGAGGAGTCTAGCACACACAAGTCAGATGAAAAGCTAGCGAGGGAGGGAATTTCACACAAATCATATTCCACTGAAGTACCACCATACTTACACTTTCACATTGTACGGTCAGCACAGCTCAGATTTAATTAAAGCACTCAATCGCACCATTACCATTTTTGGTGACAGCTCAGGTATAAATATATTAAGCACAATTCTTTCCAGGCACTGCTTGTCAGCACTCTCCTCAAATGCCCTTTTGTCTTCTCTAGCCTCTTCCAAAGCCCTGAACTTTTAGCTCATAAATGATTAGTACTTACGCGCTTCCACCTCCAATTCCCAAGTTAAATTACTGTCTTTAGCCTTTTTCTGGATTCCTCGGGAGTAATAAGTCTCTTCCATTGGGCCATAATTCCTCCCTTTTAACTTTAATCAAAACTGCATTGACATCTACACCTCCTTCCTCACAGCTGACTTCTCTATGTCTCCTCTTTCACTGGTCAGGAAGTAAGTTTTTGCTCTCTCCACAGATCCTGGATATTGGGTCCTATTTTCTCCATACCATGCCCTTACTGCCCAGTTCCCTAATTTTTTCCTCCGGCCTCAACCTCTGTGTTTTTCTGTTTGCTGTTGGAATCCTTTTATCCCATTCATTCACTCATTCAACAACTATTTATTAAGCACCAATTATGTGCCAGGAACTGTTCTGGGGGCTTGAGGTACATCAGTGCACAAAACAGATTAAAATCCCTGCCTTACATTCTAGAAGGTGGAGATAAAGAAATTTTTAAAAATGAGCATCCTACTTAAATGTTACTAGATTGTGGTTAATACTTTTAAAAAAAGAAAAAAGAGATCAGGACAAGGAGAACAGGAGTATGGTGGGGGCAACCTCATGGAAGAAGGTTTGAATTTTGCAAGGGAGTTAGCTAGCAGATATCCTGGGGAAGAGCATCCAAGAGGAAAAAACAGCCAGGTCAACGAAAGGCTCTCAGGCAGAAAGGTACTTGGCCTTGCCTGGAATATTCAATGAACAAGGTAGCTGCTAGAGTCACCAGAGCAGCATGGGTGAGGGGAAGAGTAGGGATTCGCTGATCCCTCTTGAATATCACCTGTCCGTCTCTACTTGCTGATGATGGACTCAGTGTCTCCTACTCAAAGTAAAATCATATCCCTTTAAAACTGCACAATATGCATCTGTGTATAAGTAGTTCCCATACATTTAAAAAGGTAGTTGCCCCAAGTTAGTAAAAAAAAAATCTTGACACAGCCTACTTTGCATCACCTCCTCTAGCTGTGGACTATCTTCTTAAACTTACAACACTCACATTTCTAGGGAATATGGAATATCCTTGCTCTGAATGAACAGACTGTATGTCCCATAGGATGCACTAGGAGAGGCAGAGAGACTGATGGAGCACAATAGAAGGTGAAATGTGTGAAGAAAATGGGTTAGCCACCAAGCAAGTGAGATAGGGGCAACGCAATCTTCCTCTCCCACTGAAACAACTCAGTCCTTCTCCACCCCTTCTTGACGCCCCTAAGAAGTATGTAAGGGTCCACCAACATTAGAAATATTCCAAGCGGGGCTGGCCCAGTGGTGTAGCAATTATGTGCGCACATTCCACTTCCGTGGCCCAGGGTTCGCCGGTTTGGATCCCAGACATGGCACCGCTTGGCACGCCATGCTGTGGTAGGCATCCCATGTATAAAGTAGAGGAAGATGGGCATGGATGTTAGCTCAGGGTCAGTCTTCCTCAGCAAAAAAGAGGAGGATTGGCAGCAGTTAGCTCAGGGCTAATCTTCCTCAAAAAAAAAAAAAAAGAAATATTGCAAGCATCTTGTAGTAGATAGTGTTGAGGCGAAGAACTGAATAAATAAGAGCTTCTTTAAAAGTATTTATTTATACATTGAACAAATATTTATCACACATTATCCTGTGGTGACAAAAATAAGCAAAACATGGCCCCGAACCTGAGGAACTCATAGTCTCTCTAGGTTGGAAAACCAACACATGAGCAGAATATAAATTAATTAATCCTCTTAGTTTTAAAAGAAGGAGTTCTAAATCAGGGTGCTCTTCAAATTTCACCTCTGGAGATGTTTTTAAACACACATCCCAGATCCCATCCTGGCACCTCTAACCCAGTGTTTTTCAGTCTTCACTGCGTGCACGTTGGAATCACCTGAAGAGCTTTTAATATAAGCCTGCCTCGGTCCCAGCCCAGAAATTCTGATTTAATTGTTCTTGGATGCAGCCTGGATAAGAATTTTTAAGATCCCCGTGGAATTCTACTGTTCGGACAAGGTTGAAAACTACTTTGGGTAGGCTGAATAATTGTCCCAGAGATGTCCATGTCCTAATTCCCAAAACCTGTGAATGTGTTACTTAACCTGATAAAAGGACTTTGCAAGTATGATTACATTAAGGATCTTGAGATGAGGAGATTACCTGGATATCCAGGTGGGCCCAATGTAGTACAGGTACCTTATAACTGAACATTCCAATTGCTCCCTTCCATTCCTGTGACATTGCTGTCATTGATTTCACTTATCCATGTGTTATAATCATCCAATGCATTGTTTTTATCACTTTTACAAAAACCAGCTATCTTTTAAATAAAATATCTTATCTTACCTTTATTTCTTCTCTAATACACTTCCTTTCTTTATGTAGATTCAAATTTCTGACCTATATCATTTTCTTCTCCCTGAAGAACATCTTTTAGCATTTTTTGTAGGGCAGGTCTGTTAGCAATGAACTCCCTCAGTTTGTGTTTATATGAGAAAATCTATTTCTTTTTCAGTTTTGAAGGATAATTTGACTGGATGTAGCATTCTAGGTTGGTGGGAGTTTTTCTCTCAATACTTAAAATATTTTGCTTTGTTCTCTTCTGTTTTCATGGATTCTTATCCTTGTTCCTCTGTAAGTGGAGGTATTTTTTCTTTTTTTTTGTTTTGTTTTTTAACTCTGCTTAAAATTTTTCTCTTTGTTTTGGGTTTTCTGTAACTTGAATATAATATGCCAAGGTGTGCGGGTTTTTTGGGATTTATCCTCCTTAGTGTTCTCTGAGCTTCCTGGATCTGGATTTGATACTGTCATTAATTTGGGAAGCTTACAATCATATTGCTTCAAATATTTCTTTTGCTCCTTTCTTCTTTCTCCTTCTGTTATTCCAATTATGCATATTATACCTTTTGAAATCGTCCTACAGTTCTTGGACGTTCTGTTCCGACTTTTCCATTTTTTCCTTTGCATTTCAGTTTAGGAAGGTTCCACCATCCAATCTTCAAGTTCACTGATCTTTCCTTAGCCAGGCTGAGTCCACTGATGAGCCCATAAAAGGCATTCTTCATTTCTGTCTTGACTTCTAGCATTTCCTTTTAATACTTTCTTAGAGTTTTCTTCTCTCTGTTTACATTACCTGTTTTCTCTTGTTGTCTACTTTTTCCATTAGAGCCCTGAACATATAAGAGTTATTTTAAATTCCCTATTTGGTAATTCTAATACCTTATGTCATATCTGAGTCTGGTTCTGACGATTGCTTTATCTCTTCAGACTGTTTTTTCTTGACTTTTGGCATGCCTTGTAATTTTTTGTTAAATGTTTCACATGCATCAGGTAATAGGAACTGAGGTATATAGGCCTTCAGTGTGAGTATTTATATTAATCTGGCAAGGAGTTGGGCTATGTTTAATGTATGCTGTAGCTATAGGTGCCAGAAGCTTCCAATTCTTACAGTATCCTTGTTTTTGTCTCCCCTCTTGACATTGACTTCACTAAGAATTCTCTTCCCCAGAAAGAGTCTGTGTCTTACAGCTGTTTCACCTGTAATTGACAGTTATCATACTGGATCCCTATTGATGTGTGGTAAAGTCTGGGAGAGGGGAAGTGTTCTATCATCTTCCAATTAAATCTCACTAGTGTTCTGGTTGGTCTGCATCTTAGGCTTGTAATCTTCACAGAATTTCTCCACAGATACAGACTCTTTTTCTCCCTCACCCTGTCAACTGTGTCCACCACTACACTTACCCCATTCTTAGGTGAGACAGAAAGGTTAGAGGGAGCTGAAGTGAGGGGAATGCCCTTACCCCAGGCACAATATAGTAAGTCTTTTCCCCTGGAGAGTTCCCTTGGTTATGGAGAAGGCCCTGGGCATATTTCACAATAATTACTCTTTCCTTGCCTGTCATAGCCATAAGAGGATCTTTCTCAGATCTTCACCATAAGATCCTGGTGGGGTTCCCGAATATAAAGTCCATCAAGTGTGGTACCCTAGGTGTTTCTTACTATCAAATTATTCCACACTCAGCCTCTGACAATTCATCAAAACTGCCACACAAGTGTTCTATGGTTCCTGCAGCTTCTGCTCAGGGTAAACAGATCTTGGCTATGGCTCTCTGGATATGCCTGTCTCTCTAGATTTCATGGTGTTAGTTTGTCCTGAGACCTCTGTTCTCTGATGGGTCCAATAAAAGTCACTGATTTTCAGTATGTCCAGCTTTTTCTTGTTGTAAGGATGAAAGTGCTGACTTTCAAGCTCTCTACCTTTTAGAGTAGAGGTGGAAGTCCATTAGAAGATTTTCAGCACAGGAGTGATGTTATATGCTTTATGTTTTTAAAAGACCACTCTGTGCATTGTATCTCCCTTAAAAATCTCAAAAAGAAGTAGGCTGGGCCAAGGTAGCTCTCAGATATTTTAGGTTTCCTCAACAAAAACCATGTTAATTGCAACCCAACACTTATGAAATAAGTGGAAGAAGAGCATGCAATGGATATTTTAATTCCATCTGGGAACATATGGAATGTTCCGTAGAAGAGGTAATCTTGGGACATGAGGATTCATCCTGCACACAACTCCTTGGTGATGTCTTCAAACCACCTTGTCCATGTTGGCCACTAGCTCAAGTCAAAACACCTTTATGGTGGTGTCCCATAGTAAAGTGGTTTGATTGTCTAAGTAAACCCCCTCCACTCCTTTCCCCTGCTCATAGGATGATTGGTACCATCTCTATTCATTTGCTTACGTTAATTTCTTCCACCCTCCTACTGGCATGCCCGTACCTTGCCCAACACATAAGAGTCCAACTTACGTGTCACAAACCCAATGAAGCTTTCTCTAACTACAAACACTTTGTATTTTTTTCCTCCTTCTTAAATCTCTATTATGCACACAATTAATACCAAAGAATGTAGCACTGCTTTGTTCTTAATTGTACTAAGTTTTAAATTTCATCAATCACCCTAGAGTAGCCTAGCACAATGTGAACACATATTGGATGCAGAATAATTGCTTCTTAATTGAGAAAGGGATTGATAGTGGTTTTCTTTGGTGGGCTACTGGTTTTGCAGGCTGGTGAAATTTATAACAGGGTCACAAATAATTGGGCTAATGAGATGAAAATTTACCTGCAGAGTTCAGTTCAGTTACTAATAAAAAAAGATAGTCTTTTAATGTGTTGTGTATATGTGTCTTTAGGTATCTGCATATATGCAAACATATTTTCCTTTTTTATTAAGGAGAATAAAGAGAAGTGCAACGTCCCTGCCCCATATTCTTTACCTATTTTACATTTTAATTTATGTGATTAGACCTAGCTTGTTATAAGAATGGAAGCAGCATATAAACCATAGACTAATGGAATCTGAGAGCTAGAAAGGATGTGAGAGTTCATCCCGTCCAATCTTCCTACTTAAAAAAGGGAAACCAGGGTTCAAAAAAGATTAAGGAATTTGATTGTCCACAATCAAAGTGTCAAGGTTTGGAATCCACGTTCTCTAGATTGTTTCTCTCCTCCAGAAACAATTCCCCATCGGCAGGTGCTATGTACTCCAGAGGCCTAAGGTGGATATGACAATGTGATCTTGAAGTACGGGTGTCTACCTGTTTCTTTGAGTTCTTGCTGAAATGAGATAGTGTGACATCACTTCTGCTGTCTGTTCCCAACAGCAAAAACACAACTTGTAGACAACTATTTCAACGTGCATAGAAAATATTTACATGCCACTTGGCTTTTCCACAGTCCTGCTGTTAATTCCTTTGTAGAAACATCTATAGCATGAAAGGTATTACACTAAACTGTCTGTTAATGTCATAAAGAGGTCAGCCCAAGTGGGGGCCAATTTAACTATAAATGCACATTCCAAAGAGTGCCTCACATAAGAAAGGTTTTGCTTTTGCTTTTTTTTTTAACAGAACACTAATTAACATCAATATCTGCATGTATCCACTGATTAGAGTGCAGAAAAGCCAGCCCCAGCTAATAAAGCAAGCACACAGCATAGATAAGCCATATTAGGAAGGCAGACGGCAAGCAGCTTTGAGCTCTGGCTCTGAAGGACTTCTGTTTCAGTCTCCCTCAGTACTTTTTATTTTATTTTATATTTTTTAAGTTCTTCAAACAAACTCATGCACCAAATAAAGAGGGAGGTTAGGAGGGCAAAAATTCCAATAATCCTGACCCTTTTGCTTAAGCCATAGCATAAATAGTGCTTCCAAACTAGAGCAGGTTTCTGATTGATTGTGCTACTTGGGTTTTTTCTTTGCCAGCCACCTGGGTGCTATTTAAATCCAATTCATTGATAGGGACTTTATGCCATTTTCTTCTGAGGGTCCTTTTTCTCCCTCATCACTCACTAAAGCAGTGAATGGAAATAGGATCACCAATCCAGTGAGGAAGACAATAAGCAAGAACAGAAAACAGCTACCTGCCCTGAAGTTCGGACTTCAGCTGCGTCTAACTTCTTCGTCTTCCCTCTGGTCCTTTCACTTTCATGAGTCAAACAAAGACTTTTTAAAGAATTTTAAAACATGCTCCCTTAAGGGTTTTCTTTCAAAATGAAGCCTTGCTTTAAACATCTCTTTTGTGCGTGCTCCACAGGATGGCTGGACAATTGGACAATTTCCAATGTTGCCTCGGCCTGTATACTCTCTGTTGTATTTTCTTTTTAACAATTCCTGTCCCAAACACACTACAGAGGCAGCTGACACATAAAAACCTTCAGTAAGGTGTAGTTTTAAGGAGAGTAGCCATGGGCAGAACTTTGATTCTTTATCTCCCAACGACAGACAAACAGGCCCGCAGAAAGTCACCACCAGCCCCTGAATCGGGCGGAACAAAAACATGAGATTCAAAGGCTTCTTGCACTTTAGAAATGGGTCTTTTCCTCTCTGTTTGTTTTTCTTTTCTTTTCAGTTCCAGGTCTGTGCACTACTTGCTTTGGCCATTATGGGATTACTTAACTATCACATTTCTTATAAAATTTGTTCCTTGGTTACAAAAGCAGAAAGCATTGAAAGACAATTCCCCTCTGCCATTTCACCCAGTTCTGGGATTTAGCTGTACTTGGTCAAATCAGAAGTGTGAACCTTGTAAGTTTCACACATAATCTTTGTATTTTTCTCCCTTCAAGATTTCAAATTGATTTTTTTTTAAGTCTCTCTGTTTAACCGTTTGAAAATCTGCCAGACTGTTTTCCAAAGCAGTTGCATCATTTTACATTTCCACCAGCAATATACGAGGGTTCTGATTTCTCTACCTCTCACCAGCACTTGTTATTATCTGTCTTTTTTACTCTAGCCATCCTAGTGAATACTAAATAATATCTCATTGTGATTTGCATTTCCTTGATGACTAATGATGTTGAACATCATTTCCTGCACTTATTGGCTATTTGTATATCTTCTTTAGAGAAATGTCTATTCAGATCCTTTGCCCATTTTTTAATTGTGTTGTCTTTTTATTACTGAGCTGTAATAATTCTTTATATATTCTAGACACAAGCCTCTTATCAGATGCATAATTGGAAAAACTGTTCTCCCATTCTGTGGGTTGTCCTTTCACTTTCTTTATGGTGTTTTTTCAAACACAAAAATTTTTATTTTGATGATGTCACAGATGCGTCCTTGCCCCCAGGCTCTCACTGAACTTGAAGCCAGAAGTTCACGTTCATACCATTTCAATGGATCCACTTCTCAGCTAAGAATCATTTTAATGATTGCAAGAGAATGGTTAAGAAGCACCCCATAGTGAGCTTTGAGCAAAACTTTATTTCAAGATATCTCAGGAGTACAGCTTTTCTCCCCCTAAAACCTATGTCTGAGGTCTGCTGATTACCGGACTCCACAGAAAGGACAAACAGCAGATTTCAAGCGTGGGCCACAAGTGGACATTTGCCCTTAAGAGTTCATCCAAATAAGCCCTGGTTGCTGCAACTAGTGCCATTCAGAATTATGGATTTTATTCAGTTTGAACGGGACTTCAAGATAAGAGATGCTGTTTGTAAAATGCAGCCAAAATTCAATCAAAAAGTTTGTTTCACGCTTATTTGTTTGATAAGGTTAACATTGGGCAATTTTCTTTAACTGAACTCAGTTAAGTGAGTTGTGCAGATACCAACCAAATAATACAGATTCTCAAAAGCCAAGTTACTAATTTGAGTTGTTTCAGTTAGTAGTGCTATTGAGAGCTTTTCCAACAAAGGAGAAAGAAGACTGAAATGGATTTAATGAGTCTAGGATATGTGGTAAGCCAGGACTGGGTCATTATACTCTAAAGTTCGCTCTCTGTAAACAGATCAATTTCTCACAGCACTTGTTTTGTTAGGGGGAATAGTAGTGATGCCAGGTAGGACTATAATCATTTGTTCTGCTGCATGACCACAATATATCTTTTTTGTTTTCTCCCTGTCACAGCAGCCTTGATCATGTAAGAGCCATACCTAAAAGTGACCACTCACAGTCTCACTGGATGAATTAAGCCTGCTGTGATGAAAAGGATGACTACAGCCTCACTATGCAGGTAGAAACGGGCAATGCAGTGCTGTTGGTAGATTACCCCCCAAAATTCTAACCATTTCTTCTGCCAATGGCAAAGATTTCTAAGAAACTATGGAAACCAGGAAAATGCCTTTAATTATATTCGGGGTTTGTTTTTCCAGACCCCCCCCCTTTTTTTTATTACTAAGGAAGATTTGCCCTGAGCTAACATCTGCTGCCAATTTTCCTCTTTTTTGTATGTGAGCCACCACCACAGCATGGCCACTGACAGACAAGTGGTGTAGGTCTGTGCCCAGAAAATGAAGCCAGGCCGCTGAAGCAGAATGTGCCAGACTTAAACACTGGGCCACTGGGGCTGGCTCTCCATATCCTTTTTAAACAAAAATTCCTGCTGCTTCCCACCAAGAAAAAATAATGAAAACAGGTAAGTCAAAGCTACATGCGCAATTCTATAATTCTGCCCTCTTCGTCCAAAACATAGTCCGTGGGGGATTTTGCAGAGCAGAAAGGGGAACTTTCACTAGAATCACAAATGTGATCTTGAGGAGCATCTTTTACTTTTTCAATAAAAACTTCAGGATCTTTGAAAAATTGTGTCTCAAATTCTTGACCATGTTCAGAAGAAAATATCAGGGTTGTTGGCAGAGCAAAAGTTGCTACATTATAGTAATAACCCCTTGGGTTCATACAACTCTGCCAACGTCAAGCGCATTTGAGAATATTGTATTTTTCATGCCCCCAAGACCCCAAGAGGAAGGAATGATTCTACCTGTCGTAGACTCTGAAGCTGAAACACAGAATATTTCAACAACACAAGTAATGAGTAGCTCTTGGATTGCTTTATCCCTTGCTGTTTCTAGACTTCCTGACTTCTACACCTTCCCCTTCCCTGCACTTCTCCCCTCCAACTCCTCAGTCTGGGTAAACCATTCAGGGAAACAGCTCTCTACTCCACACACTGTAGTTTGCTGACCCCCCGCCCCAGTGGACTATTCTTGAGTCAGTAACTCAGATGTAACTATCTGGTAGAGACTAAGTACCATCTGTTCAGGTCACCTTACTCAGAGTCCAGACAAACTCACCAAGCTCTAAGGTTACTGTTTATATCTCTACAGCTGTCAGCCAGAGGACCCAGAGACCTGCAGTCAGCAACACCCCCCAACAGACACTCACTACATTGCTTTCTATTGTCCTGCCCAGAAATGACCCCTCTGCCAGAATCACCTCTCTCTTCCTTCTGTTCTAGATTATACCTGGACACACCTGGAAGTTAAGGCAACCATCTGTCATTATCCCCGGGCTAGGCAGAGTGAGTTTACAGTTTGTGATATTCTTCCACTTGCTAGGTCTTCTTCCAAGAAGCAAATCCCTGCACACACATGCCTATCCTCAGCCCTCTAGGGTCAGTGAAGCTTCCGAGGAGGCTGGTCCACTTGCCCAGGATCCAGTTCCACTAACACAACCAGTAAAGCTGTGCAATAAAAGGAGACGAGATTAGAGTCAGGCAGATCTAGGTCTGAGTCCCGGCTCTAACATGACTTAAGCTTGAACAAAAGACATAATCTCCATGGGCCCAGTGTCCACATCTTAAAAATAGCACTACTACTGTGACAGATTGTGGTGAGGAGTCATAGAGATGCTGGGTGTAAAGCACTGAACACAGCACCTGACACTGAGGCCCTGCACGTGGGAAACATGTTGTGATATGATGTCTAATGATCAGTGAATGGTCTCCAAGGCTGTTGTGAATACATGAAACTGTGCTTTCCATAGACCTGCCCATAGCTGTGAGCTGTGAGCCCCCCCAGAAATTGTTCTGTGTCTGGGATTTTGCCTATCTCAGGAAACCACCAAAGGTTAGAATCCAACAATTTAAAACACATGATGCATGGCAGCATACCCTGACTACATGACTCCCTAACCCATTAAACTCTTAGAAGCTGAGTGAGCAAACCTAAGCACATACCACATAGTACTTATTACTCCAAGAAGCATTTATTGAGCACGAACTGGATGTAAGGCATTCTGCTTATTGCTTCTAGGAAAGCCAGGACTGATAAAGTACATTTGCTTTTCTCAAAGAACTATAATCTACTGAGGGAATTAAACATACAGTTATATGTAATGGTGACAGAAAAATGCAATCCAAAATAACAGATCCACAGAGCCCCTTCAGAAAGCACAGCCCTCCATGGGCCTTACACGGGCTCGTCAAGGACTGACACCCACGGGTTATGCCTCAGGCCCAGAAGTAAAGCACAGCAAAGAGGAGATACAAGCACTAACTCCTCTGGGTAGAGAAACTGACAACCCTCATCCCCCAACCCCAGCCCACCTTACTGGACTTTCTGCTCTCCGAGTGTGAGTGGGATATGGTACAGCTGCCAAATATTTGTGTTCTCCCACATGTGCCTTCCATCTCCTTGGACTCAGGAAGGCCCTGAGACATACAGCCAAACCTGTTTTCCTCTGTAGCCCTGCATCTTTCTGGATGTCTGGTAGAGCCCTCGTCCAGGACCCTGCAGCCCTTTGCAAACATGACCAAGATGTCTGCTTCCAACAAAGGAGGAGTCTGCACATTCTTTTGAAAGTCCAAGTGTCGTATGAGTTAATAAAGTAAAGGCTGAGAGTGACAAGGTCATTCAAGGGCATGGACAGGAATTATGGGACATATGGGCCCATTTGGACAGCTCAGCCAAGAAATGAGCAAATCCTGACTGATGGTGTCCCGTGGAGCCTCAGCTCCTTCCTATCAGCCTGCAAGGGAGTTGGCTCTTCTTTCTCCACTCCTGGTGAGGCTGCAAATGCCAGCCCCAATCTGGACAGAAGACACGCCTCGGTTAGCACCCAGGTTAGAAGAGGCAGTGAGCAGCTCCTCTCTGGCCTGCTGAGGCACTCACAGAGGGGGCCCAGGTTTAGAGAGCAGCATCTGGTGCCCTCTCATCATTCACACCTAGCTCCACATCCTCAGGATCTGCATCCACCAGCCTGGAAAACTCCTCCGATTACACAGCTGGTGGCCCTGTCAAGAAATGGAAGCATCTTCACCGGTTTCCCCCTCCAGTGCAGCATTCCCCAGCCAAGCCCCTCCCCCATCCCTGCAACACCTTCTACACACAGGCCAAAGATCCTTCTAAAGCAAAGTGCTGATAGCTTCACTCCCCTGCTTTGAAAGCTCCCATTTCTCTGCCAATAGCCAAACTCCCTGGTTCAGGTACAATGCACTTCATAACCTGCCCTCACCCCACTTTCCAGCTGTCTCTTGCCATTTTCCCCCTTTCTCTCTATGCTGTGGCTTTCATGCTGAATTCCCTCCAGTCCCACAAGAACGTGATTCATTCTCTCTCTGTCTCTCTTTCTCAATCCTTGTGCAAATGCTTTCCTTGATGTGACCCATTCCGCAGCTATAACCCCTCATCCTCCTGCTCAGCAGAACTCTTTTGAGTCCAAATTTAAATGTCATTTCCTCCTAGAAGCTGTCTTTATCTGGTCCCACCTCCAAAGACTAAGTGAGGTATCCCTCTTTGCTTTTCCAAAGCACCCTCTGCTTCTCATAGATTATCATGCATTACATTGTATACTTGCTATTGATTTATCTGTATCCATTATCACCCCCCGCTTCCCACATACACACTATATGTTGAGCTCCTTGGAAGCAAGACTCTTCTAGTCACCATTATAGGCACATCCCTTAACCTAGCATAGTGCTTGAAACATAAGTACATAATGTATAAATAACTATTGAATGATAGGAAAGTGAACCAGCATCAACAGTGAGGAAAAGACTTTCCTGTAACTAAGGTAAACTTTGGACCAAGAAGAGATCTAATAAAACATCCAATTCAACCCTCTTTCCTTTAAAGGTAGGGAATGGAGCCCACAGAAGTTAAGTGATTGCCTGGTTGACAATTAGAATCCCAGCCTGAGTAAAACCTAGGTCCCTAAATTCCCCAGCAAGACCTCATAAACACAAAAAAATTCAAGAATCTACCACGAAGGGGATAATTTCTTCTTTTGGGATCCTTAAGACTCTAGCCTCGAATCAGACTAAAATTCAACAGCACAACGGTGGTGTTCTCTCCAGACGAAACCCCAGCTTTAACCTCTTCTGCTGGGTACATCATATTAGTAGAGACCCACTCTAAGGATTCACACTGTTCTTTCAAGTTCTTATTCTGTGTTGAAAGGATGGACATGGACAACCAGACTTAGTCCATTGCAGTACTCTCAAAATCCCTTTATGGTTTAGCATAATAAAGAGCAAAGAGAGAAATCTTGGGCTGTCCTGTCTGAGTTCTATTGCTTATTTATTGAGTAATTTATGACAAGTTGATATATGATAATATTATTATCTGTAGGACATTAACTGACATAAATTCATAATGCTACATTTGCTTCCTGTGGAGATTTATTTTAACGGCATATTATAATCCAAATTGCTTTATTTGGTGAAATTGAGTGGATTGGATTTTACAAATATTCCATCTGGAAGCTGAACTCAACTCCCAGTGTCCTTCCATGCTGCCATGACATGAGAGCAGACAGGAACAATCAGAGGCCCTTGGTTGCTCGGCACCAGCTGGCTGAGGAGTCCCCCCAAGAATGAATGACACTATGTTGCCCTTTGGGTTTAGTAGAAGGTCCTCAGTGATTGCCCTTAATAAGGTTACCCAGGATCCCACTGAGCCTAGTTCCTGGTCTCTGGTACTGACAAGAATGAGAGTTAAAATGTATCATGAACTTTTTTAAAAATCTAAGTTTCCCTGTTCAAAATAATCTCCCTTTGAGGCTTTTCCTGAGTTCTAAAAGAATCTGATTTCCACTCCCTGATAGAGGCTTTCCTGGCTCCTTGGTGAGGGGCAGCAGCACAGTCCGCTCCCCTGGGCTGAGTTCCAGGTAAGCAAAAGTCCTTGGCTTCCATCATCTAAACACAGTCACTCAGAACAGCTTCCCCCAGGAGACAGCAATGCTGGAAGCTCTTAGATATGTCCTGCTCCTCAGCGTAGGAAGAAACAGAGCAACTTTGCCTCCAGAAATATCCCGAAAACACCAGATGTTTGAGCGGGTAATATCATATTCAAGGAACGGTCTATTTAGAGAAAGAATCTGCAACCAATTCATCAGTGACATAAATGTGTCTTATGGAGAAAACAATAGAATTATTGCTCTCTGGGGGAAAAAATGATAAATAAACAAATAAGTTTGATATGAGGCTAAGAAACATAACCATTGTTCCACTTTCTTCTCCTTTATTTAAGTTAACAATTCTATATTCTTGGATAGGGTAGTCTAAACTAATTTCTTTAAAAATGGTTTTTAAACTAAAGGAATAGCATACTTTTAACATCTAGAATAGGATTCAGTTACAGATGATGCAATTCTCCATTACCAAAGATATCCCCTAGGAGACCCTACTAGCCATTTCATCTCCTCACATGTTCTGCTGGGGTGGCTCTCAAAGGACTCTGAGCCCACTCCCTAGCTGCTTCTATAGCTACTTCCACATTGAGGCAGCTCCTTCCATACTGCTCTCCATCCAAAGGCCTGGGTTGGATAGAAGACACGCTGGTTTTCTGCTTCCATGAACATGACTTTTTCTAAGGACACCTTTATTGTATCAAGCAAATGCACCTATCCTCTGAAATGCTCTTTTTTAAAAAACTAAAACGAGGTGTCGCCAGAGCACTGATACATTCTCACTTAAAACATTGCAGAGGTCATCTTTCCTTAAAGGAATTTTTCTCTTACAACAAAAAAACAGACGTTTCTTTCATCCTGATTCCCAACTCTGTTCTTACTGGTTTGATACGGAGGAGGCTTTTGAGCAATTGCCAGCAAGGGACTTCTAAAAACTAGATTGCTTGTTTATATGCTGGTCTCTTCTGTAATAGGGACAGGGTCCTGTTCATCTTTGTACACTAAACCTGTGACACAATTCCAGAGTCTTCATAGTTGCTCAACAAATGCTGTGGATTATTGACTGAATGACTATACTGAATAAGAAAAAAGACAGCCACAGAGATCCTCATAATGTTTGGATGAGAACAACGTTTAGATAAGCAAGTTGCCATTCACCCCCAGACTCCCACCCAAAGGAGAAAACACTTTTACAACAGCCTGGCTTCTGAATGAGCTAACTTCCATGAGAAGTTATTTCACTACTTAGGGCCCACCCCCTTGCTCTGGAAAATCCAACTGTTTATATAGAACTGAAAATAGCTTCCCTGAAATTTCCTTTTGATTCACTACAAATTACACTTGAAATCCACACTTTAAGATCATCTTGGAGGCTCTGCTTGGCTTTTGACCTTAGCAGTGGAACACCACCTTCCTTGCATACTCTAAGAACTTGGACCTTGTAAAAGAACTTCGAGAAGGGAAACTAGGTAACAAGATCTTCAAATATATCTCCCCAATCTGGGAGGAACAAAATGAAGCTGGTGGAAACTCCATTGCTCAGGCGAGAGAGTCACCTGCATTGCAAGGGCCATGACAAAAGGACATTCCTTTTCATTCTGAGTCTTGATGTGGCTAAAGTCTTACCACGTTCTTTAAAAACATTTGGCCATTCATCTATTCTTAGGTATCTTTTGCATGCCTACTAAATGCCAGGCACTGTGGTCACTACTGGACGTACAGAAACTGAAGACATAGTCAAGGCTCTCAAGAAACTCACCTTCTAGTTTTAAAGAAGTAAACCAATATATATATAACTCTGTAACATATACTCTGATGTCATGGACTCAGAGTTCTAGAGAAATTCAACCAAAGAAACCCTAAGTCAGTCAGAAAAGATCATGGAAGTCTTCCCCAAATTGGAAATTCTTGACATGATTCACTGGATGACAGAGTAAAACTTAGCCAGCCAAAGAAAAGGAAGGGTATTTGAAGCAAAAAGATTTGCCTGCATAACAGCATGGAGAATAGAGACTAAACAATGTTCAGGCTTACAAATGGCTTAACATACTTGGAATATGGGTTGAAATAAGGAATTGACAAAGAAGTAAAGCTGGATGCACGTGCCAGGACCGGATCATGAAAGAATTAATATGCCACACTAAGGACTTTAGCTTTTATCCTTTAGAACAGAGAGCCCTTGAAAACTTTTGAAGGGGAAGTAGCAATATGATATTTGCATTTTGGAAAGATCACTCTAGAGGCACAGTAAAAAGTGGACTGAAGGGGAAAAGAGTAAGCCAAGGAGAAAGAAGGAGATAGTTTGGATGATCTAGGATAGAAGGAAGAGAGCAACAGTGCGAACAGAGAGGAAGGGTCTGATTTGAAATACACTGAGGAAGTAGAATCAACAGGACACAGTAGCCCTGTGGACATGGGTTGAGCAGAAAGGATGAGTCTAGGGTGATTCCAAGATTTCTAGGTCACGTGACCAATAGAAAGAGAAACATTCACTAAGCTGCTTTTCTCAGTGTTGTATGTGGACCACAATCATCAGAATCACTAGAGGTGTCTGCAAATAATATCGATTCCTCACTCCATCCTAGACTTAATGAGTCAGAATCTATGCATGATGAAATTTGATGCACACACAAAGTAAGAACTGCAGGAAGAGGAGCAGGTGAGAGAGGAAGAAAGGTAATGAGCTTAGTTTAAAACCTGGGTTTTTTTAGAAGCCAACGGAACATCCACAAGGACGGGTTCTGTGAGCAATGGGTAATATAGGACTTCAGCTCAGGGGAAAGAAAAAGTCTAAAGTTGTTTTCTTTAGGAGTCAACAGCTTTTAGTGGTAGGTAAGATACAGGTGGTTTTTACGGAAAATCACCCTGGAAGGTATAGAAGGGAAGCAACAAAAAAAGGCCTGAGAGTAAGCCTGGGGACATGAAGATGTTGGATATTGTCAGAGGAAAAGTAGCCCACAAGGAAACATGGCAGGTAATAGTACAAAAAGTACTGGGTTCAGCCTGGCTTTTACTCAACTAGGAGAGAGAGCTGCACAGATAACAGTAAGCATAGCTTTTCTGATGATTCTAATCCATTACATCTCTAAAGAGGGAAGGAGAGTATGTCAGATTGCTACCATTTAAATCTGTAGTGAGAGGTTTCATAATGCCTTAGCCATGAGTTGCTCAGGTTATTTTCTACCTAATTACTCCCCCAAACAAGACGACTTTTGTCACTAGAAAGGAATGCACAGTAGCCATTGGTGTGGTTGCATGCGCACAAGCTTTATGAACACCTCTTAGATCCCAACTTAGTGCAGGAATGTGGGGATGAGTGACAGGAGAAGCAGGATGATATAATTATTTCTCACATGTTCTCGATGACAGCAGAGGGTCAGAGTAGTCACAGGGTTCTGGGCTCCAAAAGATATAGGCCAGCCTCCAACTGCATTAAGAGTGAACGGCAACAAGAAATTTTTCAAAGATAGGCATTGGGAACTAATCCTTCAAATCTATTCAAGGTAACTTCTCCACTTCAAGCTGGGCAACGTGGCTCCATACAGTCCCTCAGGAACAAGGATAGAGAGGATTTAATCACTTTCCTACACCTCAAATGCATTCAATTCAAATATTTCAGACATTTAAACTAACCCGATCTATGGAGACTTCAACAGCAAACCAGTACTCTGGCGTTATTATCATCCAAAACATCTTTTTCCTCATAATCAATAAAACTCATTATATTTGAACATTCAGACAATTCCCATATCACTTGATGATAAGTGATCCATCCCATAGCCATCACTTCAAAACAATTTATTTACAGCTATCAGAACTACTAATGACCTTCTTAAACCATCCTTCGTGGAAGCACCTTTAAGGTTTCTGTGGTGGGCAAACAAGTTCTCAAGGGGTTTTTCTAGTATAATCCCAGAGAACAGGAAACAGCTGATTGGTACAGCTAGATAGAGACTGTAGAAAGTCAGTGGTTACAGCACGTCCAGTATCTTGACTAATATTCACCAAGAGTCAGAAAGGTAGAAAGCTAAGCAGCATTGACGATTCTGATCCCAACCTACCTAATGGTTTATCAAACAGTTTATTCAAGTCTCTCAGCATTACCTCTCTGCCTCGGTTTCCTCATCAATAAAATATGTGTAATAAATTTACCTACTTTGTATGGTTGTTGAGACGGTTAAATAAGGTAATCTATATAAACACTTAGTAAGTGCTCTGTAAGGTTTGATCTTATTATTTTCATTGTTAAAATCAAAACAGCACCATTTTCATCAGCAAATCAGGTGGATTAAAAAAATTACTTTAAGGAAAAAAATCCTCATCATAAATAAGGCTTTTTTATTTTTTTTTATCAAAGACTCTTAAACACATGCTTCTAAAGTCCAAATGCAGCCTATTTAATGAGCTACCACACTTTATCTCTTCAGCAATACTTGAATTTTAGCCTAAACAGATGCCACAGATTCCACTGGGTGCGCCAGTTTGTTGTAGAGAAGAGCAAGGGCTTTTACAAAAATATAAATCCTGGTTCCCTTAATTTCCAGCTTTAAAATATTGAGAAATGTTCTTAACTCTGAGATCCATTTCCTCATTCATGGAAAGGAGACCATATCACTAACTTGGAAGGATTAAAAATGAGATAATATGAGGCTGGCCCCATGGCCCAGTGGTTAAAATTCCATGTGCTCAGCTTCAGTGGCACAGGTTTGAGGGTTCGGATCCCAGGCATGGACCTATGCTACTCATCACCTGTGCTGTGGTGGCAACCCTCAAACAAAATAGAGGAAGATTGGCACAGATGTTAGCTCAGAGACAATCTTCCTTGGGGCAGGGGGTGGGGGGGGTAAGAAATAATATAATAGTTTTCAATTAATGTATTTCTCTTCCTCTCTCAGAAGAAAGACCAAAACTTGTCACAAAGGTTGGGTGGAACAATTGGGAGAGGTGAGGACTGTGGCAATCTAGAGAGTATGTGCCCTCTCTAAAGTGAGCAGTGGCAACAGTGTGGTTTACCCCAATTGTCCCTATACAAGAATACACGTACAGTGTAGCCAGAGCTAGATTTTTGAAGATAAGCCAGAAATGACATTTGTATGTAAAATATTCTGAATTCTAAAAATTGGCATCAAGTTCTATTAAAAACAAACAAACACTCTAGGCCAAATAAAAATCCTTTGTGCCAAATTCAGTCCGTGGGCCATCAAGTTGCAACTTCTGATTTATAAATCATCATTATGATCACCAGATGGCCAACCCTGGCAGAATCTCTGAAGTAGCCACTAACGTGAACCCTTTCTCTCTTACCACACATAACTAGCTTTGTTCTCCTTCCCCTCATGTTCCACCAAGACTAACAAGATAATGTTAAAGAGAACTGGAAAGGGCATTTCAAAGAAGTAAACTTGTCTAGACTAATTACCTCCAGGCAAGTTTTTTTTAAACTTTACCCAGGATCTACTCAAATGCTTTCTTTGACAAATCCTGGCCCCCCTGGACTTCTGACGCAGGGGCAAAGGACAAAAGAGGCAGTCTGTCTCCATTCAGGAGCTCCCTTCCCCCAGCATGCCAGCTGACCTTGACAAGAAGGCTAGTGGAAAGCGGCTGGCTTTCAAGCCCACTGACAGTTGGAAGCACAGGTGCAGCCCAGAGCCCTGGCAGGATTCGGCCAGGCGCTCCTGTGACAAGCCCAAGCCTGAGGGGGAGACTCCCCTGACAGTCTGAGCAGGAGGCTGAATCTGTCACTGTCTGGCTGGAGCGGCTGTCTGCGACAAGTGCTGACACCGGATGCCTGAATAGGGGCTCAGTCAAACAGGCGTGTGTTACAGAGAACTCCCCCAACTCATATTTCACAGTGATCAGAGGTGCTGAGGCAGAGACTCGAAGTGGCTCATCACTAGAGCATTAGCCATGCTGGTTATCACACAGGGACAGCTGGGCTGAAGCCAGAGAAGCCCTCTTTGGAGACAACAAATGTTCAGTGCCCTGGGGGTGGTGAGGATGGGGCCACCAGGCCTCTCCATCCCCTCCGAATCCCCATCCCCCATATATCAATGCATGGCACTCCAACACCCCCATGAGGCCTTGAAAGGATAGAGCACAAGGAGGCTGCTGGGCTGGGAGGAAGGCACACACTTGGAGGTAATGAGAGCCTGGGAGCTGAGCCCTGCTATGGTCACTTCAGACCCAGGCCCTGGCCTTTTGTTTTCACAGTCTCTCCTGAGTGGAAGCACTGAGAGCTCTTTGAGACTTAGCCTTCTAAAGAAAGGGGTTTTATTTTTCTTTCATCAATGCTGCTCCACAACACGCTCTACGATGCTTGAGTCTGTGCTCAATCAGTCTGATGGAATGGAAAGACAAATGAAAGAGGCAGAGGAAATGCCGTCAAATTTAATTTTTTAATTAAATTTTTATCTTAGGAGTTTCACAAAGAAACGTGTTCTCTCCCCCATTCTTTCTAATTATATTGGCATGGCAATCAAGGATGGTGATTATTTCCAAGCATGTCACCCATTAACTAAGATGCCTCGACAACCTGCTTCAAAGCCTGTCCCGCATTGTTAGTGACTTACTTCCTTTGGGAAATTTGAGAATCAAATTTAAAATAATAAGCAAAATATGAAATCTTTCTCAGAGTAACCATCACTCTTTTGAATTCAGAAGCCAAATGGCTTTGATGTGACCAGCAGATCTGCAGTTGTACAGTTACAAATCAGACAACAGAAAGAATGAGATAATCGCTAGGATTCCCACAAGTATCCAGGTCTCATCCATTCAGTGACAGTAATAATATTAAGAATAAACACTTCCTTTATGGGTCAGTTGGCATGTAAGAACCCTTCTTCTAAGCATTTTAACTGGACATTACCGAATCCTCACAATAACCAATGCGTTAGGAATATTATTATCCCAGCATCACAGGAGAGGAAATGAAGGCCCAGGAGGCTTGATTAAATTGTTCAAGTCATACAGCTTGAAAGAGGCAGAGTGGGGTTACAAGCAAACAGCGCCTTCCACATCGTACTAAAAATGTTTATTGATTAGAGTTGCTAAGGAGTGGTGGTGAAAAAACTAAATTTAGAGTCAAAACACCTTGATTTAGCCTTAATATATAAATAACACCTACCAATTTTAATGAGGAAAAAGATGACTACTCCAACAGAAAAATAAGCAAAATGCAGGAAATTCACATAAAATTTTGACAAGTAACTGAAAAAAATATAAAATCTCACTAGTATTCAGATACTTGAAAATTGCAATGACATGACATGCTATCTTTTGCCTATCAAACTGACAAATATCTCTTAAAACTGTAATATCCATTGTGGGTAAGAGTGGGTAAGAGCCACTACTGGAAAAAGTGTTGATTTATATAACATTTTTCTGGGGCAAGCTGATAATATATGTCAAAATCCTGAAAATAGTTTATGTCTTCTCTGGTAGTTTTAAAACACAGCTATAAATTCTTTGACACTCCTTCCATTGAGAGGTAGGGGTCTATATACTCTCTTCTTTGAATCGGGGCCGGATTGTGACTGCTTCAACCAATAGAGCACAGCAAAAGTGGCATCAGGTGACCCCCAAGCCTAGTTCATAAAGCTCATATACATCTGCCTTGTACCACTGAAACACTCTTGGAGCCCTGGGCCAAGTCATAAAAGTGCTACTACACTGAGATCACCAGGCTGGAGAGGCCACATGTAGGAAGAGGAGTCAACAGTGCTGGCTGAGCCCAGCCTTTGAGTCTCCCAGCTGAGATCCCAGACATCATGGAGCAGAGAACAACCATGCCTGCTGTGTCGTTTCCGGACTCCTAACCTACAGCATCCACGAGCATAACAAAATGGTGGTGGTTTAATGCAGCTAAGTTCTGGGCTGGTTTGTTACACAGTGATAGATAACTGGAACAACCTCTTATGTAGTAATTATTCTTCTGAAACTATTCTAAGGGAATAATTGGAGACATGCACAAGAATTACATACAAAGATTTTTATGGCATCGTTGTTTAAAATAGGGGAAAATGGAAAACATACAGTTGAACAATAAGGGCTTTCTTCAGCCACATAATGAAATGTGGCGATTAAAAATCAGGTTTGGAAAACTATTTAATAATAAGAAAAAGCCGTCATAACATTGTTTAAAGAAGAGTTTTAAAATAACATAGAAAGCAGTTCATTTTTGTAGGAAAAAAACAAACATATACATACATATTAAAATTGGATGAAAATACTCCAAAATTTAAATAGTTGTGACATCATGGGTGATTTTTATTTTCTTCTTGATGATTTTCTGTATTTCTAAAATTCATAACAGTAGTAGACATGCAAATAATTGAATCCATGTAACTTTTAAGAAATCTTATTGAAGACCTGAGTTCAAATTCGAGCAACTTCTATCGTATTGTCTTTAGAAAGATTCTAAACTTTAATTTCCTCATCTATAAAACCAAGATAACAACATCTACCTCAAAGGATTTTTATGAGGTTAAACTATACAATAACTAAGTTCCTGGTATGGACCCATGTACCCAGTAGGCATTCAATAAACACTTTTTAATTCAATGATATGCACTTTGTCCAACTTTTCAAACACAACCAGAACGAGCATTTGAAATAAATATCCTTAGCCCCCAAGTGAATAAAGAAGATTAAGGTTTGGCCTCATGTTTCACCACTCATCCAAAACAAGTGGGATTCGGCAAAACTGCAAACCACTCTGTGTCTTGCTGCCACATGTTGACCTTATTTCTTACCACTGGTGCAAGCACCACACTTTCCTGCTATGCCAAGTAGATGGCAAGCAAATCCTTGGGCTGAAATGAAGAGGCTGGGCAGTAGATTTTCCTTTCTGGATGTGGAAGCCTCTTTGGCTGTTAATTGTATCTGATCCCACCATGACAGTGAAGAAAGTCTTAGACCCAAAGCCTTTCAATGAGCTATAAAGAACCACTCCTCTTGTCTTCCTGGTTTATCTTCTAGTCCTCATTCCCATGCCACATTGTTATGACTTTGTTAAATTAACATTTGTTAAGTAGAACCCCAGGATGCGAGATGGTGAGTCTAGGTTCAACAAAAGACCACAAGGGAAATAAACAGAGAAGTTTATTACTCACAGGTCCTGGAGGATGTACACAGCACACGCCTGGAGGTGCCACATCAGGAGGTCAAGGCAGGGTGCAGGACGAGAGAGTGACAGGACTGATGGCACATGCCTTTATTAGGGACCATGGGTGAAGTGCTTTGGGGTTCCCAGGCTAAGGCCAGATTGATCAATTCAAACCAAAAAGCATAGGGTTTTGGTAAGCTCCAAGGGGTTCTTATCTAAGGGGCACAGAGGGGAGCCCTGGGGAGACTGTTGCTCCCAAGGGCTGCTGGGGAAGTTATATCAGGAACTTGCATTTGCTGTGACTCTGCAGGCTGTTCTCTATGGGCTGTTACCCAGGCACGTGATCGCAGGATGGGCTAGTGTCAATTCAAGGCCCCTGCAGGCCACAGGCCACCTGACCACACAAAACAGATGCTGAAGCAGCAGTATCATGGAGCACTTTAGCTAAATTCTTGATAGACATGCACATTCTTGATAATAGCTAATAACAACAGGAGCTAACCTCTATTGAGGACCCTCGGTGCCAGGCACTATGCTCAGCACTCTACTTCTACCAGCTCACTTAATCCTCACTGTAGCACTACAATGCAGGTACTATTATCCCTCTTTCTCATGTGAGGAATCAGAAACACAGAGGAGTTAAGTAACTTACCTAAAGTTATATAGCTAGAAGGCAAGGATGTGAACCTAGTAAGGCAAGCTTCAAGGCACATATTCTTTATCTCTCATCTACACTGCTCTATATAATTAATACGATCACTGTATCCATTATACAAAACTTGGCATGGGAGGAAGACCACCAGCCTGCTTTTCAGTGGTCTTATCGTCAGGATGACACAACCCTACAGCCTAAGCCAAATGCTGCTCATTCAGTAACAGTGCTATAAATAGAGAAAAAGAATAACCACTCTTCTACCCTGAGGCCTGGTTTACCATCCCTCCACTCCCCTGTGCCCCTACCTTTTATAGGATCCAAAGCTTCTTGGAGGTGTCCCATTAGTGTCTGTGTCCTCTGGGCCTGATGCACCCCCTAGCCCATCCCAGGAGCTTCATAATGACTTATTCAGCTGAATTGAAGAGGGTCTGCCCAAGTCAGCAGTTCCTACCTAATTCCTGCCTCCCAAGAGTTTCTCTTTGGAAGAAACACATGCACACAAACACAAAATGTTGTTGAATAAATGCTGATCCATCTAGTGCAGAGTGGTCTGGGTCTGGAGTTAATGCCTTAGGAAACCCTAACACCTGACCTTTAGGATTGAGTGCAGACTGATAAATGACATCCCTAATCCCACCTGGGCTTTGAGCCAATCAGGTTTAAATTGGGAATAAGGAAAGAGTAAGGCAGAAGGAATCTAAATACAGTAATATTTTACTGGTTAAGCAGGTATTGGAGAATGCAGTTTATCTTTGTGGGTCAGTAGGCTTCACAACACTGAATTCCACAGTTAGACAGACTTACACACTCAGTTCTAGGAAGTGCTGCAGCAGGACGGGACTTCCTCTGGTAGGAGAACTTGGGCACTTTACGAGCATGTCTTCCCCTAAAGAGAAAAGAAAGAATATATTGTCCCTGCCCATTATCTTCTTCCAAGTCACCAGTAAAATAAAATCCCTCTTTGTCCCTTGAGGAGGAGTGATTGAGGGCGGAAAAAGGACATAGAAGATTGGCCCTCTACCTGCTGTGACTCTTGGATAAATGAGAACCTGGACGCCATGAAGAGAAAGCTCTGGAGGGACTGAGAACAGCAGATAGATTTCATCATTGGGTTGAACACTTAGTTACCACAAATTACTTACATTCCTATTGCTCTCCTATCTGTAAAATGTATACATGTTGCATTTAACATCAATAATTAAAATGTTTCTGTTTTAAGTTTGTGCTGCGAACTCAGAACAACTAAGTATTACATAAACAAAGTTCTCTAAAAATTCAGCCTAACCCTGAACTAGGCTGTAAAGCTCCTCAAAAATACTGATTCTTTTATTTCATTGTATTCCCTAGAATACTACACATACAGTAATTTATTTACAAATGCTTCCCATCAATGGGTACATGAAGGAAGAAACAGTAAAGAAAAAACAATTTCATTGGCTATTCAACTTGTAATTTGGGGAGGAAGAAAATATAGGGCAACAAACAGGCTGTGTTCTAATCATTCATTCATATGTCCGTTTGGGGTGACAGGAAAGGATTTTCCCAGAGAAGGTCTACGAGGCAGAGCTTTGACAACAGAAAAACTAGAATTAAGATTTATCTAAGTTTCAGATGAAAGTTCTATTATCTTACCCCACAAAGAATACTCTGGCATTTCATTTGTAGACCTAGGATGGGTCACTAAATGTAAAGAGTAGAGGCTAGGGGAATGGGAATGGGGGCCGGAATGTGCGAGAGAGAGGCAGAGCACCATGAGTCTGGAGACCACGAGAGTACTCCAGGGTTTTTACCTCTCCTTCCTTCCACTCTTGCTACTTTAGTCAGCTCTCCTGCTCCAAATCAGGTCCTACCCATCAATAAAGACAAGTGGGAAGCCAGAGAAGGAGGCTCCAGGTGGGAGGAGAGAAATCCAGAAAGGGAAAGGAGAGGGGAAGGAAAGAGACAGGGGAAGCACCGTAGCCCAGTGAAGGGAAGGAGGGTCCTGCAGCCAGCCCTGGCTAGGGAGCTCTTTCCTGGTTCTAGGTAATCTCTGTAAGCATCTTTGCCGTAGACAGGTTTGTTGTAAGCATTTTTGCTAATTGGCTATAAAGCAATTTTGCCATAAAAGATAAAATAACAAAAAACAAAATAAAAGATGGACATTAAAAAAGACATAATGAAACATGTGGTACATATCTGGACTACACTTAAATGTTCTATCACATGCCCAGCCCTTATATTTCACCAAATCATCTAAGCCAGATTCTATACCACATACCAAAATTCTGTCCACATCATGTTCTCCACTATCAAGCAGCAAAAAATTTTCACCAATTTCAAGAAACTTAACTCATCAGAATCATGTAACCATTTCTTTTTTCAGAGGGAGGGGGATAAGAGGAGCTTGACTCTTCTTTTGCCTCCAACTTCTAATATTGCATGATAAATTTGTTAAAGACGGCATTAGAGAACAAACCATTAGCTAGAGAATCGATAATTAATGGTCTCAAAGACTCTTATGAATGGCTAGCTGCCTCTTTTATATTTGCCATAGCTCGGAAACTTTTGGTTTTGACAGGTGGGAGGGATGACTGTGCTCATTGAAGGATCTGCACACTGATATGTTATCATTTTCTAGTATAGTATGCAGTCTGGCTTTAAACTCTTGTTTCACACTTCCACTAAGTTTGATCACAGTATTTTTCTAGTTGAAGCTAAATTGTCAAACCAAACTGTCAACCAGTTATTTTCTCTTTTATGGCAAAATTGCCTTTTGGCCAATTAGTTATGAGGCAAAAATGCTTGCAGCAAAAATGTCTACGACAAAGATGCTTATGGCAAAAACACCAGACATGGTCTTTCTTAGGTGAGATACAGTTATGGAGCAAACAGGGCTGAAATAAACCTATTCAAACCAATATGGATTGTCGCATGTTAGATATTTGATGTCATAACTAAAAGCAGACTGGAGAGAGTCAGTTCCAAAGCCATCTTTATCACTCACGACCGGGGAGACCCTGGGAAAACTACTTAACCTATGCCTGATATACAGTAATACTTATTTACTCCCTGCCAAGCAGAGTTCTAAGCACCTTACATATATCATCTCACCTAATTATCAAAAAAATATTCTTAGGAAACAGAGGCCCAGAGAAGCTAAGCATTGTGAACACTCATGCCCCAGATCTCCCTTCACTGAAGGACCTGTCGCCCCAGCTGCTGGCAGACAGCCTTCCACTTCTGGACACTCAAGGATGCCTCAGAACAGAACTGCCTTGTCCAAAGTCACTTGCCCTCCAGGAGTAACCCACCTCTGGTGTGAGGTATCTTTGCCCAGCTCAGGAGAATTCCATAGGGCCACTCTAGCTCCAGAGCTTCCCTCTACTGCACAGCTGCTGACTTGTCTCTGCCGAATCCTGCTTCTGTCCTCTCCCTCCCTCAGATGTTGGACCAAAAACAGTCCAGAATAAATGACCAACTCATCTCAGAGTCTACTTCCTGGAAAATCCAGCCTTGGACTCTAAGTAACTTGCTCAAGGACCCGAGGACTCATGGTGGGGATACAAACCCAAGCAGAATGTCACCAGAGCCTGAGCTCTTACATGCCCCATCCCACTATTTTCCACCATTAGCCATTACTACTTCATTACCCCATGACTCCTACCATAATCTACACATCCCCTCTTATCTAGGCCCTACTTTTCACTAGAAAGATGGCTCACTAAAGATTTTGCCTCCAAAGTGACACACAGAATTTTAAGTAAACAAGAGAAAGGCATGCAGCCCTCTATCCATGGGAATTAGATCTCATATTAAGAGAATCTCTCCTAATTCCACCTATCTCTCCTTTTACAACGTATTTTCAATGGCGTGCCAAGTCAGTGATGCAGAAAGAAGTTAAGATTTCCTGAGCCCTAGATGTGAAGATTAAAAGGAGAGAAACTAAAGTCCACATAGCCAGCTCCCCCGTTGGCTCTCCCAGCTGAAAACTGGGACCATTTCCAAATTTGGTGAGAGATTCTCCACTCAATCTAAAAAGCTAATTTTCTAAAAGATCATTTTCTATAATGCACAGGCTAAAACATTTTCCAAGTTAGTATTTTCTTCCACTCTGTTGGTATCTTCAATTTAAACAGTGAGCCCAATTTCCACAATATAGAAGGTTACAACTACCTGATGTTGATTTAAACAACTGTGAGTTCCCAAATATAAGACCTTGTTTAACTTTGTTTCTTTCTGTTTCTGCTGTGGGATCCATAGCCACCTCTTCTATTGTAACAGTATTTCACTTACAAACATGTCACACTATCTAAATTTAAACTAATTAGCAAGCCAGAGCACCTGATCCTCAGAGCATTATCCCGCTGCCGCAACCCCCAGCTCTGTTTCTCTCAGTTGTCAGAGCAAAGTCATTGCCAAAAACCATGACAAGAAACCTGGAAACTGGTCTTGACCATAGAAAAAACAGTCATGTCCTCACTATTTTCCAGCATCTGACTTTTTTTAAGGGTTTCATCTCTCATGAAAGGGTATACCAAGTTCCATGGCTGCCAAGGAGCCCTGGGATAAATCAATTTGGCACCTTTCATTCCACTTCCTGGTGTGTTGGTAATCAGGATGGGGCACTACTGCAAACCCCGTCCTGGACCTACTGCCGCTCTGTGAAGTAACAGTATTCAATCATCACGCATTGCATTTTCACCTTGCCTCTGACTGTTCTGGTCATGTCAGAGATGTAGCTTTGATGCAGACATTGCTTTGGAGAAAAGAGGAAAAAGTAGCAGAGATGAAGGAGAGGGATTAGCAGCTCAAAAGCTTTGAAAATCTTGATTTCACTGAAGTGAAAACATGTCTTATCTGCCTTCTTTAGACGTTGCTGTTCACATTAATTTCAGATGAAAAGTAAGTCAGTAGGTATCATTTTTTTTTTTCACGCCGGTGAAGTTTTTCTACAGGGAGCCTGTAAAGGAAAACTGTCTCTCCTAGTGCTCCTAGGCAAAGCATTGAAGTACAATTCCACCAAAATCAAAATGACAGCTCGAAGGCACCCCTAATCACCAGCTCGCTGCGTTCTTTCAGGACTTGAATACAACTGTCAATTATCAAGGTCTCTTTGTAACCAGACAAGTAACAATGAATGCAAGGTCTAAATCAAACCTGCCAAAAAAAAAAATCACTCCCTTTTCACATCTGATAGCAGACCCAAGATCCAATGGTAAACTAAGGTATTAGGAGAAGTTATCAAAGCAACCATAAAATAAATTATTAAAATGTGTTAGTAATTGTGTTTAACTCAGAATCATGTGGCCACACTCACCATATTTTCCAAACCAAAAATGAACACTTATCTCACACAAGCTATGACCATAAAAATTGCTTCAGTAACTCTCTATTGAGTTACTATGGAGCCAGGCACTGATCTCTGCACTGCCGATGAAGTAGTGAACAAAATAGGCAAGGTCCCTGCCCTCACGGAAGTTACATTCTAATAACAATTAGATATAAAATATAACATTCCATTATCATAAGCGCTATGAAGAAAATGATCACCATTGTCATATGTCTTCTATCTCCTTCACACCTAAATCACATCTAAATCATAAGAAAATGATGAAAAGGGTTGCAATTTAGACCAAGAAATACTTAGGAATTAAGAAATTCCACCATTCCCCTGGAAGCAGGGGCTGAGAAAATCTGAAGGGGCTCATTCTCTTTCCCACCATCTCCCTTCACTGACTGAAATGACAGAGCTGGTTGTCCATCCAGTCCAGTCTCCTTCAATGCCAAATCACATCTAAATCATTCTAGACTAGAGAGAATCTATTCCACTTTTAAATGTCTTCATGGCATTATAAGGAGATTGGGTTCTATTAGACAAGAAAAAAATGTCTTAATGAAATCATTTGGTCATGTCAATTAAAACGGAGCCCAGAGAGAATAATGAGAAAATGATTAGACAAGGAGAAATGGAGCTAAGTGTCTTCCTCCAAGCTTTCAAGACCAGTTATTTCTGTCAGGGGAAATAGTCAAAGAATCACATGACTTATAAGCCTTTGGAGGGAGCTCTTAATGGATAAAACATCGTTGTTAAATATGGTCTTCAAGCAGCTAGAAGGAAGCAGTAAGAAGGTATCTATGCTTTTGCTACCTTGATACCTAGTACTATTTCTCTGAATTCTCCTTTTAATGTCACCCCCTTTCCTGTTGGCGGCTGTGGCTTGCACTCAACGTAGAAGTAGGGTTCACAGGTTGGGATACTGTCTCACTTAGACGGTTTATTACTGGCGAGAATGAGGATGAAGGAAAAACTGATTTTTTTCTCCTTCTCTGTATATATATATATATATTCCCTAAGCATCTTCACCCATTCTTATGGTTTTATCCACCCTCAATGTCTAGTTCCAAATCCGGGCATCCAAGTACATTTTGTAGATGCCATACTAGTACTTAAAACTCACCAGGGCCAGCAGTGGGCTCAAGGGCTTCCCCATGCCCTGCATATTGATTCTCTTCACACACCCTATATCTCAATGAAGAGTACCAGGATTGTGCCCAAAGTTGCCCATCACTCAAGAAAACTATAACACAAATATGCAGTCATCTATAACAACATTTGACAACCATAAGAAGATGCTGCTGAGAGAAATTAAAGAAGACACAAATAAATGGAAAGTCATCCCATGTTCATGGATTGGAAGACTTAATATTGTTAAGATGTCCATACCTCCCAAAGTGATCTATGATTTAATACAATCCCTATCAAGGTGGCAGCCACAAAAAGGTGGAAAAGAGAATACATGAGAGGCCACATTATTAGAAAAGAATTTGAAAAAAAGCCTTAAAAGTCTAGGAGATTGACTGGATGAGAGGAAATAGGCAGGAGTAAAAAATGGCCACTGGACTTGACATGTGAGCCTCTCTAGTCCTTCCCTCCTGAGGTCTGAATTTGGGGAGGGTTGAGGTGTGGGAAGAGATTAAGAGAGTTGGTCTCTACAACTACTTCCTTGCCCCTGTCTCCATTTAAATGCATCTTCTTTAGGCACGCTATTTTTCTCTTTCATTTAAAATGACTTTGATTTCTGTTGTTGTCTTCCCAGCTGTCATCAGCTCTGCTCAACTGAAAATGTAGTAATCAATTCTCTTTTCTAAGTTATTTATAAATATATTGAAAAATGCAATCCTCAGAATTGATGTGTTTAACATGCACTTCCCTTCTCTCCACTCTTTAAACTGAAACCAATCTCCCATCAGTCACCACTCAATGAGCTGTTAAATATTCAAGGCTGCACCTTCTCCACTTAATGGGGAGAATGACAGAAAATGCCTTAAGAGGAAACTTCAGAATAATATGGAACATAGAGTGGGATGGGGAAGAAACTCCTCCCACCCCAAGGATGGAAGACATATGACTGCGTTGCGCTTCCAGTAGACAAACCAGCAGGATCTGTGCAAGTGATTTTGCATAAACAACAAAGAGCTCCCCAAGCATTTCTCTCAGAACATCAAGCAATATGTCCCAAAGCAGCCTTGACCAGGAGGAAAAAGCAAAATGCTATCAGCCAGGGGACACTTGAGTCTTTGCTTTCATGCAGTTTATTTCTTGTAAGTGACCTCTGCCGCTTTGGCTTTATGTGTGGGTATTCATCCTTTACAAACAAATACAATTGTGAGGCATTTTCCTCTGTGTATAGTTAGATAATGAATTCTTCCTGTTGCAAAGTGACCTCAAGAGCCCGGGACCTCATTTCATTTCAATTTGTGCCAATGAAACGCTTGACAAATTGCTCTTTTTAGAGTCATGTATAACTTTGGGTTTTAGTCCTAAGCATTGTCGCTCTTCCGACAAGGACAAATCGGGCTGTAGGATTTGTTCCCTATCCTTTGCAGTGCCAATGATTACAGCATCAGTTGGGTGGGATCAGCAGTGAGTATTTCTCAGTGATTCATTCACTTTGAGTACAATTATTACAAAATCACAAAGTCCTGGATGAGCTAAATTCACCGAATGGAGAGCAAAGCTTACTTTTAAATATATAAGCACACAAAGATGCACACACATGAAGAGTACTGTTTCAAGAGTATTCTTAGAATGTCAGCCATTCCTTATTCTCCAATACAAATAATTTCACATTTCTAGTTAGAGTTTTTGTTCTATGGCAAACCTAAACTGAACAATGTTTCTGCTGGTGTTCTTGGCAAACACTGAAGGTCTCGGATAGAATTCTGTCATCTGTTCTGAACACAGATGATAAACCAAATTTGTACATTGTTGATCTAAAACCCAAGTCTTTAACCTGAGCATAATGAAATCACGTTAGGAGACATGCCTGTCCAAACACCTCAGTAACTATGCCAGGGCTGCTTGGAATAGTTGCCATTTGTTCATCTCTTCTTAGTCTGAAATTATTTGAGCTTCACCTGTTCCCATCTCAAATTATCCTATAATTGTTTTTCACATTATAGAGTTATACCAGAAGTAGCAACTGTACCAACTGGCACCCAGACATCAGGAACATGGATTGGCTCTCCCTTTTTCCTCACCTCATATGCTCTGATCAGTGCTTATAGAATTATTTAAGAAAAGTTTGCCTTAAATCCACAAATTTACTAAAGAGGTCATCTAGTCCACTCTTCAATCTGAAGTGTTCCTCAAAGTCACAAAACTTAACTTTTAAAAACTGCCAAGTTGTTTGTTTAGAAAATATGCCAGCATGATTTGCTTCTTGCTTTCCGAGGGGGAATATCAAAATCACATAATAATCATTATGCACTATTTTAAAGACTTTTTTCTAAATTATTCAAAAATTATAAGCTACTTTCAAACTTCCCAAAATTGACTTGGAAAAAAAATCTCACACATTTTCCTTAGCTGGTTTTGAATTCCTGCTATCCCAGGTTCTAAATCAAAAGATATTAATGCCTACTCTGTTTTCTTTTTTTTTTTTTAGGGGAAGATTAGCCCTGAGCTAACTGCGGCCAATCCTCCTCTTTTTGCTGAAGAAGACTAGCCCTGAGCTAATATCCATGCCCATCTTCCTCTACTTTATATGTGGGACGCCTACCACAGCATGGCTTTGCCAAGCAGTGCCATGTCCGCACCCGGGATCCAAACCGGCAAACCCCAGGCTGCCAAAGCGGAACGTGCGCACTTAACCACTGCGCCACCGGGCCGGCCCCTACTCTGTTTTCTTAATAAAAGATTGTTTAAGAATTAATTTGTGAGCATCTTCCCAGATAGGAAAAAATCTTTTAAAATCTTGTAGAAAATGATCTCTCTAATTGTATGTTTATTATGTGTACTCCTTTTAACTGATGGTTGAAGTCTTCAGAGGGCCAGGAAATGACAAGAATAATTGGTATGGTATCAGCAATCCTCCTTCTTGACACCTTCAAGTCCTGTGACCTGAGGAAGACATGTGGCCTCTCTGAACTTGGTTTTCCTCATCTTTAAACATGGGAATAACTGGACTTCATTTCCAACAGTATAGTGGAGCAGATACTGTGAACGGCCCTCCCACTGACAATAACCAAAAGTACTAAATAATACGTGAAAAACATTGTTTAAAATTCATCACTGCCCTGGCAAGAAAATAAGGACTCTTCAGAGCAGAAAAAAAAAAAGTCAAGCTGAAATCCAGAGCTCTGAGGGAGGTTTTCATTCTGAGGTCATCAAATTAACCCAGTGACCTTGAGCCTCAGTTTTGAAAGGGGGGTGGGGGGAATAAGCCTAGAGCTGTCTACAGTCTAATAGGAGACACTTGCACAAGCTTGGATTTCAAAGGCCTATGTAAGAGTGAAATAGAAACAAATGTTCCATTCAGAAGTGGACAGAAAAGAAACTTAATATTTCCCAACCTGAGCATTGGTCTCATCTGTATTTCATCATCACAACCAGCCACTGTGCATGCTTCTAGCACTACCTTTGTGATCCAGAAAACATCAACCTAATTACTTAACTTCCTAGATTAGTAGTGTCACCAAACATCTATCAAAAACAAACACGAACTCTATGTGGAGGAATGCACATTTTTCTCAACTACAAAAATCCCATCAAATAACTTTCTTAGGAATATAAGCTCACAGTCCACAGAACTGTACCATAAAACACACAGAGAAACAAGAGCCAGAAGAAACAACAGACTATAGAGTCAGACATATAAATATTTTATACACTGAAATTATCAAATTCAGATTACAAAATAAGTATATTTAATGTATTTAAAGATTGGAAAGAGAGTACTTAAAATATAAGAAGAAAATAATATAAAATAGATGAAGAAAAATTGAAAAAATAAAACTTTAAGAAATAAAAAATATAATAATTGAAATTTTGAAATCCATGCATGAGATCGATGGTAGATTAGACATGGCTAAAGAGAGACTTGCAAACTAGAAGATAGATTTGAAGATATCCAAAGTGCAGCACAAAATGTCAAAATTAGGGCCGGCCCGGTGATACAGCGGTTAAGTTCACACATTCCGCTTCTCAGCAACCCAGGGTTCGTTGGTTCAGATCCTGGGTGCAGACATGGCAACACTTCACAAAAGCCATGCTGTGGTAGGCATCCCACGTATGAAATAGAGGAAGATGGGCATGGATATTAGCTCAGGGCCAGTCTTCCTCAGCAAAAAGGGGAAGATTGGCAGTAGTTAGCTCAGGGCTAATCTTCCTCAAAAAAAAAAAAAAAGAAGAATAAAAAGTCAAGATTATTCCAAAAAGTAAACCAAAGGTTAAAAACCACGAAGGAGAGAGTGAAAAATGTCTAACATACCCTAATAAAATGTCCAGCAGAAAAGAGAGAAAGAGTGAGGGAGACAAAATATACTAAGAGAGAATGGCTGAGAGTTTCCTAGAATTGAAGTAAGAAAATAAATAAGCTTCAAGAAGTCCAGTGAATTTTCAGAAGAATAAGTTTTTAAAATCTACATTTAGATACATCATAGGTAAATCTGAGGACAGTAAAGAGAAAGTAAACATTTAAAAACTCAGAGAGAAAATATATATTATCTACAAAGGATCTACTCAATTTAATAACTGATGGAAGATCCCTCAATATCAATAATGGAAGCCAGAAGACAGTGGAATAATATACTTAAAATTCTAAGAGAATAGTACTGCAAACTAAGATTGTGTACCTAGTGAAGCTTCTTTGAAAAAACCAAGAGTAATATACAGACATTTTCAGACAAACAAAATCTCAGTTTGCCAACATAGACCCTCTCTAAAGGAAATTCTAAAGGATTTACTTCAGGCAGAAAGAAAAAACAATACCAGTAGGAAGGTCAGAAATGTAAACGGGAATTAGTACATAAAGAACATGGCCTATATGTGGACAAACCTGAACAAACTATATATAACAACAATTTTGTCTAAACTGAAAGTTTTAAATAAAAAGAAACTAAAATACAGTTCAACAATAAAGGATAAGTCAGATGGGAGATAACCAAAATTAAAGTACCCTCAGGTTTATGCATTGTTCTGGAGGAGAATAAGATATCCATTTTAGACAATGGTAAGCAGGCATATTTAGTCTACCTACTAAAAAAAATAGAATATAAAATTTTCAAACTAGAACATAAAGGGAAAAGTGAAAGAAGGAAAAACAGTCAATTCAAAAGAAGACAAGAAAGGAAGAAAAAAGAAAAAAAAAGAAATACAGAAAAGGAAGGACAAATAGAAAGTACAAAACAAGTTGATAGAAATAAAACCAGAGCATCTTTTATCACAAAGCCTTCACACAGAGCATATTCTCTGACTATGATGCCATTATATTAGATATCAATAACAGAGTGATAAATAGAAAAACTGCACAGGTTTGAAAATTTTAAAATAGACTTTTAAATAATATGTAAGTTAAAATAGATCATAAAATGTTTAAATTACCATATATCAAAATATGGCATAGCAAAATATGTATGATGTAGCTAAATGGTACTTAAAAGGAATTTTATAGCCTTAAGGACTTAAAGAAGAAAAGAAGAAAAGCTTAAAATTAGTGAACTAAGCATCCAACTTAAGAATTTGGTAAAAAGAACTCCAACCACACCTCAAAAAAATAAATAGAAGAAAAAAACAAATCAGATCATAAATTAACAAAATAGAAAACATAAAATCAACATAGCTAAAGCTGGTTCTTAGATAACATATAATGGATAAACATCTAACAAGGTCCATCATGAATAAGAGAAAAAAAGAGAGAAGGTAGAAATAATAATAATCCAAATGAAAAGGGAGATAGAATGCCTGGGGAAATTATAAACATAATAAAAGAATACTACAAAAAAAAGTTTCTGCCCACAAACGTGCAAACACAGATAAAATAGTCAGATTCCTAGAAAAAATATAACATACCAAACAAACTCAAAAATATATAGAAAATCTGATTTCTCCTAACCATTAAGTAAATCGAATCAGTACCTTAAAATATTCCAAGAACATTTAATCCAATATCTCATATCACAGATGGAGAAGCCCATGTAAGGGTTTCACCACTTGCCTGAGGTCAATAACTACCACATGACAGAGCCAAGACTAGACCCCAGATTTCCAGATGCCTGAGCAGTGTTGGGTTAGTGCATTGCACATGATCCTTGAGTTCAAGGTGGAAGAAATGTCTGCCTTAAACAATGCTCACTGGGAGATTTTCTGGAACATAACTTCAGTAAGTCCCTATAGAGTACAAGAAAGGAAAGAGGATAAACACCTGGAATTCCCAGACAACAACTGTCTATGATAACCACACAGAAGAGTTACCTGCTAACCTTGCCTTAGTTGATCAACTTGGAAAATGTTTCTCATTTTTTTCTAACTAGGTTCAGTTTAAGGAGAATCACTGGGGAAATTCCTCCTCTTTGTGGATCTATTAATTTTAAAATGATTTCATAAAGGACACTAAATAATATGACAAAAAATCTTCTAAGAAAATATCAGATAGATAAGTTGAGAGGTAAATTATTTTAAAAATTATAATCATACATAAACTCAACCAAAATAAAGAAAAAGAGGGGAAAATTTCCCAACTCATTCAATGAGTCTAACAAAAACTTTGATGACAAAAGCAGAAAAGGACACTACATATAAGGAATGTCAGGCCAACTTCACTCATAATTATAGATGATAAAAATCTAAAATAATAATAATTAACAAAATTCATCAATTTATAAAAAAAGATCATGGAAAATGATAAATTTGAGTTTATCACAGAAATGCAAGGTTGGTTTAATATCAGAAAAGCCAATTAATATTATTCATTACATAAGCAGAGTAAAGGGGAAAAAATCATGCTGTCACAAGCTGGGTTCCCTAAAAGCAGACACTGAGTTTGGGGTGTTGGATATTCATGAGAAGTCAACACCTGTGAAAAGCAGGGAGGAAAAGCAAGATTGGGCAAAGGAAGAAGTTGAATTGCAATACAGACCCAACAAAACCTAGGACAACCAGCAGGAAGCTCCATCAGACTTATCCCACATCAGAGGAAATGGGGCCTTTACCTTTACCTTGCTCCGTCACTGGTTGCAGGCTGCTCTGGGAGGGGTGTGAGCCTGGGCCAGAAGGCTGTAAAAAAACTGACTGACGGACATCCACTGCTACCTGTATGCCCTTAGCTAGAGAGCAAGTCCTTCCTTGAAGATGGCTCTGGTAGCAATTCTCCAGGTCTAATATACATCTCAACAGATGAAGAAAAAAACCTTCCATATAGTTCAACATCTCTTTGTCACATCAAGAAAATTTAATCAGAGCAAATTGAGGGAAACTTCCTTAATATGATAAAAAGAATCTGCAAAAGGCCCACAGAAAACATCATACATAATGGCAAAACTGAAAACAATCCCATTAAAATCAGGAAAAATACAAGGATGCCCTTTAATGCCATTATTATTCAACATTGTGCTGCAGGTCCTAGTCAGCAGATTATGGTAAGGAAAATAAATAGATAAGGACTGGAAAAGAAAAAACAATCTGTCATTGTTTACAGATAATTTCATTTTCCATGTACAAAACCCAAGAGAAGCAGATGAATTATTAGGTTAGCAAAGTAGCTAGACAGAGATCAATATATATAATTCTATTTTTTTACTTTATACCAAAAAAAACCCCACATTTAACCAACGTGGTTTTTCAAAACACCATTTACAATAGCAACAAAGATACAAGGTACATAGAAATAAATGTAATAAAAGATATGTGACCACCTTACATGTAAAACAATAAAACTTCATTAAATGACATAAAAGAAGATCTAAATGAATAGAAAAATATAATATGTTCACCAAGAGGAAGACTTAAAATCATAAAGAAGTAAACTCTTCCCGAAGCGATCTGAGGTTAATTCCAATAAAAAGCCAGGCTTTTTGTAAAGTTTATAAATTTTGTATAAAAAACAAAAGATCAAAAGTAGCTAAGACATTCCTGAAGAAGAAGAACAATGTGGAGGGATGCCCCACTAGATATCAACATGTATTACGAAGAGAAAAATATGATCTTGGGAGTGGAAATATTTCTTTAAAAAGACACACACACACACACACACACACACACACACACACAAGTCCTAAAGGAAAAGATTACTGTATCTGACTAAATTAAAACTGAGAACTTCTGTTGGTAGAAAGATATCATAAAGAAAATAAAAAGATAGGTTACAAACTGAAAGAAAATTTGTAACACAAAGGACTGACCAAGGATTCATATTCAGAATATATGGAGAACTACAAAGCAACTGGAAAAACACAAAAGTGGGAAAATAGGCAAAAGACAAGAGCAGTCACCTTACAGAAGAGGAAACACAAGCAAATACTAGTTTAAGCCCATTAGACTGGCAAAAATTAAAAAGTCTAAAAATTCCAAAAGTTAGCAGGGATTTAAAGCAATAGAAATTTATATACTTCTGATAGGAGTGTAAATTTGTGCAATTGCTTTGGGCAACAATTTGGCATTGTTTCACATACATTGGATATATGCATGTTCGACAATTCTAGGTATCTACATACAGTTCACTCCTAGCTAGCAACAGCAAGAGACCTATAGAGTAATTCATAACAACATTTTTTATTAAAAAAAAAAAAAAGGAAACAGCTCCAATATTCACACCGGTAGATTGAGAGAAAAATTGTAGAATTTTTAATCAATGACATACTATACAGCAACAGAAAATAATTAATTATAGGTAGCCCCACCAACATGGATAAATCTCAGAAAACTACAAAACTCAGCAAAACTATAAGTCAAGAGGACTTCATATGGTATAATCTCTCATACACAGAGTTCAAAACCTGCAGCAATGAACAACAAATTTTTACATATTCAGAGAAAACAAAAGGAAATAGACACAAAATTAAGCATATGTTACTCTGAAAGGCCAGGGAAAGGTATGGGTTTTTCAGAGACACACAAGGGCCTTCAAAAGTACTAGGAACATTCCATATTTTACACCAGGTAGGACCCCCATGGGCGTGTTATGGTGTTACTTTCAATATCTTCCACATACATTGTATGTACCTACTCAGTATTTAATAAAATTATTTAGATCCGGTTAGTAATACTTTCCCATCTACATGTAGGAATAGTGTGATATTGTCTGTGATATTGAAACTCTGTAATCTAACTCTTAATCATATGTAAAATTATGCATATATAAAAACGCATACCTAATGTTAGATATATAACAATAATAATAATGTGTCTCAGCATCTGTAATGCTCGGACCATGAGCCAAGAGAACTTTGGTCAGGAAATGGAACAACAGATTAAAAAAGGGGAGAGAGAGACCCAGGCAGCAGAGAGCTGAAGAACTGTGGGGAGGAAAGACCAACAGAGAGAAGTGTGCTCATTCTGGGACAGGCAGAGGCTCTGAGTTCTGGAGGGGAGAAGAGCTAACACAGACGAAAACCTCGAGCCGCTCAGGAAATGCCGCAGGCCACGCAGTTCAACTGGCAGGCAGGTTTGAGGCCTGGGAACTTTCAGAGCCTACAGAGAGAGAGGGATCTGGGCAGACCAGCAGTGAAACAGGAGAGAGCTAAAAAGTAAAAGCAGGCCATGCTCAGAGGCAGGGAAGAGAAAAGCATAGGCCAGAAAGCACCAAAACACTGTACAGAGTGCTCCTACATTAATTTTCTTTGCACTTTAGATCACTGACTGTCACATAGCCACATGAGAAGGGAAACAACGAATTTCTCAGGCTGTAGTCTGAAGAAAAGCAAAATCCGGAGGTAGCACACTGGAGACATTGGCCCATAGACGCGTTCTGGTTGGTCTGCACTACATTTTCTTTTATTATTTTAATTTGGATTAGTCACTAACATTTAAAACCCAGATTCCTGATTTGAGTTGAAATCAGAAGATATGGCAACATGGGGCCTGGTTTACTAAAGGACGAGAGTCTGCTGGAGCAGAGCAGCCACTGCCCGCTTGCGTGGGGTAGTGCTCTGCAGCTCACAGTGGCCCCGCCCAGTGAGCCCATTCACATATGCTGCCTGCTGTCCTCTGTCAGTACTTGACTTTGGTAACCTTGCTGTACCTTTGGGAAGACAATAGAGATGACCATAAATGACCACAAATGAGGTGGGTGGTTGGGGGCAGGGTAGCCTTTCACCCTAGAAATAGGAGTAGGAACAGGCTCTACTCAATTCTCCTAGCTTGTCTTACGCTTTTAATTTTATGTGCATACATTTATCATTTCCAGCCCAATGAGAACAATAAAACAAGAATCTGTGATTACATAACAGTTTCATTTCGAGAAGTTCAATGACCCTTTTAAATGTTTCATTTTTCTTGTTATTATTTTTATTGACCTTCCTAACATCTGACCTGAGCAGCTGCTCTTTGGGAAGCTGTCATGGGCGACCACAAGCTGGTGACCAGATGCAGGGAAGCGTACGAGGCAACAGCTCAGAGCAGCTGTGGTCTACTTGGGACCAACAGGCGTTGCCAGTAGCAGGCAGTCACAAAGAACAAGGGGCTTCTGGAGTTAGGACAGATCAGGGATCGAGGAAGTGCTGCAATGCTGACCACAGCTGCAGAGCAAAGCAGAGCTGCAGGAAGGCACAGGCAGGAATGTCTGGGTCTTTCAGGATATACAAACACACCCAGCACCCACTGTCCCTGCAAACAGAGATAAATTAGCCCCTAGAGAAAAGCAGATTATGCAAACCCACCTAAAAAAAATATCAGGGCCAAGAGGACAGGGGCATGGGAAGAAGCAGGTACAAATTATTAGGCCTCGCTGATGATAGCTGCTTGGTGGTGTGGCATATCAGTACAAACCCACACTTTCAGGGTGACCCAGAAAACCAACAAGGTGGTCTTGATTGACTATTTTCATTTCAATACATGCCTCTCCCTTACTGGAAGACTCGCAATTTTTGCCACTGAGGCCCAAACCCACTTTAAGTGGCCCTGAGAGTAGTACCATAAAACAGAAGACAAGCTGACTAACCTCTCCTATAAACCAAAATCTCCATGGTTCTACACTAAGTACTTGCAGAAATTCCAAAAATTTAAATTGTTCCTTATTATACTTATACAAGAAAGTATGTGGAGCATCTTAGTCTAAAGAAGCATCAGGTTCAAGCGGCATTTCTACCTTTCCCTGCTCCCCTTTAGAAGCTGAAAGCAGAAAGCAGAGTTACTGGAGCATATAGTCAAAGTGGTCAGCTCAGCAACAGCATGATTTTACTATTGTTATTGAGAACAGAGAACAATATTAAGAATCAGAAGACTTAACTGTAATCTAGGCCCAGCTCTGCCACTTAATAGCCAAGTGATCTAGCGCAAATCACTTCACCTCTCTGAACCTCAGTTTAATTATCCAGAAAATGAGAATACGAAAAACTGGGCCACATAACTACTAGGGTTGATGAAGGATCCAACAAAATAAACCATGAGAACATATTTAGCAGGAGGTAAAATACTTCTCCTATGTAGAAGAGTAATATTAGTGGACAGTTTCATATGATGCCTTGCACTCATGACAAGTTCACTTCAGTTGCTTGACAAAAAACTCATAAGTACAGAAAAACCCAATGATATCAATTGTCCCAGGGAAGGTTGCAGTCATAACACAGGGGTGCTGGTTAATTTTATGCATCAACTTCACTGACCACAGGGTGCCCAGATTAAATATTATTTCTGGGTGTGTCTATGAGGGTGTTTCTAGATGAGATTAGCATTTGAATCAGTGGACTCATCCAATCCACTGAGGGCCTAAATACAACAAAAGAAGAAGAAGAAGGAATTCCCCCCTTTTTTCCCCACCTCACTGCTTTAACTAGGACATCTCATCTCATCTTCTCCTATCCTTGCATTGGGATTTACACTCTCAGCTCCCGTGGTTCTCAGGCCTTCAGGGTTAGATTGAATTACACCACCAGCTTTTATAGGTCTCCAGCTTGCAGATGGCAGATTGTGGGACTTCTAAGCCTCCATAATCACATGAGCCAATTCTTCATAATAAATCTCAATGTCTCTCTATCTACACACACACACACACACACACGTATATCTCCTATTAGTTCTCTTTCTCTGGAGAACCCTGACTAATACAATGGGCAACACTCAAACTCTGGGTTATCTGTTCAAAATAGATCAAAGAAGAACAGAACTAGCCATCATTTCCATCTGAGTACTCTGGACTTACCCGGCATTGTGATTCCACAGCCTCAGCAACTCAGAGCAAGAAAGGCCTCGCCCAGTGCCCCATTTCCAACCACATTAAAACCCAGGACTATATATCAACTAAATATCATGCAAAGTGTTTCCAAAACGAATTATTAGTTCTAATCTTCTGAAATAGATCTCTCTTGTTTTGAAAATTCTACAACTTCAAGTTTGGATGTAAAGCCAATAGGAGTCACATATCCAGTCTGAAATCTGCATGGAGCATTTCAGAAGTTTTCAGAAATCTCAACAACAAAAAAACAAACAATTCAATTAAAAAATGGGCAAAAGATCTGAACAGACATTTTTTCCAAAGAAGATATGCAGATGGTCGACAGGCACATGAAAAGATGTTCAACATCACTAACTATCAGGGAAATGCAAGTGAAAACTACAATGAGATATCACCTCACACCCGTCAGAATGGCTATTCTTAACAAGACAAGAAATAACAAGTGTTGGAGAGGATATGGAGAAAAGGGAACTCTCATACACTGCTGGTGGGAGTGCAAACTGGTGCAGCCACTATGGAAAACAGGAAATTCTTCAAAAAATTAAGAATAGAATTACCATATGATCCAGCTATTCCACTACTGAGTATTTATCCAAAGAATATGAAAACACAAACACGTAAAGATATATGTACCTCTATAGTCATTTTTCACAATAGCAAAGACTTGGAAGAAACCTACGTGCCCATCAAGGGACAAATGGATAAAGAAGATGTGCTATATATACACGATGGAATACTACTCAACCATAAAAAAAGATGAAATCTTGCCATTTGCGACAACATGGATGGACCTTGAAGGTACTATGCTAAGCAAAATAAGTCAGAGGGAGAAAGTCAAATACTGTATGATCTCACTCATAAACAGAAGATAACAACAACAACAAACACCTAAAAACAGAGATTGGATTGGTAGTTACCAGAGGGGAAAAGGGGAGGCAGGAGGGCAAAAGGGATGCTTCACACATATGTATGATGATGGATAGTAATTCGTTTTTGGGTGGTGAACATGATGTAACCTACACAGAAATCGAAATATAATGATATACATCAGAAATTTACATAATGTTATAAATCATTGTTACCTCAATAAAAAAACAAAATATAAAACAAAATGACATATGACAGATTAACAGGAAAAAAAGAAAAGAAAAGAAATGTAAATAAATTTTAAAATACTAAAAAATAAGTAAATAAAAAAAGAAGTCCCCAGAACCACTGTGACTCATTTAACTAAATCATATAATGTAGTATCCAGCTAGACTGGACCCTAACAAGAATCATTAGCTGAAAAATAAAAAATAGAAAAAGATTCTTCCTGTTCAGATGCTGGCTTTCAAAGTTTGACATGCTTTTGGCCAAGATACTTTAAGTGCTTTGTTTAAAATACACACATCAAAATTTTAAATGATCTCTATTCTCAAGTCTCTGTTGCATCCAATAACTTAATTTTTTAAATATTTTATAATAATAAAATACCTATAATATTATTTAAATAAATTTGATAAATAAATATATTTATAAATACATATCATTTGATACATGCAAAAAGAGTATTGTGAAACATATATATGTTAGGGAAATGTAATAATAAAAAGGAGACACATAAACTCAGTATCCAATTTAAGAACTATAACCTGCTTTAGTAATAGGAGTAGAGAGAATAAAAGTAATGACTCAATACCTTGCAATGCTTGACGGCCAACATTCCAAACGTCAGAATGCAGAGAAAATTATCAAGTAGGTGAAAATTGTATTCTCATACCCACTTTACCTTCCTTTATCCCTTCCAAGGGTATATGAATTTTAAAATAAAAATAGTGAGATGAAGAAAAGCTGAAATCAAAGGATTAGCTCTCAGTTGGTGCATTCAGACGCTGATGATGGACTAGTTGGTAAGATATCTTTGGACGAGAAGCCCTCTTCTACATAAGCAACTGCCACCTTTGACTATTAGGAAAAGAAATTAAAAAAAAAAAAACTTGTAGGGAACACTTCTAAAACTCGGGTATTTTCAAACTTAAACATGACAAATTGAGAGCCAAACTAAAAATAGACAACTGAGTCAAGTATTGTATTTTAAAGTCTTAATTTGTAAACTGCTCTCAAGAGAGAAATTAACACAAGGCTACAAGCTTCAGTAAGTTTCTGAGAGACACAATACTGAGGCACAATCCTAACCCTGCTGGCACCTTTGAGAAAGATAGAGAAAATTGTGACAAAGTAAAGTTGTCATTAGCCATCAGGAAAACGAAAATCAAAACCACAATGAGGTACCACTTCACATTCAGTAGGAGTTCTGCACATTTCACTTTTGCAGCCCAGGTTCGTAGGTTCGGATCCTAGGTGCAGACCTACTCCACTCATCAGCCATGCTGTGGAGGAATCTCACATACAAAACAGAGGAGGACTGGCACAGATGTTAGCTCAGGGCTAATCTTCCTCAAGCAAAAAAAAGAAGATTGGCAGCAGATGTTAGCTCAGGACAAAAATCTTCCTCACCAAAAAAAAAAAAAAAAAAAGATAAGTATTAATGAGGTGATGGGTTCAGGGCAGGCCGCCCCAAGATGTGCCACTCTGGTATGCAGACTATTTTGAGCTGAGACAATGAAGGCTCAAAAGACTCAGGAAGAGCATCCGACTTTCCCCCTAAAACTGCCTAAAGGACTTTAACATAGAAGGCCTGTTCCAGGAAGGAGCTCACATCATATGATAGCTATAGTAGGATGGACAATGGGTGTGATAAAAGGACATCAACAAACCCATTTTTTTGGACCTAGCAAAACCTGTTTAACAAACATTTGCATTCCATTTCTATGTCTTCCTCCCCTTTGAAGTCCCCAGTCACCATGTCCTCCTTGTCTGTAGCTGAGGATACTTAAACAGGCAGACTCAGTCAGATGGCTGAGTCACTCAGTTTCCTCTGGGTTTCTCCCATGAATAAACGCTATTAAATTTTGTTTGATTTTCTCTTGCTAACCTGCCTCTTTGATTATTTAACCAGCCGTAAGAACCTCAAGGAAAAGCGGTGGGGGGAATTCTCCCACTTCCCTGACAGAGGATATGGAGAAACTGAACTCTCATACACTGCAAGTGGGAATGTAAAACAGCACAGCCACTTTGGAAAACAGTTTGTCAGTACCTCAAAATGTTAAACATGGAGTTACCTTATGACCCAGCAATTCCACACCTAGGTATATACTCAAGTGAAGTGAAAACATAAATCTCCATGAAAATGGGTACACAAATCTTCATAGAAATATTATTAATAACAGTCAAAAAGTGGAAGTAACCCAAATGACCATCAAGAGATAATTGGATACTTAAAATGTGGTATATTTATACAATGGAATATTATTCAGCAATTAAAATAAAGTGCTAATACACGCTACAATATGGATGAACTTGAAAACATTATGTGAAGTGAAAGAAGCTAGTCACAAAGGACCACATATTGTGAGATTCTATCTATATGAAATGTCTAAAATAGGCCAATCTATAGACACACAAAGTAGATTGGTGATTACCTAGGGATGGGGAGACCTGGGGAATGATGGAGAAGGGGTGCAGGATTTCTTTTGAGAGTAATGAAAATGCTCTAAAATTGATCATAATGAAGGATACACAACTGTGAATATAATAAAGCCACTGAATTCTACATTTTATATGGGTGAATTGTATGGTATGCAAACTATATCTCAACAAAGTTGATGTTTAAAAGATACAAAGCAAAATGAGGACAATCTTAAAAACAAAAAGTAAAGCTGGGCCATGTGTGAAGCACAGGTGGAGGAGGGTAAAGGAGGTAATTCACCGTGCTCTGATAAATCATCCTAACGTTCCTGCAGAAAGAGTTTTCAGAAAGAGTTAAAACCTAAGAATCCTGCATACTAGGGAATATCTATTCATTTGAGGTGATATAGTTAAAGTATTTTCTATGTCAATTATCCAAGTTATTTTACATCTCAAGAACTACAATGGCCGTCACTTGTTTGTAAGACAGACATGAAATGATAAAGCCATTAAACCTTTGGATGCAAGATCTGATACACAGGGACAGATTTACTAGGAAGCAAATGAAACTTAAGCTTCAGTGCCCCTCACTGCTTGGGACCCTTCCAAGATTCTGGCAAGAGCCTTGGTAATAAATTCACAAGATCACATGTTTTTGTAAAATTGGCAAAAGTAAGGTATTTTTAACAACATTTGATTAAGACTGGTGTCCCTTCCCTTTAGAATTCCTGCCATCACTCTTCTTATTTGAGATGGCACTGGAGTTGCTACTGGCATTTTGGGGATCCGGATACAGAAAAGTGGAGTAGGGACATGTTTAGTTGGGGATCACTGGGATATATTTATGTGGGTCACAGTCATCTCCATGTATCTCTTCCAGTGCCAGCTACCGTAGGCCACATTCATATTGTCATACCACCTCTACCCCTCCTAGTTATGTGTCCCCTTTCCCCCTCAAACCTCTCTGTAAAAGAAGCATGATAGAGGAAGGACTGAAATATCTTATTCTCTAAATAGAAAGCTAGATTATCAAATAGACATATAAAATACAGGCAAAAGTATGCAGTCAAAATGTATCACGCAATTTATTAATAAAAGTATTATCTTATTTTTTGAATTTTGTAAAGTTTGTAGTATTGGCCAGCTTTTCTTAAATGTGCTGTTTTGATTTCTTCTCTCATTCTAAATAAGCATTCCTACCTAATCAGTCCCTAATAGTGTATTTTTAAGTTTGGACTATTTTTTTAAAGAGGGCCCCAACATTGCATAATCTTCTGGCCCCACAGAACCTGGATCCATCCTTGAGGGGGAAATATTCCTTTCCTCTTTGAATTTATCTTGTGTAAACAGAGTAAAACAAACATACATGAATCTCAATGAAACCAGAGGAAAAGGAGCTCCTGCCAAGGTTGAAGGGAAGCGAATGATAATGATTTGCACTAGGCCCTTGGTATTAATGTCATTGGTCTTGTCATTATTTTGAATAAGAACTTACTTGTTTTAATTTGGTGAATGGAAAAACCATTCCAAAGGACTTTCACAGGCTTACTTGGAAACTGGCTCCCTACTTCTATTTTTTTCGTGACATCTTCCCTTCTTCAACCACCAGTTCTTCTGCCATGCAATTTCAAGGAACATGGTTCTCATAGTTGGTTGGAAGATGCTGTACACACTTGAGGTGTAATCAATCATGTGTCTGAATAGCATATGTAAAACCATTCTCAGAATTTTAACCTGAAATCCCAGTAGTATTGCCTGAAAAGAAATTATTCAAATGAGTAAAGCAGTTTGCTAAACTCATCAAGCAGGGAACAAACATAAGAAAATACAATGAAAAGAACTGAGATAGACAGACAGACAGGCTGATTGATTGACTTAGATCCCCCAGCACACTCTATACACAAACAAGTTCAAATAGACTTAAAAGATTAAAATATCAAAATAAAACTCTAAAAATTTTACCTAAGAAAACATGTAAGGACTTGCTAAACTCTCTAAATTTGACTCCAAAATTAGAAATCATAAACAAAACTAATGAGTAATTTGACTACATAAAACTTTTAAAACCTCTGCATAACCAAAATAAAAACCATATAACAAGATTAAAAACAAACTATAAACTGGAGAAAATATTTGCAATATATACGGCAAAAGGGTAATCTCCTTAAGTTCTAAAAAATGCCAGCAATTTAAAAACTAAAAGACTAATTTCCCAAAAGATATATGAAGAAAGGATATGAATAGGAAATTGACAGAAGAGAAAATCCCAGGGTACAGGAAAAAAAATTAATTAAAATTAAAGAAACCGTGACATACCATTTTTCACGAATTAAATTGTTAATTTTTTTTCTGTGGGATAATAATAACCACTGTTGGGAAGAGAGGAGAGAAAAGGACATGCTCACACCTTTATAGAGGGCAATTTCACTCTACCTATCGAAAGTTTTTACATATTCATGCATTATGACCCAGCAGTTTCATTCCTAAGAATGAATCTAAGAAAACATTACTTATAAAATAAAAAATTGTAGACCACCCAAAAACCTATCAATCAGAAATTAAACAAACTATGGTTCTTATAATGGAATACAATATATCCATTAGGAAAAAGTATTGTAAAAGAACATCTACCGACATAAAAGGTAGACGCGCTATATTACTAAGTGAAAAAAGGTATCTTGTAAAAATATGTGCAGAATATAATTCTTATAATTAGAGAAGAATCACAGTAATCGTAGTAGTAATAGCTGACATTTATAAATATTCATTATGGTCTGACATTGTTCTAAGTCCATCGCATATATTTTCTCATTTAATTTTCACAACAATGTGAGGAAGAAGTTACTATTACTCTCTTTATTTTATAAGTGAGGGAAATGAGGCACTAAGAAAACAAGTAACTTGCCCAAGGTGAAATCAGGATCTGGACCCAGGCCACTGAACTCCAGCTCCTGCACTCTTAATCACAATGTTAATTTCTGAGTTACAGAATTATTAGATTAGAGGAGGAGAGTAGATTAACTCAGTTTTTAGTAAGAAATTCCCCCAAAATATTAATGATGTTTAGTTCTGGGAAATAGGATTATGGATGATACTTATTTTCTTATTTTTATTATCTTATTTTCTAAATTTTCTACAAGAAACATGTAAACTTTCATAAAGGGAAAACAGAAATATTAGTTTTTATAACCCATTATTTCCATTCCTTTCCTATCTGTAGGTAAGAAAAGCATTGTTCTAAACCCCACTCCATTTACCACCTGTATATCAAGAGAAAGACCAGAGCACCCAATGAAAACCAAAAACTTCGAAGTATTTGCTACCTAATGGTAACAGTGAGGAAGTCCACCATTCCGGATTTCAGGGTTCTCTTTCAGGATGGAGACACTAGCGTGAACACGGGGAAGGAGAGGCCAAGAAGTGAGCAAGAAACAAGAGGGGCACGGTTTTAACCTGTCAAGAGCTAGTAAAAACTTTATCTCCTACAGAGTTGTTTTATTTATTCATTCATTCTAAAGCTTAAATTCAGAAGTTTAGAAATTATATTAAAATCAAAATGGATCAGAGGGCCAGATGTTGCAGGCAGGATGACTAATCAGACAGAGCCTGGGTAATGTGCTCCACGCCTTGCTCAATGGGAAGTAATTACTCTAGCATTAGCTTTACAGTGTTTAAACAACCATTTCATTATATTTTTTCTACACTGATTAAATTTTCTCGGCATTTCTAATGCATCATTACATCTGCCTTGCATTTAGACAGTACACAGCATTGCTACCCATTAAAAAGTCCCTATTCTCTTTCATCACCTTAATAAATCTAATTTGGCTTTATCTGCATAAAGTTTGATAAAGAGTAATTAGTTCTCCTACAAATAGCATTCCTTGAATGGAAACATCCCATCTATCACTTGGCTAAAACAGTTGTTTACAGAGTTATAAGTGGACCCCCAAACAGAGCCACCTAAAAGCTTATAGGGTAAAAGGAAATATGTAGCACCAATGCCATTGTGGAATTACTGTCTGTGCTTTCCAAGACTGCTGAGGGGTGGAGATGATAACCATGGGATCATCTAAGGGACTTTGCTTCTTGTTCCTAAATATATAGCCTGAGGAATTATAACAGAGAACAACAAGATCAAGAATAATAAACTCACATTTTTAGCCTCCTACTTTAATAGTCACATTCACCCTCAACACACAGTTAGAGACTCAGGACATTTTAGCCCTTGCCCAGGTAAATGGACTGTAAAGTAATCTCAGGAAGATATAAGCTAAGATGAAAAGCTCTGCTAGGGTATCAGATATGCCAGGCAATCACTTACAGAAACTCAAACTGTGCTAAGTTCTCAGGGGGACTTTTTTAAGCATTGCAAATAAATGGATCATGTTGGTGAACTATTATGCGGTGACATTGATTCTGTCTTTTGAACTTAGGGTTTTGATAACAGAAACTCAAAACCACTAAACAAGTGCCCTTGGAAATACGAAACAGAGAGTACGATATCCTAAAGGGAAAGAGAATATCAACGGAAGTCACTGCACCATATTCTGCACTGGCACTAGAGAGCTAATATTGGGAGTGGAGAGGGGAGAGCAGCCCCTCATTTAATACTTGTGACAGAATAAAGCATTGCAAAACCAGATTCTACCAAGTGTTTGGACTCTCCCTTGAGTTAGTGACTCACTGTCCAATTCTATGTTGCTATTCATTCTCCTAAACATAAGCCATCTATTTTCACTTCCTCAGTGGGAAAGATACTAGGGATTGTAGAATTTACTAAGTCCAAGTTCAAAGTCATGTATTTCAAAGCCCTGAACCTTCCCCACATACACACCTCTCTCGCTTCTCCTCCACTCCCCCTAGTTCTCTAGCACCCTCATGAGACTTCTGTCGACAGCTCACTTCAGAGTCCACTCTGCCTGTTCCACTTCATCCCATCTTCGTTGAACAACGTATGACTCTTAGCATAATTACAAAGTTTTTATTCGATTTTGTGGGACTTAACTCTACTAGGCTGATGGCCAGTGATGGGCGAGGGAGTCAAGGACAGGTTGCATATTCTTAAACAATAAAACTTGTTATATGGAGCTCAGGGCCAGTCTTCCTTAGCAAAAAGAGGAAGACTGGCAGTAGTTAGCTCAGGGCTAATCTTCCTCAAAAAAAACCCCAAAAAATAAAAAAACCTGTTCTATGGAGATGAACTTGGCTCTAAAACTAACCATTGAAATAACTAATTATGGAATCTTTAAGGTATGAGAAGCCTGAGAATTGCGAGGGTAATATGATAATTTTTCCTTTCCTCCAGGTGAGAGGAGCTAGGAATGCTACCTGCTTGCAGATTATCTCTTCAGCCCCAAGATTCCTATCTCTGGGATGTATGATTATATGCTTTGATTACAAACATGTTATTTTCTTAGTTCTTTTCTCCCTTCTAGAATTGCCATCTTTTGTTAAAAAGGAAAAAAAGCAAAACTTTACATCTGCTTCAATCTACTAGAGCAGTAAGTGCTATTTGTGCTCACTTAAATTATTCAGTGGGCAAAACTATTATTTTAACATAATTGATCTCATCTATCTGTGAAAAGGAAAGATATAGGATTAATCAACACACCCAGAGGGGGGATTGACTGATGGCTAGATGAAAGTCAAGTCCTTTACCCCCTTTGAGACAGGCTGGCCCCTCCACAACTTGTAGGCTCTGAAGCCATTCACCAGTTGAACCTCTTTTGCCTGGATGTAGCCATTTTCAGACATATTTCCGGATACACAAGGACACCAACCATGTCCCTTTATCTTGGTTTTTACCTTATTCCTTCGATTCTGAGTTGTACTGTAAAGGATACACAGATGAAAAAAGAAAGGGTAACTATTCTCAAGAAGATCACAATTAAGAATATAAATTCAATTTTTATTTAACTTGTATAATATACGATTTTTTTACTAAGTAATATATTATTATATTAAAAATAATATAACATATTTTTACTGAGTCATAATTGAAACTATTGGGCTTACATTTGGCATTAGACAATATAATTTCAAAGAAGTCTTCAATATGTTCCAGTCCAGTGGTTCTCAAAGTGTGGTCCCATGACCAGCAGCATTACATCACTTGAGAACTTCTCAAATTTTCTGGCTCTGTCCTAACTCTACAGAATAAAAAGCCCTAGGGATGGGTCCAGCAATCTGTGATTTAATGGCCCTCCAGGTAATTCCAATACAGGTCAAAACCTGAGAACCATTGTTCTAGACTAACACATCTCCCAACTGTCATTAACTACTCAGGACTTTCTTAACAGATTATTGACTATTGGGAGAGACCAAAACAGATAACTCCATGTGCATTGATTAGCACAGGGTCTATGAGGTCACAGAAGAGATAAGAACACAGTTTCCAACTGGGTTTTAGGCCAGATAAAAGGTATGAAATTGGATTCCTTAAATAACATAACCAGAGAGAAGAAGGACAGCAGCATGGGTCAGACTGAGCAATAGGCCTGAATATTAGGGGAACCTGGGGCTCCCGCTAGAGTCTATAAATCTATAAGGTCACTTGGGACCCTGTAGTTCTAAGTGGCCAGAAACAGAAGGGGCTGCTTTGTTGATCAGCGAGAGAACACCAGGGGTCAGTGGACCTGGAGGAGGTCAGCAGTGGCACAGGTAGCAGCAAAGGCTACCCACCATGAACTGCAGTGACAGACGGCAGACCACAGAGCAGACAGACTCTCACATGCAAGAAGCTCTATTTCCCAAGGACCTATAAAAGGAGAAACTGGGAAGCAGAGTGCAAAAAAACATAGAACTTCTTGTTAGCCAAGTCACTAGGGTCTGAGCACGCTGAATTCTACCATTTTTCTGCCCATAAAACGCCACTCTTCTGACCAAGAGGCGAAGCCAAGGAACATAAGAGGTATATATTAGTGTACACATATCTAGCATATATAGGAGCAGAAAAAAATCAAGTGTTCCCCTACTCTCATTCTCTGACAAAGATCTATGTTATCTCCTCTGGGCAGCATGGCTTTGAAAGGCACAGAACAGACCGCATAGATGCCATCACATCACTTATTACAGCCTCCTCAGGGCCCCCAGAGTGATAGGAGCTGCCTAGGAAACTTGTCCCACAAAAGAGGCCCTCACCCTCTTCATAGCCCCCACACCACCTGACCTACAGGATGATCACTGTCCAGTGTCCCAATATTTTCTACTTAAATAATCTTCTAGGTTATCCATCCTCACCCCACTTCTTACCCCAATACTGTATGTATATATTCTCTAATGCATCCTCATTTTCTGTGTTTCCACAAACACCTAAACCCTCAACTTACCATAGGAAATTCATGGTCAGTTATCAACAAACTCCCTTTCTCATCAGCCTCTTCTTGCTCCAGCTGCAACTTGGCTATACCTCAAAGAGAGTGCTTCCCCTGAGGCCTTCTCAAGTGGTGGCTATTTTTTCTCCAACAGCCCTTCAACCCTGAGTGAAGATTTTTGATCCCTACCCACCTACCACTGCCAAGACACTGCCTGTCTTCTTCCTCTCCTCTGTTCCTCTGAAGACCGCAACACAAAGCTGTATCACCAGTCACTTGCTGATGTCACCTACTGACCTTGCAGTCACTTCCCTCCATTCAGGAAAGAACACAACATCTGGATTGATGTGTTTCTCTCTAACATACTCTTTCTACATTCTTGGTGACCTCAGTACCAATGTACACCAGGTTTCCTATATCCTGGCATCTCAGTCCCTGAACTTCCTTACCTCCAAAAATCTCTTCCACATCTTATCCACTGGTTCCAGACCTTGCCATCGCACCACCTCCAAAATCTTGATTTAAAGCACCGACTCTCTCTTACCTCCTACCCTTCCAAATTACCTCTTTATGTGCTCAATTCCAATCATTCTTCCTTCCTGCAGGGACTTCCATTTCATTGATATTACCACTTCTTTCATCAATCTTCCATGTTCTCACTTCCTTCCTACCCAGCTTAGACTCCACGGTCTAGAACTTTAACAACTTCTTTGAAAATACTATTAGCTCTTTTGCCCCTCTCCCGGCATCATATGTATCTGGCAAAACTAACATTGGAAAATTCCAACTCTCTACATACCATACGACTATTTCCACACAGCTAAAGATTTCAGGAGAAAATCATCCATGACATGTCTCCTTTTAAATGCATGTCCACAATTCTCAAATGGGCCCTCAGGCTTAACCAGCAAACTTGTCACACTTACCAAGGAGATCTGCCTTCCTACTATCTGAGTTAATCATTTCACACCTTCTCCTCTCTTCTCCAACAAACTTTTCATTCCTCTGAGAGACAATTAAATAAATGCAATCAGATAAGAACCACCTATCTTCCCCCACCAAATCCATTAATACGTTTGTCCTGTACTCACCTGGTTTTCCTCTATTATAATAAGCACCATGGCCTTGACCTTGTCTAAAATGCCCTGACCCTGTCTAAGGTCAATCCCCCAATGTGTGTATAGACTCCATTCCACCCTCCTACTCAAGGATTTTAATCCCTCTCCTGCCTTTAAAAAAAAAGTTTTTTATTGTTCTTTTCTACATTATTTCCATAAGGACAAAAATAATTTGCTGTGTTATTCCCCAGCTCAACAAATAATCCCTTGACCTACATCTCTCCCCAGCTTCTATCCATTTCTCTCCTCCTTTCACAGAAAAGCTTTTCTATGTCTCTCATTTACCTATTCCAATCAAGATTTTGTCCACCACTTCATAGAAAGGGCTTCCATCAAAGTCACCATGAACCTATACCCTAACAAACACCATTTTCTGCCCTCATTTTAGTCAATCTCAGAGAAGCTTCTGCCATAAGTGAATGCTCCCTAGATGTGAGGACACTGCAGTATTCAGTCATGGGCCCTCCTCTCTTCTCTGTTCACTCCCTCCTGAGGTGATCCTATCTCAGAATGTCTCCTGTTGTACCCTTTGGTTGTATGTATAAAGGCAACGGGTCAGTACTAACTTATAAGTTATGTGTATTAACTTATACATATCAGTTGTATGTATTAGCTTATAAACCTATAGTGGATGTTTCCTTTTCTTCAGTCAAGTTATACTAGGATATTATCTGAGTCCCACAATAAGTGGAGAATGATGTGGCCAACAAAATCTCCTAACAGTTATCCAGCTAAGACGTCTCTAGTCTTCCCCATACTTTTATGTTATTTCAGAATCCTAAAGGATCGGCCACGACAACTTAAAATAGCAGACAGTATTATCAGTCTCTAGAATCAGTTTTCACATCTTTAAAATAGGGGGACCCATTATACCAGGTTCTGATAAGAATTAAACAAAGAAAGCTCAAATAAAAAATTCTGTACAAAAAGGTGCTCAACAAATGTTCATTCCTTTGTCTCTTCAAAATGTGATTTCTTCAAAGGGAAAAATCTCTCTGGCTAAGGTGATCAGGAAAAGCTTAAAGAAAGAGCTAGCATTAAGTTGGATTTTGAATGCTAGATAGAATTTCAAGAAGAAATCAAATACATGGAGGAGGAGAAGAAAGTAAATATGGAGAGAGATAGGCACATCAGATTGGCGTAGGGTTGGAGATTAGCCTAATTTGAGAAGAATATATAATGCTAGGATTTGCTCTCATCAGTCCTCACAGAAACTGGAATCCTGATGCTAGACTCCAGACCTATAATGTCTGCTGGATCCCATGACACCAACTTGCCTCCCTGACCTCGGCCTCTCACCTGTGACCATGATACCCTGCCTGCTATTCAGCTTATCTGTCCTGACTTCCTCTTCTTGTCTGCCCAAGGGCCCTTTCCAGATCATTTGCCCTGTTTTAAGGCTCTCCCATGCTCTGAGGCCAGCCTCTGGGCTGCCTTGGCCTATCAACAACCAGGCTCATTGTTTTGCCTCTTCAGAAAGTGAGTCCCATGGAGAAAAATATCTCTGGTCCCACAGCACAGAGACCAGTAAGGTAAGCAAGCACAACGGCCCATGTTTAAGGGAGAAACTGTATGAATTAGAATGAAAGGACAAGGATAATGGAATGCACATGTGTAGAAAAAGACCAAGAATTTAAAATTAACCTAATTGATTGGCTATAGCTCCACACATGAGAGTGAGCCTCCAGGAGCAGAAAAAGGGCAACAGAAATAGAGAAATAAAGAGAAGCAGTCAGGGAATGAAAATGAACTCAGCTCTGTGACACTTTGCTCATTTCCCATAACCAGTAAATATGCAATAAATATTTGTTGACTGATTAAGTAATACAGGTTTGAGCTCTGACTAGATGAAGTTTTAGATATTTGCACTACAATATATCATAATCTCCTGACCGAATTGTCAACATTTTTAATTTGAATTTTTAAAATGCAGCTGTCATTTTAGTAGACCAAATCAGACAAAAAACAAGCATTTACTACCTGGCCTTTGTTCCAACTTCAATTCTTTTGGAAATGTACAAGACTATCCCATTCATGGTACTGGGAATGTCAATGAATGTAAGTGATTTCACCTGCAATACCGAGACACTCTTGCAAAGCTGGACATATAAAACCACTAAGCCTAGAAAAACACCTATATTTCAGTATTGAAGGAAGGGGTTTCTGAACTGCAGCGCTTCACATCTCAGAGTAACAGCATTTGGTCTCTCCAGGCTCAAGAGCTAAGCTTAAACTGGAATCCAGAAATATTACCAGCAAGGAATCCTTAGGTTTCACCAACCATGGTTAAAAGTAGGTTTTATGGTTATTATACGTGGTTTTTTGTTTGTTTGCATAGCTTTTTAAATTATAGCTCAAGTAGTGGGCTTTATTTGAAGTGATGAGAAACCCAAAATAATCTTATTAAGAATAAAATTTTTTCAAGCCATATGGATTCTCCTGAAAAGAAAGAAAGGAAGGAAGCAAGAAAAGAAGGAGGACACTAAGCCTGTAAATGACTCCAGGTTACGAAATCAAAATGCTAAGGGCAACCAATCACAAACAGCCTACTAGGATTTAAGCTATAGCCAATCAAATCATCTCCTTTATTTGCTTTTCACTCTCTCTATGTAAGTCTTTCCCCTGGCTCCTATAATGGGCAGTGTTCCTAACCATTTCTGATTTGGCGCTGCCTGATTCCAATCAACTTTTGCTCAAATAAACTCTTAAAATTTTTAATGTGTCTCAGTTTATCTTATGAAGGAAGGAAGAGAGGGAGTGAGGAAGGGAGAGACGGATGAGAAAGGGAGGAGGAGGAGAGGGGAGGAGGAAGAAGGAAGAAAAACTTCATAAAGCATTAACTGTACCTTAAAGTGTTTTCCATCTGTGTTTATTTCCCTGATGATTTTACTCCCGTGCTATTTGTCTTATATTCTTAAAACACTGCAACAATCTCTAAAACAGGGCACCCTACATCTCAGGATTTACGGTCTTATTAGGGTGCTTAGTCTTTCCTAACATCTCTACTAGACAGTGAGCTCCAGAAAGGGAGTTAGCACATGACTGATACATGGTAGGTACTCAAAAAACTAAACAAATTAATGAGGGAATAAATAGATAAAAATGCTGCATTCTAAAGCAAATGAACTCCAATAAATACATCATGCATACTCTAGGTTTCCCAAATTTCAGATATCTGCATTCTCCCATAGCGTTTTTTTTCCATATTGTTCACTGGTTTTACTAAATAAGATTTCTTTGAAAGAAAGTTTCATATGACTACAGTAAATGTAAAACCAGTATCTCTTGATATAAATAGGAAGCAACAATGAAAATGTTTAATATGTACAATAAAATGAAATGAAAATGAAAATGTACAATAAATGTTCCATTTCTTTACTTGGTAGATAGTTACATGAGAATTTTCTTTGTAATTTTTTTTTTTGTGACAGCCTGATTGAGACATAATTCACATATCATACAATTCACTCATTTAAAATATACAAGCCCAGGGCTGGCCCTGTGGCTCTGCTTCAGCGGCCCAGAGTTTGGCTGGTTCAGATACGTAGTTCACACCTAGCACTGCTCATCAGGCCATGCTGAGGCAGCGTACCACACAGCAGAGCCAGAAGGACCTACAACTAGAATATACAACTATGTACTGGGGGCCTTTGGGAAGAAGAAGAAACAGATCAGCAACAAATGTTAGCTCAGGTCCCAATCTTTAAAAAATAAATAAATAATAAAATAAAATATACAAGCCAATGGATTTTAGTATATTCATAGAGTTTTCCACCCTTATACACATAAAAGTCTTCTCAATCCAGAACTGGGATTGGGTTGCTGTTGAAGTCTAGTAATCTTGTCCACGCCTCTTTCCTTAAAGAAGATGAAATTTAGATTACAGTGGTTGTCTACAAATCAAATCTTTCATAATGTGGCTGTGCATCTTAATCAATTAAGACGCTGTATCCAGGGGCTAGCCCTGTGGCCGAGTGGTCAAGTTCACGCAGTAGGCTTCAGCAGCCCAGGGTTTGCCAGTTCAGATCCTGGGGACAGACCTACACATTGCTCATCAAGCCATGCTATGGCAGCTTCCCACCTAGCAGAACTAGAATGACTACAACTAAGATATACAACTATTTACTGGGGCTTTGGAGAAAAAAAAAAGAGGAAGATTGGCAACAGATGTTAACTCAGGGCAAATCTTCCAAAAAAACCACCTAAGCTTTAAAACACTGTATCCATTTCCTTTTCCCCATGCAGAATCACAGGTGAACAACAGTTCCACGACACCATAGAAACTTCTGGAACATCAGTCCCCAGTGGGACACTGATAAGAGTATTTCTTTCCCTTTGGTGGGTAAAATCCAGGCTTCCTTAGTTCAAGAATGTGCGTCAAATACTAAGCCACTAGAGTTCACCTGTCAAGGATTACAAGTTTTCTGATTAAAAAATAAAGCCCATTCATGGAACTGGGGGTTGCCTGCCAGCAGGCTCTTTGCCACAGCTATTATGAAAACTGGCAAAGAAGTGGGTGGAAAAATCCTTGTCACCCTAACAGATGAGTCTTTCCTCACAAAATAGATGAATTTAGAACACCACCTTATTCAGCCTCATAAAAGCAAAAGTAAAGGGGATTTTATGGAAAATCCTGACCTCTTAAGAATTAGTTTATAAATTGAATTTTCCACTCTTGAGATATTTGATAAACCCTTTTTCTCTTCCACTAAATGTCATGCCAAAAAGTAACACATACGATTATTCACATGATCATCTACCTGAGCCATGGTTTACTCATGCTGCTTATATCCGAAGTTCAACCTAACATAAAAACGTTTAGTATGAAATGACTTGCAAATTAGCATCTTCTAATTTGAAAAATGAATTCTAATTTGAATTTTTCTTTGAAATTCTAAATAGAATATACTCTAATAAAAACAAAAAAATTAAAAATGTGAGTGTTGGGGAGAGGGCAGAGGATTTTAGAGCTGTTCAAGACGGTTGGACATGGGAGCCAGGTTTTCCTCCTGCTTCACATCCTTGCTCTGTCTTCAAGCACAGTGTAAGCACCTGATATTAAGCTTTTGATTGCCAAGGCATCCATCTCAAGTAAACATACTGCCAGGTGTATGGCACAGCTACCGGCAAACCAACTGGACAAGGAACCAAGCCACACCCACCCATGAAGTTCCCCTTTTAGAAAGCCCTGGGTAACCTAGATAACTGACCTCTTGAGTGACCCCACTTCTTCCTTCCTGCTTCCTAATTCCTGCTCTTATGTTTTAAATTTGCCAATAAAAAGTGAACTCTCAAAACCCTAGGTCCCCTACCCTCCACTCTAATAAACGCAGGGCCCCAGGTCCAAGCTCCTTCCTTCCCTCTCTAACAGCAACCTGGACCTCACTGTGTGGCCCTCCCACGTGCCATGTACCCTCCAGGACTGGCAAGTAATAAATCCTGGTTTTACAAAGTTCCCTGATGGTTGTTTCAGAGGTACATCCTGCAATGATAATAAGAACCATGAGGGCTTGTTCAGCCACAACATTGGTTCTAGTCCAGAAAATGTCTGGGGGGCTTGCCACAAGTAATACGGGCCCAGGAGAGTATCTCAGGCATGTCTAACCAACAGCATCCCTATCATAGGTTGAGACAGACACATCAAGTCACTCTCCAGCTTCTCTGACTTAAAATGTATTCCCCTGAAATGCGAAAAAGAGTGATTGCTAATATTCAACTTAGCCTGGGGTAGGCAATGGAATTGCCATCAAAGCTGGTTTCTTTCTACTAAGTGTATTAACGAGTTTTGATAATACAATACATAGCCAAGATATTTTTTTAAGTGGGTTGCATTGTGCCCAGCCCAATTGGGTTAAGGGGTAGAGGGAGGGCTGTTTGTGACGAGAAAAGAATTCCCATTTTGAATTCATTCCATGACTCACATGTTTTTTCACAGATTCAAACATATCTGAAATTGACTGCATCATAAAAACACAGTTGTCCGGGTAGGATTGTGATGTAGTCATCATTGCCTGTGAATATGTGACTTCAATTGTCATTACTGGAGATCTGTTAAGGTATGTTTATATTTGTTTATAAATAACTCTACAGAAATTTATGATTGTGGAGTCACATTTGACATTTGAGCAACATAACCAAATCAGAGGTGTGATAGATAATTGAAATATATTCCTGAGATATGGAAACAATATAAACACAAATTTAATATGATAAATACATGTAAACATACCTAAGAGCTACAATTTGTTTTAATAAAACGTGTTTTAGGAGCCTATACTATTTCTGTACTTCGAAGTTGTGGAAATTAATAAACAGAAACCTCATTAAAATGGAGTCAGGAGGCCAAAAGTGGAAGTTCTCATGCCCTACACCCATAGCAGGGCCCACAGGAAAAAGAAAGGCTTCTTTTTGACTAGCACAAAGCTCAGCCAATGAGACTGTCACAGCTCAGCCAATGAAAACCCACTACACTTCAATTCCCAGTCTGTTCCAATGGATTCTTTGCTTACAATAGCCCTCCCGACTTTCTCTTCCCCTCCAGAAAAGTGTCTTCTCCCCTTGCTGCTGGAGACTTGCATGACTTGTCATCTTTGCAGACCTTGAATTGCAATTCTTTGCTGATCATCAATAAACCCACTTTTACTGGAAAAATAACTGGCTGTCTATTTGTTTAAGATCAACATTTTGGTGTCCCATATGGGGATCCAGAGAAGACTCCCAATGACTCTGAGGCTGGCGAGGAAACAGGTGCAGTACCCACAACAGAGCCCATTGAACTCACTGCTTTTCTTGCCAACCCTGGAGTTTGAAGGTTAGTCTTTTCTCCTGGATCCCAGCTTCAGCTGTTTTTTGTGTTTGAGGCTCTCTAGGCTTTATTGGAGATCTCTGTTAAGGCTTCATCCTTTTCTGGTTAAGGCTTATTTGTCTGTGAGTACTTGGTTGGCACTTCAGCCTGATTCTTTTGAAATTAGGCTGTTTCTACCAGAACTGTGCCAAGCCTTTGATCGGATCCCTTTGGAACCAGACTGCCCCTACTTGGAACTGAGCTAGCACTCTAGCCTGACTCCCTGGGTGCAAGCTATTTCAGTTGAAACAGTGCCAGTCCTGGGGGCCCACCCCCTGGCCCGAGTGAGTAAGTTCATGCGCTCCACTTCGGTGGCCCAGGGTTCGCTGGGTCAGATTCTGGGCACAGACCTACACACTGCTTATCAAGCCATGCTGTGGTGGCCTCCCACATAGAAGACATAGATGACTTACGGCTAGGATATACAACTATGCACTGGGGCTTTGGGGAGGGGAAAAAAAAAAGAGAAAGATTGGCAACAGATGTTAGCTCAGAGCAGTCTTCCTCAAAAAAAAAAAAGAAAAGAAAAGAGAAACTGTGCTCGTGCAGCTTTGGCCCAACTGCCTTTGGAGTAGACTGTTCTGTTGGAACTGTGTTGATCAACTTTCAGTCCAGTCCCCTTTGGAAGCACACTGTATTATTGGAATTGGATTGATTCAACCTTCAGTCCACCTCAAGGAAACTGGACTGTTCCCTGAGAACTGACTGGAATTAAGGCTGCAGGCTGTTTGAGCTGTTCAAGCTGTTTGAATTGTAAGCTGTTTAGGCTGTTTGAGAGTTATTCCTTTGCTCTAGAGAAAAACCTCTAAGAAATAGGATCCCATTTATCTAAATATTTTGAAGGTGCCCCTCCTACAGGGAGCCCGGCTGACTTTATGTTTAAAAACTGCAGCACTTCTTCACGTGCATTTCTGACTAAATGGACCGACTTAACCAAAAGTAATTGAGAACACCAATGGCCGTTGTGGGGAACTTCCGAACTCCCTAAACCTACTTTTCTTAAAATTGAATTGGACAACCCTAGCTCTGCAATTTCCAAAACTGAATGAAATGCTTATTTTGATTGGTATTTTGAGGCTTCCAAACATTACCAGGAATCTAAAATTGCCTCTCTGCAAAATAAAATTTTAAGATTAACTGAGGCAAACAAACCATTAAAGAAAGATAAAATGGCTTCTGAAGCCTCATGTTCCACTTCCCTGGCTTCTTTGTCTTAGGCCCCACCTCTGCCACCATCTTCCTCCTTCCTTTCTATACTGCCTACACCTCTTCTCTACACTTTTAATACAATCTATACTCTCAGTTCCTCCATACTAACTCTCCTTTCCCTGAACCTCTCCCAGCTCCCTCTTCCTCTGAACCTATCAGAAGCTGTCCATCTAGAATTAAGCCTTCTGAGGATCTAAAGGCTAAAGCCTTAATCTCGTATACCCCCTGTACTAAAGCTGAACAGGGAGCCATAGTCAAAGACTCCCAAAATAACTGAAGATCCTCGCAGATTTGTTGAGGAATTTAATACAGTCATTCAAACTGAAGAACCTGGCTTCTCTGACTTACATCAGCTAGTTCGTGTGCTTGGCAGTGAAGGCCAGGCCCAGCATTGGATGAAAACAGCTAACTGGGAAAATCCTAAAAGGTCTCTAGAATTACAACCAGCAGACCAACCCACTGACCTGTTGCATGATCAGGCTCCGGCAATCGCTAGGCGACTTCATCAGGCAATTCCTAGGGCTTTCCCAAAGCCTGTTGATTGAAACAAAGTTCGGACTTGTGCACAAAAACCTGATGAACCTGTTCATGACTGTTATAATCGATTTCAGATTGTTTTTAAAGAAAATTCTGGTCCTCCTTCACATGTTGATTCCACCTGGGTAGCTTTTAACTCTATGTTTATCAATGGACTGAACCGGGACCTTTCTCTTCTAGTAAAAAGGACCAGGATGGAAGGGGAAACTACATCCACTCCAGATTTAGTTAACCTGGCAAACCAACTCTCTCACATTCTAGATGAGTCACCTAAAAGAAAGACTGTCAAAATTCTTAATCTTCGATTCCAGCAAATAAAGGCCCCTAAACGAATCCAAAATTCTCCTAGTTTCTATTATTATTGCAAGGGGCCAGGGCATTGGAAAAGAGATTGTTACCAATTTAAGTGCTTCAAGTGCCTTCAGCCCTCTCACCAGCCTTTCTACTGTCCTCCAAATTCTCAGTAACAGGCCTCCGAGAAACCACAAGGGCTCTTCCAAATGTTCCTTCTTAATCGGCTTGGAGAAACATTTCTCTAAATTGGAGATGAATCTGTTTCTGTCCTAACTGACACCGGACCCACACTCTCGGTGCTCAACCTCACTACTACATAAACCAGCCCCTGCTTTGGAGTACTAGAACAACTCAAATAGTGGGGGTCTCTATAACCTCAAAGGTTCCTGTCTCTCTACCTAGGCCCTTTTGTTTAGGCCCTTTGACAGACACACACCCTTTTTCCCTTAGCCCCTCCACCCATATTCATTTATTAGGCCGAGACTTCTTGGAAAGGAATCATGCCAGTATTTCTTTCTCCCAAAAGGGGGAAGTAATTCTAGAATTTGACAATAGCCATCAAAATGGCCGACCAGGTAAATTAAATGACCCTTTGACACCTTTTATTTGCTCTGTCTCTGAGAGAACTAGAGCTGATTCTGGAAACAATGATCATTTGTCCGCATTGAATCAGTTACCACCCTCCTTAGGGGCAAAATCTTCAACTGTTATTGGTAAAATTCACAGTGCACCTCCCAGCAAAATTCAAATCGACCCCTTAAAACCTCTTCCCAGAATTAATCAATACTCTATAAGTAAAAAAGCCCTTCAAGGTATAAAGCCCATCATAGAGGATTACAAGGTTCAGGGCCTCATTATCCCTTGCACTAGTCCCTATAATTCTCCTATTGTACCTGTGAGAAAACCAAGGGCTGAGGGTGAAGCTTTGTCCAGGACCTCCGAGAAACAAACAATATCGTTATCCCTCCACACCCTGTTGCTCCTACTCCTCACACACTACTAACATCTGTCCTGAGCAAATTCTTTCCGGAAGGTAATTGATGTATGCAGTGCATTCTTTAGCATTCCAGTTGATGAAGCTAGCCAATACCTTTTTGCCTTCACTTGGGAAGGAAAACAATTCACCTAGACAGTAACGCCTCAGGGTTTAACTCAGTCTTACTTCTCACAAATCCTGAAGGCTGATCTGGATGATGGAAGTTCCCTAAGGACTTTGTTGTAATATGTGGACGATTTGCTTCTTTGCTCTTCTTTTTAAGTGTCCTCACAGAAAACAGCATCCATTTCCTAAAGCTTTTAGCCTTAAAGGCACATAAAGTCACCAAGGAGAAACTGCAGTTTGCCCAAACCTAGGTTTGATATTTAGGGCATCTGATACTAGAATAAGGCCTCCACTTAGTTCCACACAGGCTGCATGGCATCCTACGTTTCCCAAAACTCAAAACTAAGAGTCAACTGCTAGGTTTTCTCTAGCTAGTTGGTTATTGCTGAAATTGGATTCCAAATTTCTCCTATGGCCAAACCTCTATGTGCTGTAGTAAAGAACAACAATCCCAACCTAGTTTTATGGGAAGAACTGGACAACAAATCCTTTAAGGCCTTAAAGAAGAGTCTGATGAATCCACTTGCCCTTGGACATCCCAATTATCAACTTCCTTTTTTCTGTTTTGTATATGAAAAAGAAGGGAATGCCCTTGTGATACTCACCCCAAAACACAGGGACCTCATAGAGCATTATAGCCAGCAACTAGACCCTGTGGCATGGGGATCCCCCCTTGCCTTAGAGCCATTACTCCCACTGCCCTTTGGTTAAGGACACTGAGAAAATCATGTGGGGTCCCTTTAACAATTTTTGTACCTCACACTGTGGAAGCCCCCGTGAGTTTTCATCATACTGAATATAGTTCAGTCAGTCGCCTCATCTCCTATCAAATCCTTTTGTCAACTGCTCCTCACATAACTCTTTTATGTTGTAATAACCTTAACCCTGCTACTCTTCCCCTCTCCATCACCAGAGAAGGCCCTCAGGACTGCTTTACGCTGACAGATACCCCCTAACTCCTTGCAATAATCTGCAGGAAATTCCTTTGGGTAACGCCAACTTCTAATGGTTATTAATTTGTAGAGACCCTCCAAATACCTTGGCCAAAAGCATTGCCATTGGTCCTTCTAGATCTCAGATCCATCCCCTCTGGAACTCATAAACTCTCACCCTTTGAGATAGTCACAGGATGCCCAATGCACTTGGTTCCTGCCTCTTTTGACCCACAGCTGATAAAAGGAGATACACTCCTGTATTGCAAAGGCCTAACTGCTTCTACTAAAAATAACCATGTTCTGGTAGAGAGATCTTTTCACAGTGCACTCCAGAGAAACGAAGACCTTAAGTGTCACGCTTTGCAACCTGGAGATTTTGTCTTTTGGAAAAGACACCTCCAGAAGGCCTCTCTTCAACCTCACTGGAAAGGCCCCATCAGATACTGCTAACTAACCCTTGTGCTGCCACAATGCAAGGAACAGGCTCTTGAATTCATGTGACACACCTATAGAAAGCACCAAACCCTGACTGGAACCGCACATCATCTGGTGACTTAAAAGCAAAGATTTCCCGGAATTGAAGCAGACAACATCTGATGAGAGAGCTTTGTCAAGATGTCTGGACCAGGCCTGTTGGGAGTTTGTCTGTCAAACCTTTGATGATGACATAATGCTTCGGATGACCTCCCATGCCTATGATCTTGATAACATATGGACTTCAGAAAAGAAAAATGTCTGAGAGTTCTCCCTCCTATCCTCTTTATTATGCAAATGTGGCCACAATAGGTTTCTAATCTGTGCACCTTGCCTCCAACATGGAACAGGACAGTCAGAAAATGTTCTTCTTGGCATTGAGGGACAAAAGGTTGCTGAAACCAGAAAAACCTGACTCTTGATCAGGGATGCTTTCAGAGAAAGATCCCAATCAAAAGGAAGAAATGTGGAAATTAATAAACAGAAACTTCATTAAAATGGAGTTGGGAAGGCAAAAGAGGAGCTATCACACCCTAGGTCGATAGCAGAGTCCAACAGGAAAAAGAAACACTTTCTCTTCTTGATCAGCAAGAAGCTCAGCCAATGAGAGACTGTCACAGCTCAGCCAATGAAAAGCCACTACTCTTCAACCCCCAGTCTCTTCCAATGGATTCTTTGTTTACAACAGCCCTCCCAACTTCTTCTTCCCCTCTATAAAAGAGTCTCTCCTCCCCTTGCTGCTGGGGACTTGCACATGGCTTGACACAGTTGGGTTGCAGACCCCGAATGGTAATTCTTTGCTGATCTTGAATAAACCTATTTTTGCTGGAGAAATAACTGCAGTCTATTTGTTTAAGGTCAACAAGTAAAATGGGAAACCATTGACACGACTTAAGAAAAACAATAGATTTTCACCATCAGTTCACATGCATTTTAAGAAGCAACATGATAGTCAGTCATTCATGGGCATGTCTAGGTTCCTGAATGTCTCCTTTGTCCTATCTACCATCCACAAAACCTGGACTTCAAGTTCAGCATAATTTGTGATACAGTTTTAACTTCACATTTCCAACATTTTTACACCTCAGTATTGCTGTTTTCTAATATGAATTTATAATGTATTCATACAAATCAAACATCAGACAAAATTCTCATTTGTTTTGCCTTTTTTTTTTTTTTTTTGCTGAGGAAGATTTGCCCTGAGCTAACATCTGTGCCAATCCTCTTTTTTTTTTTTTTTTTCCTAAGGAAGGTTAGCCCTGAGCTAACATCTGTGCCAATGTCCCTCTATTTTGTATGTGGGTTGCCACCACAGCATGGCTGATGAGTGGCATAGGTCTGCACCCAGGATCTGAACCCATGCATCTGGGCCAATGAAATAGAGCATGCCGAACTTAATCACTATGCCACAGGGCCGGCCCCTCCAGTTTTTAAACCTATTTTAACTCTCCTTTTTAAAAATTAGTTTAAATGTGCCACATAACAGTAATGCCAACTAATGTCATAATATGGCTCTAAGTAGCTGTATCAGTAGCTTTGGTCTTTGAACACAAGCTTACATTCTTTAAAATTCTATCTTTTCACATGTATGTTAGCTTATGCCTTAGAAAGCAGACATATCAGCAAACCAAATTTTGAAAGAGACTAGAGGAAGGAGCATATCAACTGGTACCTTTTCAGAATGTGAGCCCCACAAGTAATTTCAAAAACCCCAAACTCTAAAGATGACTATAACTCCGATTTCATTTTCAAGAGAGTGAAATATTGGGTATATTCTTATCAGTTGCATACTTGGATAACTTTTCCAAGTATGAGAACTTTTAATTTTCCAGCCAACACAGGCATATTTTTTCCTCTCACAAAAAACAAGAGCTATAAATTACATCCTGAATTTCAATTCTTTGATCTCATCCTGGTCTCCAGCTTTTTGCCTTTTATGAGATTGACCCAATGCAACTCCTCCATCTGACATGCCCAGTCTTTGCTAACTAGATAAAGGTGGATACTTGAGCCACTGTGGTTCAACATTCACAGCAATCTTTTGGGCAGGAAGCCAGTCAGGGTTCCTTGGGAATCTTGGTTACTGGAAGGCACAGTCCTCTGTCTTCACCACGTCAATGTGGGGAGGATCCCTTCAGCAATTGTAATGTATTTATACAAGAAAATCCTTTCAAAAGAAAAGTCTTGGCCCAGGATCAAAGCAAAATCATGACTAAAGGCCCATAGTGTTGAAGTTTCACAGCAAGTCATGCTTAAGAAATCAAAAAGACTATCATGAGAGAGAGGTATTCATGAGAGAACACAGTATGTTAGAAAGTGTCAGGGGGCGGACAGCTAGAAGAAGCAAAACGAAATGCATGGAGAGGGACAGAAAAAAGCAGGAAGAACCTCTGAGTGACTCACTGTGGGCTAGCTACACAATTCCAGAGAAAGAGGATCATCCGCCTTTGCTGGCCTGGCTAGATTTTTGCACACTCAGCCAGCGATGTTCTAGGATAGGATAAATGTTCAGCTCTCTGTTCAGAGGAAATGCTCCTGGATCTTATGTTACCTCAGCTTCTCTCAGCCAGTCCAAAAGTACTGGGTAGGCAGCGCTGCCTATTAAAGAATGAAGATGAAAGAAAGTACTTGCCAGAATGGAAAGTAGTTTGAGGTATAAGGTTGTCCAACTGGCAAAGGCATGAAAAAAAATGCATTTTTCATGGCTGGCACTGGAAATGGGTCTTGAAGTTCGACCTACAATCTCAGCAGTTCCACCCAAGAGGAAGTGCTTCAATGCCACTGCACCTTATGACCATGACCTTCTCAAGCACAGTTAGTTCACATCAGACACTGTAGTCAAAGTCTAAAATTTTTAATTAGCTAAAACAATCTGTGGTATGACAAAAATCATGTTAATTGAAACAACAGTGCTAATTACCAGTGAAATATATATACATATGTTAGCTATTTGAACAGACACACCTTGCTCTTCACTAGCTCCTTCCATCCCTTGCATAGTTCAGACTGCTCTGATGGGCACCAGTCACTTGGAAGGCACAGAATTCCCTAACTTCCATCTGTTCATTCCAGTTACTCCGCCTCTCAGGGTGGTACCCACACAGGGTGGTAGGATGGCATAACTAGAGGGAAAATTAGGCTCTCAGGGGTACAGCCAGGTAGTTTTCAACTCTTCATGAGGCTGATTGTAATTGTAGGCAGGGATGTAATAGGAAGAAGTGAGATGGCAATTCTGAAGCAAACTAGAGAAAAAGAACCAAAAGCCTGATTTGTGACCACAAAAAATCCAAAGTCCTCTGTTAATCTGGAAGTCAAGGAAGCTATTGCTCCAAGGAATCAGCAAGGCATCAGAGACACCCTCCCCAAAAGGCCAACACCAGAACAAAGTGCAAGCCAGACCAGCCAAAAGACTGCAATTTGAGGCAAATGGGCAATATATGACATCAGGAAAATCAGCGTCCCTGGGAAGACCAGCTGAAAACCAGAGCCGGAGAGGGTCTGGAGTCTGTACAAAGGAAAGGTTCACCAGCTTAGTCAGAGAAGGGAATGTCCAGGGAAGACTCAGGCCTTGATATAGAAAAGGCCCAGGGCCTAAAATATTAAGAACCAACCGATTTTTGTACATTGATTTTGTATCCCGCAACTTGACTGTAATCCTTTATTATTTCTAAAAGTTTTTTAGTGGACTCTTTAGGGTTTTCTAGATATAAAATCATGTCATCTGCAAGGAGTGATAGTTTCACTTCTTCTTTTCCAATGTGGATCCCTTTTATTTCTTTTTCTTGCCTGATTGCTCTGGCTAGGAATTCCAATACTATGTTAAATAAGAGTGGTGACAGTGGGCATCCTTGTCTGGTTCCTGCTCTTAGAGGGATAGCTTTCAGTTTTTCTCCATTGAGAATGATATTTGCTGTGGGTTTGTCATATACGGCCTTTATTATGTTGAGGTATCCACATGCAAAAGAATGAAAGTAGACCATTCCCTTACACCATGCACAAAAATCAACTCAAAATGGATTAAAGACTTGAATGTAAGACCCGAAACCATGAGACTCCTAGAAGAAAACATAGGCAGTACGCTCTACGACATTGGTCTGAGCAGCATATTTTCAAGTCCCATGTCTGACTGGGCAAGGGAAACAAAAGAAAAAAGGAACAAATGGGACTACATCAAACTAAAAAGCTTCTGCACAGCAAAGGAAACCATCAACAAAATGAAAAGACAACCTAACAAATGGAAGAAGATATTTGCAAACCACATATCAGATAAGGGGTTAATATCCAAAATATGTAAAGAACTAATACAGCTCAATAACAAAAAAACCCAACAATCCAATTAGAAAATGGGCAAAAGATCTGAACAGAGATTTCTCCAAAGAAGATATCAAGATGGCCAACAGGCATATGAAAAGATGCTCAACATCATTAGCTGTCAGGGAAATGCAAATCAAAACTACAATGAGATATCACCTCACTCCAGTCAGAATGGCTATAATTAACAAGACAGGAAACAACAAATGTTGGAGAGGATGTGGAGAGAAGGGAACCCTTGTTCACTGCTGGTGGCAGTGCAAACTGGTGCAGCCACTATGGAAAGCAGTTTGGAGTATACTCAGAAAATTAAGGATAGATCTACCATATGATCCAGCTATTCCACTGCTGGGTATTTATCCAGAGAACTTGAAAACACAAAGGCATAAAGATACTTGCACTCCTATGTTCATTGCGGCATTATACACAATAGCCAAGACTTGGAAGCAACCTAAGTGCCCATCAGGGGCGAATGGATAAAGAAGATGTGGTATTTATACATGATGGACTACTACTCAGCCATAAGAAATGATGAAATCCGGCCATTTGTGACAACATGGATGGACCTTGAGGGTATTATGCTGAGTGAAATAAGTCAGAGGGAGAAAGTCAAATACCATATGATCTCACTCATAAGTAGAAGATAAAAATGACAAAAAAAATATCACATAGCATTGGAGATTGGACTGGTGGTTACCATTGGGGAAGGGGGGAGGGGGGAGGGCAAAAGGGGTGATTAGGGTCACATGTGAGGGGATGCACTATAATTAGTGTTCAGGTGGTGAACATGATGTAATGTATCCAGAATTTGAAATAAGATGTACATCCGAAAAAAACAAAAATTAAAAAAAATAAAAATAAATAAATAAATACACCCAAAAAAATTTTTTTAAAAATTAAAAAAAAAAAAAAAGAACCAAAAATGCCAAGAGAGGAGAACACACATGCAACATACTGGGAAGAGAGAATAGGACCAAGTGTCTTGGGGTTGTACAGACACACCTTGATGTCAAAGACTGCAGTGAAGGATCTAGTTCCACCCCACCTGCTCAGTCACCCTCCATCTCTCCTGTTCCTTTACCCTCTAGCCTGCTTTTCTGAACTTCGACTGGCACAGAGGCTGTCTCCTCATTCTCCTACCTCTCATCTCATCTTCCTCTTCTCTCTCTTCCTCTCCTTTTATGCGTCCTCTCCCTTATCTCCTTCTGTCTCTCTCCACTTTCACTTTTCATTACTATAATTTCATAAATGTCAAATTGTGACAAATTATTCTAATAGGGAGAACAGGAGAGACATAGAAATGACAAATTAAGGGTACTGAAGTAAGTATAATTTTTGCTACTCTTGTAGGATTTCAAAAAATGAATAGACTTAAAACACTCTTATGAGGCTGTTTACATGACTCTTCCCCAGCTCACATTCCAAGGCATACACATTACCTTTATTTAGTCTACCAGCAATGGATCTACCAGCAGTGGCTCTGAGGGTCACATTCTTTAAAGTTACAACAGCAGCAGCTCATCCACCACTCACAAACTAAATAGAATTCACACTTGTTAGAGATCATGCTCCCACGGTTCCAAAACAGGACAGATGTTAATGTCAAATAAAGCAATTTTTCTTGCACCATTTATTCTATTGGTTTTCATGCTTGGAAATTTGTTCCTTTAGTTTAATAGTGCAACGGACTGAACGTTTGTGTCCCCCCAAAATTCATATGTTGAAATCCTAACCTCCAACGTAATGGTATTAGTAGATGGGGCCTTTGGGAGATGATTAGATCATGAGGGTGGAGCCTTCATGAACGGGATTAATGCCTTTATAAAAGGGACCCCAGAGAGCTCCCTTCCTCCTTCCATCATACGAGGACACAGCGAGAAGATGGCCATCTATGAAGCAGGAAGCAAGCTACCAACAGACACTGTATCTGCCAGTGCCTTGATCTTGGAATTTCCAGCCTCCAAAACTGTGAGAAATAAATATTTGTTGTTTAAGCCACCCAGTCTAGGACATTTTTGTTGTAGCAGCCGAAATGGAATAAGATGAATAACCACCTGCACTTTCTTCTGTGTGTTTTATGTGTTCATGTTTTACTCCAAATTCTTTAGCCTTTCTGGGATTCATTTTGATATAGGAGGTAAGAGGGGATGAGACTAATGTTAACCGATTTCCCCAATGCTGTTTGTGAACTAATCTATTGTTTTCCCATTGGTTTATAATATCCCATTATCATCTTTTTAGTTTTACTGGGGTCATACTAATATCCTGTTAAACACTGATATAAAATGATCCCCTTTCTTTGTGGTTACTTAAGAACAATGAGAATTTCAGGGAGTCTATGGTCTGTCTCTGTGACCACCATGACATAATAAATATTGTTTATCACTTACGCTTAGCAAAATGATAAAGAATAGTATTTGCCTGAGAAGTTTTGGATGTTCTCAGATCTATCAGAAGCTCTGGATTTCCACAAACAGAATCCAGAACAAATGTAAATACTATTGTTAGTTTTGGGTTTTATGTCCCCATGAAGAACTCAGATACAGGTGGCTAAGATGATGTAAAGCAACTTCAGAGAGAATCCTTCTCATTCTGCAGCAGGTGTGTTCTTGGCAGGACACATACGACTGACACCCTCTGTTTAGGTTTTATTTGCATTGTTCTATGTCTCAGCAATCTGCAGGACTTAAAGGAGACAAATCAAATTCTACGTTGGAGGAAGTTGTGCTCAGCCACAACACGGTACTAATTTCATTTGGAAGGACAACAGTCATCTGTCAAAATCCTCCCACTGAAACCCTTGAGTGCCTGGGAACAGGAAAATGTAGCAGGATGTCCAAGGACCTGGAATATAAACCTATCCTCCTCTCCCGGTTTCTTTAACAGTCTGAGCAATGAGGTTATTAAAGACAACAAAATAAATATTTTTTAAAAAGGGAACTTCAGAATAGATAGAGATTAAGTTAGCTTGCCCATACACTCTTTGTTTTTAATAGAAATATCACTTCATTCTAGCAAAAAGACCAGTTAGGAAAAATAGACTCTGACTCTCTGATGAATTCCCCTAAGTAGATGAAACACAAGGTACCAAGCATAGATGGTACCAATTGTGCTGAGAGTATCTGAAATCATTATGGTTTAAAAGTAAAATTCACATTTCATTTTAAAAAAATATTCAAACTAGCTATAATGAAAGACAGAACAGTCCTCAGAGAAAATTTCTGTCAAGATCCTCAAATCATTTTGTCAATTACAACTTTTACTCTTTAAAATTCCTCAAGTTTCTCAGTCTCCTTCAGTACTCAGAATTAATTAAACAGTCCCTCCCTTTCTTCCACACTTCAACTGCAGGGGAATTTATGAGCATATATATATGTCACAAGTGTGTGTGTGAGACAGAGACAAAGAGAGAGATTGACTGACATTAATTAATTTTAAGAATTAATTCAGGTTTATATTGTGAACTATTGCCTCATAATTTGCAAATAACCACCAACAGGGTAATGAGGACACGATCCCAATTTCTACACAACAGAATATCACCTATAAAGATTAGAGAGAGACTCCCTTTAAACTCCAAACTCACAGGACAATTTGTGATTGTTTGTATCCCAAAAAGGGAGTTTTTACTTTCTAGAAGTCTCACTGCTGGATTCCTTTAAGTAAAAATTTCGCCTGGAGCATTTAAGACGTATTTACATTTCCAAAAATTCAACTGACAGATAGCTTTCCACGTAAACAGCTGCTGCACAAGGTAAAGCAAACTTTCACATATGTTTACCTTCAAACCATATCATTTAGATTTAAATGTACTGAAGTTTCTGAAACATCATTCTCTCAGAAAGATGGCTGACCTCAGAGGGAGGTGTGGTGGGAGGGTCAGCTAAACGTTTACAGCCTGGGTGGAAATGGAGAGGAGCGGAGAGGGTGGCATGAAGAGGACTCTCACTAAGCTTCACATGGCTGGTAAAAAGCAAAGCTTTCTTCCCTCATCTGCTGAGCCTTATGTTGACAACCTGTGGTCGGACTATGCACGGCAAACTGGCCAGGGGACAGAACCAGAACAGCAACAACCCACAGCTCTCATCTGCATGAGCCATGGGCAGCCTGAGGCCATAGATCATCACAGCTAGTGGAAGCAGGCACGATGAAACCAACATGTTCTGTCTTAGACAAATGTGTTATCCTTTGGGGAGGTCGTGGAGGTAGCATAATAATAGGAGGCAATGCCTTAACCCAACAGAGTTGTATGGGCTGAATGTTTACGTCCCCCTAAAATTCATATGTTGAAGTCTAACCCTCAATGTGATGGTATTAGGAGGTGGGGCCTTTGAGAGGTGATTAGGCCATGAGAGTGGAAGCCCTGATAAGGAGCTGAAGAGACCAGAGTTCTGCCTTTCTGCCACATGAGCACACAGCAAGAAGACAGTCGTCTGTGAACCATGAAGTGGATTCTCACAAGACACTGAATCTGCCGCCATTTGATGTTGGACTTTCCAGCCTCCAGAACTGTCAGAAAAAAATTGCTGTTCTTCGTAAGCCACCCAGGCTATGGTAATCTGTTATCGCAGCACAAACTAAGACAGGAGTACATCTTCAATGGTGGAACTATAGACACTAGTGATCCAGCAGAGAATCTGGTAAACTCATCAGTGTTTGTCAAATTACACCAGGTAGGTAACCAGCAAATCTGGCTTATGTGTAAGGCTAGAGTGAATGAAAAAAAGTTCAAGAAATAATCAATGAATATGATAAGTTACAGGATACAAAATCAAACATACAAAAATCAGTTACATTTCTATACACTAACAACCAACTAGCAAAAAGAGAAATTAAGAATACAATCCCATTTACAATTGCAACAAAAAGAATAAATACCTAGGAACAAACTTAACCAAAGAGGTAAAAGATCTGTACACTGAAAACTATAAAACATTGTTGAAAGAAACTGAAGAATACACAAAGAAATGTAGAGATATTCTGTGCTCTTGGCTTGGAAGAATTAACATAGTTAAAATGTCCATACTTCCTAAAGCAATCTACAGATTCAATGGAATCCCTATCAGAGTTCCAACATTATTTTTCACAGAAATACAACAAAGAATCCTAAAATTTATGTGAAACAACAAAAGACCTCAAACAGCCAAAGGAATCCTGAGAAAAAGAACAAAGCTGGAGGTATCACACACCCTGATTTCAAAATATACTGCAAAGCTATAGTAACCAAAACAGGATGGTACTGGCACAAAAACTGACACATAGATCAATGGAACAGAATCGAGAGCCCAGAAATAAACCCACAGATCTATGGACAGCTAATTTTTGACAAGGGAGCCAATAGCATACACTGAAAAAAAGAAAGTCTCTTCAATAAATGGTGCTGGGAAAACTGGAAAGCCACATGCAAAAGAATGAAAGTAGACCATTATCTTATACCATGCACAAAAATCAATCAAAATGGATTAAAGACTTGAATGTAAGACCTGAAACCACATAACTTCTAGAAGAAAACATAGGCAGTACACTCTTCGACATCGGTCTTAGCAGCATATTTTCAAGTGCCATGTCTGACTGGGCAAGGGAAACAATAGAAAAAATAAACACATGGGACTACATCAAACTAAAAACCTTCTGCACAGCAAAGGAAACCATCAACAAAACGAAAAGACAACCTAACAACTGGGAGAAGATATTTTCAAACCATATATCTGATAAGGGGTTAATATCCAAAATATAGAGAGAACTCATACATCTCAACAACAAAGAAAGCTAACAACCCAGTTTACAAATTGGCAAATGATTTGAACAGACATTTCTCCAAAGAAGATATATAGATGGTCAACACGCTTATGAAAAGATGTTCAACATCTCTAGCTATCAGGGAAATGCAAATCAAAACTACAATGAGATATCGCCTCACTCCTCTCAGAATGGCTACAATTAACAAGACAGGAAATAACAAGTGTTGGAGAGGATGTGGAGAAAAGGGAACTCTCATATACAGCTGGTGGGAGTGCAAACTGGTGCAGCCACTATGGAAAACAGTATGGTGATTCCTCAAAAATTTAAGAATAGGGACCAGCCCAGTGGCATAGCGGTTGAGTTCACACACTCTGCTTTGGTGGCCCAGGGTTCACAGGTTTGGATCCCAGACATGGACCTAGTACCACTCATTAAGCCAAGCTGTGGCAGCATCCCACATAAAATAGAGGAAGATTGACACAGATGTTAGCTGAGCAACAGTCTTCCTCAAGCAAAAAAAGAGGGAGACTGGCAATAGATGTTAGCTCAGGGCCAATCTTCCTCACAAAAATAAAAGGAAAAAAAAAGAATAGAGCTACCATACGATCCAGCTATTCCACTGCTGGGTATTTATCCAAAGAACATGAAAACATGAATGCATAAAGATACATGCACCCCTATTTTCATTGCAGCATTATTCACAATAGCCAAGACTTGGAAGCAACCTAGGTGCCCATCAAGGGACGAATGGATAAAGAAGATGTGCTATATATACATAATGGAACACTACTCAGCCATAAGAAACAATGAAATCTGGCCATTTGTGACAAAAATGGATGGACCTTCAGAGTATTATCCTAGGCGAAATAAGTTGGAGGGAGAAAGTCAAATACCGTATGATCTCACTCATAAGTAGAAAATAAAAACAATGACAAACAAACATAGCAACAGAGATTGGAGCAGTGGTTACCAGAGGGGAAGGGGACAGGGGGGAGGGCAGAAGGGGTGATTAGGCATGTGTGGTGATGGATTGTAATTATTCTTTGGGTGATAAACACGATATAATCTACACAGAAATCGAAATACAACGATGCACACCTGAAAGTTATATACTATTGTAAGCCAATATTATTTCCATAATGAAAAGAAAATGGCAGCCAACCCATGGGATGGGCCAGAAATTTGTGAGTTGTGTGTACAGGCTCAAAAAGAAGAGCTTGGCTAGGTTCTGTCTCTCACAAATTTGAACTAAGATTGAAGGAAATTTGGCAGTTGGTGCGGAGGCAATGGACCTAGGAGGCCACTGTGGCCACATAGAAACTACAGAGAAAGGTATTGGCTGAAAACAAATAATGAAGCAGCTGCCCAGGGAGGGCCCCCGGGAAAGGGGTGGAGGAAATAGCTTTGTTCCTGGTGGCTTTCCAGATCCCAGCAGCCAGTCTTTTTGTGGTCCAGTTGTGTTTGCTTTTTGTTCTCAAATTTACCTGAAATTCCATAAAGTATCCTTAAAATAAACCCCAATTACTGTAGCTTGAGTGGATTTCTTCCAAGCAAAAGATCCTTTTAAATCCTTATTTATTTTGCCTCCTTATAACATTTTGCACTACTGACCACTTCCTCTCTTTTTGAAAGCTTCTCCCTCCTTGTCTCTCTGACTAGAGGCTCTTCTGCCTGTGTCCACCTCTTGTTTCTTAGTTTTATTTGAGGGCTCCTTTTTCTCTGCCAATCTCTGTTAGCCTCGGTCCACTCTCCCCAGCAGCCCTTACCCTCTCCCATGTCCTCAACTCCACTCCAGCCAGAAACTCTCTCAGGACTTTCTTTATTGTGTCCAACTAACATGCTTTCTTGGAAAATCACGTTTGCATTTATTAAAATAAGCACACAGGAGCAAGCTCTAATGGCCTAGTGGTTAAAGTTCGGCACTCACTGATTCGGCAGCCCAGGTTCGCTTACGGATCACAGAATCACACCACCCACCTGTCAGTTGCCATGCTGTGCTGCGGCTCACATAGAAGAACTAGAACAACTTATACTAGGATATACAAGCATGCACTCAGGTATTGAGGAGCGAAAAAAAAAAGAGGAAAGTTAGCAACAGATGTTAGTTCAGGGAGAATCTTTCCCTGCAAAAAAACATAGTAATAACCACTCTGTTATAAGTCATATGACTTTAGATTTTTCATTTCAAAGGGCAGTTTGTAACATTATAGTGAATGCCTATGAACAAGTTCTCAACACTGTAGTACATTAATGTGTAAAGGCAACTTTTCAAAAAATATCTGATTAAAGACTCTTCACTAGAATAATCTAGAACAAAAATAAAATAAAATAAAATTTGACTGAATTGGCTGTTTAAATTTGTTCCAAGGGTTTTAATTATAAGCAGGTATCTTGTAATTTCAGTCTTTATAAGGAAAAGATTGTAAACCAAGGTAATGATTAGGACTGAAGTTAGCTATAAGTTGGGGGAAAAAATCACTATATATATAAGATCAATATGATAAGAAGGGTATCAGGAATGGATTAGTACCACAGAATTTTAAAGAAAGTTAAGGTCATAATATCCCAGTGTCTCATTTTATAGATGAAGAAATGGAGAATCAGAGAACCCATGATTTGCCCAAAGTGACACAGCTACCTCACGGCAGAGTTGGACTGTCACTAAGATCACCTGACTCCTTACCCAGCACCCTGCCGGTACACTGTGATCAATCAACTGCTCTCAACCTTAGCAAAAGCAAGAGGGAAAGAAGACCTTTGAGGACTGAAGAAGATCTGTTCAGGGGGGCATTTATCCCCTCAACAGAATCGCCCTCTATCACAGCACTTTCTTCCCATTAGGCTACTGCATATGGAAGACAGGAAGCAGATGTTCTGAGAGCAGGGGTGCGAGGAAGACAGACTCACACCTTCTCTTTGATGAGCTTGGAAGGACTCAAACTGCTCTCTCTAGAGTAGTTAAGACAGCTGCTGAGATGTCGCAAAGCTTTGATCCAAGAGCTTGAGGTCCCAGAGTCATGAAAGCACCCCAGGAAGAGAAACAGGGTGAACTTTAAATCAAATTTGATAATCCATGTCTGGGTGTGAAATATATTAAAATTAGAAAAAGTGGTGACAGATAAAAGTTTTTAGTGAAAAATGTGCCAAATTATTTCATTAGAAAATTACTCTAAAGTACAGTATTTAAACATAGTGAGGCTATTTTTTTCAATGTTTCCAAGGTTCAAATGGTTTTTTTAAAGGTGTATATATGAATATGTATGTGTGTGTATATAAGAGCGCACATATATCTCTAGGTGTTTATGTGTGTGTGTGTGTGTGTATGCATACACACATATCTTTACTGATTGCGAGAGAGATAAGGAAAACTATTCTGATGGTTGAACAGAAAACCTCATCTGAATTGGGAAAAATTAAAATTCTGTGGCTCAAACACAAGGCAGCTGCCTCTTAGTGATAGCACTTCCAAATTGTAAGTTTAGCTTCTTTAAAGGGTAAAATGAATCTTTTTTAAAAGTACACGAAATGTTTTAGTTATAAAACACCATATATTTTATATATAAATATATAGTTATATATACATACAACATATATATACATATACATATATAACCATATGTATTTCCTGCCACTGTGTTGTATATGTAGTTATAGTTATATAACTATACGTATATAACTATATATATATATAGCTGTATATACTATAGATATCACTATATGTATTACGGATTATATAGTATAGCTATATACCACATATAATTATAACTATATACACACACAAAGTGACAACAAAAAATCTGTGGGTTTTAATCTAACTTTTCATATATTATGCCAGGAGAACACGTAATTCTGATTTCTCAGTGGAGGACAAAATAACCAAAAGGTGAGGGAGCCATTGAATTGCAGCTTTGATTGAATGGCTACATTGAATCCAAAATTCCAAAACCAATTTTGACTGCCTACTCCATGCAGTCAGCCCATGCCGGAGCATTTATATCCTGGGATACCCGTATTCAGGGTAAAGTCAACATCTCTCTTTAGAACAGCAGCATCACAGCCAAAGCATGGCATATGCTTTAGCAGGTAATTTTTTACCCTTCAGGCATGGATTAAATTGCCCTTTTATGGCAATGTGCAAAGTCAGCCTGTGAACTACAGAAGCCCCTAAAGATTCTTCATTAGTCCTTATACTTAGCTCTCAGTTCCAAGTCAAAACTCCTGGGGCCGGCCCGGTGGCGCAGCGGTTAAGTTCGCATGTTCCGCTTTGGAGGCCCAGGGTTTGCCACTTCGGATCCCAGGTGAAGACATGGCACTGCTTGGCAAGCCATGCTGTGGTAGGCGTCCCACATATAAAAAAGTCGAGTTAGATGGGCACAGATGTTAGCTTAGGGCCAGTCTTCCTCAGCAAAAAGAGGAGGATTGGCAGCAGATGTTAGCTCAGGCTAATCCTCCTCAAAAAAACACTCCTTCCCCCCAGAGTCACCTCCTCCCAATGCCAAGGTCATTTCAAGCCTTCCTTGCCCCACAAATCCCTTGAACACCCTCCCTGGCCTGGCCCCACTCAACTCTGCACATATTAAATAATGGCTTCCCAGCTCTCCCCTTTTCCAGTCCTTCTATCCTCCATTTTACAAAATGGCCAGGGACCCTTAAACTTTGCTCTACATCCTCGCACTTTATAATGATTCTATCTTTTCTGATAACACCTAATTGTCTACTCCTTAGGGCCCTTCCCTCAGAGCCACCTGCTGAAATCAAGACTCCAAATCCAGCAGATCCATCTCAACAGGAGCTGCCAAGCCATCCCCAGTCTGTACAGACACTGACCTACATTAAAGCCAATACACAATATAATCATTCTTAGCCTAACAGATGAAAGTGTTCTCAATCTGCACACATTTCAGGAAGTTTGCTGTAACAGGAAAAATTTCAAAGGCCAACAGAAATGAATCTCTGTCCTTGGAGACTGTCACTAACACCCCAAGTTCACCACAGTTCTTAGCCTCAGGAAAGCAAGAAATTCATTCATGTGTTGTATTTTTAATGTCTTTACCTCTTGTCAATGCGCTTCTCTGTTTATAAGCTGCAAAATGTTTGAGATCAGATGTCTGCTCCTCAAATCTGCTACTTTTGGCAGAGTTTTCAGTAATACCTCAGAGTACTGTTTTGGCCAATTTCAGGAATTCTCAATGTAAGCTTACAAAGGGCCATTCTCTTACAATGCACTGGATTGCACTCTCTCATTTGGTAAATTTTCACTAACACAGACAGATTCACCTCTCTCTGGGTTTAATGTAACCAGGAAACAAAAGTACGTTGTGTCTCTTCACTCTGAGACTCCTACTAAATCACTCTCTAGCAAATTCTATTTAGGAATATATTGTGTTTATTGTCTGTCCACCAGCTAGAAGGAAAGCTCCAAGAGGGCAGGGACTTGTCTTTGTTCTCTGATTAATCTCAACACCCTATAATAGTGCCTGACACAAAGTATAAGTTCAATTTATCTGTTGAGTTTATTAAATAATTAATCTCCTGCTACAGAAGTTTAACCTAAATGTTTTGGCACTTGGCAGGTTGAAACAAGATGCACACTGTGAATGGAGAAATACCCTGTGAACTTTGAGTGAAAAGTAAAAGGAAGTCACGAACATTCCATCCTACACTAATGGTATGAATTACTCCATGAGGGGCGAGAAATACAACGTTTCTTTGTGTTTAAAAATGAATCACAACTAGCTTAATACCCCCACAGAATAAGTTTTTTGAGAAATCCAATAAAAGTCATCTTCTTGGATTATCTCCCCTTCCATTCTTTCAAACAAGAAATCTAGAGCCATGAGGTCCAGAAAAATGGGACAGAGCCTGGTATTCTATTTTGGCCACTGGTGGTGTCAATCTATGGTGAAGGAAATGGCTCCACCCATAGTTCCCCCTTCATCCCAAGCTCAGCCATGGGGATCCTAACTGAAGCTCCCAAGACTATAGCATCTAGTGCCCAGTCTACATGGACACGCATGTGGCCATCTCCATGTGAGATTCCTGCATCCATGGAGGCATTGCTTTTCAGTGAGATCACACGTCCACTACTAACTGAAAACTATAAACACCAATTTCTTTCCCAGCCCTCAAGTATCCATCCACTATCCCAGAATTCCTTTAATTTTCCTCTTAAGTCTTTTCCCTTCCCATCTCTCAAACAAAAAAAAGTTATTTATACCTGCTTTGCTATCTCTCATAATGGTGTTTGATAGTTTGTCCTTGTAGATGGACAGACCCCAGGCCTTAGAAACACAAAAAGATCTGGATTGTCTTTCTCAGGGAACAAATAAAACCCAGGCTTTAGGACATTCCTAAAAGTGGTAGAGTGGGGGGGATTCAGATAGAATTGGGCTCAGCTGCTTGTGACATAAATACCCAAACAACAATGGCCCAAAAAAGACAAATTTTTATTTTATTCCCCTTAAAAGAAGTTCTAAGATAGCCCCCAGAGCTGGTATGGAGGCTTCTATCTTAATGCTCCACCAGCTTTAGCATACTATCTCATGACCTAAGACAACTGCTTGTGCATTGACCATATGGAAGACGGTAAAGAGTATCTGCCAGATGCCTTTCAAGATTCCCCAGGGCTGCCACAATCTTCCATTACATCTCATTGGCCAGTACATAGTCACACAGTCAGACTAGTTATGAAGGAAGTTGGAAAACGTAGTCTTAATCCCATAAGGCGAGATTAGATATTGGGGAAGGCAACAGGCAGTCTATACTACAGAGGGTGAACATTCATTCTGTTCTTTCATCATGAGTTGGAAGCAGTGAAAAACAAAGCTCAGAGTTTTCTCAATAGGTCATCAAGCTGTATTGAAATATTAATGAATAATTATTTTACTTTTCCGAGTTTAAGACCCACCTCAATCTCAATTGCCACTTGCCCCTCACTTTGGATCAAGGCTAGGGAAAGAGACAAAGTCGTTTGTCAGCAGGATCTTCTTCTCAGAAGTTCTTCTGTCATCTGACTTGATCTCAGATAGATGAACAGATACTCACAAGATAAATAATAATGAAAGAAAGGGATGTAAGAGAAGCAAATCTAAAATCAAGCCTAATTTCAATCCTCTGAAGGTTGGACTTGAGGCACTGAATAGAGTAGCCGATATTATCCTGTCTCCACCTCCACTCCCATCAAATTACAGGCTTGAAGAATTTGCATTATTGTTCTATATCCCCCAGAATCTTCTATACAGCCAGCACTCAATGGATCTTTGCTGCCTTGAGTTGTAAATGGATAATAATGTAAACATACATAAGAGACTATGTGAAAAGAAAAAGATGAAGAGTTTAAAACATTTTAATATTAATGATATGGCAGGAAAGAGCACTGCACCTGAAGTCAGCAGGCCTAGTTTCTATAACTGTCTTCACTAGTTATTGCTTATTTGACTCAGTTTCCCTATGTGGAAAATGGAGAGTAAAACTCTGTCCGTGCCGTTCTCCTCTAGGTTATAGTGACAAATGAATATCAACTGAAAAATGCTGTGCAAGAGATTACTTTTTTGTTTCTTCGTCCTAGACTACCCAGTAAATATACAAAATCAAGGAATATTTGCAACTCAAGGATAATCAAAACAAAAGGAGATAAGGAAAGCATGAATTGAGATGAAGAGCCAGACTCTAAGGCATTGGATGACCTGCCAGTAAAGTCCCTGCAGCAATGAAGATGACAAGCAGAACCAGCAATCACGAATCACCCAGGGCAAGACCTTCCATGGTAGGGTTCCTCTGCCTTGGCTCAGGGCTTCTGACCTGATACACATCCTTTTTCTGTAACTGTCATGATTGGAATAGAGACATTGAGCAGAACTGTGCTCAGACACCATTGAAAGGTCCATGAGTCATCAGAAAATAAGCAGTCTGACTTAAGAGGATGTCTCAACCACTGTTCAAACACTGGCCACAGACATCCTACTTGAAGAATTCATCCAATGTCTTTTGGAATATCACAATGTGGCTGGAATTAAAATTCAGGCCCCATCACCTAGCCAGGTAGAGAGCTATCTTCACTCCTGGCTTAGAACAATGCCTGGTATACAGGAAGTATTTTACAAGCATTAGTTGTTGCTATTGTTGCCGCTGCTGTCACCATTGTTGTTGCTTGTCATCATCTCTGTCATCTAAAATATGTAGAAACTGTCTTTGCTGGTGTTTCTCCATGAGAAGCTTAACATACTGCAGGTGACAAATTTAGTGTAAGTGACTGAGGCTGGTGATGTTGGTCCTTTGGCTTTAAGAACATCCTGTTTGCATTATCATAATGAGGCAAGCATACCTTCCTTTGCATTCAAAAGGCAGAACCAAAGAATAACGATCCCAAGTTCATGTGAAAGAAAGTCAGACTGGCCTATGAGCCAGGGTGCCCTTGGAAGCATACAAGCAGAGATGAGAGAACCCCATTCCTTAACCTGTTTCACACTCTCACCAGAAGGGACACAAAAAGGCAAAGCCCCTGAGGTGGGTTTCAGGAACCTTCAAACCAACTTCTGGACACCAAAGTATTCCCCCCAATGAAATCCTTTCCAGTCTCTCATGAACCAGCCATCAGGCTTTCTTCTTCTGCGCTTGTGGCAATTAAAAAGCTAACACCACAAACCACAATTGGCATCAGACAAACCACAGTCCTCTACTCCTCTGTCCTGCCACTCAATAACCAATGATTTTTGCAAGTTCCTTACATTTTCTGAGGCTCAGTGTCTTTAGCTGTAAGGTGGAGGTAATAATTAGAGGAGACTTGTTTATACCTGTCCAGTGATAAAGCCCCTGGGTTACTGTTTCTGGTGGTCTCGGGCAGAAGCCACCCACTTCACCCTGTCTCCTGCTATGGGACCCAAATCATCCCAGAAATCCTGACTCAGTCACAGGAACCCATAAATATACTCCTTGTATATTACACAAGATCCATATATCACAGCAGTACCCACCAATGTAGTCCCTGTATTATCAATAGTCAAGTATTTCTGATACCAATTCTCTTGCTATTACTTCCAGAAGTCTGAATTCCTGATCTTCCACTTATAGCAGAGGCTTTAGGGAAACCTATGGATAATAAGACTAAATGGTTCTGGTCAATTTATTATACTGACTACAATAAAACCATGGAGGAGAGTGGAATCCTTTACTGAGGCATACTACAAAGTTAATTTTTAAGGATTTGGTCAGTGATTATCCTGGAAATAAGGGCACATAATAAATAGTGAGGACAGTGACAAACTCCAGGGCCTTTTCATTTTTATGACAAAGTGTATTATGATTATTTCTGATTGACAAAGCTCTTGAAACCTACAAATGCAACCAATTTATAGATAGGTATTTTTCCAGTCTTTGTTCTTGAACATGAGCATTTTTTGAACTTGAATGGTATGCCAGCATTGAAACACATGTTAACACATTTTACTTATATATAGTTAATTTAGGAAAAGCAAACTTCTCTTTAAATTTGTCAAGGTTTGGACTGACCTGGTGGGGTAGTGGTTAAGTTTGTGCACTCCACTTTGGTGGCCCAGGGTTCACAGGTTCAGATCCTGGGTGCAGACCTACATAACACTCATCAAGCCATGCTGTGGCAGCATCCCACATACAAAAGAGAGGAAGATTGGCACAGATGTTAGCTCATGGACTATCTTCTTCAAGCAAAAAGAGGAAGATTGGCAACAGATGTTAGCTCAGGGCCAATCTTCCTCACAAAAAAAATAAATAAATTTGTCAAGGCTTTTTGTCCCAAGTTTGGTAAACATAAAAAACTATCATAGTAGTTTTGGGTTTATTATCATTCTAAGAATGCCAAAAAAATCTAATTATTTATATTATTCCTTTATTTTATAAGGTAAAAGATCACATTTTTGTGTTATCTAATGACAATTTAAATAAGTGAGTGTGCTTTCTCCTTATAGTCTTCCCCCTTCCACTGGCTTCATGCAAAGGACTTTGAGACTCTACAAGATGGTAGAGCCACAAGATGGGAGGAGTCTGGGTCCAAATTACCACATGGAAGAAAGTCATCTGCCTATAGCCCAGGAAAACCCACTGTGTTATGCAACTGAAATTTTGCAGCTTATTTGTGGTGGCAGTTGTTACTCTAATATGAAACAAATTCCTAATGTAAATACTCACACACAATTATAAATCTTTCCCTAAAATAGTTACAATTTAGAACAGCATGTAAGGGACTGGTACTCAAGGGCGAATGTTAAGACATTCCTAAGCAAGCGTCATATATGACTATTATTATCTGCTGACTCCAACAATGTGATTCTTATAAGACAAATGGTCCTCCATTTTCTTCCCACACATCTGAGAACTAGGACATATTCCCAGTTATAACAGTGGGTCTCAAAAAAGTGACCACCAGGCAATAATGACTCCTCTTACGAGGAAGAGAAGAGCTACAGCCTGCTCCCCCCCACAGTGCAACTGAGAATCCTTTCCTGAGCCCAATTGTACTATTTTCCCTCATCTTTTCCACCTCCCAAAAATGCTTCCAGGAAATATATACTGCAGTAGTACATCAGAGCAATTTTGCTTAAAAACCCTATAGGCAGCTTTATTCTGGCCTATATCTATTTGCTTAAATTTATCAGAAAGGGGTAAGTTTTTTAGCCATTCCTCCATTTAGCAATCACATCCCTCCCTTTATTTGTCTGCTTTGCATCTTTTCACTTTTCATTTCAAACTATTTATTTTAAGCAAGGACTATGAGAACCCTCTGACCACCTTCCTTCCATCAGAAAATTTCTTCAACATCTGGTCTGACTAATTTACTAGACTTCCCCCCCGCCTCTGAGCTTCAAGGAATCATATAAAAATATTTATTAAATTCCTTGAGGTGATCCTTTAAGAGGCAGACGCTGACTGGACTGAGCCCTTTCTTTCCTAAAACTTACATTTTAGACACATTTGACCAAACAGTTTTCAAACAGATAAAACGTGGTTTCCTCACATTAAGCAATAAAAACTTTAGGTAAAATAGAATTCTTGTTCATTTGAAAAAGCTTGGACCCATGGAAGAATTCAGGATGAGATGCAAATACAAGGTTGGTTGTTAATTATTCCCTGGGTTTTTCTTGTTTTTTTTCTTTTTTTTCATAAAAGGATTTAAGACACAGCTTTATATGTCTAGGGCACATTACTCAATTTATGGGAAATTCCTAAATGTTCTATAATTAGAAGCCAGCAGGACATCATAAAGGACATAACTTGGGATGAAAAAGTTGGTAGCTGCACAACAGTATAAATATACTCAATAACACTTAACTGTGCACTTAAAAATAGTTAAGATGGGGGGGCCAGCCCAGTGGCACAGCGGTTAAGTTCACACCTTCTGCTTCTCGGCGGCCCGGGGTTCACTGGTTCAGATACCGGGTGTGGACATGGCACCACTTGGCAAAAGTCACGCTGTGGTAGGCTTCCACGTATAAAATAGAGGAAGATGGGCATGGATGTTAGCTCAGGGTCAGTCTTCCTCAGCAAAAAGAGGAGGATTGGCAGCCGTTAGCTCAGGGCTAATCTTCCTCAAAAAAAAGAAAACAAAACAAAAAAGTAGTTAAGATGGTTAACTATTTATGTTATGTACATTTTACCACAAAAAAAGAGAAGGAATAGAGACTCTCTCCTCCCCAACTTCTGTCAGAGGTAGAAGGAATCAAAATAAATCAGCTAGCACCAGCACCATTCCTTGAGCAAGAGAGGAGTATGAAAAGCAGCGTGTGGGTTTTTTCCGTTGGGATTCAGTCAGGCCCAGGCAGAGGGTAAAGACTCAGATGCATCACAGCACCATCACAGGTCACGTATCGCTCCTGGAGGGCAAAGTCAGAGTCATACCCACAGGGAAACGTTCTTTCTTGGAGACGTACATGACCACCTTATCTTTGAGGAAAATTAACTAATGACTTTGAAAACTGTGCTCCCTTTCTAGGTGACCCAGAAAATGCAGCAGCTGGGCTCCTGCTCTCCCAGAAGAGCAGGACCCAGTCACACAGGGCCTCGTGCTCAGAAGGGCCCTGTGTTTGGTTTAGTGCTCTCTTGTCACTGACTTGAAATTCTTAATATTTTTTTCAACGAGGTCCCACATTATCATTTTATACTAGGCTCAGCAAATTAGGTAGGTCATCTGTCATACAGAGTGGGAAGGACACGGCTTCTTTCCCTCCAGAGCCTGTGTGAAGGGCAGAGAAGAAGGGCAATGCTCAAGAGGACACAGTCTAAGATATTTCTCAAATTATGAGAAGCAAAAAGGAAGCCAGGGAGAGAAGTCTTTCATGGAAAGGAGTAGAGTTGTCCTGTCAGATCAAGAGACACAAAGATGGGGTGGCATGAGAAGGGATGTGTTTGTATCTGTGTGTGTACACACGTGCACATGAACACACAATAGGGTGTGAGGCCAGTCAAGGGGTGGAGGCAGTATATACAGGTTATAAGCTTGAAATGCCTTCCCATGGGGAGTATAAGTCAACTTCTGAGTTAACTAGAACTTTGACCTCTACGAAGTCTTTCTTAGAATACTCAACCCTTCATAAAAGAGCCTTTTATATTGATCTTAGAGTGAGCCATGTGAGGCCGGTGGAGGCTAATGGGACGAGGGCTGGGATAGGCAAACTGGTTTTGTCCCTTTCCTTCAGAGCTCCAAGAGAGAAAGGGAATGGTGCTGACCTCTCTATCCCCTCATCCCCCAGGCTTGCAGGAGGCTTTCTGAAGTAAGAGAGTCTCTCATAATGCAGGAGGCATCCAAGAAGCTCCAAACTTCATGACTCACTCATCTGTAGTGAAATTGGCCCATAAGAAGAATGAAGGACCCAAGGATCCCAGTGTTGTGTTGAAAAATAGATTAGTCATTATTATATAATTATTATCTCTTTCTGTACTGTTTCAAATTTTTATCATGGATATATACAACTGGCTTATTGAGGACTATCAACTCATTAGGATATAAACCTGATTTTTTTTTTGCCAGTAACTATGCCTAGATGTCTTATATAAGCAATGACTTCCTTCATATCTTGACCCAATTCCGTAAGTTTTCAGACATTCTGACTTATACAAACAGTATCCTTTCAGTTTCTAAGACTCAGCCCTATTTATTTTAAAAACTTCAAAATTACATTTGATTCAAAACTCTTCTCTTTATCCCACACCCACTACAAGCATAGGTCACAGCTTTGACTTGACTTACCTGTAATGGAAGGGTGTGTTGCATGGTCTGACTTTCACTTCTCTCCTCTCCCCTTCCTCTACCCACTGCTGCTCTCTTCCCTGTCAGGGTGAGGCTGAGGTAGCAGGAAAAGAACAAAACATATCTTCCTGACTGGGCCAGGCCACAGTTCTGCCTGAAGTTGGTGGTAACTGCCATTCTCCCTCATTGTATCTGCACTCCAGGTAGCTGTTGTAGACAGATGGTGACTCCAACATGGTTTACTGGTAAAATGCTCACTCCTCCCATCTGATTGTCATCAATTCTCTGGTAAAGCAGACATTCAAAAAGGAATAAAAATGACAGTCACCCTTTTTATAGGTTTCCCCACTTTGTGTTTTTTTAAACAGAAATTCTTTTGGGACCTCCACTTGGCCTTGGGAAAAGACAGCATGTCCTCCACAGAAATGTGGGTGGGGGGATAGTCTGTCTTCTTGTGTTGACTGTGTGGAGGGAGGATGGTTGGAGTAGAGCTGGTTTCTGAATTTGTTTCTATCTTAAGCATGAAGAAAGATAGCTGAACCACCTGTTGGCTTTGCTCTGAACCAAGAATGCAGTATTCAGTCATCATTCTGGGACGATGTGAAAGCCTGTTTGTTGCATCTGTATTACCTTTTTAAAAACAAAATAAAAATTATAATAATATATGACCTGTGCAGTGATGGTAGAGATAGAGAACATTTTCATAACATAGTGGAGGGGCAGTTCACCGAGCCTAAGAGAGAAAGGATCAAGAGAAATTCGCTAAAGGAGAGAATGTCTTACCTAGGTCATAATTGAAAAGCAGAAATTATTCTGCTGGAAATGTAGAGGTAGAGCAAGGTTTCTCAACCTTGGCATTATTGACATATAGGTCAGATAATTCTTTGTTGTGGGAGCCTGTTTATGCATCCCTGGGCTCTACCCACTAGATGACAGCAGCGCACCTCTCCAAATTCTGACAACCAAAATGTCTCCAGACACTGACAACTATCTCCCAGCAGGGCAATATTGCCTCTGGTTGAAAACCACTTGGGTAGACTCTTATAGGCAGAGGGGAAATCAAAACCAAAGCTCAAGGGGTGAAACAGCATGACATTTCTGAAAACTACACATAGTTCCATATTACTGAAGTATGAAGTGCAATTCAGGGAGTGGTGGGAGGTGGGAATGAAGAAGCACAGGAGCCTGATAATGGAGGGTCTAGCAGAGCATGCATAGGTGAAGGAATGTCATCCCTTTGATGATGATAAGTCTCAGAAAGAGAATGACATATGAGATTTGAGTTCCAGACAGACGGTAAGGGGACATGAGAAGAATAAGATTTTAGGCAGTTAGATCACTCAGGAGCTATGTCAGAAGTCAAGACACAAGATGATGAAAAGCACCTGAACTGGAAGAGTGGCAGTGGAGACAGGAACAGGTTGACATTTATGTAGGAAGCCTAGGTGGGTGGCCCTGCAGCTGATGAGAAGAGTATAAAGAAGGATGGGCAATCAAGTTCCACGGCTGGGAAGAAGGAAAAAAGTTTGCATGTGTTGAGTTGTGGGTATCTTCTTTCTCCTCTTGTTGGTTAATTTAAGATCTTAGCCTATGGAAATCTATTTCATCTTGACAGTTTTCTGGATTTTCGAAAGATGAAATGTTCTGAGATTTCAAGCAACAAGGATGCTTGTATTTTGATCCTTACCACCTTAGGTAACTTGTTCAACATACAAAGCATCATAAACAACATAGTTGTGCTTTGTCAATAGTTTAGAATCCTTCATTTCAAATGCCACTGTGACATTGACGTTGGCCAAACTACCAGCAAAAAGTTGTCGTGCTTTTGATATTATCTCTGGCAAACTATTAAAAAGAAAACACAAGAGAGGCCAAGGTATTATAAGAAGAAGGACGCTCCTAACAAAGAATTTGATACAAATGACTTTGCCCCAGGTTGGTACTTTATCTTAGAGGAGAACATGGCTACAATTTTGATTTGACGCATTATGAATTAACTCCAATAGAAACATTTCTGTAAAAGAAAAACTATGCAGCAACAGCATATATACAAAAACAAAGCAATGTTTGTTGTAGAATTGATGGGCAAAGGTCATCAGCATTTTTAATGTACTATATGGAATGAATCTTTTAAAAGGAGATTTGGTTCCTATAAACTTTTCATGGTAAGCAACCCAGGAAGTTAAGCTCCCCTTATTAGCCTCTTTTTCTGTTCATTTAAGCTGATAAGCAGCAGCTGAACTACACAAAAAGCTCCTGATAAACAGCAGCTAAGGGAGGACAGGAAATGGGCAAAATTCAGCTCTACTGACATAAATCTCAGTGCAAATCCAAACCCTGGCATATGTGGCTACAACAGTGCCCCCAAATGACACACAAAGGCATTTACCTGAAATCTTAAGCATATTTTTTGTATGTTAATGTTACAAGAATGTAAAAAGGATTCCATTTTCTGCTTGATATATTCTTTCCCATTGTCCTGCGGGTCCAAATGAAGATTTGGAGACTCTCCAAACAGCACATAATAACGTGAGAGGAGGAAGGAAATGAAGGAGGTGGAACAGGAAGAAGAGAGGAAGGTTAAGAGCAATTTGCATTTCTCTAATGTTCCATACTTGTTTAACAGGCTATAATCAATATCACTACTGATTTGGTTTCAGCCAAAGTTGTAAGCAAGGCCAGTGTCAGCACTAGGAAAGCTAATTTCCAGGTTAAAATATTATAGATCGGGTAGGATAAGGGTATCCACATTTCTTAGGCATCCCTTGGTTAATGGCATCTACATTCATTCTTGGTTGCCGAATGCAAATAGCTGCACTTCTCTAAGTAACATAGTCCTCATCAGTCAAGTGAGAATAATGAAGTCAGCACCATTCTGTGAGCAGAGGCTGTATTTGATGTCAAATTTGACCACTTTAGAAATACCTCTAGAGCAGTGCCACTCAAAGTATAGTCCACAGACCAGTAGCATCAATATCATTCAGAAGTTTGTTAGAAATTCTGAATGACCAGCTCCACCCTAGATTTACTGAATGAATCAGAATCTGCATTTTAATGAGGTAAGTTGACAGCTTGATGCACTTTGAGTAGCACTGCCCTTGAACCATGCTGCTGGTCTGCAACCTGCTTGTTCCTAGTCCACTACTAGATAAGTAACAGAATTTGGATATAAGCATTTAAAACTTTCATAGTCATTTGACATTGTGGCCACATCCAAGCACAACAGCAGTGGAATCATGTCCTTCAAAAAGAATGGACCAGTGTGGGATTTCAGCACTTGTATGGTGACCTGCATGTGGCACAAGCTGCTACCAGTCATGGACAGCAGAATCCCACATCATCATGATGGACTTAAAAAAAGAAAAGAAAAACTAGTCCTTCATCACAGAATCTGAAAAGCACTATTCTAGAGCACGGGTCAGCAAAAATTTTGTAGAAAGGGCCAGACAATTAATATCTTAAGCTCTATGGGGCATAAAATCTCTGTAGATCTACTTAACTGTCCCTATAAAGCAAAAACAGCAAGGGGTGATGTGTAAGCAAATGAGCATGGCTATGTTCCAATAAAACTTTATTTACCAAAACAGGTAAAGGGCGAGATTTGGCCCACACACAGGCTGTCCCAAGCCAACTCCTATTTTAAAGGATGACTGTGGGCCAATTGTCTATGGCTGTTTTCGAGCTACAGTGACAGAGTAAGATAGCTGCAACTGAGCAGTCATGACCCACAAAGCCTAAAAGATTTACTATTTGGAGTTTTAAGAAAAATTTGCAACCTCTGCTGTAGTTCCCCCCGACTGGCAGCCCCTCGTTTCAGAAAGCTCCCAGCAACTGGATAAGAGGACCAGTTTCAACGTTACCATTAATGGGACTGCTGCCAACTACTTCTCTGGAAGATCTTCCTCTGCTAAACAAAGTAGCACAGGCAGGGAGGCTCCTGGCTGAGTTTTCCCAAGTTTCTTGGTGTCTTTCAAGTTCCTTTTAAGTAAGTTATTTTATTATTAAAAATATATAGGCAGAGTTACTTATTCATGAGCTAGTCTATTAGTCATGTAAAGGCAGCATTAACTTGGTGCCTTTTTACATTAAACTCATACAAAGAATATTAAAAGCCTTGACAAGCAAAAGGCTTGACAGGACAGACAATAACAACCTTGCATCTAGACCTCTGGAACATTCCCAAAGTGGGTGAACAGTTGCTAAACAATTGAGTTCTCTTATTTCCAGAGAACTGGGCGCTGTTTTTGTCAAAGCTTCAAAGAATAGGGAGCATCATAAATACGTGGAACAAACTTCAATAAACAAAACCTTCCGGCTTTTGAATTCATTCTAAGTAACACTACTAACACGCAGGAAAGTAGGCTGCGATAGTTTGGGTAAAAGCAGAAATCCATAAAAAAAAGCTCTGTGTAACATGGTGTTAACAGAACACAGTTGTTTTACTTTTGGCCAGGTGGAAGGAAGCAAGTGCCGCATCAGTTACCTAACGGTCTGTAGCAGCACCTTATAAATACTACTAGTGCCACCTTCTGGTCATCCGATTCTATTGCACGCCCCTAGTCACATGTTGGCCTCATTTTCCTCAACCCAGTGAATAACGTGTGTTGTAGAATCACGGACTCCTAGAAAAAGAGATCTGCAGAGATCTTTACAGAGTACAGAGATCCCAGACAAAGTTGCCTTTGAACTGACTTTTAATGCTACAAATGCTTCTTTGAGACCACAGTTTAGCTACAGTGGAAAGTCCAGGATCACTTCTAATCTTCCTTCTTGGCTCCAAAATCTTGAGAATTTTCTGTCAGCGAAAGAGATATGATTGTACTACTTCCACTTGCTCACAGCTCCCCATGCCCCAAAGCTACCCAGGCAAAGGGCAGTCATCGGAGAAAATAGGAGGTATGTTACTCTTTGCAGCCACTTTTTCCAGATAAAGAGGAAAGGAACTCCTAGGTTTGGGACCAAGTTTCTTTAGCCAGGCTGCCAGGTACCCCATGAGAGTATTTTAGGGATCAAAGAGCGGTAGGAAAAGTAGTTGCTCTTCTGTTTTGTAACTCTTGCTGCAGAAATTAGATTAAATAAACAGAGGAATCACCCAGAACCTGCTGGAAAAGCACACCTACACAACCACAAGAATAGAACCAGTCTTGCTCTTCACAGGCAGGAGCTCTCTGACTAGCCTGCCTTCATCTTCAGTCACACTCTGCATACAGAACAGAGCAAGGCCCAGCTGAGAGGTTTCGAGGAGGAAGATCAGGAAGGGAGAGCTTAAAGCATGACAGGGAGGTGAGGCCCAGTGGGAAATACACAGGGCCTTGGGGGAAAGTGAGAGTTTCACTGTCTCTCCCTTGACAGAGATGTGGGCCTGGTCAGCCTGTGCTAAATCCTTTTGCTTCTGATTTGAAAAACATTTGGCTTCCTGAAAAGTAAAAACTATTAGAGGCCATTTCTTAATCCATCTTGCACATCCTCAGAGTTGACGTCAACAAGCCACAAAGGGAGTGTCTACTGGTCCTCCCTGGGCAGAGTAATGATGGCAGTGACACAGGGCCACTGTGGCTCAGGTTCCCTGAGGGGAGGGAGCGGAAGGATGTTCACAGCGATCCTCTGGGCTCTGTCAGAAAGAGGGAGAAATGCATCCCTGTGAGGAAAAAAGGCATTTGTCTCAAAGAAAAATGGTTGTAGTGGGGGGAAATGACATATTTAATGAAGCTAACCAATGGTGAGGGAAGCAAACTGCCATCTCTTCAGAACGTTAGAAAAACAGTGTTTGTGTTTAGAAGACTACTATGATTTACAATTACAGCTGCCATTTATTGATGGACACTGTTTTTTGTTCAACAGATAGACATTTATTACCCCTGTTTTACAAATGATGAAACTGAGCTTCAGAAAAGTTCAGTCACTTTTCCAAGGTCAACAGGGAGAGAGGAGAAATAAACCCAGTTCTGTCTCCAAGCCTGTGCTCTGTCCACTCTGACCCCGACTCCCAGGATTATAGTAGTGGCTTTGTTCTCACAAAACAAAGCTTGCACCTAAGCTCTTGTATTGAGAGCCTCACGTTTCTGAACTGAAGACCTGAATCACAGGCTTCCACATTGGGATCACAGATTTGCAGAGGCATTCCTAGGCACAGCTCGCTCCTGACCTCCAGACTCCCAGCTGAAATGGACCAGTGGGTTTGGGCTGGCTTTAGCAATGGCTCTTCCTGCAGCCAGAGCCTCGATAGCTGTTCCAACTCTTGCCAAGTTGACAGCCTGAAATGCACTGTCCAACACAGTCATCACTTCACTGTCATCTTTTCTGTTCCCTGCACCTTTTACCCAGACCCTTCCAGGGTGAGAAAAGGGACTATGACTTATACACTGAGCCCTGATAGGGAGTTTGACCAGTCACAGACTCCTACAGCAGACAGCAGCAGGACATTCAGTGAGCAGGAGAGATAAGGAACATCTCCACAATAACCAGAGAAGACCCCAAAGACAGCACAAAGACCAAGACAAGGACTAGCTACCCTACACCGATTTCCTTGAGGCCCCCCTTACTGATACCCACAAGGTCTATTACGGAGCAGGAGGGACAAATATTTGAAAGGAGAGAAATATCCCTTTCTGGTAAAAAGTTCAAATCTTGAATTTGAATGAATATTTATCCAAAAGACACTGAGTTAACCTAACAGAGATAATTTAAAAACAAAAGAGACCAAGTTACCAAGATACCACGAATTGGCAAGTTTTAGATTTATTTTTCCTGCTCCCAAAGAGAATATGAGATTGAGGAAAAGATGAAATCACTTATGGAAAATAAAGAATACTAATTTTTTTTGCACATTTAGGTTTTAATGTGTAAATGTTGTCCCACATATGCTTGTGTGTTTGTGTGTATGTTTTATGTAAAATAGCCCAATTTCCTTTTTGACATGGTGAATCCATACAAGGATTTCAGCAAGGCATTTTTATAAAGTCTCCCATGATATCTTTGTGGACAAGATGGACAAATATGGGCTGTATGATAAAACACTTATGTGAACTCTCATGCTGCCTATATTTTGTTCCTTTTTGGACACCAAATTTTTGGGGAGACATTAACAAAGTAGATTTTCCTGTAAGAAAATGGCCAGAAAGACGAAGAATCTGGTAATCCTATCCTAGGAGGGATGGAATGTTTTATCTTACAAAAATGAAGGTTCTCGGTGAAGCGGGGGAAAGGTATGGATCTGTGATAGAGTGGAACAAGTACTTTCTTGGAGGCAACCAAAGCTCAAATCATGAATCTTCCTTTACTACAAAATACTTTGCGTCATCCACATGCACTTACCATGCTCCATATTGTAACTCCATCGTTTGCAATAATATCTCCAGGGCAAGGTAGGCAATGAAGGATCCTGGGAGACAGAGGCAGAACTAGAGAGAAGCAGGTAGCAAAACTAGGAAACGTGGGACAATAATCAACAGCCCCAGGAAGGTGTGAATATTCACAAAGTAACTTCATATTCTAGATATGGCATTTCTGGAGCAATTCTAGATGGGAGGCAACAGGGTTCTATCACAAAGAAGCAGAGGGAATGTGGCTTCAGAATGGTCAAGTTGGGTAAAAGGGCCAAATCTGGAGTAGGACTGTATCCAAGGGAGATCCTTCCAAGAACTGGTGGGGATTATTGCAAACACAGCTGAACCCTGGATGTGGACCAGGCAGGAACAGAGCTGGAAAGCAAGCCACTGCCAGCCTGGCTATCAGGGAGGATTTCTCAAAACCCCACTGAAGGAGCAAGATATGGAGAAAGCCAAGAAAGGCACCACCTTCCGAGACCTACTGGACCACAGACTTGCCTAAGATTCCACTTTAGGATGATCATTCTTTTGGCATAAATGTAAATCGTCCTTAAGTCCTTATCAGAATGCAAGCATCCTTGGGAAAAATAATACAGTAAGTATCACAGTGCATTAATATCTTAATGAGCTTAGTTTCAGTACTGGCACTCATTTCCAGTAGAGGCAGCTAGCTGGGATCCAGGCTGCAAGATTAGGAGTCTACTTTGTTTAGTTTAGATGATCGGTTGGGAGAGCCAAACGAGGGCATGCTGTACCACCTGGGGCTGGAGGGCCTGGGCAGGCAGATCAGGGTGGAGCCTGGACTGCAGGGTGGCCTGAGAGCCCTTCATATCTGGAAGCAAGAATGGGTGGAGAATGAGGCCCAGGAAACAGGAGAAGGGCAACAGAGGGGATGTGCAAGGGCCCCTGGGGCAAACCTCATCCACATCATAGTTCACTTGATGGCCAGGCCCACCTATTGCTCTGTATTTCACATCTCTTTGCCAAGAACAAAATGAACATGCACTCAGTGAGTTTCTTCAATCATTTGAAAAAAATTACTCTTAACAGAATAGCTGAAAGAAAATCATTTGTTCATTCATAAAGCATGAAATCACTTAGATTGTTCTATTTATTTGTTTTGAACTAAAAATTAGACACTTGCTTTTTGCAAAATGCACAGACCTAACCTCTCCACACCTTTTTTTCATACCCATAACCCAAACAAATAACTAGAAAATAAAAAGAAGAGGGGAGACACCCAGGAAGCCAAACTAAACACTCCAAAGACAGTGCATTAAACACAGCCATCTGAATTATGTGCAAGCCATTGCAGTCCACCCTACCTTAGAAACAGAAATAAGAGGGAAGCCCAGGAGACTCCCAAAAGCAGGTACATTGATAGTTCTAAGAAGTCACAGTTATTAGAAATAGAGAAATACCCTAAAACTAAGAAAGCTTAACAACCTGGGGTCATCTACACAGAAGGAAAAATCTCTAGTTGTCTCAAAATCCTTCAGGACATTAGAAAATTAAAGTCCACAATTAAGGGAAAGTTACTAAGAAAAGACAGAATATGATTAAATGATTTTAGGAAAACTTACCTCCAATTAAGCCTCATAACCTTTATTATCTGCATCCTATATTAGTGTCCTTCTAGTAATCGAAATTATTTAATATCTTAAATGCATCTCAGGGCATAACAGAGTTAATAAAGATTAAACAGCCACTGAAGGGCCAGCCCCAGTGGTCTAGTAGTTAAGTTCAGCATGCTCCACTTCAGTGGCCTGGGTTCAGTTCCCAGTCGTGGACCTGCACTGTTCTGTTACATGCCATGGTGTGCTGGCAGCCCACATACTAAAAATAGAGGAAGATTGGCGGATGTTAGCTCAGGGAGAATCTTCTTCAGCAGAAAAAAAAGCTGCTGATCATTGGAAGTCACCATGTTAGCAAAAAAAAATGTGGAAAGAGTTAATATGTCGTATAAATCCAGAGATGAATGGGACTCAAGTATCTCTCAACAATGGCAAAGAAAGAGAATTAGTTGTAGAAATAACATGATACAAAAAGATTCCAGAAAGAACGAATTAGAGAATCATCAAGCCACAGTATCTGCAATCGTCCCTCACTTCTAAAGCCAAGAGGTGGGTTCTGAGAGTACGGAGGCTCCTGACTAAGGCAGGTGGTCAGGGCCATTGTTAAGGGTCTTCTCATTCCAATTCACCTGCCTACATCTGACCCTGACTTAGGCACACTCCTATAGGTGATACTCCTATAGAGAGTAATCTACCATCCACCTGAAAAGAGCTCATTCCACCCCACCCGGTGGGTTAACATCAAAAACACACACTAGCTCAGGGAATGCCACCTGTGAGAGATTCACTGTGATTCCTAGGACTGAGATGGGGAGGAGACAGGATATAAAGTGTATTTCCTAGCTGGTTCACTCCATCTCAGTAAACCTTTCTAGCAAAGCCTATATGTGAAGAATATTAAATATGATTAGCCTCACACAAGTCAGCATGGAAATCTGAAAATCTATCAAGTACTGAGATCAGTAAATTTTATTGACCCAGGTAGGGCTTTTACAAAATACTATTCCTTTTTTAAATAAAATATTTAAGAAGACAAAAAAATTATATGCTTTTAAATAAGATAAATTTTGGTACATGTGGTAGACATTTATCATTGCCTTTCCAGCTTCCATTATGCCTTCTTATGCCCTTGATTTTCATTTGAGAACTTATCCTGTGCTCTCTTGCAATCCTCTGGACTGCTCAGGGCTCCACAGGCCCCAGGGGAAGCCAATCACCGAGGCCTAAGTCAACCAGTGCACAGTATTTCCCTACATCACAGTCAAGGTTCAGAGGTGGGCATGTGATCTAAATCAGTGCAGTCAGAGAGAATCTCAGAAGCTTTACAGGATCAACTGGGAAAGAGGCAGAGGGTGGTGAAGCTCCAAGGCTGAAACAGCTGCAGGATTGCTGCTGACCATGGAGGGAAGACAATCTAGAGGAAGCAGAAGTGAGAGATGGAGTCTGACGATAGCATGTGAGCCCCTTCAACGAACAGCCCTACTTATACCTTTTGCTTTCAACAGCCATTAAGTTCCCCTTTTGCTTAAGCCCACTTGTGTTGGTTTTCTAACAAGCACTAAAATCAGTGGCTGCAACGATTTCAGGTAAAATGAGACGCTACTCTATGGAGATGAATTTAGAGCCAATATAATTGTGCATCAGTTAATACTTCATTACATCTCTAGATCCTGTTTTCCTCTTATGCTAAACCTCAGAAATGATTCATTCTTCCTGAATATAGGACTGCCAGTTTTTGCAGCTACAATCTAAAGCACACTGGAATATTTCTTCTTGTCTTCTTATAGCTCCAAGTCAGAATTATTTTTTCTCACTGAATTTTCCTTAAATTCGTTCTCACTAAAATTTCCCTTAATTTTTTCTTAAAATTTCTTTAACTTTTTTTCACTCAAATCTACTACGAAACATTTCCTTTACAATAAAAACTTTCCCTGAAAATTGCAATAACTAAAAATAGTGGGTTTGAAATGGTAGATAATTCATAAATTATTCTTAGGGATTATTCCCAAAGATAGTTATTATGTTTAACCTATATAACATTAAATTGCATATAAAATATATAGAAATAGTTTAAAAAGTGAGTAGGTCTCCAATTAAAAAAAAGAAAAAAAAAAACCTGCCTGTGAGTAAAACAGTCAGTTGTATTTCAGACATGTCCTGCATCCACCAATGTGAGTCGAGCACAAAGGGTTACTCTAAACTGACCACCTATTAGGTCGTAAGCTTCAAACCCAAGTCCCACCATCAACCTCAGAGCCAGTCCTGAGACCAGTTGGAAAGGTTAGCATAATTTCCCTTGGCTGAGCCTCGGCTGCCTCTTTCTCTCTGCACAGCAGTGCTCACAGGCCCCGAGATGGAGAAAGCCTTCAAAGTGTTTCTTTTTCAATGGGCATAAAGTGTCTATTGAAACCAAGAAAGCCTTCTCATTGTGGGGTTGACCTCACCACTCTGCCCACATTCCCCAGAGGTATGGACAGTAGTTGGAGCTAAGGAAATGTCATTCAGCGGTTTTGTGCAAATGAAATTTGAGAAATTTGCACGATACATGTGGAGCCCATTGTTTGCATCTAAGCTTATTAGCTGTTTTCCTCCTGAGAGCACAAAGGAGTCACTGAGAGTGAAAACAAAATCCCATAGGATGAGGGGAAACCTGAGGGCCTCCCGGAGGACCCTTCACTGCAGGCCCCATTTCATTTCAAATGACTTCAGCAGAGGCCTACTGAAAGGAGGTCACAGGCATTTACCTTTCTTCCCCGTCTGTTTCATCCGTTTTATGGAGGAGAGAAAATGCCAATGCTCTCCTCATTCTTGAGCCCTCAATGCATTCATTCTGCAAATTTTTTAATGGAAGGGTAGACTTTTAAAACAACAAAAGAAAATGTCATTGGAATAGACTTAAGCTTTATCCACAGAGAGACTAATTTCTTACCCTAGCTGCACTGGATTATATACACCCAGTCCTGTCATTTCTTACAACTGATGTTTTGTCAGAACAGAATAATGGTGGCATTTACAGCTTAACACATCCTTAAGCATCATTCACTTCTAATAACACTGATCACACAGAGAACTGTATAGGGGATGAGAAGAAGATGGAATCATAGTTTACGAAATGCAGTTATTTGATTATTAGGCTAATGTATGTAAAGTAAGTTATACATAATCCAAAAGAGTGGATGTTCCAAAATCTATGTATATTTGTACTTGTATATATGGTTAAATATGTCTAGTAATTAATCCCAATTGATGTATATGTTTTCATTCAGTAAATATTAATTAAATGCAGGCACTGTGGTAGATGCTAAGTACATACAACAATAAAAAATGGATATTTGCCTTCAAAGGTTTCTCCCTCTGATAAAGAAAATAATACATGAGGTTCTATAAGGTTTAAGTAAATAATGTAGAAGATTAAAGAAAATGAACATATATTCAGGTGCAAATGTTAACAGAACGGGTCACATGGATAACTGCCAGGAAGCTTTAGGAGGGCCTTACCTTGGTAAATTTCCATGTACATGGCCTAGTCTGCTCCCTGGAAAGGTCAGACATCTCATTTTGTCAGCACACCGAGCATGAATCTGCCTCTGGGACATTAACTTGTACTAACTGAGCTCACCAAGACTAATGCATAACCTGGAATTCTAATTATAATCAACTAGTTTACAGTGAAACTTGCATTGTCTTGAGGATTACGGACAAATGACTTGAGATGACACAGCCAGCTCAATTTTCTTCTAAAGACAGCTCTACCTACACGTTCTCAACCTCAGTTAGACTCACAAGAATGTTTAGATGAGTATAGAGTCAAAACGAGGGAAATTACTGAAATCCAACTTGGATGACTTCAGGCTATGACCGCATGAGGAATTCATCTCCACACTAGTGAGACCTGCTGAGGATACCAGAATAGTAAGACAACAGTCACCCTACTCCTGGCCCAGGCAATGGCATGCTTTCCCTGCTAACCAACCTACTTCCTTATTGACCTATTTTTTTAAAGCTTTAACATATATAGTTTTAACAATTTACATATTTTTCTGACTGCAGGCAAATTAAGAACAAAATTAAAATTACCTATAATCATCTCCTAGATTTTGGAACACATTTCCCCCCCAATCTTCATTACATTTCTGTAGATAGATAGATGTATATACGTATATACATATACATATATGTATGTGCATCCCATGGTAAGCTGGAGCTCTGCAATGTATCATGTCAGTATGGTATCATACCCAAAGATATTTCAGTTCAGCATGTAATATAACTGAAAAGTAACTTAAATATTTGCAATAGGTTCTTGCAAAAAAGAAAAAGACAAAGCAGGAATACATATATAGCAGAAATTTTTAAAAACTTTTTGCCTCATTTGATTCATTCTCTCAAAGTTTCACAACTACAATTCTCTCCCATCCCTCAAAAACATTTACTCCCTTCACAACTCACTCAGTCTTTTCAAACTGAAAAGCTCTCTTGCTCACTGCATTTTCTTCTTAGTCCTTTTACCGTGTAAATTTGACTATTACCCTATCAGGATCAGTACCATTCAGCATTTATTTTTCCAATTAATCTGTAAGCGGAGTGAGGGAAGTGACTCTGTCTTTCTTCTTTTCATCTGAGCAGAGTACGTTTAATAGATTTGTTGATCACCGAACACACAGACACACACATTCACATACACTTACACACGCAGGGTTTTATAGAATTGAATTAATCCTTTATATACCTTTGAATCACTTACATTTTACATTGTAAGCAATTTCCAAAGTCATAACAATTTCTCCCTATAGACCACTTCTTATTGGTTGCATAATATTCCATTACATAACTGTTCCATAATTTCATCATTTCCCAATTTTAATTTTTCCCTTTTCTCTGCATAAATAATGCATCAATAAACATCTTTGCACAAAGTCATCTCTGATTATTCCCTTAGAGTATTTTCTAGAAGTAGAATCATTGGACTCGACTCAATGTGAACTTTTTAAGGTCTCAATACAGACTGCCAAATTGCTTTACAGAACAATTGCAATTTCAATCCCATAGCACACAAGAGTGCCCTTCTCCCTGAACCCTTATCAGCACAGAGTATTGGGGTTTTTCGCTTTTATCTTTTCAAAATTGAAATTCGAAAAGCAATCTATTTCTTTTGGGTATATTAATATCTTCAGTAAGTACTAACTTGACCTGGTAGATGATATGTATTATATCTTAAATGTTATACAGTTAAAGTTTCCAAGGTGACCCTATGTCCTCTATTTCCAAGTTGATGCCTTAAATTTTTTTGGAACAAGGTAAAGTATAAATGAATATATTTTTCAAATTCTGGATGAGCACCTCCCTGCTGCTCCCAGGAGAGATAATCGAAGACTACTCCATGTGCAATAGAAACACGAAAGAAAAGCTATGGGGGGGGACATGAAAAGTTTTTTGAACTAGAAAAAATGATCAAAAGAAGTTTTGAACAAAAGTCCTTTAACAGACCATGGAGGTAAGTGCACATGCTAAGCTGTTACATTAGTGACCTCCAAAGAACCATGCATCCTGGCACCCAGGTCCTTGTATAGTCCTTTCCCACGCGGACTCTGAGCTTGGCCACAAGACCTCCTTTGGCCAAAAGAATAGCAGCAAATATGACACTGTGAAGGCTTTATAAGTACCTGTCCATTAGGACTTGCCTACCATCATGTGAAGATGCCCAGATGAAAGATCGCAAAGAGAGAGAGGGTCAGTCGCCGAACTATTCCAACTGAGGCACCAGACACACGAGTAAGGCCATATTAGACCCTCTGTCCCCAGGCAAGTTGCCAGCCGACTGCAGCCACATGAGTGAGCTCAAGTGAGACCAACAGAAAAGTTCTGCCAACAAATCAGTGTTGCTTTCATCCATAAATCTAGGGAGTTTGTTATGCGGCAATTGATAACTGATCCAACACATCCTAGGCATAAAAAATAGCATTCATTCAACATTTATTGAACACTCAGAGTACACAGTCCTGAAGAGAGACTCTTGTGTTAATAAAAATCACTATATACTGTGACAAGGGCTGTAATATTTGATAGGTAGAGGCACAAAGGAAGGAGTTCTCTACTCTAGTTACTCAGAGGTTTCAAAAGAAAGAAAATACATGAATCTCATCCTGAAAAATGACCAGGCAGACTAAGAAGAAAAAGATTCTAATAGGTAGAGGAAACAATGATGGTGTAGAGATATAAAGCAGGATGTTCAGCAACCTGCACATGATTTTATCCAGTAAGAGTACAGGCAGATGTTGGAAAGAAGCAAAAGATGAAGTTCTTCAGATGCTGGTGAGGACTAAATAAATTCTTAGGATCTGCATTTTACAGATATTACGCAGGAGAGTCAGAAGAAAAGTGAGTCTGTGCTCTTAAGTCTACACTATCCTACCTTTCTAGAATGTTCAACTTGTTTGGGTCTAAATGCATCATGGTTTATAAATGCCATGTTTCAGTTTGATCTTAGATGATAAAGTATCAAGTTGGGGAGAAGTACTTGGCACTTTTGTATTATTTCCCACTTTGGATAGCTCATTCATCAAGAAGTTCATTCTAGTGAATTCTTCATTCTATGTGTAATATCTAACATCATATAATTCACCTATATTTTTAAAAATTTTCATAAAATTAATATAACTCATATGACTGAAACAAATTTTAGATGATTTGGGAATTGGATATAGAGATCTGAATGACATCCAACAAATAACATGAAACCAGCAGCATTAGACCTTAAGTGAGTGTACTAATTGTTTATACTAATTAAAGGATCAGGTCCAATGTTGTTGTTTTAAACAAGCCACTAAATTTTTTGATATGAAGAAACTGCGAGCAAAATAAAACAGCACAAGTTAATCCTTAGTTGGCAAGTGTAATTTATTTACTGAGTCTCTAAACTCCATTTCCACATAAAGGCAGGATTTTATATTAGTAAGAATATAATGTAAAAAATAAAATAATAGAGTCGAAGACAAAATCAAATTTTAATTTGTACTTATCTATACTGGTGTTGGCTATCCAACAATTTGTTGTATGTGTAAAAGAGAGAGCTATAACTTGTAATTTAGTCTTAGAAAATGAGCTAGGCAGCAAGCTCCAGACCTGGCCCTGCACACAGACACACACAATAAACACTGGCCTCAGAACAGATGAAGTCTCCCTTAACTCATCAGTTGTTGATATTTACAGAGGAGTCTCCCTCTCGCTCCAGATAAGGAATGACAGACCATGCAACAAAATTAGTGAGGGTCAATAGAACAAGAGTCAGCAGTTAATCGATTGCAAAAGGAAAGCTTCAGTGAAAGGAGCCAGACCCCTGTTTTCTCAGAATAATCAAATGCCTGACTCATGTAGACTCATAAAATTGACTTGTTTTTTCTTGGTCTAATTGACTGATGCCTAGGTATTATATAATCCCTAAGTGTCCTCAAGACAAGACTTAATACTCTACTACTAAAGCCAGACATCTAATTACTTTCGTTCCACATGAAAGATAGCCCAGTGAAATGGATGGGTGTCTCTCCCACTAAGACAAGCCCTTGTTTTGAAACTGTCAAGGAGCTCTGTGTTAAGCTCTATTGAGAAACACCTTCTGTTAAGTCACGCCAGTGAGATAAATCTTCAGCTACAAACAGTAAAGATGAAATTATAACTACAAAATATACTATACATGTAACTATTACTCTGAATTCTATTTTGCTTATTCAAAACCGACTCAAGTATGGTATAACTTTATTTTTTTTTATTTTTTTTTTAGATTGGCACCTGGGCTAACAACTGTTGCCAATCTTTTTTTTTTTTTTTTTTCTGCTTTATCTCCCCAAAACCCCCCATACACAGCTGTATATCTTAGTTGCAGGTCCTTCTAGCTGTAGGATGTGGGACGCTGCCTCAACGTGGCCTGATGAGCAGTGCCATGTCCGTGCCCAGGATCCGAACCCTGGGCCGCCGCAGCGGAGCACGCGAACTCAACCACTCAGCCACGGAGCCAGCCCCAAGTATGGTATAACTTTAGATACAATTTTAAATCATAGAATATTAGACTTAGGAGGGACTTTAAAACTTTTCTAGCTTAATGAATCACCCAAAAGAGAAACCTCATGTACAATATCTCGGGGAATTAGACATAAATGTGCATGATGCAAGAGAAGAGAAAAAAACACCTTATTAAAGTAAAAATAAAATCTGAACAGATTATTAACGTAAAAATAAAAATCTCAAAGCAGCACATTTCATTTTTGAATAGTTCTAATTAGAAGAAAATTCTCCCATAAATTAGGGCTAAATATGATTCTTGAAATTTCCACCCAATGACACCTTCCAGAAATGCCTGTGATTAATCTAGTACATTTACTTTTGTGTGCATACAAAGCTATCTAACTAAACTTTGTTATGTTCTGTTCTTATGAATTTTTAGTATATCTGATTTAAGGAAGCCTCAGTTCAACTTCTATCTTTATATATAAATACTTTTCAAAAATATATAACTATATACCCTTAAAATGAGTAGCTTCTAAATGTCTTATCCAATACTTCCATCAGTAAATATTTTGGAGCACACCTTCAAATATATATATTTATAAATGATATACATGTTTCTTTACTCTTGTGTTAATATAAAACATATATCAATATTAATTTTTAATAATATGATTTAGGAAAATATGGAGTTCCATACCACCCGTTAAACATAGTGGATTATATATATACATATTATCACTACTCTCTTCCCAATCCCACAAAAGTGACAGTAAAAAATTTAGAGATAACAGAAAACTTAAATCTTGCAAGTAATAGAGGTAGGGGTAGGGTGTTAAGACAAGTAAACTGACTAGAAAGGTCAATTCACAACACAGATTTCCAGGAGGATTTGGAAACTGGAGTCACCATGTAGAAGTCTTGGTTGGAACATGAGAAGTGGTTGGAAGATCCCATCTGCACCCTATGTAGCTAAATGACTCCCCTCACACCTCACCTCAACCTATACATTCTAGCAGAAGACACTAAGTTTACTTTCTAGAAAGCTTTCCATGGTTGAGTGAGACACTATACTGAGAAATTCTACATACAGAAAGATGAGACCTTCAGGCCCCTTCCGTTACCCAGCTACCAGAATACTAGAAGTCAAGTTTATTCTATTTATGCATGAGACTGGAGATTCCTCTGAGGAAATGGTGCTGCTAAAAGAATAGTTACACTAGTTGGCTATTTCACAGCGGGAAATACCTGCTCATTGTCTTACTACCCTATCATGAAGCTCATCAACAGATAAGCCTCAATCATACACATAGAAATTTCATTAAGCTTTCTAGTGTCTCATTCTTTAATATGAACACAGAGCCAGACGTCACCAGAAATTTTAAGAAGGCCTCCGACATGAAAAACAGAGGTTAAAACTAACAGAGAAAAAAAGGCACTCAGAAGAAATAGAGCACAGGCTTAAAAAAAAAAAAAAAAGGCAAACTATAATCAGAGATCTAAGAGAAGACATTATATCCATGAAACAAGAATAATGTGTTATAATAAAAGAATATTCATTGGAAAAGAAAGACTCTTGGAAATACAAATGCTAGCCAAACATACTTCAGTATAAGGACTAGAAGATAAGGGTGAGAAAATCTGCAGAAAGCAGAACTAAAAAATAAAGTGATGGAAACATGAAAGAAATAAGAAAATTAAAATCAATACAGAAGTTCTCATATCTAATTAATAGAGGTTCGAGAAAGAGAATAGAGAAAAGAGAGGGAACTAAAACAAAAATAATACAAGAAAAAAGTTTTCAAAACTGAAGGATATGAGTGCCTAGACTGAAAGGAACCACCAAGTGCTCTGCACAATAAACGGAGAATGATCTACAATAAGGCATATAATCCTGAAATTTCAGATCACTGGAGGAAAAAGAACACTTCTAAAAGTTTCCAGATGGAAACAAAGGATCAGGAATCAACATGGCATTGGATTTCTTGATAGCAACTCTGGAAGTTAGAAGTAGACGAAAGAAAAAAATATTTCTAAACTACAATACTATCCTCATCAAAACTATTAATCAAAACATTTTCAGACATGCAAGTTCTTGAAAAGCTTCTCTCCCAAATGCCTTCTCCTAGGAAGACATTGGAGAATGGGATCCACCAAAATGAGGGATAAAAGCAAGAAAAAGGAAGACATGAGATACAACAAAGTAGGGAAACCAAAGTAGGAAACCAGAAAAGAGGCAAAGAGAATTCCAAGATGGTAAAGAAATGTCAAAGGATGATAGCTATGCAGCAGATCTAGAAAGCAACCATTCCATTGCCATAATAATGTAAACAAACACTGACTATTAAACCAAATTTTTATATAACCATACTGAGACAACGGCAGTAGGACAAAGTATGAGAAAGCAGATATAGAACAAAAACCCCATCTTTCAGAATAAAAGTCATCAGATAATGTCTACAATATGAAAATCAAGAAATAGTAGTTTTTGCATACTATTTAGAAATATTGGGGTAAGCGGTAAAGGAAATAGACTCTAGGGGGAAAGGAATGAGGGTGGCAATGGGTGTAACTGCAAAACAGTATTTTTCTGTTATAGCTTTTTTAATTTTTAACCTTTGTGCATTATTTAATTCACAAAAAAATTAGGTTACAGAGGAAAATTAATAATTCCAATATTTTCTTCCTGGAAGTGTGAGGATTAGGGACTCTGAGTATGCACATTCTACTTTGGAGACCATCATTTTATACCAAAAGAAAAATAAGATCTTACTTCAATAGCAAGGCTTCCTAGGAGCTCTACAAGTGAGAATGGGGTCAGAGAAAAATGTACAATTCAGAGAGGATGCTCTAGCCTATCTCAAATAATCCATAAATGACACTTCATGTAGGCCCAGGGAGCGTGCCTAGACCAAGTCAGTTCTAGGCATCCAGAAGCCCAGTTTCCTTTCCCTGTGCAAAGCAAAGATTCCGGTTCCACAGTGCTCAGAAAAACCACCTGGAGTGCTGTTTAAAAATGCAGACTCCATAATTTGCATAGCTCCATGGATTTCTATTTAGTAGAAGGCATAGCACTGGGACCCAGGAATCTGCATTTTTAAAATTGCCACAGGTGATTTTATGTCACTGAGGCCCAGATCTTGAGAAAGAACATTAAGGTGTTCTTCCTAAGTTCCATGCTTTAAGGGTAGAGGTTGACAAACTTTTTCTGTAAAGGGTCAGATAGTTAATAATTTAGGCTTCAACAACTGTACAGTTCCTATTGCAAGTACTCATCTCCCCTGTTGTAATGTGCAAGCAGCCACAGTCAGTACGTAAATTAATGAATACGGCTATGTGCCAATAAAAATATAGTTATGGACACTGAAATTTGGATTTTATACAATTTTGACATGTTACTAAACATTATTCTTTTGATTTTTTCCAATCATTTAAAAATGTAAAACCCATTCTTAATTCTAGGGACTTACAAAAACAAGTGGGAGGCCCAATTTGGCCCTTGAGCAACAGTTTGCTGACCCTTGCTTTGAAGCACTCCACAACCACTGAATGAGCAGTAACCCCAAGAGGAGTGCATGGGGAGAAGGAAGCTCCAGAAACCACAGTGAGAAAAGTTCTGCAATTTGACATAAATCAACCATAAAACCCCTATTACAAACAAAGGAAACTGATCAAAATTCGTGCTTCCACCCTTCCACATGGATTCCATTAAGGAGAATGCTTTATGACTTCGTCTCATTCCCTAGTCCTTCCTCATTCTTTCAAGACTTTCTTTTATGATTCTATTAATCTCGTTTCACCCAAATAAAAATACTAGGAAGGAAAGTTGAAGTACAGAGAGTGATTTCCTCAAAGTCTTCTTTCCTTCCAAGGTTAGGACTCCCTTCAAGACTCACGCTTTCAGAGGGATTTAAAAATGTCTTCTTAGGGGCCGGCCCTGTGGCTGAGTGGTTAAGTTCGCGTCCTCTGCTTCAGCAGCCCAGGGTTTCACCAGTTCTAAGGTTCGGATCCTGGGCGTGGAGCTAGCACCGCTTGCCAAACCATGCTGAGGTGGCATCCCACGTGCCAGATAGAAGGACCCAAGACTAAATATACAACTATGTACTGGGGGGCTTTGGGGAGAAGAAGGAAAAATTTTTTTTAAAAAAGTCTTCTTAACCATATGAATTTTTAGGTTATCTAAGTTAGTCGAGTTTTGTACATTCAATAATATGCTTAAGTTTAAACTTCTCTGAATTACTAGCTACCATCACACAGAACCAGAATCTTAGTATCTAAATAAATCATTCATTCTCATTATTTATTGTGTGACAATATAGTATGCAAGGGTTAAAAAGATATCAATACACTAGAAGCTGGTTTAGAGAAATTGGTCCCTATAATTGATTATGGCTTCATAACCATGATCTTTTCTACAACAATTTATAGGGTTTCAGAAGCATTCATTGGACCAGAACATTAGATGATTCTTCTCTCAGGTTTCAGGCTTCCATTAAGATGAAGTATTTTCTCTGTCTCGCATTTTTATTCCTTCCAAGAAATCACATTTAGATTAACAACTATTTCAATTAAAGATTAGCTTCTAAACATCCTAATTAAATTTTCCTCCCTTAATACTTAGTATAAAAATACACAGATCAGCCTGACATACATTGTATCACATTGTTTACCATTAATGTGTTGTCAATTTTAGATTGTTTTATGACTAACCAAATAAGCTTATCAGTTAATTTTTATATCTTCAAGTTATAAGTGGGAGTGTTTTGCAGGAATACAATCATTTAAAACTATTTAATACACTAAGATTTTCATATTAAGAGCTCAAATTATATATCTTTGATTTCATCATGAAAGGCAATTGATGATTCCAAAATGTACTGCAACTTAATGGTTTGTTAGAAATTGAAAATAAAAAGGAAATGGGTACTTTTGTGCAGTTTTTGCAGACTTCAGTCGACACTTAAATAACTGCATGGCCTTGGAAATGAATTGTCTACAATCTGTTAGCAGCTCTGCCCCATTTGTCTTTTAGATGCCACTTCACATTCAGATAAACAGTTTTCAAAAAGTCAATGAAACTGTGATTTGCTCCATCTTTTGAGTGATTCTTACTGATCTGATCAATTACTCTACCTTGAAATTTCTCAAAAGACTTAAAAAAAAGTAAATGTCAGTAGCAGCCAGGAGAACAGATGTGTGGAAAAGCAGAGAAGAGAAAGAGGCTTTGGGCATTTGAACTCTATCCTCAGTTGCATCTCCCAAGTGCCCTATTTCTAATTCAGTCTGAATTCTTCCCTGAAATCCTACACACTACTCTCACGTGCACACACATTTTCTCTCTCTCTCCTTCCCTTCCTCCCGCCCTCCATATTCTCCCTCATTTACCCACCCTACTCGTGATGCTCTCCAGAAAAGCTGACTACTTCAATACTGTTACATTCATCTTCTGAAATTAAAATGCTTCCTCAGATGCTCACTCTGTAACATATGCTTTTAACACCTTATCTCAATTTAGGAGTAAAAATAAAACAAAGTATCAAGATCTCACATAAAAACTCTCCAGATTTACAGGAAAGCAACAGAATCATAGCCACTATTGCTTTAGTCTCTGGCATGAATCTTCAATATCCCCTACTTCCCTCCCAGATATAAACATTCTAGGAAGGTGTAAAGAACAGTGGAAGGCGAGCAGTCTCTGAATCTGGGATCAGTTAGATGCAGTTCTGCGTAGGGTACTAACCTGCTACTTCTTCGTGTAGTCCTTTATGATGCAACTAATGAACTTTTAAAGAGTTTGTTCATTTTTAAGTTGATTACTATACATTGCTTGGTGTCTGTTCAAGACCAACAAACACTATTCCTTCAAAGCAATTTGCTCATCATTCCTATACAGTGACATTCTTCCTCAAGTTCTCTAGTTGGAATCAAAATTGTGTAAAATGTTTCAAGTGCAGACAGAAGCAGCAGGAGATGTCCTCACTAACCCTGCCTCAGCCCCAAGGAACAAACATTTTGAGCCAAGGAACTCAGTTCATATTGAAGTATTGAAATATAATTGTTTCCCACCAAAAACTTATCCTAATACTTCTAGCAAACTTCCATGTTCACAGTAAAAACTGAAAAAAAATCTCAGCCAGAAACAAAATTCTTATGACCGTTACTCTATTTCATTTTTGCACCATTAGATTAAACAGACACGGTGAGAGCACTAGGTCAGCAGCTAGACCTACAACAAACAACCTAAAGATACTGTTGGGAGCATGAAAACACCTTTCTTAGTATCCTCTTTAACTATAAGGAGTTATATTTAAGTGCTCAGGGGCATTCTAAAACAAAAGTTATAGGCTCAAAAGAAGACAGGAGCCAGGCAGGCAACACAGGTGACTGTGGTAGGCCAGGCAGAAGTGGGAACTAAAGAAGACCTATTTAAACCGGGCAGGCAACACTGCCCTCCATCTGATGCTCTTGCTGTGATGGAGAAATACAGCCTTAATGAGGCCAAATCTTTTAATTTTTTGAAAGTAGCCATAAATCCGGATTTTTAAGGCAGCCTTCCAATGGGAAATGCTAGCAACTATTTTTTTAAAAAATTAATCAGTGTGCAGACTGTAAAAAACCTCTTTGTTCATGGGTCACCAGTCTGTCATATCTACATATCTAAAAGAAATTATTTATCATAGACCCACCACCTCTACCATCAGGGAGCAACTTTCTTGAACGAGTCTGTGACAAAACAGACACAAAAAGTACCACAGAATGATGGCCCATGGACCACCTTCCTTAGGACTAATGACTGTACACTTTGGTAAGAGGAACATGGGGTCATGATTAGAAGTGGACTAAGGCATTGTTCACTCTCTTCTATCAACAGCCACCCTAGTGTGTGAGAGAAAAGGAGAATGAGGCTGAGAATGTAGGGAGGCTCTAATTTGACGGGGCTGGGCTTCTGGAGATAGATGATTTAGCAAACACCTGTATAGAATGCTGAGGGGCAGGCTGCCCTGTGGCCAAGTGGTTAAGTTCGCACACTCCCCTTCTGTGGCCCAGGGTTTTACTGATTCGGATCCTGGGCGCGGATACGGCACCACTCATCAGGTCATGCTGAAGCGGCATCCCATATACCACAACTAGAAGGACCTACAACTAGTATATACAACTATGTACTGGGGGACTTTGGGGAGAAGGAGGAAAAAAAATAAAAGATTGGCAATAGATGTTAGCTCAGGACCAATCTCAAAAAAAAAAAAAAAAAAATGCTGAGGGGATACAACAAGGCTGGAGGCCAACATTCTACCATGTTATACAGCTGTAACCCTAAGGCTTGGCTCCCAGCTCCTGATCATTCCAGGGGAATGGCTGATGCTTCCCCCCAATAATTCATCTTCAAAGTCCTACATTCCAAAGGCTGGGTCCCTTGCCCAAAGCCTGCCATTCAGCCCTGTTATATTTCTGTGCTTTGCTCCAGAAGGTGAAAGGCAATGAGGAACTCATATCTCCTATTGTTCCTCCCCTCTCTGGGTTTTCTCCAGCATATACTATTACAGAGCTGGTGTGCTGTCTGGTCACCCACTCTTGCGAGGCCTTTAAACGGACATAGATGAGGTTTTAGGGAGAAAGCAAGGACTAGGCTTTAGATGAGAAAGATGAAAGGAGAGTTTCTGGGGTTTAAACATGGTCAAGCCCAGCTCCCTAGGGTTAACTGTAAAATGTGGGTTTAGGCAGGACAGAAATCTAGTCACAAATGCATGTATTAGCAACTTCCCTTGGTCAGAACTCTCAGTAATCAGTGACCAGAACAGGGTCCAGTGAAAGAAAGTGAGCTGGGATTCACAACTAACAATGGGAAGCTAATTACTTTTTTAATAGAAAAGAAGACTGATTAGACAATGCTACAACATTACAACTTGCAGCTCATCTTTAAGATCAGCCAAAATCAGTTAGTAAAGTCTTGCTATCCTTCTTATACATTCCTGCTGACTCAAGTCAGCATAAAGGTGACTGGTTATAATAGTGGTCAAAAAGATAATAAGCTTTTCTTGAAAGATATTTTGACCTGTTAAAAGCTTATACAGATGAAGTTATATTAAGGTAGAGTTTTGGGGGCTCTCCAAAAGCTTTAAAGTAAGAAGAAAAGATATCCACAAACACACATGATGTAATGTTATCTAATTACCTGCAAGATCCATGAAAATTTTCAACTTGAAAATGTTGACAAGGTAAGAGTGAGTTCATTAAGACAGATCAAATTATTGAGGAGTCGAATTTAGATGAAAGGAAAGATAACTGTGAAATAAAATTAACATGAAAAAAGTTTGGCAATAATTTTATCATAGACTTTGAGCAAAAAAACGAAGCCTTGATTTTTTTTGGCCAAAAATTTTAAGGTTATAGAAAATATTAATCAGTAACTAAATTAGAAAAAAATCCTCAATACTCTAAGTGCCTGACTCATAAGTAATGTAAATGTTGACTTTTTCTTTCAAATCACTGGAATCCTTCATGAAGAATTTATGCCACATGGGCAATTAGGCTTGATGTACAGAAACAGTGAAGTGTTTGGATTTTCCTTTTAATGGAAAAGATATAAACTATAATTTCTTCACCATATTTTCACAGTAAAACTAGGTCAATTTCCACTTTCTTCTTAATTTGAGCTAAAATTTTTGAATACTTATCAAGAGATAATTTTCTTACCTTTAAGAATATAGAAAAAAGTTGATCTGGGTTCCAGAAGCAATTCCAGGAAGATTCCTAAAATACTGTGGAATATATGTGTAACCTCCTGACCTAATTATTCTGATGGAGACAGGACATGTTGGGATGTACATAGGCAGGTGTATTTTTTTTAATTACTTTAAAAATTTTATAAAAATTTTCTACCATGAATATTTCATAAAGGAATCTGTGTGACCCAGAGAGACACTCAATGTTCTCAAGACTGATGGCTGTAGGTGCAGCATTTTAGGGGGCTTGAACTATTTCTCTTCTAAACTACCTTTATGTCCCTCTTCTCTCCTACTACCTACAATTTATGAGGGTCTTCATAGACCAGTGAACACTTATTTTTTCTTTCTTAGTCATATGTGTTTGGCCCTTTTGAGAGAGCACAACCATTTTTCATCAGGAGCTCCAGAGATACCGTAAGGAAAACCCTGCATCTAGAAAGGCAACCTTAACACAGATCACAGGATGTTACTGCAATTTTGCATGGCTGATTGGTGGAATCCTAGCAACAAACAGTGAGAATTTTAGTTGTGAATTAGGAAACTCAAATTTCAGATTTCATCATTCAAGAAAATATTTTGCAGAAAGAAGAGATTAGAGATCTTTGAGCCATTTCTTACCTCACTCCACTTACTTACTCTATGCTATCCTAAGATAAAAAAATTAAAAGCAGTTCTGTCAAGAGTACGATGTCTGTTAACACAATTATTTTAGGATTCTTCATACGTCACCCTATTTTCTTTTCCATATTGTAACAATATATTTGAGGTTTCTCTATTCCGTAATTTCAGAAATGTTTATCTACATGTTTCTTCATAAATTTTTTGGTTATGCCTGCTTATTCATAAATATCTAAATAATTAAAGAAAAAGATCTCACCATTATCCTTGAAAAATATGTCACTTCTTTTGGCATATGCCGTTCTTATAACCAGAAAGTATTTTTTCAGCCTAATCTTTTGGGAAAACTCTGTATTCACATCAAGTAATGCTGGTCCAACTCCAGACAACAAGCACTCAAGCTCCTTCTGGTTCTATTTTAAAAGAGATTGTTTTGACAGCTCTAATTGTGGCAAACAGAAATGCCAGTCAGGTAGCTGAACTTGCGTTTCAAAGATTATCCTTCAGGACTGAATTTATAAAATATTAAATATGAGCATTAAGAATATCATACATTTTACATAGAATATCTTGGTTCCAACGTGATTTCCTCACTGAAATCACTGGTCAATCCAATGCCTTGCTACTATCTTATTTGAATTATGCACTAGGCAAGGCATTTTCCTGCAGAAATCAGCAAGTTAACTGGAATAACCTTCTCTGCAGGAAGGCCCTGTCAACATATATTACAATCTTTTTTCTGAATTATATTCTGATAATAAAGTAGGTAAAGAAAAGAAAATTAATTTTCTTTGTAAAAAACATCCAATGAAGCTTTTATTCACTTCTGAAAGGTATTCACATGCTGAGAGCAACATCCTGAGCTCAAGAGGAAAAATCAGATTCCATTCCTCATTCAAAAAGGAAGTGGATGTGACATGGTTTCTAAAATAATAAACTAAGGAATTAACAACTAGATCACAAGGATTGAGACAAATATTTTAATCGAACAAGTATATATAAAATATTACTGTTGTTGTATCCTTCCTTATAAAGATCTAGACAGGATTAAAGGATTTACTAAAGACTACCGATGCCTACCACTGTGATTAATAGTATTCTATTTTTTTCTAACAGACATTTATAACTACAAAAAGAGAACTAACTAGACAATCAGGCTGCAGAAGTTGGCTTTTTGCTTTTAAGAACAAGATTTTTAGGAAGAATCACTTATGTGAAAATTCCCTATCACTATCAAATTTTCCTATAGAAAACCCAAAATATTGGAAAATCCAAATAGCTAGATTTTTAAAATTTTTTTGAGATTCATAAGAGTTTACATCATTTTGAAATTTCAGTTGTACATCATTTCTTGTCTGTCACCACATAAGTGCTCCCCTTCACCTGATATGCCCACCCTCCACCCCTCTTCCCCTGGTAACCACTGAACTATTTTCTTTGTTCATGTATTTTTTTATATTCCACATATAAATGAAATCATATGGTGTTTGTCTTTCTCAGTCTGGCTTATTTCGCTTAGCCTAATACCCTCCAGGTCCATCCATGTTGTTGCAAAGGGGATGATTTCGTCTCTTTTTATGGCTGAGTAGTATTCCATTGTGTATATATACCACATCATCTTTATCCAATCATCAGTCAATAGGCACTTGGATTGTTTCCATGTCTTGGCTATTGTGAATAGTGCTGCAATGAACACAGGGATACATATGTTACTTTGGATTGTTGATTTCAAGTTGTTTGGGTAGATACCCAGTAGTGGGATAGCTGGGTCATATGGTATTTCTCAAATAGCTAGATGTTTTTTACATGAATCGTACTTAAGAGAGTGCCTAACAACTTACTAGGTGTTAAACATATATTTAAACATATATTTATGGAATGAATGATAAAGAAGATGGATTAGAACCTGACAAAAATCAAGGTCTGCATGGTATATCTTTTTCCATCCTTTTACTTTTAGCTATGTCTTAAAGTGTTTGGTGCTTCTTATAAAATGCATACAGTTGGGTGTTGCTTCACTAATTATCACTACATCAGGGAACTAGAAATAAAAACCACAATGAGATATCACCTTACATCTGCTGGAATGGCTATCATCAAGAAGACAAGAGATAACAAGTGTTGTTGAGGATGTTGAGAAAAGGGAACCCTTTACATTGCTGGTGGGAGTGTAAAATGGTGCAGCCATTATGGAAAACAGTATAGTGGTTCCTCAAAAAATAAAAAATTGAACTGTTATATGAACCAGCAATCCAACTCCTGCATATATATACAAAGGAATTGAAACCAAAATTTTGAATTATTGTAGTATTATTCACAATAGCCAAGATATGGAAACAACCTAAATGTCCTCCAGTGGATGAATGGATAAAGAAAATGTGGCATACATATACATACATACATACACACACACACACACACACACACACACACACACACACAATGGAATATTTTTCAACCAGAAAAAAGACGGAACGTCTGCCATTTGCAACAATATGGATTAATCTGAAGGGCATTATGCTAAGTATAACAAGCCAGAAAGAGAAAGACAAATACTATTGTATCACTTATATGTGGTATCTAAAAAGAAAAAGCCAATTCCATAGAAACAGAGAATAGAATGGTGGTTACCAGGTGCTGGGGATGGGGAAAATAAGGCAACGTAGGTCAAAGGGCATAAATATTCAGTTACAAGAAGAATAAGTTCTGAGGATCTAATGCACAGCATGGTGACTATAGTTAAGAATACTGTATTATATGTCTGAAAGTTGCTAATAGAGTAAATCTTAAAAGTTCTCATCACAAGAAAAAAAATTTCTATGTATGGTGACAGACGTCAACTGGACTTACTGTGGTGATCATTTTGCAATATATAGAAATATCAAATCATTATGTTGTACATTAGATCTTAAGCATTCTTACCACACACACCAAAAAAAGAGTTACCTATGTTAACTATGTGAGGTGATGGAAATGTTAATTATCTTGATCTTGTATACATATATCAAATCATCACATTGTACACTTTAAATACATACATTATGTTTGTAAATTTTTTTGTTTTCCTTGGTGAGGAAGATTGACGTAACACCTGTTGCCAACCTTCCTCTTTTCGCTTGAGGAAGAGTGGCCCTGAGCTAACATCCATGCCCATCTTCCTCCATTCTTGTATGTGGAGTGCCGCCACAGCATGGCTTGATGAGTGGTGTAGGTCTGTGCCCGGGATCCAAGCCTGCAAACCCGGGCCACCAAAGCAGACAACACTGAACTTAACCACTATGTCACTGGGCCGGTCCCACATATTTGTCAATTTTTCCTCTATAAGGTTGAAAAAAATCACTCTTGGGATAAATATTTACTGCACGTTCTGATCTCAGGATGTATCCCACCATATCTTATAAGTCTAGTCATCTCAACTCAATCAGAAATGCAAACCTCTCAGATCATCTCTCATCATATAAACTCACCACTAGGCTTCTCTAATATACCCCCTTTCATACTCTTCCTATCCTTAACAAATTGTGATATTGTGATTTATAAAAAGAAATATAGGGGCAGGCCCCGTGGCTGAGTGTGCTCTGCTTCAGCAGCCCAGGGTGTCGCTGGTTCGGATCCTGGACACGGACATGGCACCGCTCATCAGGCCATGTTGAGGCGGCATCCCACATGCTACAACTAGAAGGACCCACAACTAAAACACACAATTATGTTCTAGGGGGATGTGGGGAAAAAAGCAAAAAAATTAAAAAATAAAAAGAAAGAAAGAAAAAATAAAAAGAAATATATATTTGTTCTTCTTCCTCATTTCTGGCACCGAGCTCCTAAAACCCTTAGAAATTCCTAAGTGATATTCATAACAAACCCCTTTCAACCACACCTGAGTTTATGTTACTAAGGTGACTTTTGGAAAGCACCTAAGGATGGGTCCTGGTTTCCAGGGGAAGCAACCATGTGATCGGAAGGTTAGAACTTTGATGTTATTGCAGCATTATTCACAATAGCCAAGATATGGAAACAATTTAAGTGTCCTTCAATTGATGAATAAAGAAAATGTGGTATATACATATACAATGGAATATTATTCAGGCATAAAAATGAAGGAAATCCTGCCATCCGCAACAATATAAATGAATCTGGAGAGCATTATGTTTAGTGAAATAAGCCAGAAAGAGAAAGACCAGGGAGGGGAGAGGCTGAATCAATAGCCAATGACCACTACTTAATCAATCATACCTATGTACTGAAGCTTCCATAAAAATCCAAAAGGACAGGGTTTGAAGAACTTCCAGGTTAGTGAACACATGGAGATTAGAGGAGAGCAGTACGCTAACAGAGCAAGCCCCTTCCCACATACACTGCCCTATGTATCTCTTCCATCTGGCTGTTCCTGAGTTATATTCTTTTATAATATCAGTAATCTAGTAAGTAAAATGTTCCTCTGAGTTCTGTGAGCCCCTCTAGCAAATTAATCAAACCTACGGAGGGGGTCTTTGGAACTTCCAATCTATAGCTGGTTGGTCAGAAGCACAGCCAACAACCTGGATTGGAGATTAGCGTTGAATTTGTGGACACTCGGTCAGTTCTGCAGAGAATTGAGTTAATTGCTTGGTGGTGTGGAAAAAAAATACACACAATGGACAAATCTTTCTTCTGTGTCTTGCAAAATTCATGGTCAATCATCAATAGGGTAACTATGCATTGTTTGTACACTACTCTTATCACTTTACTGTTTTTCCAGTATCCCATCCAATAGATAAAAGTGCCCTCATTTATATAATAAATTAGAGGATCAACAACCTAATTATCAGTACACTCTCCTATCTTCTAGATGTTTCCCTCACCATAACTGCAACTTGCTGTCCCCTCAGGACACTGCCTCCCCTGCAGGCCTCTCAAGTGGAGGCTGCTTTTCCTCTCACATCCCTCATATGCAAAGCCTGGAGAAGGTAGTTTTCCTCTTTGACGCCGATTGTCATTTTCCATCCAACTCACTTGCTCTCACCTCCCTTTTCATTAAAAACTTCTAGCCTCTTTGAGATGTATTATCAGACTTTATTATCCCTTACTCTCCTTGTTGATTTACCTCTGGCCACTTCCCCTCACTCACTGATGAATTTAGCACCTACTTTACACCACTTCTCATGTTATTCTTGGGAACTTCCACATCCCAAAGTTATCCATCCAATTCCATAGCATCTTGATTCTTTACTGCCTAGCTCTAAACATCTAGTCCTCTACCAAACCTTAGTATAATTTCTATGGTCACACATTGGAAATTGTTATCAGTACTAATTGTACCACCTTTGAAACCTGAAACTTCCTATTCTCTGACCCTCACCTTCCAGCTTCTTTATTGCAGAATACCCGTTCCAATTATTTTTCTGACCTCATTACGACCACCAATCAATGACCATACCCATTTTTCATTATCCATGGTCCAAATGTCCTTCTTCCCTCCTAGCTAGCCTGGATTCTATGGTCTAGCACTGTAACACATTACCCTCAACTCCCTTCTCTCTCTCCTTCCCTTGTGCTCAGCCATGACACTCCAATCCAATTATCTGCTTACTCTAGGACTATGCACCACGGCAGAATGTGGGGTGCGTGCCCACACACACACACACACACACACATCACATAACCATGCTGACCAGGTCTACTTCAAATTTATACTCATATATCTGAAAGGGGCACATAACAATGCCAAACAATCCTAATCCCTTGCCTGGTAAACCCACTCTCTACATAACTATATCATGCCCTCTATCTCCATACACACATTTCAATATCCCCCTTTGCACTTAGTCAATAACTTTGCCACTTTCTTCACAGAAAAAAGTGAAATCAGATAAAAGTTATCTCATTTTTTCTTCAAGTAAGTCTACTAATCTACTCAGATAGCTATCCTTAATATCACATATCTCTAAAAAGAAATCCTCTAATTTGATCCATCTGAACTATTATTTCTCTGAAAAATTCCTTAAGAGTTATTTATATGCTGTTTCCTTCTCATCATTTAGCCCAAAACTGAAATGTCACCTCCTCCAGCAAGGCCTTTCCCAACTACTGTGATACTCTACTACAGGGCCCTTTTCCATAGCAGTTGTCAATACCTGAAATTATCTTACTAAGGTCTGTCTCCAACCACCAGAACTTCAACTTCTTGGACACAGGGATTCTGTCTTCTACATCACTGTATTCTCTAGTACCTAAAATAGTGCCTGACACATAATAAGAGCTAAATAAAAGTATCTACTAAATAAATAATTTACTGGACTGATTACTGAGAAACACTAAGTAAACCAAGATGCATCTATTACTAGACATAAAAGACAGAACTTACAGACACTTTTACTATATACTGAAACCTGATATTTTTATAGATACCCAAGCCTATTTCACTACTAACATCATCATGCCCATTATCCAAAATAACAGTAGATGCATGGAGAGATATATTATCCAATAGACTCTGCTTTTTGATGCTAAATATTAGGAATAATCCATACACTTCAAATTAAATATTTATGATAGTTTTATAATAATGTCATTGAGAATTACCACAAAAATAAAACATAGCCATTATATTTTTTAAAACAATTCAAATAACTTTTGTTATCAACAAAAAATAGTAAAAGCATTATCCAAAATAACTATTAAGTCATTAGTAATTTATTTCTTTTAAAATGGAAATTAAGATTGTATTAATAATTTACGGAACATTAGATATTATAAACTACAAATGTTTACTTCTAAGTAAAAACTATTACTATACCTAATCAGCAAAGAGATTAATAAACTCTAAGCTAAAATGAAAACCAATACTCTTAAAAGTAATGAACTCAGAGCCAGCCCTGATGGCCTAGTGGTTAAAGTTTGGCATGCTCTGCTTCAGCAGCCCAGGTTTGGTTCCCAGGCGTGGGACCACACCACTCAGCTGGCAGTAGCCATGCTGTGGTGGTGGCTCACACAGAAGAACCAGAAGAACTTACAACTCTACACAACTATTTACTGGGGCTTTGGGTGGGGAAAAGAAGAAAAAAGGAGGAAGATTGGCAACAGGTATTAGCTTAGGGTGAATGTCTCCCTGCAAAGAAAAAAAAAAATTCTGAGCTTTCCTTTAAAAAAGAAAAAGCAACAAACTTAATTAGCACAAAAAAATCAAAAGAGACATCATAATCCATTTTTTCTACTTTAAATTACTGAATAAACACTTTATAAATTAAACGAACCATCAATTTGTTAATGTATTTTACCTTAAAGATAGTCATTATTTCTACCAATCTTTACTTTTACCTTATTCACTAAATGGATATTTTTCTTTTATAGGAGACTATACATGTCATGGATGAAAGTATCTGTCATTGTTTGCCACACAGAATTTGAATTTGCAAGAGTTTTGAGACTTACTGAAAAAAGTAACTATTAAAATATGACATTAAAACATCGGTTTTGCTTCTACCATTGTAGATATTCCAAAAATGGAAAATAGGAAAGCTTACAAGTTAGATCCAAAATCAAGATTTTTCATGTACATTTAAAAATGTTTCTTCATTGATTCTATTAAGAAGCAACTTTAGAAATAAAACTATTTAATAAAGTCAAGATAACACACAACTCTATTTATAAAATCTGATGACTGTATTGTAAATTATTCTTTTTCAATCAACTAATATTTCCCATAAAATCACACATATACAAAAAAATCTAATAAGAGATTTTTCACCTTGTAAATAACATATTTAGAGAAACAGGTAAGTGTTATTCACATACAAAATCAATGAGGAGTACATCTGTCATGAAAATAATCCTGAGGTAGATGTACTTTTTAACATGTTTTAATTCCTAAATATACTTTTAAGTAACAATAACAGTAAATTATACTTTCTTATTCAAAGGATATCTACCTCAATTTTTTAAGACTCTCTTATGTTACAAAGTCTCTGTAACAGATGGCCAACAGGTACTTGAAAAGATATTCAACATCACTAATTATTAGGGAAATGCAAATCAAAACTACAATGAGATATCACCTCACACCCATCAGAATGGCTATAGATAACAAGACAAGAAATAACAAGTGTTGGAGAGGATGTGGAGAAAAGGGAACTCTCATACACTGCTGAAAGGAATGCAAATTGGTGCAGCCAACAAGGAAAACAGTACGGAGATTCCTCAAAAAATTAAGAATAGAATTATCATATGATCCAGTTATTCTACTGCTGGGTATTTATCCAAAAAACATGAATGCATAAAGATATACGCACCCCAATGTTCACTGCGGCATTATTCACAATAGCCAAGACTTGGAAACAATCTAAGTGCCCACCAAGGAACAAATGGATAAAGATGTGGCATATACACACAATGGAATACTACTCAGCTACTAAAAAAGATGAAACTTTGCCATTTGGAACAACATGGATGGAACTTGAGGGTATTATGCTAAGTGAAATACGTCAGAGGGAGAAAGTCAAATACCATATGATCTCACTCATAAATAGAAGATAAAAACAACAACAACAAATAAACACAGAGATACAGATTAGATTGGTAGTTACCAGAGGGGAAGGGGGGAAGAGAGGAGGGTGAAAGGAGTAACTGGGCACATGTGTATGGTGATGAGTGGGAATTAGTCTTTGGGTGGTGAACATGATGTAGTATATACAGAAATCGAAATATGATGATGAACACCTGAAATTTATATAATGTTATAAACCAATGCTACCTGAATAAATTATGATCTTGCTCCAAAAAAAACCCCAAAGTTTCTTTAAAAAAATAATTCTTTTGTTGTTAACTCAAATGAACAATTATTAAAGACTAATAAACAGTTACTTGTTTCTCTAATATGCATTTTTTAATAGAGTAAGGGAGCCAAGTCATTAGCATAGAGCACTGCCTGACTTCCTGCACAAATTTTAAATATAAAATTGTAATCTGCTAAGACTACTATAAGGACCTTTTGTAAATAAAAATACTTATGGAAGGATACACAAATAATTTGTAAAAATAAAAACAACTAGTGCACAGGATAAGGATAGTAGAAAAGGAAAGAGGACAATAAGGGTGATGAGAAAGGAAGAGGAGGAGCCTGGGAAGAAGAAAGTGTGAAGAGAAAGGAGGGAGAACACGGTAACTCTAGGTGATAACAGTGGATTGTATAAGTGAAATTTGCTAAGAGGGCAGAACTTAAACGTTAACAGAAAAAAAATTAAAAAGGTAAATATGTGAGGTGATGGATGTGTTCATTAACTTGGTGGGAATCCTTTCACAATGTATATGGATATCAAATCATCATGTTGTACACTTTAAATATCTTACAAATTTGTCAATGATTCCTCAACAAAGCTGAAAAGAGAGAGAGAGAGAGAGAAAGTGAGGAGAATATGCTAAGAAAATCCAGTAAATAAAAATTTAGACTGGACAAATTGAGAGGTAGTGATTCATTCTATGCTGTGGGACACATTTAAATGCAGTTTCATTAAATCTAAAACACAATATTATTTATCTATAAAAATATCCACTCATACCTATTTTTAAGGAGTAAATCCACATAATAAAAGTCCAGTTATATAAAACTTTAGAGTTCACTAAGTCAAACCTAATTTTTACTTAGAGCATCAATAACATTTACTTACATACCAAAGACAGTTGTATCTAACAGACAAGTTACCGCCCTGAAATTTAGCATTATTCAATGGAAAGGATTCTCTAATAACACAATTATGTTTTTAACCAGACAATTTAGGGCAATAAATGGGAATATGTGAAGAAGCAGCTGAGGATGTTATACAGAAGTGCTCTTCTACATAATTCACTAACAATAGTGATAGTAAGGAGCTTGCTCCTTCTAAAACCTTGGAGAAAAACCCTAACATTGTAAGAGTCACAGCTAGGAAAGCTGGGTTTGGAGTCTTAAAGTGGAGGAATATAATTTTTCCTAATAGACATAACTCCTATGTTCCACATAAGACATTTTGTAATCAATCCAAGCTATAGAAAGCTGCCAAGCACTGAGACTTGCTTCATACACTGCAGTTCTCAACCCTTTACACACATGCGCAGAAACTCTCAAAATAAGATCACTCGTTACATAGTGATTTTCAACGCACCACAAATGGACTGATTAAACGCATGGTCACCTCATATACAAGGGAATACTGTCCTCTGAGTTGCATGGTTTAAATAACAATTCACAAGACAATCTACCCCACATCAAAGGGTAGTCAAAATACATGTAAAGCCTATTACTAGCTACAAATCCACAAAACCTGGTACTAGTCCAGGCAAATCAAGCAAATATAAAGCATCAGAATTTAAAAGCCAACTAATACAATAAAAAAGTAACAACTTCTAAAAGCCAGGTTAAATGTTCAATTGAAATCCTCACATAATACTACACACTTTGAGAATTTTTAGTAACTAAAAATAGTAATAATAATAGTTTTTAAAACTGCTCAATGAAAGTAAGTGACTAAAGAAGCCTTGTATACTAGAGAAGATTAAATGGTATCATGTTAAGAGGTCAGTAAAAAGTCAAGAAATTGTAAAATAATGCAAGAGGTCAGAAAAATAATTTGGAAAACTATACGTACTTTCTTTAAAATTTTTACACATTTCCAAAACCACGGAATTTTAAGCTTTCTTAAATGTTCAAAAAAACCCCTAAAATGTTGTATTTAAAAGATAAAAGTAGTAATTATTCTAAAACATCAACACAAATTGAAGTAAAATGTTAAGATTTAAATGGTGTCTTATGTAGGAACTTCCCTTTTTTAAAAAATCAATAATAATGGATAAAGGAAATTTGCAAAATTTAATTTTAACATGAAAAAAATTATTGCAAGATGATTTTAACCTATTTGGTAAGAATCCATTAAACTATATTTCTCTTCTATTACACCTAGATAATCATTTGACATTAGGTGTTCTAGATTATAAATGAGCTAACTTGCTTTTAAATGCAAAAAAATAGTTAACAATAGAAGTTAGAAAACTAATTTTTTTTAAAGGAATTTTTTTTTCCCTGAGGAAGGCTGGCCCTGAGCTAACATCCACTGCCAATCCTCCTCTTTTTTTGCTCAGGAAGATTAGCCCTCAGCTGACACCTGTGCCAATCCTCCTCTATTTTTTTGTATGTAGGATGCCTCCACAGCATGGCTGGTGAGTGGAGTAGGTCTACGCCCAGGATTGGAACTCAGGCCAGCAAAGCAGAGTGCATGGAACTTTAACCACTTAGCCACAGGGCCAGGCCCAGAAATCTAACTTTTTTTTAATATTTTTAAATATTTCCGGTATAGTTTCCCCAAACATTCATTAGCATTCTAGTTATGACCAGCATTAAAGCTTTTAATAAGGGTCTAATCCAGGTCAACAATAAACAAATACAAAAGGATAAAAATGGTCAGAAATAACCATTGGTGCATGCTCAAGTAACACATATTCACACATACATATCAAGCTTACTTTTAAATCACGTTTAGTTCTTTCTTATGACTTAAAACTGGAGACAGAAAACTCCAGAAGTCATGAATAAAGAACAAAACAAAGTCTCCTCTTCTTGCCAAAATGTGTACACTCTGCAGGAGATTTAAGTGAGATATAAATATATATTACATATGTATCTCTTATTCTACACAAAATCTCAGTAGACACTTTCCCAAGGGTGTGGAAAAAATTTATTCTCTTAAATTCAAGTTTTTGCCCACTAAGAAAGATTTAAAAGCTCTAGTTACAGAAACATGTTCTTGAAATTACAGTTGTATTATATTCTACTTCAGTTATTTCCATACGACAACTTCAATATAACTAGTTTGTCACAGAGTCAAAAAACTTGTTCAATGAATACTGAAAAATCTAAACTTATCCAGTTATTACAAATGAAAATGTATGCTATTTCAAAATTACATGCACCTCTTTAAAAATCAGGGCTACTACACAGGGCAATCTACAGATTTAATGCAATCCCTATCAAAATTCCAATGGCATTTTTCACAGAAATAGAACAATCTTAAAATCTGTATGGAACAACAAAAAACCCTGAATAACCAAAGCAATCTTGAGAAACAAGAACAAAGCTGGAGACATCATGCTCCCTGATTTCAAACTGTATTACAAAGCTATCGTAATCAAAAGAGATTGGCATAAAAATAGACACATAAATCAATGGAAGAGAATAGAAAGCCCAGAAATAAACCCACGCATACAGTGTCAATTAATTTATGACAAGGAACCAAGAATATACAATAAGGAAAGGAGAGTCTCTTTTTGTGTTGGGAAATTGTATTGGGAAAACTGAACAGCCACATGCAAAAGAATAAAACTTGACCACTAGCTTACATCATACATAAAAATTAACTCAAAATGGATTAAAGACTTGAATGTAAGACCTGAAACCATAAACCCCCTAGAAGAAAACACAGGCAGTAAGCTCCTTGACATCAGTCGGTGATGATTTTTTGAATCTGACACCAAAAGCAAAAATAAACAAGTGCGATCACATCAAACTAGAAAGCTTCTGCACAGCAAAGGAAACCATCAACAAAATGAATGGGAGAAAATATTTGCAAATCATATCATCTGACAAAGGACTAATATTCAAAATACATAAAGAACTCATACAACGCAATAGTGAAAAAACAAACAATCCAATTACAAACTGGGCAGAAGATCTGAATAGACATTTTCCCAAAGACATACAGATGGCTAACAGGTACGTGAAAAGATGCTCAACATCACTGACCATCAGGGAAATGCAAATCAAAACCACAATGAAATATCACCTCACACCTGTTAGACTGGCTATTATCAAAAAGATAAGAAACAACATGTGTTAATGTGTATGTGGAGAAAAGGGAACCCTTGTGCACTGTTGGTGGGGATGTAAATTGGTGCAGCCACTATGAAAAACAGTATGGAGTTTCCTCAAAAAATTAAAAATTGAACTACCATATAATCCAGCAAGTCCACTTTTGGGTATTTATCTAAAGAACACGAAAACACTAACTTGAAGAGATGTATGCACCCCCATGTTAACTGCAGTATTATTTACAATAGCCAAGACTTAAGTGTCTGTCAATGGATGAATGGATAAAGAAAATGTGGTATACACATACAATGGAATGTTACTCAGCAATAAAAAAAAGGAAATCTTGCTATTTGCAACAACATGGATGGACCTTGAGGGCATCATGCTAAGTGAAATAAGTCAGACAGAAAAAGACAAATACCATATGATATTACTTACATGTGGAATTTCAAAAAAAAAAAACAAGCTCATAGATACAGAGAACAGATTGGTGGTTGCCAGAGGAGAGAGGTGGGTGAAACGGGTAAAGGGGATCAAAAGGTACAAACTTTTAGTTATAAAATAAATAAGTCATAGGGATGTAATGTACAGCATGGTGACTACAGTTAATTTGCATATTTGAAAGTTGCTGAGAATAAATCTTAAAAGTTATCACAAGAAAAAAAATTTTGTAGTAACTATATATGGTGACAGATGTTAACTAGACTTATTGTGGTGACCATTTCACAATGTATACAAATACAGTCATGTGCCACAGAACATCGTGTCAGTCAATGATGGACTGCATATACAACAGTGGTCCCATAAGATTAGTACCATATAGCCTAGGTGTGTAGTAGGTACCCCATCTAGGTTTGTGCAAGTACACTCTACGATGTTTGTACAAGGATGAAATTGCCTAAGGGCACATTTCTCAGAACATACCCATGTTGTTAAGTGACAGATGACTGTATCAAATCATTATGTTGCACATCTGAAAGTAATACAATGTTATATATCAACTATACCTTAATAAAAAAAAATTAAGGCAATTAATAGAACACCTAATCACATTAACTGAGCTCAAGTTGAGTCCCTAAAGAATGGTTTCCTTATTCTGTTACACTATTTTATGAAATAAATAAGTTCAATCTAAACTACTTGATTATCATTATTTTCAAACTACAAAGTTCATGTACAATTTTGAAAACTGATGCAGGTATCCTCCACTATAAGCCTACACCTAATTATCTATAATCATTAATGGAAACAATACTGTCCCAATCAGGCACAACAATTTCCTTCCATTTTATAAACAAGAACTTCCAATCCAGTTCAACAACTAATCATATTTCAAATTACAGACTTTAAAAAATGTAGTAGAGGCACATTTTTAAAAACAAATACAGTATGAAATCTTGCTTTTTACTGAGTCAGCGATTTTTGTTTTGTTTTGCTTCCTCTTATGGCTATTTGGTTTACTTCCTTCTTCTGGGCAAGTTTAGTACACAACTCTCATTCTTTAGACAGCCAAAAACCCAGACTTAAACTAAATGAAAACTTAACTTAGGGTTGTCAGCTGAAGACGCCATAACTAGCACCATAAGAACAACTGTACTAAATTTTAATACTGTTCATTAACAGTTCCATTTTCCTGAGTTTGCGTTTGTTCTTTGGCATTGGCTTAGGATACAATCCGTTTTTCAGAAGATGTTCCTTGCTGAGACGAATTTGAGCACCATGCTGAAGCTGGAAAGAGCATAAAGCTTGAAGAGGGCGAAGCAATGTCTGTTAAGATAAAAAGAGATACTAAAAAAGTGTCTGTGACAAATCATGATACTCTGTCTAGATATTTTCCTCAGAAACAGGGATTATTATGTTTCTTTTTATTATTATTGGCTTTTAACTATGAAAAGCAAAAGGCACTCCAATAAATATATTATTATTTCTAAATAATTTCTCTAAATTCATACCATACATACCACTAAAGAATTCCAATAAAAAGACACAAATACAATTTTCCATATAGGTTATAAAGTCTTAAGTTAGTTTTATACACTAATATAGCTAAACACCACAAAAACTTGTTGCCATTATAATAATTTAATCTGTAACAAGCAGACTAAAAGCAACCTTTAGACACTAATTAGTTAATTCAGTTTCACTCACAGACTGAGGCAAGCTTCCTGCTACCTGATAACAATGAGATGATGGCAGCAATGGGTAACTGGTTTATTAATTCTCTCTCACTAGTTCATGGACCACATACAAGCAAGATATCCAGGTTTTTGGTGCATTTGAAATAATTCTAACTGTATATATACCTGTCTAAATTCCAGTATCTATAGGGCCAGCCCTATAACACAAACATGCGAAATGAGTGGACCCGTAAGATAACAGAGAATGGAAGAGGTTGTAAAAAAACTGGAGCATATATCCTACCTAAAGTTATTATTTTCAAAAATTAAAAAGAAAATAAAAACACTATGTCTGTGTTTTAAAGATATTTTGAGTCAGATTCTTTCCTTGGGCCTGAGACCCCCAATCTAAATAGTTTAAACAACAGCAAAAACTTGATTGAGCAGATTGCTAAAAAAAAAAAAAAAGGAACAAACAAAAACACTCAATGATTTAACAACAAGAATTTCACAATGTCTACGTGAAAATTTATTCCCCCACATGTACAACATAAGTGATAGCAAAGGGCTTAATAACTTCAATTTACAATGAACTCATAAAGTGTGGCAGTCACTGGAGTTGCTTCTCCATATCCATTCTTTCCTTCTCTGTTAAAATAATCAAAAATTTCATTCAAAGTAGCAATGTGTCCAACTCATAACATTACACTGGCTAATGGAACAGTCCATCCAAAGAGATGTAAGCAGAAGTCCTTGGGTGGGGCTTCCAGGCATACTCTTTAAAATGAGACAAATTTAGCAGGCACTGGCTTTCACCCCTTTGTCTTGCCTGGAACATGACTGTTGGAAGTCGGATAACCATCATGTGACTAAAGGGCAATAAACATGAAGATAAAGCCACATACACATGATGAAGGACAGAAAGAAGAAATCTGGGTCACTGACGTCCTTTTCAGGTTGCATCCCCAAGTCCTGGACTGCTCACTTTAGCATTTCTTATTTACAGGAGAAAAAGAACCACTGCAGTAAGGGCTCTGTTACATGCAACCAAATGTAATTCCTAACTGCTATACGCTATAAGAAAAAGACAAATATCTTGGAAAAGCTCTGCATTACATTCCTGTAGAAAGCCCCTTAGGTGTGTTCTCATAGTTTCTGCATGACTTCAAACAAGAGAGGAAACGTGAAAAGGACTATATCAGTCATAATGGACTGATCGGATTCTGAAAGATCACACCCAGGACTATGTACAGACTGAGACAATTGAAGGTTCTATTGCTATTTTGTGACATTTATTAGATTCTTCATAGATAGAATACTCATATTCCCATGGTTAAGGGCTTCCAACTTTTATCTCGTGAAGATAAGATTCCATCAATTTTCTGATGTAATTAATAAGAGAAGCAATTCTGGAGACAGACAAACCTGGATTAGATCCCCGCTGTCTCTGTGGTAGTCACCAGGGCTGTTCACAAATATGCCAGTCCTCCTACTGGTACATGATCATACTGCATTTTCTGGCCTCCTTTGAAGTTAGGCATGGTCATATAACTTGCTTAGGTTAATGAAATGTGAGCACAAATAATGTGTATCACCTCTTGGCAGAAGTTTTAAAAATGGTGTATGATTCACCACCTCCCCTTATTCCTTCCTTGATGAAAGTAGAATAACTGATGTGTCTAGATGATGCCTCCATCAGCCTGGATCCCTAAGTGACTGCTGTGAGCAGAGGTCCCCAGCAATCCTACTGGACAGACAGCGTGAGAGAGGCATAAGCCTTTGCTGTGTGACGCCATTCTGATTTTGGAGTTTTAAATTACGGTAGCCTAACCTAGCCTATCTTGACTAATGCAATCATTTACTAGCTATGTGTTCCCAGATAAGTTATATAATCTCTCTTTGCTTCATTTTCTTCACCTGTAAAATGAGGAAAATAATGTCTACCTTACAAGGTTATTATTATGGTAACAATGCATTTAAAGTGTTTAGTACACTACTTGATAATAAATGATAATTTTTCTATATAAATTAATAACATTATATCTGAGGCAATGTGAACGAAGCTATATGAGGGACGGACTGGTTTAGAGGAACAAAGAAAATCTTCCACTTACAAAATTAGTTTGTTTCTAAAAGTTTATTTGTGGGGAATGAGTGTTTTGTAGATCCTTTTGTCTGTAGGTCTAAAGTGACAGTTTTCAAGGGACCATCATTCCCATCTTCCGGTGTTGAGTAGAGTTGAGGTATTTATGCTGGGGCACAAACCTTTGCCACATCGGGCCATAGAAGTTCATAAGGTAAAACAGCATAAGGAGAAAAGGTTCTATAAGAAAAAAGATCCCCAAGCTCAAAGCTTCCAAGGCATGAAAAGCCCTGGTAAATATTATAGTAGCTGAATGAAAATCACCAACTTTTAGTTCATAATTTTTGTCAATCTATCATCAAGAACCAGAGAGGCAAGTAGGGGCAAAAGGACAACTCTTCCTGAGTGCCTGGTGTCAGGCAATTAACACAAATGATCCAATTCAATTCTCACAACAATACTATGAGGCAACTATTTTTTGTACATTATAGATAAGAAAACAAAGCATAAAAAGATTACAGAAATTGCCCACTGGCAAAAAGTAATGATGATAAGTGATGAAGTTTTCATTCAAACCTGCTTCAAAGCTCATATCACGCCACTTCCAAGTGTCTGAACACTGCTCAAGAATAAAGGATGAGGAAGAGTCAAGAAAGAAGACTATTCTATGCCAAGTTCTTTATTTTGAGAAGCCCTACCTCTACAGAATGAAGCCAGCTGAAAAACTGCTACTCTTCCTCACCATCTTAAGGTTTTATTAGGATGCCCCTAACAAAAGGATACTAGGGAAAAAAATGTATGTCATAGCTTCCCTCCCCAGGAAAGAGAGAAAACACCTATGTTCAGAGCAGATCGTAACTGTGTTTCTCAGAGGAATGGACTTATTTTTTTAATTGTAGCCAGACTTGAACAGGCTGGGCTTGGGGTTCCCCCATTAAGAAAACTAATTTTTTGCCAGCTGTAATGATAACCAACTTGGGGTGTTTCTTCTGTTCATGCTCCTGTTGACCATCTTATCAGCACCCCCCAAATCACACATCTCATTATCAAACATCCTTTTTCTACTCCTGGCCACTTTAGTACGACTACTCCTGGTGACCAAAGCAAACAGAAGGAAAACTCTAGGACCTCACTTTTACTTTGGGATTTTGTGTTCAATTTGACCCATAGACAATAACAAAAGCTGAAGAGATGCTGGGTCCTCTCACCTTTCTGTATCTTAACCTTTGCCCGTTGTTAGATGTAATACTCAGAACATAAGATAGGATCCCTGCTGTGACAGTACATTAACACCAGAATGATATATCTTATAGAACTGGGAAGACGGGAGCACTAGCAGCAGTAGCAGTAGTGGTACAAACCCTTTCCCAAACCCTAACCCTGTTCTTTCACAACTACTGTTATTAATCCACCACTACTACCAAGCTTCAAGCTGCTGTTTAGGATGGCAATAAGGATCCAATTCTAACTGTGGGAATAAAGGTATAAGTATATAGAGAATTCTCTTCAGCACCCAAAACAGGAGAGGAAAGAAAGTCTTAAATCTATAGCCAAAGAATATTATATTTTCCCTCAAGATTTGAACTTTTAATGGGTCCTAGGTATGTGTTGGCTGATGCTAGAGTTTTACATCAAGAAAAAGGAAAATACAGAGACTGTACAGAAAGCAAGTTTAAACAATAGCACTGGGTTTTATCTTTCTTTTAAGACACGTAAAAATAGTGTAGTTTTTTTGTTCAAGAAAATACAGGGATGATGGTGAATAAACAAAATAGAAAGACAAACACACGGATATATTTAGTGCTCTGTTGATGGTCAAGTACATGGGAGTAGGTGACAAGGCTAGAGGGGAGGGAGAAAAGTCTGAGAATACTCCCTGCATTTGAGGTAAGGATCTAGGGTCCCTCATGAATTTTTTTTCCTCAAAGGAGAGAGAACAGAAAAAGAGAAATTCCCTGGACCCAAAATGAAGTCTACTCACACGGATACACACAAAAAAAAGCCTACTAGTGAAAGCCAACTTCTTTCAAAAGAAGAAAAGTCTCCAACTCTGACATTTTCCATGGCTTTGGGTAGGAGAGAGGAAAAGGGCCATTCACTGCTTGCTCCTGGCATTCCTGAACTCTCCTTGCTCGCAAAGTCTTCTGTTCTTTTTCTTGGTAACTTATCCAGCTACTCAGACTGGATCTTTTACCCGTTCTTGAAATCTCCTTCATGGCTAAGGCATGTTTTTATAATAGTGACATAGTATATAATGAGATAGAGAGAAAGAAAAAAGAGTACTTCGTGTGTGTGTGTGTTTGTTTGTGTGTGTTAGAGGAGGGAGTTATAAAACTCCATTTAGTTATGTTCGCTTCCTCTGACTTTTCTTCTTGAGTTGTATTTACCAAAAATTTTCAGTAATTAAAAAACTCCAAAAATTTAAGTTTTATCTTGCTATTTTTTTCTTTTGCCATAAGTGCAAAGTTTCTCACATGTTCCAAAAGATTGAGATGTTTAGTGAGGTCACTAAAACATTATTCTTTACTGACAATTATTAATTATATATGAAATCATCAGGATCTAATGGAAATTAAGTAAAATAATGATTGCAGGTTATAACCTTTACATATTCTGCAGGAGTTTTTCTCAAAAAATTATATCTTTTTTACACTCTAAGCAAAGCTAAAAAGATAAACAAAAAATTGGTATATCTCCTCAAATCAAAGCACCAATGCAAGAAAAAAAAGTGGCTGTAAAGTGTTCTTTTAATTAAAAATTAAAAAGTACAAGAAAACACAATATACTAAAAGAGAAATACAAAATACCACAAGAAAAATCTAGCCAAAAAAACTATATTTAGTTGTTGTGCTAGTTAAAAGCAATTTAGCATATTACAAATGCTGTTTGCACAGCTTAGAATGAATATTTAAATAATGCAATCTGGAATGCTAAACCAACACAGAAAAACGCCAGAGGGGGAAAGAAGGTTATAAAAGTGCACAAATTTCTATCACAGATACATTCTACTTGGCACTTGAGCTACAAATTTAACAAGTTATGGATTTCTAAATTTTATGGAAAAAGCTAACCAAATTCCTACTTTCAAAAACTATATAACCTTCCGCAGACATACCTCTTGTATGTAAATATTTTTCTCCAAGATGGAAAGAGCAACAGCTGCACACTCCAGTGTAGAAAGGCACCTATTAGTTGGCTGTGTCCGAATTACATACTGACTAGAAATGCTAGTTTTTAACTGCACCTGAAACCAAAACAGAATAATAGAATGCAATTTTTGTTTTAAATTTAAAACTATAAAGTCTGTGTTTTAAATAATAATTACTTTAATTTCCTTCTAAAATTGCCAGTTTAGAAATATTAAATGTATCAATATCTTCTATACATAATATCCTTTTGTTATTGTTAAATAGTAGAAGCAAGGCAATAGTTACACATATATCTGACAAAGAAAATATACCCAGAATATATACAAATTCCTATAAATTAAAAATAAAAAGACTAATAGCACCCTCCCAGTAAGCAAAAGAGCAAACAGACACGTCACTCTTCACAAGAAGATATCACAATGGCAGATAGGTACATGTAAAAGTTCTCAACATGATTTAATGCAAATTAAAATCACAACGAGGTAACATTTCACACTCTCTAAAACAGTTAAAATAAAAAAGACTAGGGGCCAGCCCCATGGCCGAGTGGTTGAGTTCACGCACTCTGCTTTGGCGGCCCAGGGTTTTGCCAGTTCAGATCCTGGGCACAGACCTAGCACCACTCATCAAGCGGTGCTGAGGCGGTGTCCCACATAGCACAATCAGAAGGACCTACAACCGGGATATACAACTACGTACTGGGGGGTTTGGGGGAAGAAGAAGAAAAGGAAAAAAAAGAAGAAGAAGATCAGCAACAGATGTTAGCTCAGGTGCCAATCTTTAAAAATAAAAAAAAGGAAAAGACTACCACCACTGAATGGGGAGGATATGGAGCAAACGAAACTCTAATACATCACAGTCGTCGTGAAAATGGTTTAAACACTTTGGAGAATTGACAACTGGTTTTTTTATTTTATGGTTATTCTTCCATTATTTCTTAATATAAACTAATAGGTGTATATGTGTGAGTGTGACTGTGTATAAACACACAGAAACATACACACACAAACATACATATGTATATATATCCTCTCTTTTTAGATAAAAAGTAGCATATTATATACACTTGTCTCCATGAAGATAATATTGTAGCTGAGACCTGATGTCTAAGGCACAGTCAGACATGAGAAAAGCAATAGAAAATCGAATGCCGACATGTTGGCCTTTTGATTCCTATTTTAATTAAATTAAACTCAAGAAATCTTACACTCATAAAGCCATCTCCCTAGCCCACACTCTGATCAGAATCACATTTAAGGATGTGTGGGTAGACGAGAATTTCCGTTTTCACTCATAAAATATTCTTAATAAAAGTCCTATGAGTCTCTCATTCCTTTATTAAAACTCTCTCATCCATGCCATCTTGTCCCTCAACCCCATTCCTCCTTTGTTTCTCACGCAGTCATACTACAATGGGAAATATGGTTCTTCTACTCTGATTGCTTTTTGTTCAAAGAATTCTCCTCTACAACTTATATCATTTCTTTCCACAGAAAGAGGAGGAGATGGGGAGGGGAGAGAGGGAAAGAGGGCATCATAAAAGATTCACTACAGAATGTATTTGATTTTGAAGTACATCATTTAAAGCATATTTGACTAATAATGTTTTAGATATGATCATATTAAAATTACTCTGCATTTCTACCAATGAAAAACATGGAAAGTAGAGGCAGGGAGGGAAAGAGATGGAGGAAAATGGTTGAGAAAAGCACAATGATGAAAGAAAGCCTATGATTAAATAACTAAGAATAATTCATAACGTTGATTAACTGTAATTACTAACAGCTTTGATATTTCATCAGGTCAACTAGTAGAACAGAGTACAACCAACTACTGCTTTCAGTATTGAATTCCAAGTCATCACTGGAGGAATTTATAATAGACATCTGATTGCAGCACAACCTTTGGGAAACATGAGAAATTTTGTTTACTGGAATGAATTTGATTTTTAAAAGCAGTTTGCTACTTTAGGGAGGAGTTTTATTTCCTACCTTACGAAAACTCAGAATTTGAAATTTTTGTATGTTAAAAAACTTTAGAATATCCTTCACAAATAGTCTCTCCGGGAATTATCCAGTAGCCAGATATATTACGAGTATATGACTAAGATCTGTCATATTATTAACATACATGTTATTAGACCATGTTAATATGATCGTCTCACAGTTCCTCCTTTTATGCTTATGTGCTATTTCACCTTTATAACACACTTGATTCAATGAGTAAATGACCAAGAGCAAAAAGAAACCCTGTTAATTCATCTTCTTGAAAAGTCATAGGCATCATAACAAATAATTTGCCAGAAATTGCCTTGTCTTCCTGAATAAAAGTTCAAGAAACTCCAAGGCAAAATTAACTATTCTAAGAAAGGAAAAAATTAACATACAATGAAAGTACAGTATAGAATAAGGATCTATTGAAAGACCAGGATTATTATATCAAACAATAATTAGTTAATCTCAGTCAAGTCATTTAGTTTCTCACTTCCTCCTCACCTAGAAAAACCAAATAGCTGGACCTGATCGTGTTAAAACCTATCTTTTAATGATCAATTCTAATATTATATATAATATATACATTAATTATAATTATATATTAATTATATATTTTAATATTAATACATTATATAATTAATATATTATATACATACAATCTTAATTTCCAAATTTTGGAAGCCACACAGACTCAAAGAATGCTTCAGTAATTTTGATTTTTTTGGAAGTTCGTGCTCTATGGATATAAGTTGTCTGAGTGCTCTTAATATAACTTCTTCAGAAACAGGAAAATCATCGGTTGGCTTAGAATTCTACTGGTATAAATTGTGAGCCTATAACATAACTTCCACTTTAGAAACAGACAACTCTTCCAAATCTTATTTCTAGACTTAGCTTCAAATCTTTTCCATTGATTCTCTGAATTGGCTAAAATTTGAATTGCTGTAAATTCTTTTGTTGTTATAATCCCGTCCTTTCTTCTCTTCCATCAAATCTTACATATATATTTAATATATAAGAATAACAGATAACAGCTTGATGGCTATGTTCACTGTTCAGATGCCTCCAAAAAGGGTTTTTTCAAAAGTCTCCTTCCTAGATATACCTTTACTATTTTTGTCACCACAGGTGATTTATGTCATTAAAAGTTTGGATGTCATTGCATGTTCAGTGGTTTAGTAACGGTCTTTAAGGCTTTAGGGCTAAAACACAAACAAATATCCAAGGAAATAACATGGCACGGCTTGTTTGCAGAACATAACATATATACTTTTAAAATAATTTACTGTAACATAAATTAGTTTATTCTTTGTCACGCAAACTAAAAATTAAGACCACAAAATTAAAATTTTAATTCATTAACCCTCCCACAAACATTGTGTATTTATAATTTGGCAGTGATTACTTATTATCTGTGCTCAGGCTGTTTTAAGCCAAGTTTCATTACGACATAAAGCATTGTGCTTCTCACTCAATAATTAAGAGTCACAAGACTTGTTAATCACTTGATCAGCTTCCTTAAAGGTTTCTAGGAAAATCGATCTATTTTCCAGCCTTTCTGAAACAACTCTAGTCTATACTAGGCTGAAATAAACTTACTTTTAGTAGCATCCTGAAGTCTTGACCACTGGAAGACACACATAAAAATCCTCCTTTCTGTAGCAGCCTTTCTTCTATGATCCTTCACAAGCAAGATTCATTATCTGAGTTTATAAACTGCCCTTTGAAAGAGAGGCACTAAATCTTTTCTTCTAGCCCTAATCCCTTAATCTACTTTCATTCCTTTCATTCCCTCAGTTTAGTTCAATTCTAATAGTGGCAGAGTCTCACTTTGACATCCGACAAGTGCCAGCTCTAACACAGACTTAGCCACTTACGTGCAAAGTTTCACGCACTTACTGAACACTGTGATATTCTAGATAATGTATATGTATTATCTCATTTAATTCTCACAAAGACCCTGTGAAGTAGCTATTATTATCATCTCCAATCTACAGATGAGGAAATCAAATCACAGAGAAGTGAAATAATTAAGGTTCCAAAATCAGACCTGTAGAGTAGATATCTGAATCCATAAAGTCTTATTCAAGAACCTGAGTTCTTCATCACCAAGCTTATAATTAAATGGACAAACTCTTAGGCAAATCCTAACATATGAAACAAATAAAAACAAAGCTGCTCTACTGGAAAACAAGGCTGAGGCACTCCTGAAGAATTCTGGGGTTCTTCTGAACATGGTTTAAAAAACAATGATATAGAGGGAGGGATCTTTTCCTACACAAGTATGAAAGTTACTCACAAATGTCAGTATCTACGCCTTGCTCCACTCTTGCCACATTGAAGCCCGTAAAGTTTTTACAGAAAGTAGAGATTCCAGGATTAATGTTGAAATTCAGAAAATTTGATAAAAATAAAGTTTAAAAGGGCATTAGTTACAGATAAAATGTTAACATTAGTGTTTCTTCCTAAAAACATTATTGTTTAAATTATTTCTTTCCAAGTTTGGCTAAGAAACTTCATTTCACAATATAGTTTCTATAGGAAAGCACATTTCCAAAATTACAAAAAAACTTGTAGAATACATTTGGTTTAAAATTTAGGACTTTCTTACACGTTAAAATGAGAAATAAAGTTATATGTTGCTTCTCCAACATACAGAAACTTTGATGTTATAAAATGCAAATACACAATTGAGAAGCCTAAAAATTAAACATTTACAAATTTCAAATGTGAGGAACTTTAAATAATGATATAAAATTAAAATCCTTTTGAGTGACATATTTAGCCAAATATCTTGATTACTGGTTCTTCTTGTGAATAAAGATATTTAACTCCAATGTAGTCCATGTGGGAAGTCATTAGAAGCTATGGGTATGGAAATACATCCAGAAAGAAAGTAAAAACACATAGATTCATGAGATCACAGAATTAGAAGTAATCTTTAGGAGTCAAATAGTCCATCTCCTTGTTCTTAGGTATGATTGTTCTTTAAAAAATTTTGGATTCACAGAATTAATCCAAAGTTTAAAATAATATTGAAATACAATAATTTCTTATAATTAAATAAAACAAGGTTTTATCTGAATTTCTAAACTTCCTCTTAAAAAAATTAAAGGAGGCATGAGAACAAAAATCTTTAAGATTATTAGCTATAATAACTTCAGAGTGATTTCAGTAAATTAACAAAACATGCCACTAAACAATGCCAGAAAGAAGAATGTCACTATAGATTACAAGTCTCGGCTTTACTTTCCGTTACCCCAATTCCTATTTTTTCCAATAACAGTTAATGAAGACAAGTCTCTGTTGAACAATGCTATAGAAACTAACTTTTGTGATATCCACTGAAATTGAAATTGTCCAACTTATTTTTACACGTATGCATTTTTTCATCTTGGGCTTACATCAATTTATATCCTTTATTAGGAAACTTAAATTAGAAACTAATTTACAATATTAAAAACTGACTTACTAGTCTTACGTAAGTAACAACTGATTTTATAACATCTCGCTAGTCAAAGATTTTTCACCAAAGATAAATTACACTTAACAATTAGCAGTTCTATTTATTTCAAAAGCTGTCACGGCTTCACAAACAGTTATTGAAAAGTAAATCACAAATCAGCTAGGTGTGAAATAAAGCACATATTATACAATTACCTCATAAGTTCATTTTCCACAAGATTTTTATTTTAAAATTTACTCCAAGCTAAACTGTATGCTATTTTATTTTATTAAAATCACTTGTCTTTTCTATAACCTTGAATTAAAATACTGTGCATGACTTGGGAAACAGAAAATCACAGCAACTAAAAGCATATGATGTGAAGTTAGACACACCTAAATTTAAATCTACATAATAGTTGTATGACCTCAAACAAGTTTCTTGAACTCTCAGAGCCTAAAACATTAACAATCTTAGAGGATAATTATGCTTTAAGGAGCTAATGTACGTGAAGTGCTTAGCAAAGCCTGCCATACAGTAAGCACTCAATACAGGCAAAGATGTGGATGAGGGTGCTACTGCTGCTGCAGCTGTTAATGAAGATGGTCGTAGTGTGGCGATTCACAATGTTTTCTTCACAATCTAATGCATAAGTGTGAAGTAACTCAGCTTTACTGCAATAAATCCAGATGAATAGCCTGGTCAAGAGTGTGGAATGAGACGGAACTTAGGACAGAGCCAGAAGAAAAATGTCAACTTTCACAGAATGGAGGAAGAAAAGCTATGGAATAGGTCTTCGAAGCTGGAGAAAGAACCACAAGAGAGGTTTTACTGAAAGCCAGAAAATAATAAGTTACTTTGAACAAGTTATTTATTCTAGGTAAATAAAATACTCCTAGAGTTAGAACCTTTAAAAAAAAAAAAAGGCAGAAATATTTTCATTAAAGATATATTTATAGACAAGGAAAATATTCATTTTTTACTCTTTCATCCTTTAAGCAAATGATCTATCATTAAAATGTGCAATAATCACCAAAGTAATTAGATCTGTAACTATATCTTCAGATATTTCTTTAAAACATTCCAAACACCACCATATAACAGAAAAGATAGACCAAGAATTTGTACTGATTTTTGAAAATAACTCTTAAAATGAAATTTTTTCATTTTTTGCATGACTTTTATCTGCCTACTGTTTTCAGTGTATTTTCTCATCTTCCTCTACCTCTGCACATGTGTAACTTATCTGTAATGTTTAATTGATCTTATGACAGAAAAAGTGGCAGACAGACATAAAATAAGTGTTGGTTAACAATAGGCTGGTATATTCCTTTGAACAATACAGAGTACAGGATACCTAAATGATAAGAAATTATGGGTTACAGAGTATCAGAACTTTTAAGACCTTGATTTACTTATAATAGTTTGACTCATACAAATGAATCAAATATGTAAAATTATAAATATCTATATACTAGTGTCTCAATAATTACAGTCTGTATTTTATTGAGCAATATTGCAGAAAATCTGAATAAAAGGAGACATAGACTGCGTTCTTAGAATGGAAAACTAAACCTTGTATAGATGTTAACTGTAAAAACTTGATTTATGAATTAATGTAATCTCAATAAAAATCTGGAAAGGTTTTTTGTGAGATTTCACAAAGCTGATTCTGAAATTATATGTTAATGCAAAGGGCAAAAATACCAAGATATTCTTGAAGAAGAACACAGTAGAAGGACTTGCCCTACCAGTTACACTTATCGTAAAGCAACATTAATTAAGACAGTGTGGAACTGGCACAAAGACAAATAGACCAATAGAACAGAATCTAAGGCATAGAAATATATTCTCATATATATGCACAAATGATATATGACAGAGGTGACATTCTAATGATTGCATAAGTTTAAAATGGTTTTCTCAGTAAATGGTGCTGGGACAATAAATGTCCAATAACCCAGCAGTCATGTGGAAAAAAAAAAGTGAAACTGGACCCATTGCTCACACCAAACACAAAAATCAATTACAGGTAAATTAAAGACAAATGTAAAAGGTAAAATTCTAAAGCTTTTAGAAGATAATATAAGGGAATACAAGCTAGAGATAACAATGAAGGTCATAAACAAATTACAGAAAACACTAACCATGAAAAAAGAGACTGAAAAATTCAACCATATTAAAATCTAAAATTCAATTTATCAAAACACAGCATAAAAAGAGTGAAAAGACAAGCACAGAGGGAATATATTTGCAATATATGTAGCTGTCAAATGGCTCATATCCAGAATACATAAAGAATTCTCAGAAATCAATAAGAAAAAAATTAAAAACCTAAAATAAAAATTGTTAAAAGATGTTAATAGGTACTTCAAAAATGAGAACATCTAAATGGATAATAATAAATATAGAAAAAGATGTTAAACAACATTAATAGTCATGGAAATGAAAATTAAAGCAAAATGAGAAACTACTAAACGCTCATCACATTTGGCAAAAAGTTTAAAACATCTGACAGAACCAAATATTAGAGAGGACAACTCCCATACATTGCTGGTGGGAGTGTAAACAGTTACAATCACTTTATAATAGTTCTATTAAACCCAGTAAAACTGAAACTAGGCTTAACCCATGACCCATCCATTTCATTCCGAGGTATATGCCTGAGGGAAACTCCTGCACATAGGCATCAAGATACACGCACAAGAATATTCATAGCAGCACGTATCATAATAGCTCCAAGCTGAAAACAACCCAAATGTCTACCAATAACAGAATGGATAAATTGTGATATATTCACATAATGGGATATTATACAGCAATGAAAATGAATGGAGTGCAGGTATGTAAAATAACATGGATGAATCTTAAAGATATGATATTAAATACAAGATACAAGAGAGCACATAGAGTATGGTTTGATTTACATAAAGTTCAAAAATAGGCATAATTGTATTATTTAAGGGTACATACATCTATAAACAAAAACCAAGAGATGATTACAATAAAGGACAGGATATGGTTACCTCAGGAGGTAAAAAAAGAGGGTAGCGAAGGGGATAGTAACACTTGGCAGAAAAGGGGCCTTTGGGTGCCAACAATGTTCTATTTCTTGACTTTAAGGGTGCTTATAAGAATGTTAAATATTTCTTACTCTACATGCATGTTTTATGCAAATCTCAAAATAAAACATGCCATTAAAAATTCTCATGATAGAAATTATTAAAAATTCTCATGATAGGTATTAGTTCCCTCCTTAGTATTAGAAGTTTTCTCTGCTATGCAGAACACTAAAATCAAAACTGAAAACAGAAAATAGTTGTCAGGAATTAGCTGTGTGACCTTGGGTAGGTTACTTACTTTCTGGGGTCTCACTTTCCTAATATAGGAAATAATTGATTTAAACCAATGTCTGAGATTCCTTCAGGTTCAAAAATTCTTAGAGTCTCTTTAGCTCCCATAATTCAGGCGAACACCATCAGGGCCCTGATTAAATCTCATGTATGTTTCTTCTGTTCTTCATTGTACAGCAAAGTGGAAAAAGTTGTACATGAAATGTTAAATAGATACACATGCAAACATAATATTTCACTATTATTTAAAGAACAATCAAGTTGTTCTTCTCAGCCAAGTTGTGACCCTGAATATACTACCTTCTTGTCAGTCTAACACAGTGCTGGGAAATAGCTGCTGATTGATGAGTAAAAACTTTTCTATGTGAGAGCTGAAAAGGTATTAAAGAGAAAAATAACATGCATTATATTTTGTGGTATTGTGGAATTTAATTTTATTAAGACTACAGTCCATTCAAGCATAGTCAACATATTGAGATATTAGATAATGCCTACACTTGTTGCGTTAATTATTCCTTAAATGAATCCATTCAAACACAATTTGGACAAGATAAAATCCTGTGTAATAGCCATTAATGATAGAATATATTCCACTCAGACAGATGGTATAATTCTGTCAACTTTGTAGTATGAAAAATATCTACATAAATGTCAGATACTGAATTTGACAAATGAATTAGTTTTTAGTGATACATATAAAGCTGAAGAATTACCACCCAAAAAAGTGGTGAAACACTAATAAGTGCAATAAAGAGTGAAAAGAATATGGGAAAAGAATATGAGGTAGAGAATTTTATCAACTTACAGGGATTTCTTTTCTATTCAGTAGGAAAAAGTTCTGATTTCAAATTAAAACTAAATTTTCCCAAAGCTTATCATTCATCTTTTCAAGTGATTTAAATGAAAATTGTATTACGTGGTTAATCAAAATAATGGCATGTTAATTCTACATTTCTTTATGGAAAGCATTAATTACTATAAAGGTATCATTAAGATAAGATATAATATTTCACAAGTTGTGGTATATTGTTATATTGTTTTTCACCATCTGCTCAAGGAAAGCTTCTCCTGTAGTTGAACTTACTATTATCCTATTAAGATTCCCATCACTTCCTTAATCTATACAAAAGCTTTTTGTGTATATTTAATTTATTGGCAACATCCAGAACCTAATTCCATTTATATTAATTAGTTCTTTTTCTACTAGATAAGATCAACATTCTAGGCCAGAGACACAAACATATAAAACCTTTGTAACTATTAGCAGAACACTTTTTTTTTTCCCAGTAACCTTCTCTCTAATGACAGCACTCAATTCAAGTTACCATCATTTCTAGCCTAAATCTCTACAAATGCCGATCTGGACATCTTATGTCCACTTTAGTCTTCTTATAAATTATTCTCCACTTGTCAGCCAGTGATTCTTTAAAAAACAAACTGATCACGTTACTCACTACTCAGATTAAAATCCTTAGCTTGCCACTAAGTAAAATCCTTAACATGATCTATAAATCACCTGTGTCATCAATACCATTCTCTTCCCACCTCCCTCACTACATACCAGCCAGACTAAGTATGGAAATTTCTTTACCATTCTCTTTGCCTGGCTAACTACTACTTATTCTTCAGTTATCAAATGCCAGAGAAGTCTTTGTGAATCCCCAAGTTCAATCAAATCCCCATTTTAAAGCATCCCTTGTATTCCATTCACAGAATTTACTCTAATTTGTAATTATACACTGATCTAAGTGACTATTTCCATACAATGTATGCTCCACTAGGACAGGGACTGTCTATGTTACTTACCACTGTATTCTAGTGTCAAGAACAGTGCCCAAAACAGTGGCTGGTGTTCATAAATGTTGGTCAAATTAATGAACGCTGATCACACCCACCAGAAAATAAACAACTATAGCTACGAATTCAAACCCAGCAGTTAATACTTAAATTTTGGGTTTTTTTGTGACTTTCCTGGGGAAGCAGATGTGGAAATGAGAGGTGGAGAAAGATCTATATAAAAAAAGTTAGGGATTCATGTCTGAATTTAAACTTATGAAGCTGATAACTGTTTTAGTCAATTTTTATAAAGGAAAGTTGGAATAGGGAAACAAATATTATTAGTCATAACTTATCTCTTTTGAGAGACTTCAGCAAGTTTATGAAGCAGAGAGAGCCTACTGATGGCACACAAATCCTACAAGAATTAGAAATTTAGCCAGTTGTTCATATTATAGAAAAAGAAGCACATCTCCATTTAAGCTGAGACATCTATAAAAAGCGCTTAGACTTCTGAATCAAATATGACCTATGTTTAATTATAAAACATGTAACACTTACCCAATCCTTTTCTAGGAATACTAAAAGGATTACTTTCTTTTATTCTGTGCAATTCTTACATTGTTTTTCATAATGCAAAATCTAAAAATCATACATCTAAATATTTTCAGCAATTTCTCTTGTGATACAGGAAATATTCAACCAGAGCAAAACTCAGCACATTATTGAAATCCACTTGAAGAACATAAATAAGTTATCTTTTCCAAACTTTATGCTTTAATTCAAAGTGACATTTTTAGAGCACTCATTTGGAGAAAAAAATTCTAAAGGGAATAAATGTCATGCAATTTTTAAATTGTATAGTCATATAAGGAAAACAGATGTCCCAAAAGCCTTTTCTACCACTGTTACATTTGTCTAATCACATATATATGTAAACACACACACACATGTTTATTCTACCATAAAAATGGAGATAACAAAAGCTTCTAAATTGCCAACCCAAGAAGAATGTATAAACTTGATATCATGGGAAGCTAGTACTTCAAGATCAATTATATCATTCATATGTTTCTAAGATATTTAACATTCTATATAAAGTTAGAACTTTTAAAAATACTTCTAAATCATCATAGAGACTCTGTTTTAATAATCACAGAATTTACATTTTGTTCCTTTAATTTTAAAATGTTGGGCTGGCCCTGGTGGCGCAGGGGTTAAGTTTGCACGTTCCGCTTCTCGGCGGCCCTGGGGTTCGTTGGATCAGATCCCGGGTGCCGACATGGCACCGCTGTGGTAGGCGTCCACATATAAAAAAGTAGAGGAAGATGGGCACGGATGTTAGCTCAGGGCCAGCCTTCCTCAGAAAAAAGAGGAGGATTGCCAGTAGTTAGCTCAGGGCTAATCTTCCTAAAAAAATAAATAAAAAATAAAATGTTTATAATCTTTTACCCTATCTTCTCATAATAACATATTTACATTTAGTCACAGATTCTAAAAGAAATTCTAAAAAAGGTGAAGTGTCATGAAGACAAAGAATATCTGTTGTACAACTTATAAAATAAACTTTTACTTAAAGTGAGTGGTTTTGGAGTTAACAACATTGCATATGAGTGTATATATATATATAAGTACTATATTTGTAACAATGTAGCATATATTAGTTGTCTTTTGACCACTTAAAGGCCAGCTTTAGTTTTAAATTTACCTATACATTATGTCAATGTAGAAAATGCTGACCCAAATTTGGACTTCTTAAAATTCTGATGAAAGATAAAGATGCTTATCTGAAAGGAAGTGAGAGTAAATACTAGGCCTGATGATTTTCAAAACCAAGTATCTTTAGTATTAAGTCTGACAGCCTAATACGATAACATGTAACTCAAGGTTATCATCTTCATTAGCAAAATATTAGAAAAAATTTGCCTTTGTGCTTTTACTTTCTATAATTTACATCTTTTCTAGATGTAAAAAATTACATGTTAATTATAAAAGACCTACAAAATTTAGAAATGCATAATATAGAAAGTAAAAGTGCCCTGTAATGTCACCACCCAGAGATAATGACTACTTACTATATGGTATTTATTCTTCCAACACCTTAATTTTTAATATGTAATTATGAAATTTTTAATATCTACAAAAGAAAATACGCCATATTAGAGTATGAAATATAAGACTAAAATTGACATCCCTGAGTCTTCTAATGACTATTTAAGAAATGGAATATAACCAAAATGATTGACGTACTCAGGATACTCCTCCCAGTATGCTCCACACACTCACACAAATATAAGATAGACAGACAGACAGACAGACAAGACAGATCCATACAACCAATTTCACTTAACAATGTGCTTAGTAAAACAGCAAAAGTTCTCCTAATAAACTTGACCCACTGAGATAACCACAACTCTAAATTTTTTCTTACTTTTAGGTATCCTAAGTAACACATTGTTCAATTTTGCTTTTTTTTTTTTTTTTTTTTTTGCTGAGAAAGATTTGCCCTGAGCTAACATCTGTGCCAGTCTTCCTCTATTTTATATGTGAGCTGCCATCACAGCATGGCCACCAATGAGTGGTGTAGATCCATGCCCAGGAACCAAATACAGGCTGCCAAAGCAGAGCATGCCAAACTTAACCACTAAACACCATGGGGCGAGCCCCACAATTTTGCTTATTTTTAACTCTATTAAAAAGGTCTGTATTCTTCCATGACTTGTCTTTTTAACAAGATTTTGTTTCAGAGATTCATCTACATTGATTCCTATAGCTGCTGTTCATTCATTTTCATTTCTGTCTTACAGTATCCTTGTATGTGAATTTACCATTATTTGTGTATTCACTGAAGCATTTGAGTTGTTTAAAGTTATTTGCTATTATAAACAAAGTAATAAAAACTCATGCGTCCCAGTATAGAAGGGCAGGAGCTTCACCAGAGCACACAGCTACAAGTGAACCTGATATCAAAGTATTGGATTATGCTTTCTTCATGAAACAATGACAAATTGTGTTCCAAGGTAGCTCAATTTGGTATACCCTTCAGCAGTAAGAGTTCCATTTGCTCCACATCATCTCCAACACTTGATATTATCAGACTTCTAAAAATGTCTGCCAACCTCATGGGTATAAAATGGTTTCTCATTGTAGGTACTTTGTATTTTTCTATTTTTCTACTTGATTCATCAGTTTATAAAGCTTTCCTATATCCTTTACCTTCATTCCAATGAGTCTGAGGAGATATTTTTATTAGCCATTTCACAAACAAAGAAATGTGGGTGCACGCATTTTTTTTCCAATTTTAAAAAAGTTTTAAAAAGTCCCAACAGAAATGCATGAATATAAGAGGCTTAGAGACCTATGAAAGAAAAAAAAAATCTATCCAAAAGGAAAGAAAATAGGCCCAAGCTTGGTCCAGAAACAAAGCTTCAGAGTTGTAAGGAAGGAGCAATTCTGGGGAGCTGATTAGACTGTTTTGGGAGCTCACATAGGACACCATTTGAGGGTTTTAAGCAATCACCAATGGTGAAAGATTTGCTTGTGATGGTGGTCAGACCTTATTAGGCAGGAGCAGGAACCAGTGAAACAAAGGTGATTATTACTAAGAATGATCTCATTTTGGACCCCAGCCAGCATACTGGGAGAATCTTGGTTTACTCCATTCTACTGCTGGTTTACTACTCACCTGCTGCACCATGAAGGTGGGCAGATTTGTACCTCTCAGCATCCTAAGAACCTGACATTATCTTAAACATAATAGGTTTATGAACATTTTTGGAAAGATATGCACATGAAGAGGAAAAGGCAGTAGATTGAGAATGAGAAAACAAAAGTTCTAATCCTAAATTCACCCAATACATCTTTATGATTCTGGCCAAGCCACGCAGCTTCTGTAAGTCTCAGTTTTCTATATCTGTTCTGCCTGGTAGAGTTATGAGAAAGATCAAATGAAAATGATTATAACAAAGCACTCTGTAAACTTTAAAATGCTTGACAAATGTAAAGAGTTAATATTATTATTAATGCTGATAACGTTCAAACTTGCACATCTAAATGGTGCAATTTGTAGTTTTAAAAGTCAGAAAGCTGATTAAAGCTGTGAGTGAAAAAACAGTCTAAAAAAGTTTAAGAGACCTCAATAGTAGTCTCTACTCTGCTATTAACTAGGTGAGTGATCTTTCCTATTTGTATGTGAGCTTTTTTTTTCACTTAAGTATAATCGGTGTGTGTGTCCCCTTTTTTATAATACTAGGTTTTCTGCCTATTATTGATTTGTAGGATACTTTATATTATGTATTACAAATATCTTCTCACGGTGAATTGCATTTTCACTCTTCTAATATCTTTTGATGACTAGAAGTTCTTAATTTTAATGAAGTATAATTTATCAACCTTTTACTTTATGGTTACTGCTTTTCATATTCTGTTTAAAGAATCTTAAACACCAAAGTCACCTAAAAGGATGAATGATAACGGTACCTTGCAGACACACAGGGCTGGGGTTCTCATGACTCACAGGGTATTGAGTAGAATACACAAGCATCTTTCCTCCACCGTGGGGAATAACTAGCCCCAGACTGAGCATTTGAAAAGTGTTTGGACAACTGCACTTGCTTACTTCCTCTTACATAACTGCTATCATCATGAGAATATGCCTGGGATAGACTACAGGAGGATAAGAAGCAAGTGGAATAGAGTTTAATCACATTGGTGACCTATCCAAAAGCCAGTCTACACTAGTTACAAGAGTGAGCCTAACCAAGACCAGCAGAGCTGCCTAGCCAACACTCAGCTGACCCCGTGAGCAATAAACTTACTGTTATATGCTACTAAGACTTTTGTGGTTGTTTGTCACACAGAACTACTGTGGCAATATATAACTGATACACTGTGTAAACTTTCATATGACAAAAAAGATTTTTGGTCTTAAGGTGATCACAGAGCTTTGCAATATTTTAAAATGAGATCTTCCTCTGTCATCTAAAATAAGAAGGTTGAAAACTTTGAAATGTATACTTAAAAATGGTTAAGATAGGGCCAGCCTCGTGGCCTAGTGGTTAAGTTCTCACGCTTCACTTTGGTGGCCTAGGATTCATGTGTTTGGATCCTGGGCACAGACTTATACACCACTCATCAAACCATGCTGTGGTGGCGTGCCACACACAAAACAGGAAGATTGGCAGAGATGTTATCTTAGGGCCAATCTTCCTCACTGAAAAAAAAAAAGGTTAAAATAGTGAATGTTTTGTGTATTTTAACAGAATAAAAAACAGAAAGGCTCTTCCATTAAACAATCCAGGCATTAATATTCAAGATGATATTAAAAAGCTGTCCCCAATCTAGGCCCTATCCTACTCTTTGACATCTTTTCTTGCCATTTCATTACTTGCCCCTTATTTTCCAGGGACCCTGATCTGCTTATGTTCCTTATATATGTGATGCTCTTTCTCTTTTCCAAGACTCTGCTCCCACTTTCCCCTCTTTATAGAAGTGTCCGTCCCTCTCTTTGCTACTCTTCCCCTGAGTGACTCTTAACACATTCTGTAGGTGGGTAACACCCTCCTACATGAAACATTACATAATTTCCCCTGCAAGGATACATGATATTTCTCTTCTCCCAAAATACCTACTTCCATTGTTCTTGGAGCAAAGTACTGTAATCATGTTTACACATTTGTCTCCCCCAACTCAACTGTGCCTCCTTGAGAAAAGAAATCTTGCTTTCTCTTCATCTTTGTGTTTACAGTCCCTAACAAAGGGCCTGGAACATAAAAAATGCTGAAGAAAATTTTGCTTTATAAATAAATGTACAAGCAAACAAATAGAGAAGGCAACCAGTCGCACTCCCCTTCCAGGGCAGGCAGGAACTTTATCTTCTAATTCTTCTATCCTTTTTCCTCTCCACTAAGGAAAGTACTCTGGAATAGGGTATCATTAACTGACAGAAAAATGCCTAAGATTTATGAAAATGACAGAAAATAGAAAAGTGCTTTATACACTAGGATACTTAGGGATAGTTATGAAAAACAATTATTCAACAGCACAGCTCTCCAGAAGTGCTCTGAAACATAAAATACTGCATGGCTCCAGATACACTTCCTGTCTCTGTTATAAGAGTTACTATTAAAAGTAAGAAAAGGAGAAGGTATCTGAACCCCTAAAAACACTCAGTAAATATTTAAAATATAACTGCAGCAAGGAGATTTTCTTATAAACGATTTAGTATGACAGTAAAAAAAATTTAAGTAAAAGTGCTAAACAAGTTAAAGAAAGGAAAGAACAGCTTCCCACATTGACCGGAGTTTATACTTCATGTGCAAATTATTTATTTGCTATTGAAAAGAATACTTTGCATAAACAGAAATATATGAAATTGAAAAAATTGTACATAAACATAGTACTCTAGTTGGTAAATGTGTTTCTTAAAGGGATAGGAGTTAATAATCATGAAACTAGTTTAAATGTATATTAGGTTGAACAAATAATAAATTGTAGGCAATGGGAGTTAGAAAGGTCAGAGAAAGAAATACAAATAAGCAAGGGGGAAAAACTGAAATGAAGCCTGTGGTGGGGGATTAGAGCTGGAGATATCAGTATGAACTCAGTTAATATACCTGTAGATAGCTAGATACAGAAATAAGTAGAGAGGCATGTATATACAGGGGTTAGTATGTATAGATAAATTTTCTAGGGCTGTCAACTGAGAGGGCCTAGAAAACTGACACCCCAGTAGCAGCAAGCATACCTACAGCCCATACCTTGGTTTCTAAACACAATTCTTTAACAAAAGGAACCAGGGATCCTTGGAGAAATGGCTGAGCTGGAAAAATTTTGGGACTGGAACAAGAAAAATCCAAGATGAGCCTGGTGCACCTTGTAGTGACAGAAAGTAAGGAAGTGCTTAAGAAAAGAGAGGAAAAAAAGGATGAGGCAGGGCAAAGGACACAGGAACCAACCTGAAAGAGCCCTTAACGGCCCAGGCTGAAAGAATTTGAGCAAAAATAAATAAATAAATACGAATAGAACTGAATTATAACCCAAAGAATAAAACAAATATCCATGAGTCAATACTGATATAAATAAATGACTAAACTAAAAACATCGGGGAGAAGAGAAGAATACTTGTAGATACTCCTGTACAGAAAATTCCAAATAATATATTTAGATATTCCTTCCTGGAGGCGGATCTTAATTCCCCTCCCCTCAATATGGATTGAACCTAGTGGTTCATTTCCAATGAACAAGGAATGGAAATGAAAAAAAAAAAGTGATTTTTACAGTGAAAAGGATGGCAGACACCATCTTAAGCAAGTGATCAAGGTTAACATAATCAATGACAAGTCATGTTATTATCACGTCTTCCCTGATATAAGATAGAAGGGTACTTCACCTTTGTCATATTCTTTATCAAAATCCATAGCCAAAATATTATCATGAGAAGACAACAGATAAACCCAAATTGAGTACAATATATTTGACCGGTACTCCTTAAAAGTATCAAGGTCACGAAAAACAAAGACTACAAAAAATGATGACTATGAAAACCAGTGACTACAAAACTGTCAAAGATTACAGGAAACCAAGAAGACATGATTAAATGCAACGTGGTGTGCTAGATTGGATCCTGAAACAGAAAAAGGACACTGGTAGAAAAACTGGTGATATCTAAATAAAATTTGTAGTTTAGTTAATAATACTCTATCAATATTATTTTCTTAGTTTTGACAAATGAACCAGAGCTATGTAAGATATTAACAGTAGGGAAAGCTGGGTGAAGTAGTATACAAGAATTCTCTGTACTTTCTTTGCAAATTTTCTGTAAATTATTCCCAAAAAAAGTTTAAAAGAAGATGATATAAAAATCAGTGAAAGAAATAAAGACACAAGGGGTGAAGGGGCACATTTATATGATGACTGACTAATAATAACATACAACTCAAATTTCACAATGCTATAAACTATTACAACCTCAACAAAAATAAATAAATAAGTGTTCAACCTTTTAATTGCCTACATCTTTGAATTTCTTTATAGATCTATCAGGCAAAAGATTTAAATCTTTAACAATTGTTGTTTCAGACACAACAAACTCAAAAGTAACATAATAAAGAACATCCTCAAATTATTACAAAATTAAGAGCTATGGGGTTTTCAATGTCCTATCAACAAGCATTTTTAATTTTTTAGGTTTACTGAGCAATCAGTCCAGAGTACAATTCAATTGCCTATGTTGTTTAACACCTTCCACACTGTGGGAGAATATAAGGAAAGCATATTACAAGAAACTTAAAATCATGTTGAGGAAAAATGTAAACATATACATACAGGAAAAAAAAAGGAAATGTCCAAGTGTTAATTGGTATTATATAGACTCTTAAGTATAAGAGGAACACGAAATAGGGAGAGGTCAGAAGACTACATGGGAGGGGTAAGGAAATGAACAGTGGCTATTAGAGGAATGCCTCTAAGAACTGGGGAAATAGACAAAACAAGCAGTTCAAGTCTTAAGTATATTTCTTAAATATATATTTTAATTTTCAATCAACCACTTATCACTAGGAGGACTGAGAGATTATTAAAGTCCATTCTGTCTTGGTTATCTTCTCCAGTCTTCAGGCTATACAACAGTGTAAAATGTTATCTTAAAAGGGACTCATAGCCTTGCCTCTTATACCATAATCACCTTTAAATCTAAGAAGCAAAAATGCATTTAAAGCTCAGGAGAAACTGTAATTTAAAAAAAAGAAAAACATTCTTAGGACTTATTTGTTTTCAATTGATTAAGATTAGCACAGATATTTTAACTACACAAATTGGTGGGGGGGTTTTTTGGGTTTTGTTTTTTTTTCTGAGGAAGAAGATTGGCCCTGAGTAACATCTGTTGCCAATCTTCCTCTTTTTACTTGAGCAAGACTGCCACTGAGCTAACATCTGCAGCAATCTTCCTCCATTTTTTGTATGTGGGACACCACCACAGCATGGCATGATGAGTGGTGCATAGGTCTGCACCCAGGATCTGAACCTGCAAACCCCAGGCTGCCAAAGTGGAATGTGCAAACTTAACCACTATGCCACCAGGCCAGTCCCATACAGGAGTTGTTTGTAACACAGAAATTATAATTTAAGAACCACTTAAAATATTAGTGGCAAAACAAACACATGCTATTTAAAAAATCTGAGAAGATAAAGTTATGTTATCACCCATTTCTGATCCTAAAATTCCAAAACATTTATTATGCGTAAAAGTTTCATAGTGGTGTGGTCCCAGTTGTCATAATGCTCATTTATGAAAACACCTCTCTTAATTGCTGAGATGCCAAAGCAGAGTTCCTTACTTTTATGTATTTTCTGAGGCACACAGAGGAGTAGCACCCTACTGGATGCCAAATTATTTGCCTTTTGCCTACAGAAATAGATATTGTCTGAGAAGCCACTCAGTGACAATAAATCATTACAATGCTCTTGCACTGTACACCTTGAGATAGTATATAATATACATACTTTTCTACCATAGTGATCAATTATTCATCTCATAACCTTAAGACACAGCTAAACTTGATTACTTACAATTTCTAAGATACATTTGAATTTGAGAGCAAACACTCCTTCACGACCAGCAGCCCTCAATCTAAGGCTCATTCTACCTTCACTAATAATGACTTTAAAATAAAATAAGGGCAGGGGCCAGTCCAGCGGCACAGGAAAATAAAATAAGGGCAGGGGCCAGTCCAGCGGCACAGGAGTTAAGTTTGCACGCTCCACTTCGGCAGCCTGGGGTTTGCCAATTTGGATCCTGGGTGGACCTACACACTGCTTGTCAAGTCATGCTGTAGCAGGCATCCCACATATAATGTAGAGGAAGATGGGCATGGATGTTAGCTCAGGGCCAGTCTTCCTCAGCAAAAATAGGAGGTTTGGTGGCAGATGTTAACTCAGGGCTAGTCTTCCTCAAAATAAATAAATAAATAAATAAAATATGGGCAATGTAAAATCGATCTTAAGTGACATTAAGACTATCTTATACCATATTCAAATACAGCTGGAAACAATAAAGCATTTACCAACTCAAGAACCACTTCTTTTTTTTGTTTTTTTTAAAGATTGGCACCTGAGCTAACACCTGTTGCCAATCTTCTTCCTTTCTTTTCTTTTCTTTCTCACCGAAGCCTGCTAGTACACAGCTGTACATTCTAGTTGTAGGTCCTTCTGGTTGCGTTATGTGGGACACCGCCTCAGTGTGGCCCGATAAGCAGTGTCATGTCTGCACCCAGGATCCAAACCAGCAAAACTGTGGACTGCCAAAGCAGAGTGCACAAACCCAACCACTCGGCCACGGGGACGGCCCCAAGAACCACTTCTTTAGGAGTCACATCAGCATCATGGCAGAGTGAGCTCTCCTGGTGAACTCTCCTCACCACAATACAATGAAAAGGCACTCATATTCCAACAGAGAACATCCACACAGCACAAAAGACGTCTGAGAGACCCATGCAGCCATACAACAGAGGGCAGATAGACTGGAGCCCCCCTCGGATGAGGTGGAAAGGGGTAAGAAAAAGTGTTGCTCCCTCCCCAAAAGACTGCAATCAGGGGACTGCACACACCTGAGAGGGAAGGAAGGGGCAAGGGGGCACCCATTAGTGGGAACATCAAAGACCCCCAAAGTCCCTCACAGCCTAGGAGGAAGCCCCCTACCTAGGTGAAAGCTATTGCAGGGGTGACTTCATCAAGACAACACCCCAGGAGAGCAGATAGCAAGAGCAGAGTGAATAAGCCTGCAAGAGCAAGCAGAAGAAAGGGCCCCATCCCCCCAGCACCTGGCTCCAGGGCCTGGGATCCTAGCTGAACACAGAGGGCTCAGAATATGCAGCTCTTGAACCTCACCCAGTGGTGATATATGGTAAATACACCCAAATAATATCACAATGCACAAAACACAGAGCCACAAACTCTAGCAGTATCAAAAATATTAAATCTCCAGACCAGTAAGAAAATGACAAGGACCCAGAAATCAATCCTACAGACACAGAAATATATAATCCATGTGACAGAGAATTCAAAATAGCTATCACCAAAAGACTGAACGAATTAAAAGAGAATGTAGAGAAACAATGCAACAAGTTCAGGAGCTACTTCACAAAAGAGATTGAAACTATAAAGAAGAACCAATCAGAAACATTGGAGATGAAAGACACAATGGAAGAGATAAAACAAAACATGGATTCTCTGAATGCTCAAGTGGACATCATAGAGGAATAGACATAACTGAAGACAGACATATTGAAATGCTCTAGATAGAGGAGGAGAGAGAATTAAGACTAAATAGAAATGAACAAAGTGTCCGAGAAATAGCCAACTCAATTAGAAACACAACATAAGAATTATACATATTCCAGAGGGAGCAGGGAAGGAGAATGGAGCAGAAAGCTTCTTCAAATAAATAATAGCAGAGAAATTCCCAAACCTGGGGAAGGAGATGGAAATCCATGTGAAAGAGGCTACCAGACTCCTCAATACATCAATGTAAAAAGACCTACTGCAAGCCATATAGTAGTGAAACTCACAGAAGTGAATGACAAAGAAAAAATGCTAAGGGCAGCAAGGCAGAAGAAAATAACCTACAATGGAACCCCTATCAGGCTTTCAGGGGATTTCTCTGCAGAAACCCTACAGGCTAGGAGAGACTGGAATGACATATTCAAATGTCTGAAGGACAAAACTTTCAGCCAAGAATACTGTATCCAGCAATAACATCCTTCAGATATGATGGAGAAATAAAAACTTTCCCAGATAAACAAAAGCTAAGGTAGTTCGTAGCGACAAGACCCCCTTACAAGAAATCCTCGAGAAGGCCCTCATATCTGAAAAGAAAGGGGGAGGAAGGGGTTACAAAGCCTGGACAAAGGATATAAAAACGTAGACAAAATCAGAAAATTGTAGCTATACATCAGAACAGGTTAGCAAATACTCAAGTATACCATTAAAGATAAAGGGAAGGAAAACACTAAAAACAAAGATAATCTTGTCATTTTAACCACAAACTCACAACACAAGCTGAAATAAGATGTGACAAAAACAACACAGGAGGATAAGAGGAAGGGGACTGAATTGGTTTAGTCTAAAGAAATAAGAAACCATCAGAAAATGGACTATCTTATCTACAAGATTTTGCATACAAACCTCATGGTAAGCACTAAACAAAAAAGCAGAACAAAGATACAAATAAGTAATGAGAAAACTAAGAAACCCAACATAAAAAACTCCGTAACTCAACTGAGTAGACTGAATTTAGTAGACTGAAATACATGGGATGACAAACAAAGAAACTGCAGGAGAATCAGAAAACAAGTGACAAAATGGTAGCATTAAGCCCTCATATATCGATAATCACCGTCAATGTAAATGGACTGAATTCTCCAATAAAAAGACACAGAGTGGAGAGATGGATTAAAGAACAGACCCAACAATATGCTGCCTCCAGGAAACACATCTTAGCTCCAATGACAAACACAGGCTCAGAGTGAATGGATGGAAGACAATACTCCAAGCTAACAGCAAACAAAAGAAAGCAGGTGTTGCAATACTTATAGCAAACAAAGTAGACTTCAAGATAAGACAGGTAAAGAGAGACAAAGAGAGGCAGTACATAATGATCAAAGCGACACTCCATCAAGAAGACATAACACTTATAAATAACTATGCATCCAACACAGGAGTACCAAAGTACATAAAGCAATTATTAACAAACCTAAAAGGAGATATTAATAATAACACAATAATGGAAAGGGACCTCAACACATCAATGGATAAATCATCCAGACAGAAAGTCAACAAGGAAACAGTGGAATTAAATGAAAAGCTAAACCAGTTGGACTTAATAGATATATATAGAACACTCCAATCCAAAAACAGAATACACATTCTTCTCAAGTGACCACAGAACATTCTCAAGGATAGACCATATGTTGGGAAACAAGGCACAACTCAATAAATTTAAGAAGACTGAAATAATAACAAGCATCTTTTCTAATCACAATGCTATGAAGACAGAAATTAATTACAAGAAGAAAGCTGAGAAAGGGACAAAGACATGGAAACTAAACTACACGCTATTGAACAACCAATGGATCACTGAAGAAATTAAAGGAGAAATCAACAAATATCTGGAGACAAATGAAAATGAAAAGATACCATACCAACTCACAGCAAAAGCAGAACTAAGAGGGAAATTCATCACAATACAGGCTCACCTTAACAAACAAGAAAAATCCCAAATCAGCAATTTCAAACTACACCTAACTCAATTAGAAAAAGAAGAACAAACAAAATCCAAAGTCAGCAGAAAGAGAGAAATAATAAAAATCGCAGCAGAAATAAATGCAATTGAAACAAAAAAGGCAGTAGAAAGGATCAATGAAACAATGAGCTGGTTCTTGGAGAAGATAAACAAAACTGACAAACCACTAGCCAGGCTTATGAAGAAAAAAAGAGAGAAAGCTCAGATAAATAAAATTGGAAATGAAACAGGAGAAATTACAACTTATACCACAGAAATACAAAGGATAATAAGAGAATACTATGAAAAGCTAAATGCTAACAAAATGGACAATCTAGAAGAAATGGATAAACTCTTAGACTCTTACAACCTCCCAAAGCTGAATTAAGAAGAAATAAATAATCAGAATAGACCAATCACAAGTAAAGAGATTGAAACAGTAATCAAAAACATCCCCAAAAATAAAAGCCCAGCACTAGACCGAGAATTCTACCAAACTTTCAGAGAAGATTTAACACCTATCCTTCCTCAAACTATTCCAAAAAATTAGGGAAGATGGAACACTTCCTAACTCATTCTACGAGGTCAACATCACTCTGATACCAAAGCTGACAAGGACAACACAAAAAAGGAAAACTAGACGCCAATATCGCAGATGAACACAGATGCAAAAATCCTCAACAAAATAGTGGCAACCCGAATACAGCAATACATCAAAAAGATCATACATAGTGGTCAAGTGGGATTTATACCAGCAACAAAGGGATGGTTCAACATCCACAAATTAATCAATGTGATACACCACATTAACAAAATGAGGAATAAAAACCATATGATCATCTCAATAGACACAGAGAAAGCATTTGACAAGATTCAACAGCCATTTATGATAAAATAAAAACCTCAACAAAATGGGGATAGAAGGAAATTACCTCAACATAATAAAGGCCATATATGACAAACCTATAGCCAACATCGTACTCAATGGGCAAAAACTGAACACCATCCCTCTGAGAACAGGAACAACACAAGGGTGCCTGCCCACTATCACCACATATATTCAACATAGTACTGGAGGTTATGGTCAGAGCAATTAGGCAAAAGAAAGGAATAAAAGGAATCCAAATGGGAAATGAAGAAGTCAAATTCTCGTTGTTTGCAGATGACATGATCTTATATATAGAAAACCCTAAAGAATTCATCAGAAAGCTATTAGAAATAATCAACAACCACAGTAAAGTTGCAGGGTACAAAATCAACTTACAAAAATCAGTTGCATTTCAACACTCTAATAATGAACCTATGGAAAGAGAACTCAAGAATACAACTCCATTTACAATCACAACAAAAAGAATAAAATATCTAGGAATAAATTTAACCAAGGAGGTGAAGGACTTATACAATGAAAACTATAAGACAACATTGAAAGAAATAGATGATGACATAAAGAGATGGAAAGAGATTCCATGCACACAGATTGGAAGAATAAACATAGTTAAAATGTCCATACTACCCAAAGCAATCTACAGATTCAATGCAATCCCCATCAGAATCCCAGTGACATTCTTCACGGAAACAGAACAAAGAATCCTAAAATTCATATGGGACAACCAAAGACCCCGAATCGCTAAAGCAATCCTGAGAAAAAAGAACAAAGCTGGAGGCATCACAATCCCTGACGTCAAAATGTATTACAAAGCAATAGTAATCAAAACAGCATAGTACTGGTACAAAAACAGGCACACAGATCAATGAAACAGAACTGACAGTCCAGAAGTAAAACTACACATCTATGGACAGCTAACCTTCAACAAAGGTGCCAAGAACATACAATGGAGAAAAGATAGTCTCTTCAATAAATGGTGTTGGGAAATCTGGAGAACCACTTGCAAAAGAATCAAAGTAGACCATTTTCTCACATCATGCACAAAAATAAACTCAAAATGGATCAAAGAATTGAAGATAAGTCTTGAAACCATAAAACTTCTGGAAGATAATATACGTAGGACACTCTGTGACATCAAACTTAAAAGGATCTTTTCAAATACGATGTCTTCTCAGTCAAGGGAAACGAGAAAAAATAAACAAGTGGGACTTGATCAGACTAAAGAGCTTCTTCAAGGCAAAGAAAACAAGGATCAAAACAAAAAGACAACTCACCAACTGGGAGAAAATATTTGCAAATTATATATCCAACAATGGGTTAATCCCCATAAAATATAAAGAACTCACACAACTGAACAACAAAAAAACAAACAGCCCAATCAAAAAATGGGCAGAGGATATGAACAGATATTTTTCCAAAGAAGATATGCAGATGGCCAATAAGCATATGAAAAGATGTTCAACATCACTAATCATCAGGGAAATGCAAATCAAAACTACACTAAGATACTACCTTACACCTGTTAAAATAGCTATAATCACTACGTCTAAAAATAAATGTTGGAGAGAGTGTGAAGAAAAGGGAACCCTCATACACTGCTGGTGGGAATGCAAACTAGCGCAGCCACTATGGCAAACAGTAAAGAGAATCCTCAAAAAACTAAAAATAGAAATACCATATGACCCAGCTATCCCACTACTGATTACCTATCCAAAAAACTTGAAATCAACAATCCAAAGTGAACTGTGTACCCCTATGCTCATTGCAGCACTATTCACAACAGCCAAGACATGGAAGAAATCCAAGTGCCCATCGACCGATGACTGGATAAAGAAGATGTGGTATATATATACAATGGAACACTACTCAGCTATAGAAAAGACAAAATCGTCTCATTTGCAACAACATGGACTGGACCTGGAGGGTATTATGTTAAGCAAAATAAGCCAGAGTGAGAAAGACAAACACCATATGACTTCACTCATACGTGGAAGATAAACAAACATATGGACAAAGAAAACAGTTCAGTGGTTACCAGGGGAAGGGGGGTGGGGGGTGGGCACAGGGGTGAAGGGGAGCATTTATATGGGGATGGACAAGAAATAACGTACAACTGAAACTTCACAATGATGTAAACTATAATGAACTCAAAAAAATTTTAAAAAGAACCACTTCTTTAGATCACAAATATAAATATGTACTTTTATATCTTCATTTCCTCTTCACTTTATTTATATAACATATAGCAAAAACGTTACTTATGTCAACAAAGTATTAGACAAACTGAATTATACATATAAATACATACATACTTAGAGTCAGAGAAATTAGAGCTTAAAATTTGATCCTTCACATTTTGACATGACCATATTTTTTCAAACTTCCCTTAAAGTCCTTGATAAACTATCGAAATACATACAAGTGACAAATTGCCATATGGCAATTACATGCATAATACTGATGCAAAAATTCTGTATTATTCATTAACAGATCAAAACAGTGGTGCTGGGGTTCAAAAGATAGGTAAGACATAGATGAACATTAGAATTCTACAATGGAACATAAAAGAAGACTTGAAAGAAATAGATAAAATTTGTAAGGAAAGAAAGGATATGATGTTGTAAAGATATAAATTCTTCTTAATCTATAAATCCAATGGAATTTCAAAGAAAAACCAATGAATATGTTGCTGTTGTAATTATTATTATTATTATAGTTGAAAAAATATTTATAGTCAGAAAAAACAGAAAAATTCTCAAGAATACAAAAAATGTTAGCTCTACTAGATGTTAAGACATATTAAAAACTTATAGTTAAAAAAAGTAAATTTAGGGGCCGGTCCAGTGGTGCAGTGGTTAAGTTCGCACGTTGCACTTCGACAGCCCATGGTTTGCCAGTTCGGATCCTGGGTGCGGACATGGCACCGCTTGGCAAGCCATCCTGTGGTAGGCATCCCACATATAAAGCAGAGGAAGATGGGCACAGATGTTAGCTCAGGGTCAGTCTTCCTCAGCAAAAAGAGGAGGATTGGCAGCAGATGTTAGCTCAGAGCTAATCTTCCTCAAAAAAAAAAAAACCAAAAACACTAAATTTATTACAGCCCAAAACAGACAGGCAGAGCAACAAAACAAAATAAAGGGCATGAAGTAATGATTTATATACTTCATAGGCAAAATATGCCCTTTAGTTCAAAATTGAATAGGATACATAATCTAATACACTTCAAAGTAACTGATGAAAAAGAAAAAGTTCTCTCCCCAAGTCCATGACAGGATTATTCTGAAAGATTTTAAACAATTCTACAAGGAAAAAAATATTTTCCTCACAACAACAGGCTACTAAACATCTGTTTTTCAGTCAATTGTTTAGACTACCTACTTTTTTGCCTTTTTACAAAGACAATTTTTCAGGACAATAGAATGATTAAGAACTCTCTTGGGCCAGCCCCAGGGGCCTAATGGTTAAGTTCACCATGCTCCACTTCAGCAGCCTGGGTTCAGTTCCCAGGCACAGATCTACACCACTCGTCAGTGGCCATGCTGTGGTGGCAGCTCACATACAAAAAGAGGAAGATTGGTAATAGATGTTAGCTCAGGGTAAATCCTCCTTAGGGAAAAAAGAGAGAGAGAGAACTCTCTTGCATCAAAACCAGGCCTGCTACTTTCTAACAGCAAGTCCTTGAGCAAGTTACCTAACTACTCTATCTTCTATTTTCTTAAAGAAACACTATGCTATATAAGTCCAAGTTCCAACCACCCCTTTAGGTTACTCATCCCTGAGTTCTCCCATTTGTATGCACTATGCTCATGTTAATAAACTTGTGCTTATTTTTCTCTTGCTAATCTGTCTTTTGTCAGTCTAATTTGCAGGCCCCCAGCCAGAGAAGTAGGAAGGTAAAGAAAAAAGTTAAGTTTTTCATCCTCTACAACGGGTTGGAAGACTTAATATTGTTAAGATGTCAATACGATCCAAAGCGATCTACAGATGCAATATAATCACTATCAAAATCCCAATGATGTTTTTTGCAGAAACAGAAAAATCCATCCTAAAATTCATATGGAATTTCAAGGAGTCCCAAGTAGCCAAAAGAAAATCTACAACATGGATATACCTTGGAGACATTATGCTAAGTGAAACAAGCAAGTCACAAAAAGACAAATACATATGATTCCACTTATGTGAGGTACCTAGAATAGTCAAATTCATCAACACAGAAAGTAGAATGGTGGTTGTCAGGGGTCGGGGGGGAAGGGCATGGGAAGCTACTGTTCAGTGGGTACAGAGTTTCAGTTTTACAAGGTAAAAAGAATTCTGGAGATGGTGGTGGTTATACAACAATATGAATGCACAACAATGCAATGCCACTGAAGTGTACACTTAAAAATGGTTAAGAGGGAAAATTTTACAGTATGTGTATTTTATTACAATTATTTAAAAACCATAAAAAGAGCTATCAGTTAATCAGAAATTGTTAAGATAGACAACAGCTCAAAAGCGGATGGGCTCTGACAGGTAGAAACAAAGTCAACCATGTCCCAAAAGTGCTGGAGAAAACTACTGCAGATCCACAAAAACTCCAAACTCCGAAATAAAAACAGAAAGATCAATGAGGGTTCCCAGAACAATCTTCAGGCTAATTACCCCATGATGATTAGCCCAAGCCACTCAGACTCATACTAGAACCCTCCCCTACATCCTGATCTCTAGGGAGCAGAGGCTTTTTGTCTACAATCTAAAAGCCAAACCCATTCTCTCTCAAGAAAAAAAAGGTGATAATAATAATAACAAACATAAAAGCATGTTCACTTTTCACAGTAAATTAAGAAATACAAATCCAAACAGTGAGAGATTATTTTTCCACAATCGGTTTAGTCAGAATTTAATCATTAATTCAGTTGGGGGTACACAAACAGATCCTCCAAAACACTGGCACAGCCTTGATATGAAAACTTCATAGTTTCTATCAAAATGTAAAACACAAATACTCTTTGACTCAGCTATTTTACTTCTAGTTGTCTACCATAGATATTCATGTATACACATGCATTACGATGTTTATTGTAGCACTGCTTATATAACAGTAAAGAGCTGGACGCAAGCTAAATACACAGCAGTAGGGATATAGTTAAAGAAACTTTGTTGTTGCTAGCACCATCAAGTTGATTCTGACTCCTAGCGACCCTGTGGACAGCAGAGCAGAACCATACCCGGTCTTTTGCACCATCCTCTCACCTTCCAGCGCCACATCAGTCAATGCTTGGCTGCTATTCATAGGGTTTTCATGGCCAATTTTTTCAGAAGTAGGTTGTCAGGTTTCTTCCTTGTCTGTCTTAGTCTGGAAGCTCTGCTGAAACCTGTCCACCATGGGTGACCCTGCTGGTATCTGAAATACTGGTGGCATAGCTTTCAGCATCACAGCAACATACTGCTGCCACAGTATGAAACCAAGAGACGGGTGCTGTGGTTCCCTGACTGGGAAATGAACCCTGGTCCCAGAGGTGAGAGTTCCAAATCTTAACGACTAGATCATCAGGGCTGGCTTAAATAAACTACAGCACCTCTATTCAATGGAATGCCACAAAGCAGGGGTTTTTTTCCATTTGTGTACCTTATGCTGAAGTACTGACATACAAAGAAGCCCATAGGTGAGGCACTATATTTTACTAGTTAAAAAAATTCTAAAACTGGACTAGAGCTTGATTCACATTCAGACTGATAACCACTTTTCTTAACTTGGGACGTATTCTTTTAACCTTTTTCTATTTGTGAACAATAATCTTGTATTTCACTGATTCTCAGACACACATTTTCTCCCCACATTTTAACATCCCTAAAATTAGGACATGTCTTATAATAAAGAGAATTTTAGATTCCCAAACATCAGAAACAACCTGTTTTAAAAATTAATGAGCTCAAAAACACTTATCATAATCAAATGGTAACAGCTAGGATTCTCTTTGGAATTTTTAAAAATCTCTATAAAGCATGTGCCTAATTTTCAAGTGGAATGGGTTTTTTTTATTCAGTTCTGGACACAACTAAACTGTTATTATTTCTCCTTATTTCCTCTTTAAAAATACATCTTGGGTTTTTTCCATTCGTTAATTTACATATTACCTCAATTTTCACATATTTGTTGGGCTTTGAGACCTCTACAAACTCACACTACTGGCAAATAGCGTGAACTAAAATGCATTCGAATGGTGCTAGCTTCACTTAAAGGGTACTCATCGTGTGAAAACAAAATGCTATCTAACTAGTTATTTCTGTGTACACATAAAAAAGTAGTACCTTCCTCATATAATTCATGGTCTTTTCTAACATAGGCCAGTCTAAAATTGGTAAACACTGAAATAACCAACAAAAGTCACAGTTAAACTTATGCATGAACCAAGACCTCAAATTCCCTAATTTAAGTAAGTATTTTGCTTTGGGATTTTTCTTAACAAGTAAAACAAGTATGCTTTTCAGTATTTTTGTATAGCTTACTGGAGCACACCCAAAATCATTTCAATCACCTTAAAACTCTGATGCTATCAGCAAAATATATTATATGCAAATGATTTGACCATCTTAACTGATTAGTAACTTTGTACAACAGATTTAATTTTATAGTTTTAATGTTATATATTAGATTTTGAATGAATTCTAATATACTTCTATTTCGGAATACACATTTTATTTCTGCGACAAAACATTAACATGCAAACTACCTTGTGTGTCTCACACGTTCAAATTCACACAGAAAAAGCAAATAGCGAAGGTCTACACCTATTGAGTGACAGGAGTATTACAAGACTATGACTCAAATGCTGTATTTGCTTCCTTTTTTATCATAGACTCCTATGACTCCAAATACCATGATTAAGATTTTTTTTAAATCTTCATTATTTACTTGAAAGATGAGATTTGAGTTTTTGAAAGTTGATATAGTGTATATCTAAGAAATAACATGGTTTGCAAGAGTACTAATAATTTGAAAATACTATTTCTTTCTAAACTATTTGCATTATTTTAAACTCATATTCTTCTAGAACCTCGATATTTCTTTTAAAAAATTAAGGAAAATCAAAGACTACTGGTCTTATGGGATAAAACTACTTCAAAATCTTTTTATAGGAAAGAGAGAGAGAATAAACAGCTGACAGAAATGACACTTGAAAATGGTGGTGCTATGAGTTTGACAAATATTTACAGTTCTATACCTAATGAGCAGGAGAGAGAGAATAGTATACTTCAGGATTAGATATCATATTTTTCTAAATTTATAAGGGTTCTTTTTCGGTAGATATGCCTTTGCTGTTACCAGATGAGAAAGGAACAAACACAGGGACTACGATGAACATTCACCATCTCTGTTTAATCAAATCTAGAGTATTCTTTATAAAATTTTTCCAGAACCACTAACATTTTAGAGAAACGTACACTTCTCTCTTCACTAACAGATTTGTGTGTATATATACATATATACATACACTACATGAAATTCCTTTTGCATGCATTTCAAAACTCACCAATAGAACCAGAATAATACTAAATTCTTCATTCTTTTTGGCTATTTCAAGACATAAAATAAAATATTATCCTGTTCTACGTAATACGAGGCCTTGAAATGTTAATTATGTAACATATTATTAACCTCCTACCCTTCTTCAGAAATCAATGTCTAGGAACATGAATAACCTAGAAAACAGTTCCTTCTTACACGAGTTTGGTGCAATAAAAGTTGAACTAAATTATTAGCATACTCATATAAAAAATTCACCAAAAACATATTTAAATTTATTTTAGTATAAGGCATTCTATTACTTTACCCAACCCAAAAGAACTTGTTTCCTGAAAATATTTCACTACTAATCTGTACTCTAGCCAATAAAAACTATGCACAGCTTTTATTTTTTCACAAAAATTATTTCTTCAAATATCTTCTAATACTTTCTATACCATTTCTCTGGGCAGTTATAATAAACTTTTAAAAACTAAGGCTTTCCTAATAAGCCAGATCCCCATAAACAACGACTATACACTCTGTCTGGTTTCTGTTTTATTTTACTATAGACTGTATTTATTCAGTAGACTTACCCTTCAATTAAAATATCATTGTCTATTCATCTCTGCTCCATAATTTCTCACCCATCCTCTAATATTTACTGAGCTCCTCTATGTGACAGGCACTGTTCTGTGCACTAGAGTAAATGAATAGAATATTTGCTATCAAGAAGTTAACAGTCATTGGGGATCCAAGGATGGACAAGAGACAATGTCCATCTCAATTATCACACGGTCTAGAAAAACACAGGCAAATCAATGGGCAATTATTATGGCATGTAGTAAGTCCTTGCGATAGAAGTAAGTTGTGGGTGCTACGGAAATACCTGGATGAAAAGCCTAATCTTGTAGAGGCATGTCAAGGAAGGCAACTGGAGGAAAGGAAGTTTAAAGTTGGACCTATAGGACAAATATAAGTTAATTAGAGGAATGCATGTGGAAGGGGACTTCTAGACACAAGGAATATAATCTAAAACCAAGAGGTAAGAGAACTCATACCAAAGTCAGGGAACCACAAAGAATCTATTATGAGACACAGAGACGGTGGAGATGATGCCATATATACTACAAGTTCTATATCTATTCAATATTATTTCAGCTATATTCAGCTTATACTGAAATTATAAAGTTTAAAAAGCTGAATGTTTCTTTGAAGTATTTCTTACAACTGCATATGAATCTATAATTACCCCAAAATGAAAAGTTTAATTTTAAAAAGTTAGGTGAGAATTTTTAAAAATACTTTAGAAACGGGGCTGGCCCCGTGGCTGAGTGGTTAAGTTCGCGCGCTCCGCTGCAGGCAGCCCAGTGTTTCGTTGGTTCGAATCCTGGGCGCAAACATGGCACTGCTCATCAAACCATGCTGAGGCAGCGTCCCACATGCCACAACTAGAAGGACCCACAACGAAGAATATACAACTATGTACTGGGGGGCTTTGGGGAGAAAAAGGAAAAAAGTAAAATCTTAAAAAAAAAAAATACTTTAGAAATAAATTTTGTTCAGTAAGAAAATATAGTCCTCTGATTTCCTGATTCCAATAATTTTACACAGGTGAGAAATTTAGGTAAGACGTTAATATTAATAAAGAAATCCAAATTAACAAAAGGAAAAATAAAGTGTTTATTTTTTTAAAGTGTTCATCTATTCTGGATGTTCTCCCAAAAGGAAGAAGTTAGGAAAAAACTACTTGAAATTGCTATTACTAGCAAAAATTTCTTCTAACAGGTTTGAGCATCTGGATGGTATGGTGAAACAATGAAGGCTTTAGGGTCAGTTTCAAATCCTGGATCTGCCACTTAGTTAACTTCCTAAGTGGTCTTTTAACTTAAAATTTGTGATAACAACATTTGATCTTCTAAAAGTTCGTGTCAGAATATGAGATACAGGGATAGACCCTAATAAAGTTGATCAAAGGGCTTATTAGAATGATTCACAGAGATTTCCCATTAATTTGACTCTCGTTCTAGATAACTGGCAGTAAGTTCAGCCATGTGTTTGGACCAGGTTTTGACTGTCTGGGAAGGCTAAGGGTGATCAATTAAGACTGTGTTCACATCCAAGTGTACAGATCTATACTATCACAGTACATATTGTTTAACCATGAGACAGATGGAGTACATCCAGCCACATAAGATGATTCCCTGCACATATCCAGATCAATATACCGCTCTAGCCTTTTGCATATAAAAGATTGTGCCTGAAGGGGAACAGCTGAACTTCTAGACATTTTAGTGTGACTCTTACTCACTTGACATTTCATCTGCAACTGTGCACACTCTAGCAAGAATTCTGAGGTATGGGACTACATTGCTAATCACTCTAGCTATGTGGACTTTTGTCTGCTTCATTTAGATTTTTTTTTAGTACTTTATTGAGGTAAAATTGACATAGAATAAACTGTACATGTATAAAATTTACAATTTGATAAACTTTGACATGTGTATATATCTGTGAAACCATCACCACAATCAAGATAATGAACGTAGTCATCATCCTCTTAAGCCTCTGTAATCTGTTCTCATTTCTCCCTTGCTCCCTGCCCCATCCTATCCACGCAAGGAATGATCTCCTTTATGACAGTATATATTAATTTGAATTTCCTAGAATTTTATATAAATGGAGTCATACATATGTACTCACATTTACCTGGCTTCTCTCACAGCATAATTATTTTCAGATTCATCCATGTTGTAATACATAGCAGTAGTTCATTGCTTTCTACTGCTCAGTAGTTTGCTATTATACGGATATGCCATGCTTTATTTATCCATACACCTGTTGAGACATCTGGGCTGTTCCTAGTTTGGGGCTATTACAAATAAAGCTGCTATGAACATTCATATACAAGTTTTTGTATGGACATTTACTTTCATTCCTCTTGGGTAAATACCTAGGAGTGGAATGGCTAGATCAATCTTAGATGTATATCTAACTTTTTAAGAAACTGACAAACTATTTTCCATAGTGGTTGTATCATTTTACATTGCCACTGGGAGTGTACAAGAGTTTCAGTTAGTCTACAGCTTTGCTAATACATAGTGTGGACAGTCTTTTTAATTTTAGCCATTCTAATAGGTGTGTAACAGTATCTCCTTGTTATTTTATTTGTATTTCTCTAATGACTAATGATGTTGAGCATCTTTTCAGGTGCGTATTTGCCATTCATGTTATCTTCTTTGCTAAAGTGTTCAAAACTTCTGCCCCTTTTTTAATTGAGATGTCTTTTGTCTTATTACTGAGTTTTGAAAGTTCGTCATATATCCCGAATACAAGTCCTTTCTCAAATCTATTCTTTGCAAATATTTTCTCTCAATCTGTGGCTTGTCTTTTCATTCTCTTAACAGTGTTTTTTGAAGAACAGAATTTTTTAATGTTGATGAAAGTCTAAGTAAATTTGTTATTTTACGGATGGTGATTTTGGTGAAATCTTAGACGAACCAAAGATGACAAAGAAAATTCCTTCCAGGGCTCTGGCTCTTCCCTTACAAGTACCTCCTGAAAATAAAAGGGCAAGAAAAACTCACCTCATATCAAGATGAGTAGACAAACAAAAAAATGAAATCAGCACAGGACCCATACAAAGCTATTACCAGAAAATTAAGAAGAAAAATGAACAGGAAAAACAAGTCGCAAAGGAAAAATAATTTAACATCAAGCAATAAATTACTGTACATCCACAATGAAATACAGGGCAGCTAAAAGTGAGTAAGTTCTTTATATACAGATATAGAACAGGTCCTAAAATATATTGTTAAATGAAAAAAGTAAGGAGAACAGCAGGTATCTACCACACATCTAGGAAAAGAGGAATATATGTATATATTTATATAGTATATAGTTGTATATAAATAAAATAAATCTAGAAAAATATATAAGAATCTTGATATATGGTCACCTCCGGGATGGGGAACTTGGTAAATTAACTAAGAAAAAAGTAACTGAAATAGGCAAGCCCTAGTTATCCAACAAAAGTCATTAAATGCCATTATATATATTATCAATAAATAATATGTGGTAAGTACTTACTGTAAGCCAGGAGCTATGCTAAATGCTTTACATATATTCTCTCATTTAAATCTCACAACCATCTACTAAGTAAATGCTATCATTATTTCCATTTTCCAAACGAGGAATCTAAGAGCAGAGAGGTAATTTGCCATGTCAAACAGCAAGTAAGCTGTGGAGCCACATATAAAGCCAAGCAGTCTGACATCAGTGCTTGGGCTCATCGGCATTGTGCCATATGGCCCGTCCTAAACATCTCATTATACTAGGTACAATAAAGTGCTAGGCAGATTGTCTTGCATATACTCATCAGTAATTCACATTTTATTAACTCTAAAGTTCTTAGATTTTTAGTTAATTCATTTAAATTTCTACCTATCTTTGAAAATTGGTGCACCTTACTTTTAGACAGAATGCAATCCTAAAAGTATAAATTAAAGCAAGTCACTAAAACGCAAAATCCTGATTTCACATTTTGTGCCCTAATTACATGAATTACTCTCTAATTCAGAAGTCAAATAAATGCACAGGTAAGAAGTGTTTTTTAAAATGTGTATAGTTCATTATAAGGCAGTAAAAGAATAGGACAAAAATATGCAGAGGACTAAATGTGAAATCTTGCTGAGTAAAAAATCCTTACATATTTATACAACAATTTTACCAATAATGAGATTTCATTAGTGACCTCTAGATGCAATAAAAGAGATTTTTTAATATGTCTTTTTTCTTCTGACTAAATTTGGCTAAAATTTTCCACTTGTATTCAAGATGTTTTCCAAATTTATAAGAAATTCTCCTGATTCTTTAAAAAAATTACTTTCATTATTAGTATGGCGAGGTTTTAGAAGGTCAAGTATTTTTTAACCATCTGTTCCTACTACACAATCCAGATCACTTCAAAAACAGAGGCAGTTTTACCCACCATGCCCTGTAATTGAGGCACATAATCATACCAGCTGCCAAACTATGTCAAGTATGCCTGCTACGCAAACAGCTCTTCTTTCTCTGAATTAATTGTGTCCATTGGGCCAATTTAATGCAGTGCTTCTCCAGCATTACCTATGCCAACTGTGACAGCTGTTGCAAGAAAGTCTGCAGTGCATATACTGCCGCTCACAGCCTACTCTCAATTGTGGCTATGCAAAACATCTCTGAATAATGTACTCCTCTGAAAGAATGTGAGCAATTAGAGACTTAAACACCATCAGTATCATAATGTGGGCTCACTAGAAGTTATAGTAATTAATATATAGAAACACAAATTCATTTTATGTTAGTAGCTGCTTTCAGCCAGCCCTGGTGGTCTAGTGGTTAGATTCAGGGCTCTCACAACCACAGCCCAGGTTCATTTCCCAGTCAGAGTACCACACCACCCGTCTGTCAGTTGTCATACTGTGGCAGCTGTGTTGTGTGATGCTAAAATCTATGGGACCGGTATTTCAAATATAAGCAGGGTCACCCACAGTGGACAGGTTTCAGTGGAGTTTCCAGACCAACACAAGAAGGACCTGGCCACCCACTTCTGAGAAAATTGGCCATGAAAACCCTAGGAAGAGCAGCAGAGCATTGTCTAATTCAGCACTAGAAGGTGAGAGGATGACACAAAAAGACTGGGCAGGGTTCTGCTCTGCTGTACACAGCATCACTAGGAGTCAGAATTGATTTGAAAGTACTAACAACAACAACAAAGAAGCTTTCGTGTATGACCACAACCTAGTAAGAGCCATTGGATCAAGCAATTAATATTTAATAAATAAAATACATTATAAATCTTACTAACAGATTGAAGTGACCAGTACAACCAAGAAATTACTACTGACTGAATTAAGATTAAATTGCCCTTCGCGCAAACTTCTCTTAACCTCAAGCATCCAGAAAACACCCACAAACTTCTATACAAGCAAGACAATAAAACAACCTGGCTCAGTGCTGTCTAATGAAAATATATTGCAACCTACATATAATGCTAAATTTTCTAATAGCCACATTTTAAAAAGTAAAACAAAAAAGGTAAAATTATTTTTATTAATATATTTAACTAAAAAGATCCAAAATAAAATATTACTTAACATGTAATCACTATAAAAATGATTAAGAGATTTTATATTCTTTTCTTAAAACTAAGTCTTTGAAATCCATTGTATATATTATATGTACAGAACATCTTAATTAGGAGGCTAAATTTTAATCATATTTAATCAGTTTTTAGATTTTATCAAATAGTATACGAGTAGTTTACATATCTAAGTTGTTCCAAACATACCTCAAAGTTTTCCATTAACACATCGATGTACCACATAAACACAATCCTTCAATATTTGCATCCATATTGACAAAACTGTTTCATCTTTTTAAAATCACTGCTTTAACTCAGAAGCAAAAGCATATCAGTTTAAAAACCATCACTGTCTAGTAAGTAAATTCACTAAATCTTGTATCAATTCAGTTATATTAATGTCAAATTCAAAGGAGTATTGCATAAATTGAAAAGTAACTCTAAATTTATCAATATCAACAAAGCATTCTTCATTTTTACTTACAGTTTCCCTTTCTTGAGCTTTAAGTTTACCTAATCTGTATAAACTATGATTATGGTGAAAAAACTTAAATCACAATGCCAATTTTTTTTGGTTTTGATTATTGAACATTTGGCAAACATTTGACTTGGAGTTAACAGTACAGAAAATTCTTTACAAAACCCTTCTACTCCTCACCCAACAAGCAGTGCCAAATAACACAAGATGATTAAATTCATTGTTCTCTAGTTCCTTCAATAGTTTCACAAGCCAGAGATAATTCATAGCATTTGTATATATACAGAATTATTTTTAACTGTATCCATGACACTTTTTAGAGAGACTAGTCTAGAAAACCAAGGTAGAAATATACTCAATATGTATCATATGATGAAATGAAACAATAAAGAAAACATCATTTCTGCTTGAAAATTCCAATAAATCGGAATTTTTGACCTACCATAGCTGGGGCACTGATCACACGAAATAAACTAATTTTTTCATATTTAGTGGAAATTCTTCTTGAACAGATTTGAAAGATTCAAAAAGTATCTATGCCCTGAGTTCAATATTTTAGGTTACAAATTGACAACCTTTCTTCTTATATTTGAGCTTACCCAAAGTTTTTTTTTTACTCAAAGTATTAATTGGGCTGTGTCTCTTTTATCAGACAACATCTACAACTAAATAAAAATACCTGCAATTTTTCAAATTTTGAATCAACTAATCTTTGCTATTGTGGGAAATGTCTCGTATCCTATGAGCAACTGTATAGTGGCTTAATTGAAAACCTTTCATTTTTTGTAAAATATCCTTTTTAGTATTTTCCTTTTAATTTTCTAACAAAATTTCCACAACAGAAATAATAATTTCTTTTACTACTTCACCCTCTAAAAATGACTTTCATCTGATGATGTAAGTTTTTAAAAACCTAAGAATTCTAATAAAAACCTACTGCAAATAATAAGTAAATTTAGAATGATCTCTGGAAAGCAAGGTCAATATAGAAAATTGAATTGTATTTCTATATATTAGCAACAAACAATTCAAAAATTAAATCAACAAAATACAAACTCATTATAATAGCATCAAAAAACATGAAATAGAGGCTGGCCCAGTGGCAGAGTGGTTAAGTTCATGCATTCCACTTTGGCCGCCCAGGGTTCACAGGGTCAGATCCCAGGTGTGAACCTACATGCCGCTCATCAAGCCATGCTGTGGTGGCATCCCATGTACAAAACAGAGGAAGACTGGCACAGATGTTAGCTCAGGGACAATCTTCCTTAAGCAAAGTAGGAAGATTAGAAACAGATCTTAGCTCAGGGCTGATCTTCCTCACCAGAAAAAAGAAAAAGAAAAAATACATTTAGATTTAATAAAATATGTGTAAGACCTAAACACTGAAAATACAAACTTGCTAAAACAAATTAAGGAAGTAAAACAAAAAGATATACCATGTTTATGTTTATGAATTGGAAAAGACTCAATTTTGCTAAGATGTCAGCTCTCCCAAAATTGATCTAGAAATTTAACGCAATCCAAATCAAAATTACAGTAGGCATTTTGGTATAAACTCACAAGAGGATTCTAAAATTTACATGAAAATGCAAAGGACTGAGAATTAGTCAAATCAATTTGCACAAAGAACAAAGGTGAATGACTTATAACACCGGATTTCAAGATGGACTATAAAGCTACAGCATTCAGGACAATGTGTTATCAGTTAAGGAAAGGCATAGATCAATGTAACTGAATATAGCAGCCAGAAATTGACCTACACATACAGGTTCGATTGATTTTTTTTTTTTAAAGATGCTAAGGTAATTCAATGAAAAAAGGATAATCTTTTCAACAAACGGTGCTGGAACAAACGATGGACATTCACATGAAAAAAAAATTAACCTCAATCTTCACACTTACACAAAAAACTCAAAATTGACTATTATATAGGCAAAACTACAAATATTCTAGAAGAAAGTATAAAAGAAATCTTTGTGATTTGGAGGTAGGTAATAATTTCTTAGAATACTAAAAACAAGAACCATAAAAGAAAAAAATTATAACTAGGACTTCATCAAAATTATAAATGTTTGCTCTTTAAAAGATAATATTTAGAAAATAGAAAGATAAACCACAGAATGGAAGGAAATATTCACATTGCATATATCTGACCATGTACTGGTATCCAGAATATTCACAACTCAATCACAGAGAGACAACCCAATAGGAAGATATATGAATGGTGAGTAACCAAACTAAACTACAATGAGTTACCACTAATCATCCATTAGAATGGCTAAAACTAAAAAGACAAGCTTTACCTGTCTTTTATATGAGTGTTGTCAACAATGTGAGGCAATTGGATCTCTCATACACTACTAGCAGAAATGTAAAATAGTATATATCTAGAAAATAGTCTGACAGTTTCTTACAATGTTAAAAACATATACTTACCAGAAATTTCATGCCTAGGCATCTACTCAAGAAAAATGAAAACATATACTGTACAAGAATGTTGACAGCAGTTTTATTCATAATAGTTAAGACTGGAAAGAACCAAAATATCCATCAATAGGTAAATAGATAAACAATTATCCATACAATGGAATACCACTAAGCAACAAAAAGAAATAAACTGCTTATATACACATTAATATGGATGACTCTTAAGAGCATTTTGTTAAACAAAAGACATCATACATAAAACAGTACACACTATATAATTCCATTTATGTGACATTCTTAAAAAAAAGAAAGAGAGAGAGAGAAATTTAATCTGTTGTGGCAGAAACCACATCAATGATTGCCTGGGGCTGGGGTGATGGATGGGAAAACTGACGGCAAAAAGGATGAGAGACCTTTGGTGGATGATAGAAATGTTCTACGTCTTAATTGTTGTGATGGTTACATGGAATATGCATTTGTCAAAAATCATAAACTGTACATTTTTAATAAATTCATTTTATTTCATATAAATTATACCTCAATAAAGTTAATTTTTAAAACTATAATAAGATACCATTTCTCACCTATCCAACTGACAAAAAAATCAAAAGCTTGACAACAACTCTGTTGGAAAGGCTGTTGGGAAACAGGTACTCTCAGACCTTGTTGATAGAAAATAGATGGAAAGGAATTTGACAATATCAACAAAACTACATACATATTTACCTTCTGATTTACCAATCCCACTTCTAGAAATTTACCCGGAAGAAACACCTCCACAAATATAAAACAACACCTGTACAACATTATTTGACGCAGCATTACGTGTCAGAGTAAACACTGGAAACAACCTAAATGCCCTTCTAAGGAAACTGAATAAACTACAGTTCATCCACTTGAAGGATATAAGGAATAAAGAAACTATAAAAAAGAATAAGGAAGATCTCTATGAACTGATATGGAGTGATCTATAGGATAATATTGGTAAGTTGAAAAAATGCAAAGGTATACATATATTATATAGCTTTGTGGAAATAAGACTATGAATATATATGAATGCATCTGCAAAGTGCTATAGCGTGAGAATAACCAAGAAGCTAGCTAGGAAAAGTGATTACCCATAGAGAGTATGTGGAAATGAGGAAGAAGGGATATGGAAAGAAGTGAGACTTCTCTGAGTATACTTTTTATATAATTCTAATTTTCGTAGATGTGATTAAGTTATAGATCTTGAGATGGGAAGACTATCCTGGATTACATGGGTGGGCCCAATCTAGTCACATGAGCTCTTAAAATCAGAGAACCTTTCCCAGCGATGTCAGAGAAAGAAGACTGAAAAAAAAAGATGCATGACAGGAAATCAACTTGCTATTGCTAGCTTTGAAAGTAGATGAAGAGGACCGCAAGCCAGGAAATGTGGACAGCTTCTAGAAGCTAGGAACAGCCTTTAGCTGTCAGCCAGCAAGGAGTCAGGGATCTCAGATGTACAAGTGCAAGGAACTGAATCTTGCCAACAACCCAAATGAGCAGGAAACAGATTCTGCCCACGGTTCTCCAGAGAGGAACACAGTAGACTGACATCTTGATTTTAGTCTAGGAATTATACCAAACTTCTAACTTTCAGAACTGTAAAATAATAAATTTGTGTTGTTTTAAGTGACTAAGTTTGTGGTAATTTATTAGGGCAGCAATAGGAAACATAGAGGTTTCAAAAGTATTTGCTCCTCTACAGCCCACCACAGTGCCTTTTCTCTAGTCTTCATCACCTATAATGCAGATTATAAATTGTTCTGTCTCCAATCTTCCTCTCTTTAACCCACTCCAGCACTCTGTCAGAAAAACGAGCTTTCTAAAATGTAAATCTGATTGGAAAAGGCCACTTCACTTTTCCTCCCCACCCCTCCTTGGGATTGTATACAATCCCAAAACAAACCCCCCAGGTTTTTATTAGAAAATAAAAAACAGATTCTAAAATGTATACAGGAATGCAAAGAAAATCCAAAACAATTTTTATAGAAAAAAAGAGGAAAAGAATAGAGTGGGAGGGCTTATGCTCTCTGATTTCAAGACTTACTACAAAGCTACAACAATCGAGGCAGTGTGGTATTCACATTAAAGACAGACACAAACACAAATGGAACAAAACAGAACAGAGTCCAGAAACAGACTCACACATACATGGTCAAGGCATTTTCAACAAATGAGTCACAGTAATTCAAAAGAGGAATGACAAATCTTTTCCACAAATGGTGTTGGAACAAGTAGATAGCCATATTTTTAAAAAATGAAATTTGACTCTTTCTTTGCACAACACACAAAAGTTAACTCAGATCATAAATATCAGTTCAAAATACATTACTCAGCTAAAAATATAAAACTTCTAAAAGAAAAAGTAGGAGAAAATCTTTGTGACCTTTGTTTTGACGCTTCTGCTCTTCAAAATCAACATTAAGAAATGCAAAGACGGCAACATAAGCAGACTCTGAACTCATCTCCTCCCAGAAACAAAACCAGGTTACAATTATTTTTAGAAAAATTTTAGAATAATTTAGAAAAATGGATAGAAAACTGAAAACTGGATAAAAAGAACTCCCACAACAAGGGACAGTCCTGACTAAGGCGGAAGAGGCAGAAATTTCTGTTAGAGAGAAAAAAAGCCACCTTCAGGAGCAGCAGAGTTTCTCAGCCACCCAGGCGGGAGCCACCCTAAAGCACGCAGCCCTCCCTGGAGGAGTGAGGTCTGGAGCGGGCTGATACTGCTCTAAGCATCCTTCAGACTCACCACAACTGAGACGAGGGTCTTACTATCTGGCTTCGCCAGCTATTAACTGCAGCGTGGATACCCCCAGAAAAGCTATCAGACGGAAAGCCAAAAAGACACAGGCCTTAAAGGGCCCATGCACAAACTTACCCATCTCAGCAACCTAAAATCACCAGAGAGAAGGCTGATGGTCCTTTGGTGAAAAGAGACTCACCAGGTGGGCTCTGGGTGCATCTCGGTGAGATGAAAGACCTCTCCAGAGGCTGAGACATTGGTGGTGGCCATTGATGTCACATAGTCCAGGCATGGTGACACAGACCCCAGCAGATGCCACTGCAATTCTTCCCCTGGCCTGTTAGCCCAGGGGTCTGCCACACCCATAAGAGCACTGATTTGATCCTGTTCAGCCAGGGTAGGCAGCCTGCCCTAGGGACCCACCCCACCCAATACGAAGCCCTCGGGCTACATGTCAGCCTGCATTGACTGGGTGTGTGGATCCTCTATGGGCAAGCAAGTGTGTCTGCCTCCATGGGGCAGGGGCTGTGTGAGGACCAGGTGAACTGTTGGGGGGGGGGCATTGGTGGAGACATGGGGGACTGTGCAGTGTGGTGTCAGGGTATGCTCCAGGGTGTTGGGAAGTGTGCACAGACCAGGACTGTGTTGAGCGTGTGTGTGGTCCTGTGGGGGTAAGGCCTATCAGTGGGAGAAGACCTGTGCTTCACAAATAGCCATAAAAAGGATCAGCCCCACCTTCCAAAACCTGAAACAATTGAGTGCTCCCATGCCTACGGCCAGTCCCAGTCAGCTGCACTCTTGAGAGAACTGACAACAGCCTTGTAGGCCTGAGGCCTATAGCAATTGTAAGCCCCTGAGTCTAGAAACCAGCTACACTGGGTACCTACCCAATTAACAGGAAAACTGCAATAGGAGTGTGCCGATAGACTTCATAGCCAACGGTGCTGAGGCTCCCCAAACCGGACTTACAAACAGCTGGTCAGGAAAGGAAAGACTAGACTCCCTGGGCACCTGCAGTGGGAGCAACCCTGCCACAGCAGAAGGACACAAGCAGCCCACAAAGGGGTCACTCCTGGATCTTTTGGACTGGTGACGAGAGGGAAGCACTCTGCTGGGCCTCAAAAGGCATCTCTTACATAAGGCCAAAGAGGCAGAAAATTTATTTGGAGAAATAATAGCTGAAAATTTTCCTAACCTAAGGAAGAAACAGACATCTAGGTACAGGAAGCACAAAGAGCCCCAAACAAGATAAGCCCAAAGTGGCCCAAACCAAGACAAATTATAATTAAAAGGTCCAAAATTAAAGATAAAGAGAGAATCCTAAGAGCAGCAAGAGAAAGGCAACAAGTGACATATAAAGGAAAGCTCACAAGGCTATCAGCGGACTTCTCAACTGAAACCCTGCAGGCAAAAAGAGAATGGCATGATGTATTTAAAGTGCTAAAAGGAAAAAACCTACAGCCAAGAATACTCTGTCCATCAAGGGTGTCATCCATAATGGAAGGAGAGAGAAAGAGCTTCCCAGACAAGCAAAAATTAAAGGAGTTTATCACCAAGAAACCAGTTCTACAAGAAATGCTGCAGGGACTTGTTTAAGTGGGAAAGCCATGACCACAAATAGGGATAAAAAAATTATCAAAAAAACCAGGCAATAAAATCACTGGTAAAGGAAAACATATAGTAAAGGTAGCAGATCAACCACCTGTGAAGATAATATGAAGGTTAAAAGACAAAAGTACTAAAATTATCTGTTTCAATGATAAGAGGGTAATGGATAGACACACATAAAACAAGAGATTAGATATGATTTCAAAACCTAAAATGTGGGAGGAAGGGAGTGAAAAAATAAAGCTTTTAGAAAGAGGTCAAGCTAAAGAGTCTACCAACTCCATATAGACAGTTACATACATAGAATACTATATAGGATCCTCATGGTAATCACACATCACAAACCTATAACAAGTAAGCAAATAGGTTAAGACAAAAGAAATCAAACCTATGAAAGAAAGTCATCAATATTTATCAAGTATTTATCAATAGCTACATTAAATGCCAATGGACTAAATGCTCCAATCAAAAGGCACAGGGTGGGGGCCAGCCCCATGGCGCAGCAGTTAAGTTCACACGTTCTGCTTCTCAGAGGCCCGGGGTTTGCCAGTTTGGATCCCGGGTGCAGACATGGCACCGCTTGGCAAAAGACATGCTGTGGTAGGCTCCCACATATAGAGTGGAGGAAGATGGGCACGGATGTTAGCTCGGGGCCAGTCTTCCTCAGCAAAAAGAGGAGGATTGGCAGTAGTTAACTGATGGCTAATATTCCTCAAAAAAAAAGGCATAGGGTGGGCAACTGGATAAAAAAACAAGACCCATATATATGCCGCATACAAGAGACACACTTCAGACCTAAAGACACTTAAAAACTGAAAGTGAGAGGATGGAAAAAGATATTCCATACAAATGGCAAAGAAAACGAAGTGAGGGTTGCAATACTTATATCATACAAAATAGACTTTAAAACAAAATTGTAACAAGAGACAAAGAAGGGCACTACATAACGATAAAGGGAACAATCCAACAAGAAGATATATACACTTGTAAATATACATGCACCCAACATAGGAGTGCATAAATATATAAAGCAATTATTAACAGACATAAAAGGAGAAATAGATGGTAACACAATAATAGTAGGGGACTTTAACACGCCACTTACCCCAATGGACATATCATCCAAACAGAAGATCAATAAGAAAACACTGGCCTTAAATGACACATTTGACCAGATGGACTTTGTGGATTTATACAGAACATTCCATCCAAAAACCACAGAATACACATTCTTTTCAAATGACCATGGAACATTCTCCAGGACTGATCACATAGTAGCCAACAAAACAAGTCTCAATAAATTTAAGAAGATCAAAATAATACCATGCATCTTTTCTGACCACAAAGGTATGAAACTAGAAATCAACTACTGGAAGAAAACCAGAAAAGCCACAGAAATGTGGAGATTAAACAAAATGCTACTGAACAATGATTGGGTCAATGAAGAAATCAAAAGAGAAATCAAAAAATTCCTGGAGACCAATAAAAATGAAAATATGACATGCCAAAATCTATGGGATACAGCAAAAGCAGTTCTAAGAGGGAAGTTTATAGCAATTCAGGCCCACCTCAATGAAGAAGAAAAATCCAAAATAAACAATCTAACAGTGCACTGAAAAGAAGTGGAAAAAGAAGAACAAAGCCCAAAATCAGCAGAAGGAAGGAAATAATAAAAATCAGAGCAGAAATAAATGAAATAGAGACTAAAAAAACAATAGAAAAATTAATGAAACCAAGAGCTGGTTCTTCAAAAAGATAAACAAAATTGACAAACCCTTAGCTAGACTTACCAAGAAAAAAAGAGAGAAGGCGCAAATAATAAAATCAGAAATGAAAGAGGAGAAATTACAATGGACGCCTTAGAAATACAAAAGATAATAAGAGAATACTATGAAAAGCTATACGCCAACAAATTGGATAATCTGGAAGAAATGGATAAATTCTTAGAAACATACAACCTTCCAAAACTGGATCAAGAAGAAGTAGGAAATTTGAATACACCAATCACCTGTAAGGAGATCAAAACAGTTAACAAAAACCTGCCAAAAAATAAAAGTCCAGAACCAGATGGCTTCCCTGGTGAATTCTACCAAACATTCAAAGAAGACTTAATACCTATCCTTCTCAAACTCTTCCCAAAATTGAAGAGGAGGGAAGGCTTCCTAACTCATTCTGTGAAGCCAACATTATCCTGATACCAAAACCAGACAAGGACAACACAAAAAAAGAAAATTACAGGCCAATATCACTGATGAACAAGGATGCAAAACTCCTCAAGAAAATACTAGCAAATCGAATACAACAATACATTAAAAACATCATATACCATGATCAAGTGGGTTTCATTCCAGGGTGCAGGGATGGTTCAACACCCGCATCCATCAACATGATACACTACATTAACAAAATGAAGAATAAAAATCACATGATCATCTCAAAAGATGTAGAGAAAGCATTTGGCAAGATACAGCATCCATTTATGATAAAAACTCTAAATAAAACAGGTATAGAAGGAAAATACCTCAACATAATAAAGGTCATATATGACAAACCCACAGCAAGTATCATTCCCAACAGAGAAAAACTGAAAGCTATCCCTCTAAGAACAGGAACCAGACAAGGATGCCCACTGTCACCACTCTTATTTAACATAGTATTGGAAGTCCTAGCCACAGCAATCAGGCAAGAAAAAGAAATAAAAGGGATCCATACTGGAAAAGCAGAAGTGAAACTGTCACTCTTTGCAGACAACATGATTTTATATACAGAAAATCCTGAAGAATCCACTAAAAAACTGTTAGAAATAATAAATGAATACAGTCAAGTTGCAGGATATGAAATCAACACAAAAATTGGTGGCATTTCTATACACTAACAGTGAAGTAGTAGAAAGAGAAATTAAGAATACAATCCCATTTACAATTGCAACAAACAGAATAAATACCTAGGAATTAACTTGACCAAAGAAGTTAAAGATCTGTACACCGAAAACTATAAAACATTTTTGAAAGAAATCAAAGACATAAAGAAATGGAAAGATATTCTGTGCTCTTGGATTGGAAGAATTAACATCATTAAAATGTCCATATTTCCTAAAGCAATCTATAGATTCAATGCAGTCCCTATCAAAGTTCCAACAACATTTTTCACAGAAATAGAACAAAGAATCCTAAAGTTTATATGGAACAACAAAAGACCCCAAGTAGCCAAAGCCTTCCTGAGAAAAAAGAACAAAGCTGGAGGTATCACACTCCCTGGTTTCAAAATATACTACAAAACCACAGTAACCAAAACAGCATGGTACCAGCACAAAAACAGACACACAGATCAATGGAACAGAACCGGGAGCCCAGAAATAAACCCACACATTTATGGACAGCTAATATTCAACAAGGGAGCCAAGAGCATACGATGGAGAAAGAATAGTCTTTTCAATAAACGGTGCTGGGAAAACTGGACAGCCACAATGCAAAAGAATGAAAGTAGACCCTTACCTTACACCATGCACAAAAATCAACTCAAAATGGATTAAAGACTTGAATGTAAGAACCGAAACCATGAAACTTCTAGAAGAAGACATAGGCAGTATGCTCTTTGACATCAGTCTTAGCAGCACGTTTTCAAGTACCATGTCTGAGTGGGCAAGGGAAACAAATGAACAAATGGGACTACATCAAACTAAAAAGCTTCTGCACAGCAAAGGAAACCATCAACAAAACGAAAAGACAACCCAACAATTGGGAGAAGATATTTGCAAAACATATATCAGATAAGGGGTTAATATCCAAAATATACAAAGAGCTCATATGTCTCAGCAACAAAAAAACCAACAACCCAATTAAAAAATGGGGAAAAGATCTGAACAGAGATTTCTCCAAAGAAGATATACGGATGGCCAACAGGCATATGAAAAGATGTTCGACATCATTAGCTATCAGGGAAATGCAAATCAAAACTACAATGAAATATCACCTCACTCCGGTTAGAATGGCTATAACTAACAAGACAGGAAACAACAAGTATTCGAGAGGATGTGGAGAGAAGGGAACCCTCGTACATTGCTGGAGGGAGTGCAAACTGGTGCAGCCACTATGAAAAACAGGATGGAGTACCCTTAGAAAATTAAAAATAGATCTACCATATGATCCAGCTATTCCACTGCTGGATATTTATCCAAAGAACTTGAAAACACAAATGCATAAAGATACATGCACCCCTACGTTCACTGCAGCATTATTCACAATAGCCAACATTTGGAAGCAACCTAGGTGCCCATCAAGGGACGAATGGATAAAGAAGATGTGGTCTATATACACAATGGAATACTATTCAGCCATAAGAAATGGTGAAATCTGGCCATTTGTGACAACATGGATGGACCTTGAGGATATTATGTGAAGCAAAATAAGTCAGAGGGAGAAAGTCAAATACCGTATGATCTCACTCATAAACAGAAGATAAAAACGACGACAAACAAGCACATAGCAATGGAGACTGGTTTGGTGGTTACCATATGGGGAGAGGGAAGGGCAAAAGGGGTGACTAGGCTTACATGTGAGATGATGGACTATAACTAGTTTTTGGGTGGTGAACATAATGTAATGTACACAGAATTCACAATATATTACGATGTACATCTGAAAGATATATAATGTTATAATCCAATGTTACTGAAATAAAAAAAAGAAATGCAAAGGCAAAACACAGACCAGGATAAAATATCTGCAATATATACCTCTGAGAAAGGACTTGTCTGTAGAATATATTTAAATCTCCACTCTGCCATTAGTTTGGCTAAAATTGAAAACACTGACAAGTGTTGGCAAGGATGTAGAACAACTGAAACTCTCATACAATGTTGCTGAGGCAGTAAAATGGTATAACCACTTTGAATAACTGGCCATTTCTTATAAGGTTAAACAAAAGACAGAAATTCCACTCCTAGGTATCTACCCAAGAGAAATGAAATCATATGACAAAAAAAGACTTGTAAAAGATTACTGAGTGGATTTATTCATCCTTTTTGCTTCCTTGGAAACATTTTAAAATACCAAAAATCCCTTCTCTCTAAGATACACCTGACCTCTCCTTCCCAACTAAATCCTTCCTACTGACTTTTAATTATTCTTAAATCTCTCCTATTTAAAAATAATAATAAATAAAACACCTTCTACTAACTTCACAACTCCATTCAGTTTCCATTTCATTTCTCTTCTTCCCAAACTACATTAGTTTTCCATGTTAACTGTATTCATTTCTTCACCTTGCTGCTTAAGCCACACTGCCTGCTTTCGACCCCATCAATCCACTAAAACCAACAATGAGCATTATATCACTAAAACTAATGGATACTTCTCAGTTCTTATCTTAATTGATCTCACAGGAGCATTCAACTCTGGTGACACTCTTCTTCCACTGTTCCCAAGACACTAGACACCCCTAGTTTCCTTCAACCTATCTAGCTACACATTGTCTCCTTTGTGGTTTCAACATTCTCCTCTGGCCATTAAATACTCAAGTTCCTTAAGGTCCAATCTTAAATACTCTTTTCTTTTTACTGTATATTCTCATTCTACATAATTCCATCCATAGCCCAGTTTCACTTACCACACTTCTAGACTGAGCACTCTAAATGAGGAAAAGCAGAGGGGTAGCTCACTGTGACCATGAGTGCTCAGGGTTCACCCCAAGTATTCAAATATCAAGCTCAGAACATTAAAGTTCCAAACGCTGATGCAAGTGGAATGCTTTAATATCCTGCCTGCCTTGATCAAGATTAACCAAAAAAAAAAAGAAATCCAAACACCAGAATTGAGGATAGAAGCATTGGGGCCCCTAATACTAAATATGCACTCATGAAAAGTAAAGACAAGCAGTGGGATTTGGAATCCTAAGACCTCCATTCTCATTCCAGTTCCTACATTTTCAAGGTTTGTAAACCATCCTGAGCCTCAGGTTCCTCATCTACGACATGGGACCATTAACAACACTTATTCAAACCACCTTACAACTTGCTTAAAGAACGAAATTATATAATGCATGTTAAATTATTTTCTAACATGCAATAATACTCCACAGAGATGTCATATGTTAATACTAAAAAATATGTTAAATATTAAATGTTTAGATGTTAAATACTAAAAAATAAACGATTAATAAATATAAATAAATTAGGATTAAATAACATTCACTCACGAATTCTGAATGAACTCAAATGTGAAAATATCAAACTATGAGCTAAAATAAGTAATAGTCACTGAGAAGATTCAAGAATTTTTTATGTTATTCATAAAAAAAGGCTCCAAGGGTTCTCTAAGGACTGCAAATCAGTGTATAAACAAGAAAAATTTCTCATCACAGGTTGGAAAATTTTCCATGTTAAGTAAGAATAATTTCTAGTCATAAAAAGCAGTAATATTTTCTGCAAAGGGAATTCATGCTTCCATAGTTCTTCTGGAGAACAAACATTATGATGCATCTGAGCCTATCACACTGCATATGTGATTCAAAAGAAAAAAAAGAATCTGGAAATAGTTAAGATGAAAACAACTAGAACAGTCACTCTCTAAAAGAGGCTATAATAAAAATATTATTTCTCTTCTTAGAAATATAAGAGCCAAGAGAAGACGTTACATGTTAATAAAATCATAACATGAAGACAAAATTACTCAGCAAAACAAAAAGAATTCCTTAACATTTGGAGAAGGTGGTCTGGGGAAAAATAAAAGGAATTAACAACTTTATAAACCATGTGGTAATACAGGGAATTCATTATTCCAATTATTCCAGCTAAAAATAAAAATATAAGCTATTTCAGAAGTATCAGATAAATGAATGAATGCTACCTATTCATAGTAGTCTGATTTCATTTTTTTTTTTTTAAAGATTTTTTTTATTTTTTCCATTTTCTCCCCAAAGCCCCCCGGTACATAGTTGCGTATCCTTCGTTGTGGGTTCTTCTAGTTGTGGCATGTGGGACGCTGCCTCAGCGTGGTCTGATGAGCAGTGCCATGTCCGCGCCCAGGATTCGAACTAACAAAAGACTGGGCCACCTGCAGCGGAGCGCGCGAACTTAACCACTCGGCCACGGGGCCAGCCCCCATAGTAGTCTGATTTCTTAATTGGCATTTCAGGGTGCTAATACAGGAGAGGACACGTGTAGGCATTCCAGTCAACAGTCCCAGCTGAGCAGTCTTCCAGCCATCATTGACAAAGTACCAGATATGTACATAAAAGCTCTAGGACCCTCCAGTCCAGACCAACTATTAGATGAAAACCACCAAGTGACCTCTGTCAACATCAATTTGAACCATGACTGAATTCTTGACCAACAAAAATGTGAAATACAATAAAATGGCTGCTATTTTAAGATACTAAGTTTTGTGGGATTTTTTTATGCAGTGTGTCAGGGGTCCCCAAGTCCTCCTACGGGTTCAGTGATTCACTAGGACTCAGAGAACTCAGCATATAGTTGAACTTATGGCTAAGATTTATTAGAGCAAAAGAATACAAAGCAAAATCAGCAAAGGGAAAAGATACATGTGGGAGTCCAGAGAAAACCAGGCACAAGCTTCCAAGAGTCCTCTCCCAGTGAAGTCACACAGGATGCACTTAAATCCTCCAGCATTGAACTGCGACAATCTGTGTGAAGCACTATCACAGAAGCTCATTAGACACAGCACTCAAGGTCTTTGGCGGTTAGTCACAGAGGCACCCTCTGCCTGGCACATACCAAATTTAAGACTCCCAGAGAAAAGGAGGTGTTCATCATGTACCACATTGTTTGCACAAAGAGTTTAAGCACAGCAGGTCACTCTTATCATTTAAGGAAAGTTTTATATCTCTATAGGAAACTGTTTACCATTCACACTCCCACATGCCACCCAAAGGCCATTCTTGCAAACATGTTTCTAAGGACCAGCAGTCTCAAACCTACTATGTTAATTGCTTTCTGCACAGGCAGCAATAGATAACTGGAACAATAGTCACACATCACTTTCAAAAACAATATACTAGGCTGAACAAACCACTGGTCTGACCTAACCTAAAATCACACGTCTTCTGTTCCTATGAAAAAATTAAATTAAAAAGTTAAAAGGAATAGTGTATAAAACAAAATGTACTGAGCAATATTTCTTTTTGAAATATGCATCATTGAAAATAGACTCAGAGTAAAATTACTACCTGAAAATTAATCCTTAATCTCATTCTTTTATACTGGTACATTTGAAGTCTCCTAAAGGTTGACCTTGAAAAGAATTTATTCTGAAGAATATACAACACTTGAAAAGTAATAATTTAATGGTCAGTTGCCACTGGGCAAAAACAAATTAATATGCAATGTTACAGTGTATTTCTGATCAGTAAAGAATCAGAAGATAAATTTTTAAATCTAATAAGGTTTGCCATCAAAAATTATGCTTATTATGAAAGTGTAATCTGGCATAAAAAAATTTACAAAATTGGTACTCTACAATTACTCTAATTTTAATCACAAAAATTATCATTAAAAACATTCAGTTTAAGGGAGAAAAAAGTTACCCTTAGCTCCCTTGAATACTTCATCTAGAAATATTTACTCAAGTGCTAGTAGGAAATATACATATACAGTCAATTCTCATTATTTGCCGATTTTCTATTTGTGAATTCACATACTCACTGAAATTAATTTTTAACTCCTACATCAGTACTCTAGGCTTCATTGGTCATTTGCAAACATGCTCACACACAGAAGAGTAAAATTTGATTTGCCCACAGCATACATTCCCAGCTGAGGTAGAACACAGTGACATGCTGTCTTCTTGTTTCAGCTCTCATACTGTCAACAAATGTCCTTTTCTCAGTGTATTTAGTGCTACATTTTGTGCATTTTTGTGCTTTTTGTTGGTGATTTCACTGCTTAAAATGGCCCCCAGCATAGTGCTGAAGCCCCATCTAGTATTCCTAAGCACAGAAAGGCAAAGATGTGCCTTATGAAGAAAATACGTATGACAGATAAGCTTCATTCAGGCATGAGTTATAAAGTGCTGTTGGTTTTAAGTTCAGTTAATGAACCAATGATATATATTACATAAGATGTAAACAGAAATACATATAAAACAAGGTTATATATTGATTAACTGACAAAACTGTTGTGATCAGAGGCTTGCAGGAAACTAAGCCTGTATTTCCCCTAGGGGCAATGGCCCCATATTCACTAATTCAATGTCTACTGCAACTTTACAGAACTCAACTATCATAAATAACAAGAATCAACTGCCTATATAAACTTCTTCTTGAAGTTTAACATATATATAGAGAGAGAAGTTGGCCCAAATCATAAGTGTACAGCTCTATGAATTTCGCAAAGTGAACACACCTATGTAACCAGTACCCAAATCAAGAAACAATACAATCAGAATCCAGAACCTCTCACCCTCGAAAAAGAAAGTGACCTTTATCCTGACCTCTAAAACCTATTTTGCCAGTTTTAAACTTTATATAAATGGAATAATATAGACATACTCTTTTATGTCTGGTTTCTTTCATCAACATCATCTTTATGAAATTCATTCATGTTGTTATTTGTAGTTTCATTTTTATTGCTGTAGAGCATTCCATTGAATATATCACAATTTATCCATTCTATTGTTGATAAGAATTGGGGCTATTACAGTGTTAATATGAACACTCTTGTATTTGTTAGCCTAATAATTTTTAAATGTTTCCACTTAAATTATATTAAATGCAAATATAAGAGAAGTTACTTATTGTCATATGAACATCTTTAAATCAATAACAGTAAACAAAATAATGCTGTAAAACTTTATACAAGTTTAGCAGACGTGGTACTATGAAGATAATGGGGGCAAAATTGTGACAATGAACTAAATAAAAGATAGCTCAGTTTGCAGAAAAGAAAAACTTTTACCCATCCAGAAACTACATATAGCCATAACCTTGAGATATAAAAAAGATAAAAGTATTTGTTTTAAGATGGACTGGGCAATAGAGTTAATAGATTAAATAAAAATCAATGATGGAAAAACTACTCAAAAGTTTATTTCCTGATGTACTAACTAGAAGAGGGTCTCAAAATCATTATCACTATCCAAGCATTTATGTATTCACATATATTTTATATTCTCTCAAGATTTAACTATTATTAGAAAATATAAAATGCAAATATAATTAAATTTATAATTATTTATAATAAAGATTGCTAAAACTTCTAGTACCAATCAGTTTATATATTTTCTCTAAGATATTTTGCCTGTATTTTCTGGTAGCCACAATGTAATCAACAACCTATGATCTCCCTTGAAACTGCAAAATTCAAAACACTGAAAAAAAGGGAAAGGATTGCAAATGCATATAACTACATACCTTACACCATAAAGTATGCCTGTCAATCTAACATTGTCAAATGTCAAATTATGTTAAAAACATAATAAAAATAATGAAGCAGCATTAAAACAACAAAATTTGGGGGAAACCAGACACTAAATAGCTTCAGAATCCTGCACAGTTCAGTTTTTAACAATCTAATTTTTACTGAGGATCAAATTAAAACATAGAGACCAGAATGCCTCTGATGATTCTTTCTCTAAAGCTCACTATCTTGCCTAAATCATATCTTTCATGTAGTTGAAGAAAATGCTATATATTGGTATACAATATATTATGGTATACTATGTGAATTTAAAAGAAAGATATACTGTATCTAGTTAAGTATTACAATGGGCTGCAGGATGTGTCAGACCCATCAACATACATTAGAAAAGTTTTAAGTGTCTCCTATCAATAAGTAGATTATCAATTCAGATCAAGAGATCAAAATGACTTAATTAGGAATATTTATTTTTAATCCAAGTTAAACTCAAAATTAAATCAGATAGTTCAACGTAATCTTAAATTCTTCTTAATGATTCATATTTAACTCCTTTTCATTGTTTCTATGTTTTGGGCAATTTACCATGAAACATATTCTAATAATGTGTCTATATGATCACATAACAATACCTTTCTCATCTTATGCTATATAAATATATATTACTGTATCTAGTGACCCTCTGAGAAACAAAATAACCTATGAAAATGGAATTATTTAACTTGATGAAGTACTGAACAGTGGAGAACTGCAAATGTGCTACTTGAAATATCAGTTATCAAATGTTCAAAGGCAAAAAGAAAAAAACGTGTACTTTGCATTGAATAGTATTTGAAACATGACAGGGACTTAATAAATATTTATAAGATGAATAAAATAAAATATATGAGGTACATCTGTGGGAATAGATAGCTAAAATTATAAAGCAAATTAATATATGACAACCATAATTTATTTATACTTAAAAATAGATGAAATAATATATCAAAAGCGGTAACAGTACCCAGATTTCTATAAACCAAAGAACTACATTTTCAGGTTGAGACTGAATATCTACAATTAAATTTATAGTTACATCCAAATATTTGTCATAATTTTTCTTCAACATAATTATCTCAACACTTAGAGAAGATATACATTTAAAACGTTTCTGATCAATGCAGAGGGTAAAAACAAGAACTACATTTTTTTGGATCACAATCACCTCTGCAAGGAACCATTTGGAAAAAGTATGCCTGTTACTTTATATGGTAATCAACATTACTCAGAGTAAACTTAATACCTACTAGAACTCATGAGTCTATAACAATTTTTGAGACATCTTCTGTCATGTATACACAAATGACTGCCATATGGATCTTGAGATTTGGACTGCATGCACAGTTGTTAATGATATCAAAGGAACAGATGCTCTAAGCTTATAAATCATTAAAAAGTTGTTGACATCCTTTTATGCCACATAAACAGATTTTTTTTATTACTGTAAGATCTTTGTAAATATTTCACATTATATTATATCTTTTGGGTGTATTTACACATTATATCATATCATAATCAAAACCAGATTTTACTAATTCATTTTTGTTTTTAACTTAGTCATTAAAAATATTTTCAATATTATTAGTTATAGTGAAAATAATACATTCTAAACCTCTACTTTTTCCACCAAAAATTTGGTTATTAATGTTCCCTGTGCTAGAAGTGACACCAACTTAAGTCAGTATTCCTCCCACATGTTGACAAAAACATTGCCTAAAAAGTTTTTCTGGGAAACAAATAAGATAAATTTTAAATACCTCTGAAAGCTATAAATTTCTACACAAATGGTAAGGATTATCAATGTGTTTTTAAAAGTAACAAAGAATGTCAGTAATATTTCTTCTTTTAAAAAGGTAAAGACAGAAATTATGAGAGAGAAATGGACACTGCATACCATTAACTAAGAAGAAATAAACAGCCTCCTCCACATAGTTCTGCTTGTTTTGCTTTAATTTTCTTAAAACATTAGTTATAAACAATAACCTAGTAGGAATACTAATCAGTGTTAAGGAGTTAAGGATTCCAATTTCACACAGTAAAAACTCAGCAATACTTTGGCTGTATTCAAAGTACTTTGAGAATACAAGTATGATCTGATCTGGTCCCCTGAAGCCCATCAGAATGCTCAAGGAAAGGGTTAGGACCTCCAAATCTCCAGCTAACTATCTAAAGCAGATTCTTACCATCCCTACATGTTCTTTAAAAGTTGAGTATTGTAAACATTATGTACAATCATTATGAAGATGAAATCCCATTAAAAAAAAAATTGAATTCCTCAGAAATGTAAAAAAGTATGATGTACCAAGAAAAAGAAATAATAGATTCTCTACCATCTTTATCACCACCATAATCTTATCTATAACACATATTTGAAATTCAATCAAATGAAATGGAAGAGTTAAGAGGAAATAACATTTTGCCTTAAAATTCTGTTTTCCATTTCTGTTAGATAATTGTACATACCTATTAGTATGAAATTATGTCACAAAGAACAGAGGATCAAAATCTCCATATCTCCTTATTTAGTATTATAACCAATATCTTTTAATGCACATCATTAGTGTCTACATTAAATCTAAGGTTAGAGCAAAAATAGGCAAGTCAATTAAAAAGACATTTGAAACAATAATCAGATACCACTTTATACCATCACACTAGCAAAAATAAAAATGATAATATAATATTCAAAACTGTTGGGAGTATGGAACTAGACACCTCCAGAGACTGCTTGTGGAAACTGATCTGGCAGTACCTCTCAAAACATAAAATGTACACACTTTTCTTTTAATTGAGTTATTGATAAGTTACAATCTTGTGAAATTTCAGTTGTACATTAATGTTTGTCAGTCATGTTGTAGGTGCACCACTTCACCCTTTGTGCCCACCCCCCACCCCACCTTTCCCCTGGTATCCACTAAACTGTTCTTAGTCCATAATTTTAAATTCCTCATATGAGTGGAGTCATACACAGATTATCCTTCTCTCACTGGCTTATTTCACTTAACATAATTCTCTCAAGGTCCATCCATGTTATTGCAAATGGAATGATTTTGTTCTGTTTTGCAGCTGAGTAGTATTCCATTGTATATATGTACCACATCTTCTTTATCCATTCGTCTGCTGCTGGACACTTAGGTTGCTTCCACGTCTTGGCTATTGTAAACAGTGCTGCAATAAACATTGGGGTGCACAGGACTTTTGGGATTGCTGACTTCAAGCTCTTTGGATAAATACCCTGTAGTGGGATGGCTGGATCATATGGTAGTTCTATTTTTAATTTTTTGAGGAATCTCCATACTGTTTTCCATAGTGGCTGCACCAGTTTGCATTCCCACCAGCAGTGTATGAGGGTTCCTTTTTCTCCGCAACCTCTCCAACATTTCTGCTATTAGTTTTAGATATTTTTGTCATTCTAACGGGTGTAAGGTGATATCTTAGTGTAGTTTAGATTTGGATTTCCCTGATGATCAGCGATGATGAGCATCTTTTCATGTGCCTATTGGCCATCAGTATATCTTCTTTGGAGAAATGTCTGTTCATGTCTCCAGCCCATTTTTTGATGGGGTTGTTTGATGTTTTGTTGTTGAGTTGCGAGAGTTCTTTATATATTATGGATATTAAGCCTTTGTCAGATATATGACTTGCAAATATTTTTTCCCAGTTAGTGGGTTGTTTTTTTGTTTCAATCCTGTTTTCATTTGCCTTGAAGAAGCTCTTTAATCTGATGAAGTCCCATTTGTTTATTCTTTCTATTGTTTCCCTTCTCTGAGAAGGCATGGTGTCCGAAAAGATCCTTTTAATGCTGATGTCAAAGAGTGTACTGCCTACGTTTTCTTCCAGAAGCCTTATGGTTTCAGGTCTCACCTTTAGGTCTTTGATCCATTTTGAGTTTATTTTGGTGAATGGTGAAAAAGAATGGTCAATTTTCATTCTTTTACATGTGGTTGTCCAGTTTTCCCAGCACCATTAGTTGAAGAGACTTTCTTTTCTCCATTGTATGCCCTCAGCTCCTTTGTCACAGATAAGCTGTCCATAGATGTGTGGTTTTATTTCTGGGCTTTCAATTCTGTTCCATTGATCTGTGCACCTGTTTTTGTACCAGTACCATGCTGTTTTGATTACTGTAGCTTTGTAGTATGTTTTGAAGTCAGGGATTGTGATGCCTCCCGTTTTGTTCTTTTTTCTCAAGATTGCTTTAGAAATTCGGGGTCTTTTGTTGCCCCATATGAATTTTAGGATTCTTTGTTCTAATTCTGTAAAGAATTTCATTGGGATTCTGATTGGGATGGCATTGAATCTGAAGATTGCTTTAGGTAGAACGGACATTTTAACTATGTTTATTCTTCCAATCCACGTACATGGAATGTCTTTCCATCTCCTTATGTCATCATCCAATTCTCTCAGTAAGGCCTTGTAATTTTCATTACATAGGTCCTTCACTTCCTTAGTTAAATTTACCCCAAGGTATTTTATTCTTTTTGTTGCGATTGTGAATGGTATTGTATTCTTGAGTTCTTTTTCTGTTGGTTCATTACTGGAGTATAGAAATGCTACTGATTTATGCAAATTGATTTTATACCCTGCAACTTTGCTGTAGTTGTTGATTACTTCTAACAGTTTTCCAATGGATTCTTTGGGGTTTTCTATATATAAGATCATGTCATCTGCAAACAGCAAGAGTTTCACTTCTTCCCTCCCTATTTGGATTCCTTTTATTCCTTTTTCTTGCCTGATTGCTCTGGCCAGGACCTCCAGTACTATGTTAAATAAGAGTGGTGATAGAGGGCATCCTTGTCTCGTTCCCGTTTTCAGGGGGATGGCGTTCAGTTTTTGCCCATTGAGTATGATGTTGGATATGGGTTTGTCGTATATGGCCTTTATTATGTTGAGGTAGTTTCCTTCTACGCCCATTTTGTTCAGAGTTTTTATCATAAATGGCTGTTGGATCTTGTCAAATGCCTTCTCTGCATCTATTGAGATGACCACATGGTTTTTATTCCTCAGGTTGTTGATGTGGTGTATCACATTGATTGATTTGTGGATGTTGAACCATCCCTGTGTCCCTGGTATGAATCCCACCTGATCCTGATGTATGATTCTTTTGATGAATTCTGGTTGCCAAAATTTTGTTTAGAATTTTTGCATCTATGTTCATCAGTGATATTGGCCTGTAGTTCTCTTTTTTCGTGGTGTCCTTGTCAGGTTTTGGTATCAGCGTGATGTTGGCCTCACAGAATGTGTTAGGAAGTGTTCCATCTTCCCTAATTTTTTGGAATAGCTTGAAAAGGATAGGTATTAAATCCTCTCTGAAAGTTTGGTAGAATTCCCCAGGAAAGCCATCTGGTCCTGGGGTTTTATTCTTTGGGATGTTTTTGATTGCTGTTTCAATCTCTTTCCTTGTGATTGGTCTATTCAAATTGTCTGCCTCTTCTTGAGTGAGCTTTGGGAGATTGTAGGAGTCCAAGAATTTATCCATTTCCTCTAGGTTATCCATTCTGTTGGCATATAGTTTTTTGTAGTATTCCCTTATAATCTGTTGTATTTCTGCAGAGTCTGTTGTTATTTCTCCTCGCTCATTTCTGATTTTGTTTATTTGAGCTTTCTCCCTTTTTTTCTTTGTAAATCTGGCTAGTGGTTTGCCAATTTTATTTATCTTCTCAAAAAACCAGCTCTTTGTCTCATTGATCCTTTCTACTGCCTTTTTCATTTCAATAGTATTTATTTCTGCTCTGATTTTTATTATTTCTCTCCTTCTGCTGACTTTGGGCTTCATTTGTTCTTTTTTCTCTAGTTCAGTTAGGTGTGCTTTAAGGTTGCTTATTTGGGATTTTTCTTGTTTGTTAAGATGTGCCCGTATTGCGATGAATTTTCCTCTCAATACAGCTTGTGCTGTATCCCATATGAGTTGGTATGGCATGCTATCATTTTCATTTGTTTCCAGGTATTTTTTTATTTCTTCTTTAATTTCTTCAATGATCCATTGCTTGTTCAGTAGTGTGTTGTTTAGTCTCCACATCTTTGTGCCTTTCTCAGCTTTTTTCTTGTAATTAATTTCTAGCCTTATAGCACTATGATCGGAGAAGATGCTAGTTATTATTTCAATTTTTTTAAATTTGTAGAGGCTTGGCCTTGTTTCCCAACATATGGTCTATCCTTGAGAATGTTCCATGTGCACTTGAGAAGAATGTGTATTCAGCTCTTTCAGGGTAAAGTGATCTATATATGTCTATTAAGTCCAATTGTTTTAGTTTTTCGTTTAGCTCCACTATTTCCTTGTTGATTTTCTGTCTGGATGATCTGTCCATTGATATGAGTGGGGTGTTGAGGTCCCCTACTATTATTGTGTTGTTTTTAACATCTTCTTTTAGGTCTGTTAATACTTGCTTTATGAATCTTGGTGCTCCTGTGTTGGGTGCATAGATATTTATAAGCGCTATTTCTTCTTGATGAAGTGTCCCTTTGATCATTATATATTGTCCCTCTGCATCTCTCTTTACCTGTCTTATTTTGAAATCCACTTGGTCTGATATGAGAATTGCAACACCTGCCTTTTTTTCCTTGCTATTTGCTTGAAGTATTGTCCTCCACCCCTTCCACCCTGTGTTTGTCCTTGGGGCTGAGGTGTGTTTCCTGGAGGCAACAAATTGTTGGATCGTGTTCTTTAATCCATTTTGCCACTCTGTGTCTTTTTATTGGAGAGTTCAATCCGTTCACATTGAGAGTGATTATTGACGCATGTGGACTTAGTGCTGTTAATCTGTCGCTCATTATCTTGTTTCCCTGCGTTTCTTTTCCTGTTTGCTTTACATTGCCCATTTAATACTGCAATTTCTTATGCTGGGTTTCTTAGATTTTTCCTTATTTATGATTTGTGACTCTGTTCTGTACTTTATTTTAGTGTCTACCTTGAAGTTTGTATTTAGAATCTCGTGTATAATATAGTCTATTCTTTGGTGGTCCCTTACTTACTTGACCAATACTGATTTAGACCCTTTGCTCTTCCCCTCCTAAATAATTATTTTCATTTTTTATTCCAACTTGTCTTATTAATTGGTAGTTAGTGTGCTAAGATCGTCCTTGTTTTGGTAGTTTCCCTACCTTTACCCTAATGCTATAATTGAATATTTGCTATCCTGTTCTGGTTCTATCCATCGGTCTCACTAGTCTGTGGATTGTGTCCCCTTCCTCCCTTTTTTCTTTTTTCAGGTATGAGAGCCTTCTTGAGGATTTCTTGTAATGGAGGGCTTTTAGTTACAAATTCCCTTAACTTTTGTTTGTCTGTAAAAGATTTAATTTCTCCCTCATATCTGAAGGAAATTCTTGATGGATAGAGTCTTCTTGGCTGAAGATTTTTATCCTTTAAAGCTTTGAATATGTCACTCCATTCTCTCCTAGCTTGTAGGGTTTCTGTAGAGCAATCCGCTGACAGTCTGATAGGGGCTCCTTTATAGGTTATTCTCTTTTTTTTTCTTACTTCCCTGAGTATTCTTTCCTTATCTTTCCTTTTTGCCAACTTTATTACTATGTGTCGTGGGGTAGCTCTTTTTACATTGACAAATCTAGGAGATCTAAAACCCTCCTCTACACACATTTCTCCGTCGATCCCTAGATTTGGGAAGTTCTCTTCAATAATTTCGTTAAGCACACTTTCTGCTCCATTTTCCTTTTCCATATTCTCGGGAATTCCTATGATCCTTATGTTCTTACTCCTCATTGAATCCATTATCTCTCGGAGATTTTCCTCATTTTTTTAAATTTTTAGTTCTCTTTCTTCCTCTGTCTGGCGCCATTCAGCCTGTCTCTCCTCGATTATGCTGATTTGCTCCTCTAGGTTGTCTACATGGGCATTCAGGGAATCCGTATGCTGTTTTATCTGGTCCATTGTGTTTTTCATCTCAAATAATTCTGTTTGATTCTTCTTTATGACTTCTATCTCTTTTGTGAAGTAACTCCAGAACTTGGCTTGTTTCTCTATCTTTCTACCTCATTGAGTTTTTTGATTATAGCTGCTCTGAACTCATTATCACTTAGTTTACCTAATTCCAAGTCCTCAGGACTTAATTCTGTGTTTTTATTGTTTTCCTTCTGGTCTGGGGCTTTTATAAATTGCTGGATGGTAGAGGAGCGGTTTTTTCTCATGGTGGTAGAATTCAGTTGCAGTTACAGCCTGTTGCCACTAGATGGGGGTCGAGAGCGGCGTGTTAGCTCTCCGCCTTGGGGCAAGATGGCTGCGCCCATTGGCTTTGCTGTGGGGTAGGGGCTGTTACTCACATGCGCCGGTCTGGGTTCAGATCAGTTCTGTTCTCTGGTCTCCCAAGGCCCTTGATTTATGGGGTCCCCGCAGATGGAAGCTTTCCCCTGTCAGTGGGTCTCCACTGAATCAGCGGCAGGAGTCCTGGATGATCCCCCGGTCACGCGGCCCTCCCCCGCTCCTTCCCGACCGGTGCCGCAGCGATCGCAGACTCGAGGGGAGGGAGCGATGTTCTCTCCTACCGTTCCAGCGCCTCCGAAGGTGTAAAGCTAGGTTTATGATCTCCTCCTTCTTGGTATAGTAGGTCTCTAACGAGCTGGCATTATGTTTATTCTCTGAAATTCAGTTCTTCCAATCTTTTGTTGTATTTTGGAGGGGAGAGAATCCCGGGTCAGCTCACCCCGCCATTTTGCTCCGCCTCTGTTGTCCAAAATGTACACACTTTTTGATCCAAAATTCACTTCTAAGAATCTACTAAAAATTCTCATATGTTCAAAAAGCTAATGAGTTCAAAGATGTTCACTAAAATATAGCAATACCCTAAATGTCCAGTAAAAGGAATGGTTAAATGAATTATCATACTTACATACTCTACTGACATAGGAAAAGACTCACTATACAATGTTAGGTACCAAAAGAAAAAGCAAGTTACAGAGTAATATGTACAAATGTGGCACCATTTTTTTAACAAACACAGTTATGCAGCAGGAATAAAACATTTTTTGTTTGTTTTTTAACCAGTTACATTGAGGTTTCTGCCTGTGTTTAGGAAAATTCATTAGACAAAATGAGGTATATAAAAAGACAGTGAATCAAAGACATACCAAATCTCTCCTGAATTTGGATACAGTGGCAAGTTGAGAGGCAAAAGGGAAGAAAATGAAGGATAACAGAAGAAACACACATGCAGAGAGAGAGAGAGAGAATATGACAAAAGACAAGAAATGAGAGCATGTGGAGATGGAAGAGGGTTATTAAACACTCAATTTTAAATAGTTCACCTTGTTACAACCTTCCCCTGTCCCACAACTTCACCTACCCAAACACTCATTAGAGTCTACTATACACACACATGACTCCTCTGTGTGAGCGACGTGGGGTAAATTGTAGGAAAAAGGAGAGACATCTGGAGAGACAGGAAGCCGAGAAGAGAGAACATCCATGGGAGATAAGAGTACAGCAGAGGAGGAACTCAGAAACAGGTGACCATAACATTTTTGCAGAAACTTCCACAGCATACTTGATAAGGAATGTGGACAATTTTATCTCAATCTCAACAGACAGGGGCCAGCCCAGTGGCGCAGCAGTTAAGTGCGCATGTTCCACTTCTCAGTGGCCCAGGGTTTGCCGGTTTGGATCCCAGGTGCGGACATGGCACCACTTGGCACGCCATGCTGTGGTAGGTGTCCCACATATAAAGTAGAGGAAGATGGGCATGGATGTTAGCTCAGGGCCAGTCTTCCTCAGCAAAAAGAGGAGGACTGGCAGTAGTTAGCTCAGGGCTAATCTTCCTCAAAAAGAAAGATAAAGCAACCTCTGTTAACAAATGCATTATATGTGTGTGTGAGTTTATACATATTTGAGTGTATATAAATGTATTTATGTGTTATATTTACATATATACATATTTATACAAGGATATGTTTTTAAAGCAGAACATTCATTACCCATTTGATTTGTTCAAATAAATTTTCCCTTTCCTATTTCACATTGTAAATATTTAAGTTTCTCAGCCTTACTCTTTTCTCCAAGGACCTAGTAACTAATGGAATTTCTGGCTTATCTTTGAGAACACAGGCCCTCCTAATTAGAAATTGCTAGTGAAAGGAATCCCAAAAAAGATAAGAAGAGATGCTCAGGCTGTTTCTCCTACAGCTGCAGCAGGCAGAACATTCTGAGCCAGAGGGCCTGTCCTGATAACATACAAAACTGAAAGCATTCACAAGATCACCACAAGTCTAGTATAGAGGCAGTGTGTTAAGTTCAACTGTAATCATCCTGTTCTATTTTCTACAATAAAACCATCCTTATAAATGTTTATTTGTAACAAAGGAGTCTCTCAAGTCATCTGGATTCAAAGCATCTCAAGATGTCCTATGACTCTAACTGGGACTTAAAAAATCTGTTTTTTTAATTAGTTGTCTTGCTTAACAAGTGATTGCCCTGGTAAGAATATTTTAACTCTCGTTTCTATTTTTGAAGACACAAATGACACCAGCTCAACAGAAAGTTGATATGAGATAAGCCATATTGTAGAAAAGAAACCATACTGTAACGTTAAATGATCTGATTAACTAACCTAGCTGGATATGCACCCTCCAGGAGATACACATGCTTTGTAGATTTTATGGCCCCTCTCAGCTGCAATAAGTCAAGAACTTTGTTCCTTTGAGGTCCTTAGAAATGTGATGATCCCCAGGCAGAGAGTCTATGCTGACAGCCATTATCAATGACAACTGAAAGATCTGGGTACTGGGTGTTGCTCTGCTCTCAGACACATATCCAGTAAAACAAAAGATTATCAGGAATATACATACTCCTAGATGAAAGGAGGAGAAAAGAAAGCCTATGTCTATAAAAAGATTTGCAATGAATGTTCATAGCCACTTTATTTGTTAATAGCCAAAACCTGAAAACAACCCAAACAGTCATCATCAGATGCCCAGATAAACAAAGCGCAGATTATACACACAATGGAATACTCCAAACAATAAAAAGGAATGAACTTCTGATACATGGGACAAGAATTAATTTCAAAATAATTATGCCGAGCAAAAGAAGTCATACCAAAAAAGGGTATATAATGTATGGTTATATTTACATAAAAATCTAAAAAATGTAAACTAACTGGGGCTGGCCCCGTGGCCGAGTGGTTAAGTTCGCGCACTCCGCTGCAGGCGGCCCAGAGTTTCGTTGGTTCAAATCCTGGGCGCAGACATGGCACTGCTCATCAAACCACGCTGAGGCAGCGTCCCACATGCCACAACTAGAAGGACCCACAACGAAGAATATACAACTATGTACTGGGGGCTTTGGGGAGAAAAAGGAAAAAAACAAAATCTTTAAAAAAAAAAAGAATGTTTATTAAAAAAAAAAGTAAACTAACTGATAATGACAGAAAGCAGATCATTGGTTGCCTAAGGATGGGGGAAGGGTGGGAAACAAATTACAAAGCTTGAGGAAATTTGGTGAGTAATGGATATGTGTTTATTATGTTCGTTGTGGTGACAGTTTCACAGGTACATACATATATCAAAACTTAGCAAACTGTACACTTCAAACGTGTGCGGTTTATTGCATAAAAGTTAAAAAATAAAAAGGGGGAAAGAATTACACAGTCCCAAAAAATACAAGACAATGATACAGAAACATGAGTTTTCATAAATTGTGTTGGATTTTAAATTACTTTTTTTATTTCAGGCAAAAAGAAATATTTAGAAAAAGATGCTCTTCTGCAGGCAAAATTTCAATTTCAAAAAGTAAAATTTAGATATCTATTCCTAACTCTCAAAAAGGTTCTGGAAAACTTAAGTATACAGAGAGAGACTAAAAAGGCAAACACAGCATAATGTTAACATTTAAGGGTATTTGAGGGACCTCTGTATTATTCTTGAAACTTTTCTATAAGTTTAAAGTTATTTCAACATAAAAGTTTACAACTTAGTATCTTGTCATATAATTACTAGAGTAAATGATGATTTTTATAAAAATATTTATTTTCTATTTTGTGAACTTTATTTTCATATCTATGGCCCATTTTTTAAGTGAGATTTTCACCTTTACTTTACTCATTTCTAAGAATCAGAAGCCTTTATCTCATTCATAGTTTTCCAGAAAGCCATCCACCTTTTCACTTTAGTTTATGGTGATATTTTCCCCTATGGTTGTAAGATACCCATTTTAAGGTTAAACAAATATCCACCTACATTTGCTTCTGATTTGGAAAAATAAAAACAGGAAAAGGTGATAGAAATGTATGGCACAGTAGGATTGGAGAAATTAATTTATCTATTTCATTATCTGCTACTCAATTTAAAGGAGAAAAATAATTTCAGTGAATTATACTTTTTAAAATAGCTTTTAATCTTTTTAACGTGACTATGTACTTCATTTTTGTGGCAGCCATGTAGTTACCAAAAAATAAAAGATTAAAGGTGCATTGCATATCCATGCAAAAAAGAAAAAAAATTCCAATATTTTCACTAAAATATTTTATAAGTATTAAACTTTGTCTATTGGGCAATATCTAAATGTCATGTGAACATAAAATTTTACCTGGAATGTGCCACAATCTAACAGTATCCATGCCTTTTATGAGCTGCTTCCTGTGGGACACAGGGAATATTTAAGAAGTTAGATAAGCCCACAGAAGCCACTATATATAAATATCCTGGATGGAAGTTTTCCATTGTGGAAGCAGTATACCTCTCTGATTAAGACCAGAGGCTTTGGCTCTAAACTAGATGGGTTCAAATCACAGCTTTGCTGAGAAATAGTTATGTGATCTAACGCAAACTATTTAACACCTCTATGCCTCAGTTTCCTCATCTGTTACCTATAATGACAATATTTACCTCGTGGTATTTGGGGAAAGATTAAACAAGTTAATACATGGAAAGCACTTGGAATTGGGACTTGTCCATTCAAAGCACTAAACTGTTAGCTATGTTTTAGAACTGTTTTGCATATTTGAGTCTCATCTAAAAACCACATCTGGAGCATTTTAGTGAAAGGTAAAGAATTTGAGATTAAAATCTCAGAATCACGGTTTCACTGTGCTTTTTTTTTTGGTGAGGAAGACTGGACCTGAGCTAACATCCGTTGCCAATCTTCCTCTTAGCTTGAAGAAGATTATCCCTGAGCTAACATCTGTGCCAATCTTCCCCTATTTTGGACATAGGACGGCGTCACAGCATGGTTTCACAAGTGGTGTGTGAAGGTCCATATCTGTGACCCAAATCTACAAATCCACAAACCCCGGGCCACTGAAGTGGAGCGTGTGAACTTAAACATTACACCACCGGGACAACCCCTCAGTGCTATTTTTAACTAAATGTATGGCTTGCATGCACCCAACAAAAGAGTAGATAAATATACAACACAAAACTATTGGAAATGCAGGGTTAATTTCATTAAAAACACATAAACAGAAGCTTTTCACATACCTTTGTCACTATCAAACAGCCCAAGTATGCCAAAAATAAAAGCAGAAAGAAAAATGCAAATAACAAACTTTAAAAAATTGTAAACACTTTCATCACTAAATAAAGAACGTGATGGGGCCAGCCCAGTGGCCAAGTGGTTAAGTTCATGCGCTCCGCTGCGGCAGCCCAGGGTTTCACCAGTTCAGATCCTGGGTATGGACATGGCACTGCTCATCAGGCCATACTGAGGCAGTGTCCCACATGCCACAACTAGAAGTACTCACAACTAAAAATACACAATTATGTACTGGGGGGATTTGGAGAGAAAAAGGAAAAATAAAATCTCTTAAAAAAAAAAGAACGTGACTTTTTTATATTCATAGATCTTGTACAAAAATTTGCCATGTACTTACCACACACAAATCATAAACTTATTCAAAATATCACAGGCAATGTTCTTGTATAGCAATCCAACAAAATCAGAAATAAAAATAAAAACTGACCAAAAATGTTAAAACACTATAGAACTCATTGATAAACCATGGGTAGAAAGAAATACAAACGAATTATAAATTATACCAATGCTACAGATACAAAAAATATGAGCCCAAAACTATAGGCTACAATGAAAGTTACACTAAGAACAAATATTGTAGCCTTCTCTCTCTTTATTATTAAAGAAGGAACTCACTAATCTTAACAAAGGAATGTAGTACTTGTAGTACAAATCTTACAAAATCAGAAAAAATAAGCTAAAGAAGGTAAAAGAAATTTATCAAGTGAAAAGCTCAAATTAATGAAATAACAAAGTATGAGACATTAAAACAATCTAATGGCTAATACTTTTTAAAGCTCAACAAAATAGAGAAACCTCTTTTGAGTCTGTTCACAGAAAAAAAATGTATGTGTGTGTGTGTGTGTGTGTGTCTGTAAGTGTATGATTAGAAAGGAGAAAGGACACATTCAGAAGAAACCAAAGTCAGTATTTAAGAATATATGCAGGTATATGGCAACCAATGTGTTAACTCAGAAGAAAGAAATAATTCCCTAGAAAAGATAAAAGCTATTAAAACTGAATGAAATAGAAGTAGAAAGCTTGAATAATTTCATAATTTCCACAAAAAGAGTCTGAAAGAAGGATTTAAAAGTTACCACTTTTAAAGAGCCCAGGACCAGGTAGTTTCACCAAAGAGTTCCATCTAATTTTTAAGAAGCAAGGAATTCCAATGTTATTTAAATTATTCCAGTCCACAGAAAAATATTAAAATCTCTCCTATTTATTTGGTGAAGTTAACATTATCTTAGTACCCAACCTGATCATAAAAGTACAAAAAATATATAAATTATAATTCAATGCTATTAAAAAAGCATAAGCTTCAGCAATATATCAAAAGAATAATGGGCTGGTTCCGTGGCCTAATGGTTAAGTTCAGCACGCCCCACTTCTGTGGCCCAGGTTCGGTTCCCAGGTATGGACCTACGCCAATTGTCAGAAGCCATGCTGTGGTGGCAACCCACACACAAAATTGAGAAGGACTGGCACAGATATTAGTTCAGGGTGAATCTTCTTCAAGCAAAAAGAGGAAGACTGGAACAGATGCTTAGCTCACGGCAAATCTTCCTCACCAAAAAAAAAATAATAATATAGTATGATCAAGTAGAGTTCATTCCAGGAACACAAGAACTGTGCAATATTAGGAGATGTATCATCATTATTAATTACATCAACAAACTGAAAAATAAACCATATGCTTATAATAATGAATGACAAAAAAGTATTTCATAAAAATTCAGTCATTCCTAATATGAACAAGGTAATTTAGCTACAAAATAAAAGCATTTAAACATAATACTTCTTAACAAAAACACTAATACATATAGAAATAACTAATCCTTAGACTTCTCTGATTAAATGTCTGAGAGATTCTTAATATAGCTAAATGTCTAAACTATGGTGAAGTTTGGCAGAAGGAACTGAGAAAGAAGGACAAATTTGAAATTTTCTACATATATATCAAACACACATACAAGCATATACATATCTATGTACATACACTCACACATACAAATACTATCAAATTCATATATAAAAAGTAACTGCATTCCCTCACAGAAAATATATATAATAAACATAATTATACATTTGTATTTATTCTATGTTAAAATATTAGTTTACCTGAGTGGGCAATCGGAACAAGGAGTTCTTATAAAAAATGTCCTTAGCCTGGCTCCATGTACCGTCGATGATGATGATTGTGGTAGGATAAATAGGAGAATCTAATATAAATTCTTCCAAATTAGCAGCTTCAGCCCCTGGATACAATATTAATGTACCAGACTTCCGACAAACAGTTGAAAGTTCAGGATCTCTAAAAGTTTAAAGAAAAACTTTATTAGATTGTGGGGAAAAAAACTTTCATTATTCTTATTGGACTTCAATCAAAACTACATATCAAAGCATTTGGCACTGGAGATGTAATAATGAATGAGATCTCTGTCTGCAAGCAACAAAACGACCTTAAGGGGGAAGGAGACAAGTTAGTGTCAGTTAAAAACAATAAATGGCATCTTTCTTAAATTGAAAAATGGCATCTACAAAAAATGTACAGCCAATATCATATTTAAAAATGTCCCTTAAGATTGGGATCAAGGTAAAGACGTTGGATTTCACCACTCCTAATACACATTGTACTGAAGGTCCCAGTTATTGCAATAAGGCAACAAAGAAATAAAAGACATAAAGATCAGAAAGGAAGAAATATAAGCAACCCTACTTGCAGATGATAATGCTATTTACATAGAAGGTTCTGGGGAATCTACAAAACAATTTCCACAACTAACAAATGAATTCAGAAGGCCACTGGATACAAAGTTGATATACAAAATCCAACTGTTTTCTTATATACCAGAAGCAAAAAATTGAAAATAAGTATTTTAAATTCTATTTACAAAAGATAGCAAAAGCAATATATCACTTAATCATTCCCCCATGATTACATCACATACTCTAACAAAAGCCTGAATTAATCATTCAAGTATCAAATTAATATTAAATCAATAATCTTTATCAGCTTTAGTTTAAAATCCATCAGTGAATAATAATTTACTGAGTAAGCACTGTATTAAGGAACATAGAAAAACTGAACTACTTGACATAATGGGCTCAAAATGGGATGGGCTATTTCAAAAAGTGTCAAATTTCTTATCCCCAAGCACATCTGTGGAGGAGTTAGATAGCTCAATGTCAGAGACAACCCAGATAGTTTCCACTTCTACCACCACAGATGCTAACACTTTTGAAATAAAATAACGTAGCTCCAAGTTGGTGGATTAGGCGGAACCCAGTTCTACCTATACATCCACATTCACCCAGGAATTACAGAGAAAATATCATTACAAAGAGCTTCTGTGTGAAAGAAGTGTCACAATGTAAATAATGATGTGGCCGCTCCCCACATGAAGAGCTCTGGATCTCGCTTTCATTCCCAAGAAAACGGCAAAATTCACAACAGCAGCACCAAGCCCAGAACAAATCTCACCTCTGGGGGCAAGGTGATGCCGAATCTGCAAAAGAAAATTCTATATGAGAAAAGTGTGCCTAAACAATAGTTTCAGAGAAGGGTAAAAAATGATTGTATAAAGTTCTAACATAAAGTTTTCTTCATAATATGAAGCTAAATAATAAAGAAAACTAAATTACCACGGAATGAAAAAGTGTGGTCAATTGCCTGGGCTTGGTGCTAGTACTGGTCTTACTTAGCATTTTTCTAAGTGAACTGAAAAAGGAATCTCCATATTTCCAAGAGAAATTAAATTTTGCAACTAAAAATATATTTAACTATGTAGGTAGGACCAAAGTAATTTGTGAAGGCTTTGTGAATGGGAGGAAAAGCAACAAATATGCTTCAAATGTAAGAAAAGACTTCCAGAAAAATTTAAATATACATATATATAATTTATATTTAGGATACTGGGTTCTGTAATCCAGTGTAAAATAAGATCCAAGGACATTATAAAACTGTCAGTGAAGATATCAACTAATGGGCTGCGGCACACAAAAATATTGGGCCTCATCAAAAAGAATATTTTAAATATTACAGGAGAAGGCATTCTATGTTTTAAAAAAATACAATGTACTTGGGACTAGAAACAAAGGAAATGCAAGAGAACTGGAAAACAAGCGATAAAATGGCAGCGTTAGGCCCCCACGTTTCAATAATCACTCTAAGTGTAAACGGATTGAACTCTCCAATCAAAAGACACAGAGTGGCAGGATGGATTAAGGAACAAGACCCAACAATATGCTGCCTCCAGGAAACACACCTCAGCCCCAAAGACAAACACATACTCAGAATGAAGGGATGGAAGACAATACTCCAAGCTAACAATGAACATAAGAAAGCAGGTGTCTCCATACTTATATCAGACAAAGTAGACTTCAAAGCAAAACAGATAAAGAGAGACAAAGAGGGGCAGTTTATAATGATAAAAGGGACACTCCACCGAGAAGACATAACACTTATAAATATATACACACCCAACACAGGAGCACGAAAATATGTAAAGCAACTATTAACAAAACTAAAAGAAGACATCAACAACAATACAATAATAGTAGGGGACCTCAACACCCCATTAACAGCAATGGATAGATCATCCAGACAGAAAGTCAACAAGGAAATTACAGAATTAAATGAAAAATTAGACCAGATGGCCTTAATAGATATATATAGAACACTCCATCCAAAAACAGCAGGTTACACATTCTTCTCAAGTGCCCATGGAACATTCTCAAGGATAGACCACATCTTGGGAAACAAAGCAAGCCTCAACAAATTCAAGAGGGTTGAAATAATAGCAAGCATCTTTTCCAATCATAATGCTATGAAACTAGAAATCAACTACAAGAATAAAGCTGGGAAAGGGGCAAAAATGTGGAGACTAAACAACATGCTACAGAGCAAAGAATGGATTATTGAAGAAACTAACAAAGAAATCAAATATTATCTGGAGACAAATGAAAATGAAAACACGACATACCAACTCATTTGGGACGCAGCAAAAGCAGTCCTAAGAGGGAAATTCATTGCAATACAGGCTCACCTCATTAACAAGAAAAATCTCAGATAAGCAATCTCAAACGACACCTTACAGAATTAGAAAAAGAAGAACAAACAAAGCCCAAAGTCAGTAGAAGGAGGGAAATAATAAAAATTACAACAGAAATAAATGAAATTGAAACAAAAAAGACAGTAGAAAGGATCAATGAAACAAAGAGTTGGTTCTTTGAAAAAATAAACAAAATTGACAAACCCTTAGCCAAACTCACTAAGAAAAAAAGAGAGAAGACTCAAATAAATAAAATTAGAAATGAGAGAGGAGAAATCACAACGGATACCACAGAAATACAAAAGATCATAAGAGAATACTATGAAAAACTATATGCCAACAAATTGGACAACCTAGAAGAAATGGATAAATTCTTAGACTCTTACAACCTCCCAAAACTGAAGCAGGAAGAAATAGAGAATCTGAATAGACCAATCACAAGTAAAGAAATAGAAACAGTAATCAAAAACCTCCCCAAAAATAAAAGTCCAGGACCAGATGGCTTCTCTGGAGAATTCTACCAAACATTTAAAGAAGATTTAATACCTATCCTTCTCAAACGATTCCAGAAAATTGAGGAAGATGGAGCACTCCCTAACAGATTCTATGAAGCCAACATCAGCCTGATCCCAAAACCTAATAAGGACAACACAAAGAAGGAAAACTACAGGTCAATATCACTGATGAACATAGATGCAAAACTCCTCAACAAAATTTTGGCAAACCAAATACGGCAATACATTAAAAAGATTACACACCATGATCAAGTGGGATTTATACCAGGGACACAGGAATGGTTCAACATCTGCAAGTCAAGCAACATGATACACTACATTAACAAAATGAGAAACAAAAACCACGTGATCATCTCAATAGATGCAGAGAAAGCATTCAACAAGATCCAACATCCATTTATGATAAAAACTCTCAATAAAATGGGTATAGAAGGAAAGTACCTCAACATAATAAAGGCCATATATGACAAACCCACAGCCAACATCATACTCAATGGGCAAAAACTGAAAGCCATCCCTCTGAGAACAGGAACAAGACAAGGGTATCGACTCTCACCACTCTTATTCAACATAGTACTGTAGCTTTTGGCCAGAGCAATTTGGCAGGAAAAAGAAATAAAAGGAATCCAAATAGGCAATAAAGAAGTGAAACTCTTGCTGTTTGCAGATGACATGATCTTATATATAGAAAATCCCAAAGAATCCACTGGAAAACTATTAGAAATAGTCAACAGCTATAGCAAAGTTGTAGGGTATAGAATCAACATACATAAGTCAGTAGCATTTCTATACTCTAACAATGAACTAACAGAAAAAGAACTCAAGAACTCAATCCCATTCACAATCGGAACAAAAAGAATAAAATACCTTGGGGTAAATTTAACCAAGGAAGTGAAAGATCTATACAACGAAAACTACAAGAGTTTCCTGAAAGAAATTGATGACGACATAAAGAGATGGAAAGACATTCCATACACATGGATTGGAAGAATAAATATAGGCAAAATGTCCATACTACCTAAAGCAATCTACAGATTCAACACCATCCCAATCAGAATCCCAATGACATTCTTTACTGAAATAGAACAAAGAATCCTGAAATTCATATGGGACAACAAAAAACCCAAATTGCTAAAGCAATCCTGAGAAAAAAGAACAAAGCTGCAGGGATCACAATCTCTGACTTCAAAGCATACTACAAAGCTACAATAATCAAAACAGCATGGTACTGGTACAAAAACAGGTGCACAGATCAATGGAACAAATTGAAAGCCCAGAAATAAAACCACACATCTATGGACAGCTAATCTTCGACAAAGGAGCTGAGGGCATACAATGGAGAAAAGAAAGTCTCTTCAACTAATGGTGCTGGGAAAACTGGACAACCACATGTAAAAGAATGAAAATTGACCATTCTTTTTCACCATTCACAAAAATAAACTCAAAATGGATCAAAGACCTAAAGATTAGACCTGAAACAATAAATCTTCTAGAAGAGAATACAGGCTGTACACTCTTTGACATCAGTATCAAAAGGATCTTTTCGGACACCATAACTCCTCAGACGAGGGAAACAATAGAAAGAATAAACAAATGGGACTTCATCAGACTAAAGAGCTTCTTCAAGGCAGGGAAAACAGGATTGAAACAAAAAAACAACCCACTAGTTGGGAAAAAATATTTACAAGTTATATATCTGACAAAGGGTTAATCTCCATAATATATAAAGAATTCACACAGCTCAACAACAAAAAATCAACAACCGGATCAAAAAATGGGCAGGGGACATGAACAGATATTTCTCCAAAGAAGATATACGGATGGCCAATAAACACATGAAAAGATGCTCATCATCACTAATTATCAGGGAAATGCAAATCAAAACTACACTAAGATATCACCTTACACCTGTTAGAATGGCAAAAATAACCTAAACAAAAAGTGACAAATGTTGGAGAGGTTGTGGAGAAAAAGGAACCCTCAAACACTGTTGGTGGGAATGCAAACTGGTGCAGCCACTATGGAAAACAGTATGGAGATTTCTCAAAAAATTAAAAATAGAAATACCATTTGATCCAGCCATCCCACTACTGGGTATCTATCCAAAGAGTTTGAAGTCAGCAATTCCAAAAGTCCCATGCACCTCTATGTTCATCGCAGCATTATTTACAATACCCAAGACATGGAAGCAACCTGAGTGCCCATCAACTGATAATTGGATGAAGAAGATATGGTATATATATACAATGGAATACTACTCGGCCATAAAAAAGGATAAAATCATCCCATTCACAACAACATGGATAGACCTTGAGGGTAATATGTTAAGTGAAATAAGCCAGATAGAGAAAGACGAATTCTGCATGACTCCACTCATAGGTGGAAGTTAAACATATAGACAAAGAGAACTGATTGGTGGTTACCAGGGGAAAGGGGGGGTGAGGGGAGGGCACAAAGAGTGAAGTGGTGCACCTACAACATGACTAAAAATAATGTACAATTGAAATTTCACAAGGTTGTAAACTATCATAATCTTAATAAAAAGTTAAAAAAAAAAAGATGTACCTAAAATCAGAATACTAAATATAGTTCTAGTCACTGCGCCTTAGGAAAACCTTAATGGGCTAGACAGATACGTGTTTACTTATATAAATGTATATCATATATAGTTGTATTCAGAGAAAAAAACTGAACTAAATTTAATAAAAGTACCCTACCATCCTGAAGCCATTTTTAACAAAAATGAAATAAACAGTAAATATATATGCTTTTAGGCTCAACATCTATTACTGTGGAATTTAGACAATGCTATCATTCCTTTGTTTACTCCATTTTGGTCTGTGTTTTTGGGGGGTGTTTTTATGTTTTGCTTTGTCTTGTATTATTTTGAGGGGAAAAGGCAGAACTTAAATTTTTTGACCACTCCCAATGTACCATGTTCTGGGTCTAATGCATAAGTCAAAGGAAACCATTTTTAAAGATCTGTGTAGAAAAGATTACTTTAAATTGCCCTAAAAATTATTTACCTTTCTTCACTGAAGCGACGACCAATCTTGACTTTACACTTGTCCTGAGGGAGGCATGCTGCTAGCAGAGGAACTGTCCGCAACACTTTGTTTTCCTTTAATTAAAAAATTAACTAAAATGTAGATGTTACTTAGACAAACACACTTTTAAAACTTTTATGATGAACATTTGACTCATAACATTATATATAATTTTCACAAGTCCTTTACTACAAGTCTTTTTTAATAAAAAGAGCTATAGTTTCTCTGATTTTTATCAGTATTAAATACAATACAAGTGTACATTTTAATTCTATTTGGGTATGTTTAGAGGTTTACTGATCAAATAAGGTAACGTTAATCTAAATAATGGTTAAGATTACCAAAAATGTAAATTTATGCTTAACTAGATCGAATTATTTATTCTGAAAAACTTATTTCAATAGTAATTACATTTTGTAGTATGTCAGCTTGAAGATAATTGCCTAGATCTTTATGCCCAGAAAGCAAGGAAGTTCTCAAAAAAACTAAAGAACGGGGCATATCAAAGGGACAGAGAAGCCTATCTTGAACTCCCAATGGCCAAACTAGAATAATTTGAGCAATAAAATAAATAACATAGTGCTTGGATTATAACCCAAAGCATAAAATAAATACAGAGTCCAGACTGATAGAAGCAAATGATTGAATAAATAAATGGGAGAGAAAAGATAAATCTTCCTTTTAGGAGAATTTCAAGTAATAACTGTAAATACACCCCACTCCAAGGGGCAGAGCTTAATCTCTCCTTCCCACCTGAGTGTGGGTTGGATTTATGCCTTCCTTCCAAAGAATAAAGAGCATGAAAAGGGAAAAAAAATAACTTTAGAGTGGAGAAATCTGGTGACCCTTTCTGTAACTTCTATTAACTACCATCAGTGGTTTTTTCAACATCCTATCTTCCAACACTAAAAACCACTTTTCGTATTGTCACAAGAATTCTACCTTAATCCTAGTAGAGCCAGGTGATTATTCTGCCTTAGCTTCGCACTTTTCTTGGTTATTTTGATGTATAGTGTACAGTCACTGTCTGCCTCTTCTCCACTGGCCCAAATGGGAATGTCATGCTTGATCAAATAAGTGACAGCCCTTCTCTACTCTGTTTACCTACATACAGCCCAATGTTATCTTTATATATACTCACAATGAATAATTTGACTATTTTTGTGTCTGCAAAAAAATGACAATGTACTTAAGGAATGTCAAATATTACTTACTTTCCTTTAGGAATGTCAGAGTCACTTAGCAAATTAATACACAAAACAGTAATGTTGCATATGAATTTACTAAAGTAATTAAAAATAAATTTATAATTACATTATGTTTGTAACAGAAACAAGAAATATTATAGTGACAACATTCCATAACCACAAACACACACATATATACACCCTTAAGGGACATTTTTGTGTTTATCTCTTTCACCTCTGGGTCTCTGAAGTATTGATTAAAATAATATGTAAAAGATGCATTTAAAGATGCTGAGAGTAGTTAATTGATCTACCTAATAAAAAGTTGGAAAAGGAAACCGAAGAATCACAACTTGCTGGAATTTTAACTAAAAAGAATATGTAGCATGCTGGAGCTCTGAGGGAGCCTGAAAATAACAATTTGGAGCAGCCAATATGATGAATGAGACTAGGAGGAGAAAGGTGAGAGGGGAGTTTTAGGACATTTTCCAGTGTTTCATACTGTTTTCTTCCCTCCTTACCATCACTATGAGACTTTGACAAATACTTAAATCACTTTCAAAACTTTTATCAAAGTAACACATGTGCATATATACGTCAAATTAAATAGTGCCAAAAGATTTATAATGTTCCCAGATACACTCCCCAGTACCACTTTTAGAGGTAATCAATTTAACTCTTTTAGCTATTTCTTCTGGAAGTTATCTCCATATTTCTAAATAATATGTGTGCTTGCTAATTCTTGATTTATCAATTTTAGATATTATCTACAAACTACCATTTATTATCATAATAGCTAACTTTAATGTACATAATTCTAAGTGCATTATATATACATATTGATTCATTTACTGTCTATAATAGCCCAGTAAAGAAGTATATCTTTTGTCATGTTCATTTTACTAATGATGAAACTGAAGCACAGAAAGGTTAATTAACTTGCCCAGGGTTACAGAGTTTAAAGAGCTATTAAGGATTTAAATTCAAGCAGTCTGGCTCCTGAGACCTCTCTTCTAACTACTGCACTTTATAACCAAAGCCTCTCATAATAAATGAGGATTTAGCTTTCTTACATTATTCCTTACCCTCACATTTCCTATAATATTTTTAGTTAAATCAATAAAAAGTGTTTACATCATTATGGCTACATGTACATTGTTCACAAAAGGCCAAGCGGTTTAACATAACATTTCCTTCTGGTACAGCTTTTTGTTATTTTTGAGATAAGCATCTTGTTTTCATCTTAAGTAATTTTCTATACACACATCCCTACTCTTTGAAATGCTCCATCATACCACCTCCCTATCATCCACTCCATTAAGTCTTCTTTTCTCAAAGCCCCCTCCTAGAGCCTATCCAAATGATTTTCAATCACTTTTTAGGGAGCGTCATCAAATTGGCATATTCTTTTATTGAAAATAGTGTGCTGAGATTAAGCACAAGGCAGCCCGGTATTACTAAGTTAGATTAAGACTGGAAAATTCTTTGGGTGATAAGGAAAAACAATCTGAATGTACTTATATAAACATAAACTACATTTGTAGCACACAAGATTATAGACGGATCACCTAAATTGTGAATTAACCATGAAAGGAAGGAAGGAAGGAAAGAAGGAATGAACGAGATAAATAAATAAATAGACTTAAAAACATTAAAACTGTCACAAATCAATGAAAACACCTACATTTTAAAAGCCATCTTATGTCTGGGACTACACAGTAATGAAAAGTCACCATACCATGTATATGGCAAAATGAAAACAGCATTCACCATCAAAAGTCAGGTTTTAGCCAAAACTGTTATGACTAGTATACTATCATTTTACATAAATTTGAGCTGCACAGTGTTGTAAGTTTAAATAAGGTAAAATAATGCTAGTAACAAAATTGTCACAATCCTGACAAAAGCATGTTGTTTGTTAACACTGAAGAAAAGGTTACCCAACAAATGGAATATTTAATAATTTGGAATAAAAGAATAAGTGTTGCATCATTTGGAAAAAGAAAAAGATTAATATTTTTCATCTCTTTATTAGTCTCCAAGTGGTATAGTCTTCAGAAATCTAAGAAAAAAATGATTCCTTCTTCAAAAGCCTGATTTGATCTATCATGTCCTGAGTTCCTAAATGCTGGAAGAGTTTTAACTTTAGTTTACATTAAACCCATTTTGTATCATGCATCAACTAGTTTTTTATTGACTATACTTTGTGGCTTTCTATGACCTCCTTCCCTCCCCTCGTCATTACTGCAGCTAATCAAGAGTTACGAACACACATACACACCAGCACATGCATATAGGAAACTATTAATTAAAGGTCTTTATAATACAATATATATAATATAAAATAAACATATTTGTTCTATTAATTTTAGAAAATTAAAAAATTTATTTTATACATTCATTTTGCAAGACTAAAATGCTGAGAATTACTTCTACTTTAACAAGAAAAGAGATCAAGGAATATAAGCTATGATCAAAATTTAGAAAGTAATGACTTTCTTAGCTTTTTACTCACAAAAATCTCATTTTTTCTTCATACAAAATTGTTAGAGTTCTAAATTTCTATACTATTTAATAAGACCATTTTTATGAAATAACACTTTTATAAAATAACATAGTCTTTATCTCTAAAGCATATGACACTATACAATCATATAATATGTAAAAGAAATTATTTTCTCCCAAAGAGAAAAGCATTTATCATCAATTTATTTTCAGAAATACTAAAGAGCTGAGAGGGATGAGTATGTTTATCTGTGTTTCCTCTTGTGGACTTATATTCTATTTGAAGTTGAGTATTTTACAAAACTTACTCACCTCTGCTGGATGCTGAATTATGTACAAGTGGGTAGAGATGTGCAGAGGATGCACTGGTAGAAATGGACACAAACATACTTTCTGAGGCCGGCTAAAGGGCAGAAAGAAAAAGGAAACCTGTAAATGTTTAAAATACAATGATATAACAATAACCTAAAACTTGAACATAATCCCACTTCATTATATAAAGAGATTTGCTAATGCTGCATTCTTTTAAAATGAAACACTAAGAATGAATTTAATCAGTCAGAATTTATAAATGAGAATTTGGAAAAAGACTCAAGTAAATTCTTTACCATCTATATAGCTCAAAGTACCTTAAAAAATCTTGTCTTACCTATCTTTGGTGGAAGAATACTTGTAAGTCACCACCATGCTCTTTTATTCATGAAGTAACACTTCTACTAAGTTTCATTCCAAATAAAGAACAGATCTCATGTCAAAGAGAAACCTGGCAATTCTTCTAAATCATCTTGGAGTTGGAGGGAACGATATGATGGTAAAATATTAGAACGTAATTACCACCTAGAAGAGACTCTTAATCAACCTTGGCCATCAATCAACATGGAGAGCTCACCAGTTGTGAGAAGAAATCCAAATAGGGACTGCCAAATAATATTTGGTTAAAATTATATCCACAGACTGTCTGCCTTATCCATTTGTTTTCCCCTTTGTTACTGTTTACTTTGTTTTTGTTTTTGCTACTTTTTAGTGCTTTACTATTGTTTTGGTAATAATTACACTTATTACAGAATTCAGATGGAAAAAAAGGGTATACTTTCCATCTCAGTCCTCCAGCCTAGGGCACTCTCTTCCCTAGGCGCAACCAATGACCAGTTTCTTTTGTGTCCTTCCAAAGGCATTGTAGGAATATACATTTTTATTTCAGCATTAAATCCATTATTTGATATGTGTGTTTATAAAATGAAATTCATCAAGCAGCCAGATACAGTATATCATGGAAGTAAATTTTCACAACAGATCACTAATACAGGCAGATGTTACATGCCATTACTATAGTATACAAGTGAATGTTAAATTAAAGGGAATTCCCAGCAGCATATTTACAACTGCAAAACTGACCACTATCAACTCCTTTCTCAATTTTACTTATGTAGAGCCTGAGGTAAGAAACGCTTATATTAATAAACCATAGAGTGTGAGTAAACTGGTTCAATTGTATCTACTACCTCATTCTGCAAGAAGCTGTCAAGCCTATGTTCCTGCTAAGAAATTATTTAGATTATATCTTAGAAGGTGGTAGAAATGTATTGTACAACAGGACCCCACCTCCCCTCTCCACCACCAAACCTAGAATGGACGATTAATCAACACAAACCAATATACTTGCTTTCTAGTGACGTCTGAAATGATCAGTATGATTACTCTGCCCTACATTGGATTCCCTCTCAGGAATGTGAGCAGATTTACAGGGATGGAGAGAGTCTTTCAGTGGTCACAGGAAGAGTAAACACAGAGAGGAGCAGACAGTGATTGATGGCACTAGGTATACTGATAAACAGACCAAGGGCTACAATCAGAAAGGATTCCTTGGGCCCACCCAGTGACATAGTGGTTAAGTTTGTGCACTCCATTTCAGCAGCTCAGGATTCCCAGGTTAGGACACGGGATGTGGACCTACACTGCTCATCAAGACATGCTGTGTTGGCATCTCACATACAAAATACAAGAAGACTGGCATGGATGTTAGCTCAGAGACAATCTTCCTCACCAAAAAAAGAAAAGAAAAAAAGAAAGGATTTCTCATTCAGTAAAACGATGAAGAGGCTGAGTTACATTCAAACTCTAAAATTTTAAGTTTCTGATTTTTTTTATGAAACTCTATATGACTGAAATGCACGATTTCACATAAGATGATTTTAGATAATTTAGAATAAGTTTAAGTAATTTCAGATAAGATTTTAGTAATTTAAGACAAGATGAAGCCATTTAAAAAATTCAGAATTTAATTGGATATCAACTTAAATATCTGTAAATCGTATGATTCTAAGAATATGAAAGAATGCAAAAAAAAAATCAATTGTCCTATGCAGGAAACATCCACATATCAATGAGCCAAAGAACTGCAAAATCCAATCAAGTAAACAAGCTGGGCAGACACTGCAGATTTCCGTGGGCAGCAAAAAACTAGGTAAAATAAACACTGAAAACAACATTTTAAGCTCATGACGTGTGTAGTGATATAAAAGTCCTTAGTGTGACAGTTTGGATAGTGCAAAGAACTACTCGGCTATTGGTAGCCCTGGGTTTCACATCTGACCAAAACCTCTGTTCATAAAAAAAAACCTCAGTTACCTGCGATGGAGAGTTCCACTTCCAGGATGACAAGGAAAGTTGCTTCACAGACCCACTCCCCAGCGAAACAGAGCTAACAAAAACTATTTTTAAAAACAACCATTTAAAGTTTCTGGAAAATGTTCTAAGGGCATATTTGAATGAAGAAACACCATTCAAGAAAATCTATGAAAATTTGGTAATGGGACACTCTGTGGCATTTGAACTATAACCCATTTCCTATCTTGCCCCAGCTCAGGCTGACAGAAGCTCCACTCCAGCTAGTGTGGCTAAGAAAAGAGAGCTCCCTCTCAGCTCTTAATCAAAGCTTACCGTATGTCATCAGCATTTCTCATCCCCGCCAAATCCAAGTTGAAGAGGCTAAATTCCTGATGAGTGCGGCCAAAGGAGCAAAGGCTCCCTTCCTCCACCCAGCCTCCAACTATAAAACAGTAGCTTTACCACAGTGAAATAGGCTAAGAATGCTGGGGCCCCAACTGCCCTCACCCCAGTTTGCCCATAGGACAGAAATTCCACACCAGAACCAGCAAGCCAGAGGTTACTGCCAAGCCCTGAGCCCAGAACAGTGGCTCAGAGCGTTTGCCCCAGAGGAGAGGCAGACTGTAAGAAAAGAGAGGTCTGAAGCGCTCCCCAAAGTAACTGCTTTATTTGAAACAAAGTGTGAGGAAGTTCAAGACTAAGGGTGCTTTCAAAAACAGTAACTACTCTTAATTAAGAGCAGCAAGCTAAATCATAAGCCAGCTACGTCATCATAAGGACTAGGGAAAGAGACAGCTAAGAGCACACCTGCAGTGGGAACAAACCTCAACGAGCGGCCTCAAAAGCCACCCCTGCCTGAATTTAACTGGATCAAGCTGCTGAGCCCTTTATGCCCTAGGGCACTGCATCAAAACAACAGAACAATCAGCTGGTAATTAGTGCAGTCTAATAGGCAGGATGTAACACCAAAAGAAGAAGGCAGCTTAAGAGAAAGATCTGGAAAAGAGACCCTCAAAGAGAACCCTGCTAAAACTATTGTGATAGTATGATGTTTGCACAACTTGGCTAATACAACAAAAACCTCCAAATTGTACACTTTAAAAGGATGAGAGTCACAGTATGTGAGTCATATCTTAATAAAGCTGTTGTTTTAAAAAATGTAAAAATGCAATGGAAAAAGAATCTTCAACCTAATTAATAAGAGAGAAGCATTTTATCACTATTTGACATTATGTTATCTGAAGCTGGCTTTCCTTCCCTACAATGTAAGCAACATTAGGACAAGGACAAGGCCTACATTTTTCACTTTTGTATCCCAGCACCAAGTATACTGTGCCATCAATAAATACTGCTGAGTACATCAAGGAATACCTTTGCACTCCCTCTTACCTCCACCTTGGGATGCCTTTTTCCTCCTACACAATTTCTTATCCTATGCCTTCATTTCCTTACATATCAAATATTAATCTCTCCCTCACTTCTTCTCTAGTACTTAAGGAATTAGTTCCTATTATAAGTGAAACTCAGAGTCTCAGATCTTCTTTTGCTATAATTTGTGATCATTCTGGTAAGCAATCGCACATAAGAGGCAAAAATATTTACTGAAGAAAATATTTACTAAAAAAAAAACCAAACAGCTAAGCACTATATGTAAATACCATAACTGTGACACAAGCTAAAACTAATTGTTTTGGCTTATGCTTTGACATGCCCATAAAACATCATTACCTATTTATTTTAAAGTATGTTCCCTTTATTAACCTATTTCTAATTACTTCAAACTAATAAAACTATGGTTACTTAAAACATCTTGCATTCCATTGACCGACTTTAGATTTAACAAGTTACTCTAACAATATGAATTTGTGCTTATTTGTTACTTTAACAGCAATTTTTCTCATACTTTCCTCCTCCACAATGGTTTGCATGCATTGTGCTGGTGACTAGCTATTCAAATGTTAAACTCTCTCTTACCAAACAGGCAGATAAGTGCAGAGTAATTGCTCTCTTTATTCTAAAATCTTTTTCCAATAGAATAAAATGCCTAGGAATAAATTTAACCAAGGAGGTGAAAGACCTATATATTGAAAACTACAACACATTAATGAAAGAAACTGAAGAAGATACAAATAAATGGAAAGATATTCTATCCTCATGGAATGGACGAATTAATATTGTTAAAATGTCCATAATACTACCCAAAGCAATCTACAAATTCAATGCAATCCCTATCAAAATTCCAATGGCATTTTTCACAAAAATAGAACAAAAAACCTAAAATTTGTATGGAACCACAAACGACTCTGAATAGGCAAAGCAATCTTGCAAAAGAAGAACAGAGCTGGAGGCATCATGCTCCTCAATTTCAAACTTTATTACAAAGCTATAGTAATTTAAACAGTATTGTATTGGCATAAAAACAGACACATAGGTTAATGGCCCAGATTAGAGAGCCCAGAATTAAACCCACACATATATGGTCAATTAACTTACAACATACAATGGGGAAAGGACAGTCTCTTCAATAAATGTTGTTGGGAAAACTGGACAGCCACATGCAAAAGAATGAAACTGGACCACTGTCTTACACCATACACAAAAATTAACTCAAAATGGGTTAAAGACTTGAACATAAAACCTGAAACCATAAAACTCCTAGAAGGAAACATAGGCGGTAAGCTCCTTGACGTCAGTCTTGGTGATGATTTTTTGAATCTGACGCCAAAAGCAAAAATAAACAAGTGTGACTACATCAAACTAAAACGCTTCTGCACAGCAAAGGAAACCATCAACAAAATGAAAAGGCAATCTGCTAATGGGAAAAAGTATTCGCAAATCATCTCTCTGATATGGGGCTAATATCCAAAATATATAAAGAACTCATACAATTCAAGAGCAAAAAAACAAACAATCCAATTAAAAAAGGAACACGAGGTCTAACAGACAATTTGCCAAATAAGATATACAGATGGCCAATGGGTATATGAAAAGATGCTCTACATCATTAATCATCAGGGAAATGCAAATCAAAACCACAACAAGGTATCACCCCACACTTATTAGAATGGCTATTATCAAAAAGACTAGAAATAACAAGTGTTGGTGAGGATGTGGAGAAAAGGAAACACTTATGCACTGTTTGGTAGGAATGTAAATTGGTGAAGCCACTATGGAAAACAGTATGGAGTTTCCCCATAAAATTAAAAATTGAACTACCATATGATCCAGCAATTCCACTGCTGGGTATTTATCCAAAGAAAACGAAAACACTAATTCAAAAAGATATATGCACTCCCATGTTCATTTCAGCATTATTTACAACAGCCAAGATATGGAAACAACCTAAGTGTCCACCAAAGGATGAATGGATAAAGAAATTGTGTTTATATATATATAACACTAACATTATATATATATATATATATATATAAATTCTCCTGTGGAATATTATTCAGTCATAAAAAAGAATGAAATTTTGCCATTTGCAACAACATGGATAGACCTCAAGGGCATTATGCTAAGTGAAATAAGTCAGACAGAGAAAGAGAAATACCATATAATCTCTCTTATACGTAGAATATTAAAAAAAAAAAAAACTAAGCTCATTGATACAGAGAAGAGATTGGTGGTTGCCAGAGGCAAGGGGTGGGGAGTGAAGAAATGGGTGAACTGTTTTTGTTCTTTATTTTTAGTTTCAATAAATTGAATTTAAAAACTAAAAATAAAATCTTTTTCCGAAGAACAAAAAAATCTCACACCCAAACTTAACTCTTGAAGATTTAAATATTTCAAATCGATAATGGATTAAAGAATTTATACATTCAATTAATTTTTATTCAAATATTTACTGTACATCTAACTATGTGCCAGACATTAGGCACTTAGATAAAGAAACAAAGACTCCTGTCTTCATGCAGCTTATTTGTTCTTACTGTGCCAGAAAATTTTTTATAAGTTCCTGGCTTCCTATGAACTATTATGATTGACAGGAAAAAAATACGGACAACTACACATCAAAACTCATTAGTTATAAATAATGAACATTCATTTTAAAATAAAAATCAAACTACTTCTAGAATTTATATAGATCTGAGAAAGAAAAATTAATATCGGAAGAAATATCAACTGGTCAATTAGGTATAGGTTTGGGGAATAACTATTAAGACACGTCATTGACAATGTCATTGTCTTGCTATGTGATCTTGAGCACGTCACAGGTTTTCAATTTCCTCCTTCATAAAACCTGTAATAAGGCACCAAGAAAGTTCTGGGGAGTAACTACTGAATCACAGGCAAATGTTATAAAAATGTAATCATTTGTGACTATTATTTTTCAGCTAATTTACAACAGAATGACCAAAGTAAGAGCTGAGAATTTTCCCTCTTCCATATTTACAACGCATTGCAAATGCATTATAAATACTGTTTTCCACCATTGAGGGTTATCTTCTTTAAAATCTACACAACCCAATTAATGTTAATTATATTCTTAAACTATAAATGGAATTTTCAAATAATTTCCCTGAGGGAACTTTATGAAATAAGCTTTTTCTTCTCTTCTCATTAAAGATGTAGGAATAAACACGTAGGCTTCCTGTCAGACTAAGATTGACTGGCTTCCGAAGTCACTGCTGTAATACAACTGTAATCTGTCACTCTAAGCATGCTATCTCTGACAGCCTGTAGGCAAATAAAATTATACCTGACTTATGACTAGAGATGCTAGAACCTACAAAAAACATTTTTCAAAAGTTTAATTAAATTTCTTAACATTCACTGTAAGTTATTTTTCTCATAGTACTGATTTTAATCAAGAAAATCTCATAGAGGGAAACTTGAAAGATTAGTGAATAGACTTAGAAGAATCTACTATCTTTAAAGGATTTCTTTTACTCACTCAACAAAAGCAAATATAGAACCCAGAAAAACAGTGTGCCTCAAATTTCCCAATAGTCAACAACATTTTTATAGTCCCAAGAGAGTGAAAAAGTAAAGAACAGAGTTTCATAGCTTTTGAATAGATTAGTTGAATAGATACACTGCATTACACATAAAAACGCCAACTTTCTAATATTAAAACAGGCTTTGAAAAACTAAATACCACAGTGCCCTCTACTGTCGTTTTAAAAAAACTTAACCTGTAAAATAAACTCTAGTTTTTAAATTTCTGAAACTATATTAAATATAACCAATGAAAGAACAGCTTTTCATTATTAATATAGCATTATAATAAACTTTTATCTCATAAGGAGAAGAAAAATAGGTAACATCTACCATGTCTGATTGCTGCAAGTGTAAACAACGATATTCTCATACTCCCCAAAATTGTTTTTACCACTACATTATTTTATCTTATAACTGCCTTCAGGAGTAGAGAAAGGATAGGCTTAGAAAAAAAAATCACTGTTATAAGAGAGGAAGCAACTTTATAAAGAGAATAAATATCTTTAGATGACACCTTCAGAGACCTGTGCCCCAGAGAGCATGCCTTGAGAAGTGGTCTCCAAAGTGAGTTAAGTAAAATGACTTAATGGGGTGCAAAAAGAAAATATTATCACTTCTATTTATACGTAAGCATTACTAATATCTAGTATATAGAATAACACTCCCTCATTGGGTTGGTAAAGCAGATGGTTACGTGGTGTCCTGATAGGAAAGGAGTTCCATAACATGGAGTGTTCACAATGGCACCCACAAAGAAACAATATACACCCACAAAGAATCCATAATGAAGAAATTCTGATTGCACAATCACAAACAAACAACAAGTACATGGCAGAGCTGTTTCTTTCTTACTCCTAGTTCAAACTCTTCATTAGAGTTAAGAAATCTAATCAGATATGATAACTTAAAAAAAGTAGAAATCATAAAGATCATTTGAACTGTGGATTCACACCTTACTATCATCAACAATGAACCTCACCATAAGTATATATCATGCCTCAAAATAATGCATAATGATAGTATGACTCCATCACAATACAGCAAGACATTTTTAAATAGTTTGTTTTACCATTCTCTTCCTTTTTAATATCTATTTTTGTGTCTGTTTTATGAGGCCCATCATACATTAGTATATAATAAATGTATATAATCATAGATAAATATGTATATCTATTAGAATTACAGCCTATGTTTTTTAACCAACTGTGGTGTGTAATCAAAATAATTTAGAGATCACTAACCTAGAGATAAGCTTATTCCTACTATAGGATCTGTGATTAACAAAATCTTTACTAAGTATTATTATAATTAAAGAAGACTTCAGAGGAGCCAGATGCCTGGAAAACAAAAGTCTTGTGACCAGAAAGACAACTATATACAGCAGCTATATAAAGCCCCTACTTAAACTGCAATGACAAAGTGACAGAGCAACTGACTGAGAATCTTATCACAAAGTAATCATCCATATTCAGTTATCCTACTATTTACTTTCTCCTCTTCTACAGAAATGTAAACAAAGAGAATAGCAAACATCTATCTTAATAGCAAACTAAGTTAATCACTCTTTCCTCTGCAAATTCTTACTTTATACTTTCACAATTTGTCTTAAATACTGATTACTTAGACATATTTTCTCTCACGCTAAACTCACTATAAAAACTAGAGAAAACAATTTCTTAATAATTTTTATATCACTCAAGCTGTGCATTTATTGGATATTGAATACTGAATAAATAATGATTGAGTAAAGAAAGAATATCCACATGATTTATCAAAGTGAGCATCCAGGTCTGTGTGTAGCAGAATTCTATGCTCCTTATTCACTGGCCAACTAAAGGGAATAGAATGAATGTTCATCCTGACAAGCAAGGAGTCAAAGGTTAAAGTGATCCCAAGGAACAGCTATCCCTCAGTAGAAATATTTTACAAGGAAAATCATAGAATGAAGGGACCATTTTACTATTGAAAGTTCATTTTGTTTATTCTTTCCTCTCCTTTCCCATACCTAAAAACTGCCTAGACTTTAAAATATAGATTTTGTACAGCTGATTTATTAAGGAAGCATTCCTCCTAATTTTAATTTTATATAAATGTCCTTTTCCTCAAAAAAGTAAAAGAGATTGAGGATTTTCTTTGATATAACAAAGAGATATAACAAGGTTTAAGTTAGTGCTACTTTACTAATAAGAGACTACAATAATGCTATGAATAAGCCACTGATTCTGATGTTCCTTAAAAAAAGTGTTTTTCATCAAGGTAACATTTATTTGTAGCTGGAAAGTGAGTTCTTTTGAAAGCCTCGGGATAACAAAATCTCCATCACGAGGCAATTTATGTACAGTGACCTGCAGCATTCACACATGTGAAATTATTCACTTGCCCTTCATCTATGAATCTAGAAAAACTACCCTAAAAGGGAAGAAGTTGACTAACAGCAAAACAGATCAACTTCATAAATAATAATAATGATATTTCATAGAGGAGGAAAAGAAAGAGGGAGAAGAGAGGAAAAAGAGGGGAAGGGGAAGGGATAAGGGAGAGGAAGAGAGAAGAAGAAAAAGAAAGAAGAGAATGAGGAAGAAAAGGCAAATAAGAACAAGTTAACATTAATTGCACACTTTTAAGTTACAGACACTATGCTAAATATTTTACCTTCATTCAATTCTCAAAAAACCCTTCAAGGAGAGGAAGTATTACTGTCCTAATTTACAGCTGAGGAAACCAAGGCTTAGAGAAGTTCAGAAACTTTCTCAAAGAGAAAGCAAAGCTCAGGCTAGAATCCAGTTCTAATTTCAAAACGCATGCCCTTAATCAATACATTTTGTTGATTCCACATAAGCATTTAGTGTTCAATGAAAAGTTTTAGCACATAATTATATCCAGCTGCCCTAGGTCGCAGAAGGCCTAGCACAAGAATTAAGACATTTCGTGATAAATAAAAAACCTAAGAGTCTGAAAGAGATAACCAAGCAAAAGTTCAAAGCCAAAACATTCATAAAATTCTCCAGTATAAAATGGCTACAAGTAATTAGGATATGTGGTTAAAGATACACGAAAAAAATATGAAAAGGCCAACTCACAGGAAGCTAATAGTATGTGGGGGAAATAGACAAAGTCAGAAGTTAGAAGAAACAATTCAAACTTGGAAGACGGCAGGAAGGATGAGAAATGGTTTCATGCAAGACATGGTATTCGAGGTAGACCTTGAAACATAGCAGGATTTCAGACAGCAGAGACGAGGGAGAAGCATTTGATACAGAGACAACAACAGAACGAAGGCATAAAGCAAACATAAAACCACCTGTTTCAGGGAGTCATTCAGATAGTGGAGAAGGGGGTATGTGGAGGCCTTGCTGGAGGAGGAGAGTAGGACAGGCTGAGGTGTGACCCGCAGGGCTTCGGAAGCCACACTACAGTCTGGATTTCATTCTTTATGTAAAATACAAGCATGGAAGTTCTCGAGGAAAGGAATAAAATGAGCAGACCTAGATGTTAAAAAATCTAATGAATGTTGTTGAAAGGAAATTGGATAGATGACAAAACGGAGGCTAGAAAACTACTTCAATAAGTACAAGACTGTAAAAATTCATGACAGAGCAATGGCACTAAGAAAAGCCAAGTAGTAAAGAATAGTTTAAATACCACCTCCACTGTGAAACTCCAAGTAGTGGGTCCCTTCAAATTCTGTCCTCCTAAAACACACTATTCATGTTATAACTACACCTAGCTTAAGTGTGTTTCTCCCCTTAAAGATTCTTGATGGTAACAGTCAAGTTCCATTCATTTTAATACCCCTAGTACCCAGCTTGGAACTGTAACAAGAGACAAAGAAGGGTACTACACAATGATAAAGAAAACAATCCAACAAGAAGATAAAACACTTGTAAATATCTATGTACCCAACATAGGAGCACATAAATATATAAAGCAATTATTAACAGACATAAAAGGAGAAATAGATGGTAACACAATAATAGTAAAGGACTTTGACACTCCACTTACGCCAATGGACAGATCATCGAAACAGAAGATCAATAAGGAAACACTGGCCTTAAATGACACAGTTGACCAGCTGGACTTTGTGGATTTATATAGAACATTCCATCCAAAAACCAGAGAATATACACTCTTTTCAAATGACCATGGATTGATCACATAGTAGGAAACAAAACAAGTCTCAATAAATTTAAGAAGATCAAAATAATACCATGCATCTTTTCTGACCACAAAGGTATGAAACTAGAAATCAACTACTGGAAGAAAACCAGAAAAGCCACAAAAATGTGAAGATTAAACAAAATGCTACTGAACAATGACTGGGTCAATGAAGAAATCAAAGAAGAAATCAAAAACTTCCTGGAGACCAATAAAAATGAAAATATGACATGTCAACATCTATGGGATACAGCAAAAGCAGTTCTAAGAGGGAAGTTTATAGCAATTCAGGCCCACCTCAACAAAGAAGAAAAATCCCAAATAAACAATCTAACAGTGCACTGAAAGGAACTGGAAAAAGAAGAACAAACAAAGCCCAAAAACAGTAGAAGGAATGAAATAATAAAAACCGGAGCAGAAATAAACGAAATAGAGACAAAAAAATAGAAAAAATTAATGAAACCAAGAGCTGGTTCTATGAAAAGATAAACAAAATTTACAAACCTTTAGCTAGACTCACCAAGAAAGAGAGAAGGCTCAAATAAATAAAATCAGAAATGAAAGAAGAGGGGCCAGCCCAGTGGCGCAGCAGTTAAGTTCGCACGTTCCACTTCTCGGTGGCCTGGGGTTCACCAGCTCAGATCCCGGGTGCAGACGTGGCACCTCTTGGCAAAAAGCCATGCTGTGGCAGGCATCTCATACATAAAGTAGAGGACGATGGGCATGGATGTTAGCTCAGGGCCAGTCTTCCTCAGCAAAAAGAGGAAGATTGGCAGCAGTTAGCTCAGGGCTAATCATCCTCAAAAAAATAAAAGAAATGAAAGGAGAAAAATTACAAGAGACACCTCAGAAATACAAACAATTATAAGAGAATACTATGAAAAGCTATATGCCAACAAATTGGATAATCCAAAAGAAATGGATAAGTTCTTAGAATCATACAACCTTCCAAAACTGAATCAAGAAGAAGTAGAGAATTTGAATAGACCAATCACCAGTAAGAAGATTGAAACAGTAATCAAAAACCTCCCAAAAAATAAAAGTCCAGGACCAGACAGCTTCCCTGGTGAATTCTACCAAGCATTCGAAGAAGACCTAACACCTATCCTTCTCAAACTGTTCAAAAAAAACTGAAGAGATGGGGAAGCTTCCTAACTCATTCGATGAAACCAAGATTATCCTGATAACCAAAACCAGACAAGGACAATACAAAAGAAAAGAAAATTATAGGCCAATATCACTGGTGAACATCGATGCAAAAATCTTCAACAAAATACTAGCAAATTGAATACAATACATTAAAAAGATCATACATCACGATCAAGTGGGATTTATTCCAGGGATGCAGGGATGTTTCAACATCCACAAATCAATCAACATGATAAACCACGTTAACAAAATGAAGAATAAAAAGCACATGATCATCTCAATAGACACAGGGAAAGCATTTGACAAGATACAGCGTCCATTTATGATAAAAAACTCTAAATTAAATGGTTATAAAAGGAAAATACCTCAACATAATAAAGGCCATATATGATAAACCCACAGCTAATATCATTCTAACTGGAGGAAAAACTGAAAGCTATCCCTCAGAGAACAGGAACCAGACAAGGATGCTCACTTTCACCACTCTTAGTTAACATAGTATTGGAAGTCCCAGCCAGAGCAATCAGGTAAGAAAAGAAATAAAAGGGATCCAAATTGGAAAAGAAGAACTGAAACTGTCACTATTCACAGCTGACATGATTTTATATATAAAAAACCCTAAAGTATCCACTAAAAAACTTTTAGAAATAATAAATACAGTCAAGTCGCAGGATACAAAATCAACATACAAAAATCAGTTGTGTTTCCATACACTAACAATGAAGCAGGAGAAAGAGAAATTAAGAATACAATCCTTGGGGGCCGGCACCGTAGCCGAGTGGTTAAGTTCACACGCTCCGCTGCAGCGGCCCGGTGTTTCGTGGGTTCGAATCCTGGGCACGGACATGGCACCACTCATCAAGCCACACTGAGGTGGCATCCCACATGCCACAACTGGAAGAACCCACAACTAAGAATATACAACTATGTACTGGGGGGCTTTGGGGAGAAAAAGGAAAAAAAATCTTTAAAAAAAAAAACAAAGAATACAATCCTGGGGCCAGCCCAGTGGCCCAGCAGTTAAGTTCACACATTCCGCTTCTGCGGCCAGGGTTCGCTGGTTCAGATCCCGGGTGTTGCACCACTTGGCAAGCCATGCTGTGGCAGGTGTCCCACATATAAAGTAGACGAAGATGGGCACCAATGTTAGCTCAGGGTTAACCTTCCTCAATAAAAAAAAAAAATACAATGCTATTTAAAGTTACAACAAAAAGTATAAAATACTGAGGAATAAACATAACCAAAGAGGTCAAAAATCTGTACACCAAAAATACTACTCAGCTGCAAAACAGAACAAAATCATTCCATTTGCAATAACATGGATGGACCTTGAGAGAATTATGTTAAGTGAAATAAGCCAGTGAGAGAAAGATCATCTGTGTATGACTCCACTCATATGAGGAATTTAAAACTATGGACCAAGAACAGTTTAGTGGATACCAGGGGAAAGGTGGGGTGGGCGGTGGGCACAAAGGGTGAAGTGGTGCACCTACAACATGACTGGCAAACATTAATGTACAATTGAAATTTCACAAGATTGTAACCTATCAATAACTCAATAAAAAATAATAATAATAATAATAATAAAATAAAAATAAAAATAAATGACACTGTGATGAAAACACACTGAAATTTAAAAAAACAAAATCTGTACACCAAAAACTATAAAACATTGTTGAAAGAAATTGAAGAAGACAGAAAGAAATGGAAAGATATGCCATGCTCTTAGATTGGAAGAATTAACATCGTTAAAACGTCCATACTTCCTAAAGCAATCTATACATTCAATGCAATCCTATCAAAGTTCCAACAACATTTTTTACAGAAATAGAACAAAGAATCCTAAAATTTACATGGAACAACAAAAGATCCCGAATAGCCAAAGCAATCCTGAGGAAAAAGAACAAAGCTGGAGGTATCACACTCTCTGATTTCAAAATATACTACAAAGCTATAGTAACAAAAACAGCATGGTAGTGGCACAAAAACAGACACACAAATCAATGGAACAGAATTGAGAGCCCAGAAATAAATGCACACATCTATGGACAGTTAATATTTTTTTGGAGGAAGATTAGCCCTGAGCTAACTACTGCCAATACTTCTCTTTTTGCTGAGGAAGACTGGCCCTGAGCTAACATCCATGCCCATCTTCCTCTACTTTATACGTGGGATGCCTACCACAGCATGGCTTGGCAAGTGGTGCCATGTCCACACACGGGATCCAAAGCGGCGAACCCTGGGCCGCTGAGAAGCGGAACGCGCACACTTAACTGGTGCGCCACCAGTTCCGCCCCCGGACAGCTAATTTTTGACAAGGGAGCCAAGAGCATACAGTGGAGAAAGGAGAGTCTATTCAATAAAGGGTGTTGGGAAAACTGTACAGCCACACACAAAAGAATGAAAATAGATGGTTATCTTACACCATGCACAAAAATCAACTCAAAATGGATTAAAGACTTGAAAGTAAGATTCGAAACCATGAAACTTCTAGAAGAAAACAGGCAGTATGCTCTTTGGCATCAGTCTTAGCAGCATTTTTTCAATACATGTCTGACCAGACAAGGGAAACAATAGAAAAAACAAACAAATGAGACTACATCATACTAAAAAGCTTCTGCACAGCAAAGGAAACCATCAACAAAACGAAAAGACAACCTACCAATTGGGAGAAGATATTTGCAAACCATACATCTGATAAGAGGTTAATATCCAAAATATATACAGAACTCATATGTCTCAACAACAAATAAACCAACAACCCAATTAAAAAATGGGGAAAAGATCTGAACAGAGATTTCTCCAAAGAAGATATACGGATGGCCAACAGGCACATGAAAAGATGTTCAACATCATTAACTACCAGGGAAATGCAAAGCAAAACTACACTGAGATACCATCTCACTCCAGTCAGAATGGCTATAATTAACATTAAAGACAGGAAACAACAAGTGTTGGAGAGGCTGTGGAGAGAAGGGAACCCTTGTGCACTGCTGGAGGGAGTACAAACTGGTGCAGCCACTATGGAAAACAGTATGGAGCTTCCTCAGAAAATTAAGAATAGATCTACCATATGATCCAGCTATTCCACTGCTGGGTATTTATCCAAAGAACATGAAAACACAAATGCATAAAGATACATGCACCCCTATGTTCTTCACAGCCTTATTCACAATAGCCAAGACTTGGAAGCAACCTAGGTGCCCATCAAGGGACGAATGGATAAAGATGTGGTCTATATACACAATGGAATACTACTCAGCCATAAGAAATGATGAAATCCAGCCACCTATGACAACTTGAATGGACCTTGAGGGTATTATGCTAAGCGAAATAAGCCAGAGGGAGAAAGTCAAATGCCATATGATCTCATTCATAAGTAGAAGATAAAACTGACAAACACATAGCAACAGAGATTGGATTGGTGGTTACCAGAGGGGAAGGGGGAAGGGAGGAAGGTGAAAGTGGTGATTTGGCACACATGTGTGCTGATGGACTGTGATTAGTCTTTGGGTGGTGAACATGATGTAATCTACAGAGAATTCAAAATATATTACAATGTACACATGAAAGTTACATGTTATAATCCAATGTTACTGCAATAAAATAACAAAAATAAAATAAAAAATAAAGGAAAAGAAAAGAACCCTGGCCATAAAGCTATCTTAATACTATCAAACTCCCACAATGACTTCTAATATCTTTATCAGTTTCCTAGATACATAGCTAGATTGGACTGTTTCTCTACCACTCTGGCAGATTTAGAGAGTAAACCTCAAAAGAAGGCTATAAAATGTTCAAGTTTAAAAAGCACTTGATAAGTTATCTGGTATATATGGGTAGGTGGTAGTTGTCATAAGGGGTTATGAGGAATTTCCATATGCTCCACTATATATTTCCTTAACATGTAACTTTTCCACAGATCATATACCACTTTTGTATTCAGGAAAAAAAAAAAAACATTTTCAAGAAGCACTGAATAAATGCCACCTCAAGGTTTCTCAAAGAACCTGTGGTTTTCAGACCTTTTCACCAGAAAAGATGTTTAATACTTTTTTATGATCATACGCAAATTAGTTGATGATATGTTATGCCAGTCTTACCTATTCAGGACATATATAAGACAAAGTCAAAAATAATTATGGAGGGAAAAGATCAGGAGCTATACAAAGTTAATTAAATTAATAAAAGTAGTCAGCATTAGAATCCATCTACTGGTATGTTGTTTTCCCTGATAGTTCTCCAAAATTACACAGTAGAAGTCCATCAGTAACAGGGGTATGGGTAACTTCATGTGTACACTAAGGTTGAACAAATAATACAGTATATTATGCTATAGATATGCTCTACATGCTATAGATAATGCAATATGCTGTGTGCTATAGATAAAGAGAGCCATATTTCTCACTGTCAAAGAAAGAAGTCACAAATAAAGAAAGGAAGAAGGCACCTGTAAGAATGGCTATATTTAACAAGACAAAACATAACAAATGTTGGAGAGAACGTGGAGAAAAGGGAACTCTCATACACTGCTGGTGGGAATGCAAACTGGTACAACTGTTATAGAAAACAGTATGGAGATTTCTCAAAAAATTAAAAGTACAAATGCCATATGATCCAGCTATCCCACTACTGGGTATTTAAAAGAACTTGAAATCAACAATTCAAAGAGATTTATGCACCCCTACATTCACTGTAGCATTTTTCACATTAGCCAAGACGTAGAAGCAATCCAAATACCCTTCAAGTGATGAATGAATAAAGAAGAAGTGGTACATATAGACAATGGAATACTACTCAGCCATAAAAAAGACAAAATTCTCCCATTCGCAAGAACATGGATGGACCTTGAGGGTATGATGTTAAGCAAAATAAGCCAGAGAGAAACAAACACCATATGATTTCATTCATATGCGGAAGATAAACACATGGATAAAGAGAACAGATTAGTGGTTACCAGAGGGGAACAGGGTTGGGGGATGGACGAAAGGGGTAAAGGGTCGCATACATATGGTGATGGATAAAAATTAGACTATTGGTGGTGACCATGATGTAGTCTATACAGAAATTGAAAAACAATAAGGTACACCTGAAATTACACAATGTTATAAACCATTATGACCTCAAAAAATAATTGAAAAAAAAAAAGAAAGGAAGAAAGATAGAATAAACCCTGTGGTACTGGATGGAACTCATGATTTATATATATATATATTTTTATATATATATTATATATATACACACACACACATTTACACATACACACACACAGATTCAGAAATAAGTATAGATGTAGATGGATGCACAGGTCATAGATATACAAAAATATCCCAGCTCTGTCCACTGATAAGATGGGCATCCCAGTAGAAATAAACACACCTAAAGCCCAGATCTTAGTTTCTAATACCATTCTCCATTAAACAGAGCTTCTTGGAGAAGTGGTTGATTCTAGGTCTGGGAAAGGGAAAACAAAAGCTGAGCTTGGACCATCTTAAAGTGCCAGAAAGTAAGTTCTCACAAAAGGATAAGCAGGTCAAAAGGGCCCAGGGGCCAACCTTTCATGAAAGAGCTCCCAAAGGCCCAAGAGGAACAATTTGAGCAACAAAATAAGTAACAGTAGTATTGGATTATAATCCAGAGAAATAAAATAAATATCCATGATTCCATACAGATAAAAGTAAATTGAATAAACAAATAAATAGGAAGAACAGAAAGCTCTTCCATGTAGAAAAATCCCAATCAATAAATATAGAAAGAATGGAGTAAACAGAAAATCACCGTTAGAACACCACAGCAATAATTGTTACAGGCAAGATACACTGATGGATGCAAAAATTAGGGGACAGAAACTTGAGGAAAAATAGGATATTTGCAGAGTCTCAAAGTAACTCCCCCTCCAAGATACTTATTAATTGCAACAGGCAAAAGAGTAATTTTTCAGTAGAAAAACCCAGCAGACACCGCGTTCACAGGGTTAATCTCAACAGGAATAGGGCATATCCCCATCATGTATCTCTGTGCTAAGAAGGGCATATCATGCTGTACTTATTCCTGCCAAAAAAGCATAACCTTATTCTTTTCTTTTTTTTTTTTTTGAGGAAGATTAGCCCTGAGCTAACTATTGCCAATCCTCCTCTTTTTGCTGAGAAACACTGGCCCTGAGCTAACATCCGTACCCACCTTCCTCCACTTTATATGTGGAGCACAGCATGGCTTGCCAAGCAGTACCATGTCCGCACCTAGGATCCGAACCAGCGAACCCAGGGCCACCGAAACGGAACGTGGGAATTTAACAGCTGAACCACCGGGCCAGCCTGCATAATCTTATTCTAATCATGAAAAAACATGAATTAAACCCAAATTGAAAGACATTTCTACAAAATAAACAACCAGTACTCTTCAAAAGTATCAAGATCATGAAAAACCCAAGGAGCCATCACAAACTAGAGGAGACTAAGGTGAAATGACAATTAATGCAACATGGGACCCTAGGTTAGATCCTGAATCAGAGAAAAAGAACACTCATCAGAAAACTGGTGAATTCTGAAAGTTAATAGTGTTGTACCAAAGTTCATTTCTTAATTTAGACAACTGAACTTGTTGGAAGATAATTCTCCACAGGTCTCTCACATTTCTCTCTGTCTTGTGAGTGAGGCACTAACTACCTTTTTGTTCTGGACTATCTTTTCAAAGAGGTTTGTAGGGTGAACTGCCTCTAAGGACAGAGACAAGTTCTCCCACTAGCGCAAAGGGCAGGTTTGCTCGCAAGCCACTATAATAGACTTGGGAACCCTAAACTCAGGGTTCTTCAGCCATGATGGAAACCCACTGGGGCCACAGCAACCACCTAGGCCTCTTTGTGAAACCCTCATAAGACTTGGGGTAGTAGGGGAGACCAAACGGAATCGCCACAAAGATAAAGCTCATACTAGGTACCACGCCATGAGTGAAAAAATCCCTTGTCTTTGACCTAAGAATCTCATGTCTTTTGCCAGCATCCATGAAAAGTGTGGCAGGCTAACTTGTCTACTTGCAAATAAGATAAAATCTCAAACCCTTTACAGTTCATGATAGTACTATGGTTATGTACAACCACCATGTGGCTTATTGGGTGAAAGATATACAGGAACTCTCAGTACTATTTTTACAACTTTTTATTAAGTCTAAAATTATTTTAAAATTAAAAATTAAATCAATCAGTAACCAAATACCAACTCCATTCCCAGAGAAGAAAATAACAATGATGATAATGATGATGATGGCATCATCACTGCCGCTGTATAATTTGTATATATTACATTAGGTTCTCCTCTCAAAGAATACACGATTTGTTAGGGGGTGGGAGAAATGCATGAAAGGGAGTCAAAAGGCACAAACTTCCAGTTAAAAAATAACATAATAAAATAAGTCATGGAGATGTAACGTACAGCATGACGACTATAGTTAATAATACTGTACTGTGTATCTGAAAGTTGCTAAAAGAATAGATTTTAAAAGTTCTCATCACAAGAAAAAAAAATTTTGTAACTATGTATGGTGATGGATGTCAACTAGACTTATTATGGTGATCATTTTGCAAGTATACAAATATTGAACCATTATCTTGCACACCTAAAACTAATATTAGCTATATGTCAATTATACCTCAATAAAAAAATTCATGATTTGCTAGAGCAATGGTAATCACTGCATTTTTTTCAGTGAATTCTTCTGATGGGGGTTTGCATTAAAGACTCAATTTCAAGTACACTAAGGGTTATATATACACTTTGTTAACTACTTAAGCAACTGTGTATCATCAATTTTGTGGAGAAACTGGAACCCTCGAGCATTGCTGGTGGGAATGTAAAATGGCTGCAGGTGCTATGGAAAACAGTTTGGCAATTTCTAAAAAGATTAAACAAAGAATTATCATATGACCCAGAAATTCAACTCCTAGGTATATACCCAAAAAAATTAAAAGCAGGAACTAGAATAGATATTTGTATACCTATGTTCACAGCAGCACTATTCACAACAGTCAAAAGGTAGAAACAAACCAAGTGTCCATCAACAAATGAATGGATAATGGATAAAAAAAAGAATGGAGAATGGATAAACAAAAGTGGTACATATGTACAATTCAGCCATAAAAAGGAATTAACAACACTAATGACATTAATGGATCCTGAAAACATTATTCTAAGTGAAATGTCAGAAACAGCAGGACAAATTTTGTAGGATTATATGAAGTATTCAGAATAGGTGAATTCATAGAAAAAGAAAGTAGAACAGAGGTTACCAGGAGCTGGAAGCAAGGGAACGGGAAGTTCTTATTTAATGGCTACAGAATTTATGTTGGCAACGATGAAAAAGTTTTGGGTATAGATAGTAGTGACAGTTACACAACATTATGAATATATTTAATGCCACTGAATTGTATACTTATAAACGGTTAAACTGAAAAATATTATGTTGTGTATATATTAAGGCAATTAAAAAAAAAAGATAAGCCTGCCAAGTAAGATGTCTACATAAACAAACAGATCAAACACATTTTTATCAGGTCAATCCCTCTAACCCTCCGCAAGATCAGGAGACTCATTCCACACCTTTTCATTTTTTTCCTTGGGTAATCCTCAAACACTTTTGCATCCTTCACTTCACTGCTTCCTCTTTCCCAACAACACTTTCACTAGGCTTAAAATAGAGAAAAACAAAAAACAAGCAAACAAACAAAAAACAGCAGAGGAAAAAAATAAATTCCTATCAATAAGATCTTCAAATTTATCTTTCAGACTGAAAAGTGAGGAGCCACCAACAGAAATGAGAAGCTGACCACAGGCAGGTAAAGGAGTTAGGAGATAAAAGCTCAACCTTAAAAAAAAAACAATAATTTAAACTGCTCATCCAAAAATAATTTAAAATAGCCAGGGACAAAGGAAAAAGAAAAGAATCTACAGATTAGAAGGCGGCAAAGAAACACCTCACTGGAAGTACTTACTATACACAATAGAAAAACAAAGGCAGTCATACTGTTGGTTTCAGTATAATTCATTATTATGTGGTACAGTAATAAAAATAGGAACACTTACTAGTCACCTGACCCTGAGAGTATAAAAGACAGTAACTATTTAAACTACAAAGTTATCTTATGTATTAAATAAAAATGTAAATGTAAAGCACTTTGTAACCTGCGACCTCTCTTTAAATTACCAAATTTTAGACTAGACTACTTCTGAATATATTCTCTCACTACATAAATACTAACAGAACTATGAAAAATTAATTTTGGGTAAATATATTAAAGAATTAATGTGCTTTGATGTTCTTTGAAGAACACTTCTATCTATCAGAGAGTAATGATATAATTCTTATTTTTCTTGGGGAAAATAAATTAAACATTTACAAAACTCTAATGTGGTTTTTAAAACTGGTCACTGCTCTTTGGAGACTTAATTAAGATTAAAAACAAAATCCCTCTTGACATATATCCTCTTTGCTCAACTTTGACTACATGATCAGCTCGCACAGTAATTTGTAAATCAGCTAGCTTCCCACATATATTATGAATGAACTACTTCAAAGAATAAACGTATTTTCTAAACTAACAGGAAAGAACAAATTAACTTAATAATTTCCTCTTCGGAATATGATATTTTTGATATGCACAAGGAATCAAATTTGCAGATTATCTAAGATTTTACCCTAAAAATTATCATCAGTAATCCAGTTGATTTTAAATTTACCAAAAGTTTGTTTTTTAAGTGTTGATACCAATTCAATAATCCTAATTATTCTAAACTAACTGCCTTGGAAATTACCATTTTTCACTTTTACCTAGCAAACTCGCACACTGATTTACCCTGCTGCTCAGGCAGACCAGCCGCAATAACATACATGAGACCCAGCATCAAAAAGCAAATCCCTATGCCAGGCAGGCAGTTAACAATAGATAAATTAAGCAGGAATGACTGGGAGTTGTGCTGACCTGGAAAGATCATGTCCCATTTAAGCGCACAGCCAATACTGAGCTCAGCCAACTACGTATTGCTCAGGAAGGTGGCCCCCAAGCAGCCAGATCTTCCCATTCTCACAGAAGGCAGAAACCCAGATTTTCATATAAGACATCTTGATTTTCAACTGTTAGCAACTAATTTAAAAACTGGTAGAAAACAGTTCAAAACAAAACATCTGTAAGCGGCCAGTCTGTGGCTTCTGTATTCTTAAACCCCCGCAGTCTTCCCTCCTTCCCTCTCTCATGATTTTATCCCCATCACTTTTGTCTCCAGAATATCCAAGCCTAAAGAATAATGAAAAGGTTAAGACATGAAATACAGGAGCTAAATGTTGTTAAAGGGCACAAACTTGGACCTAGAAGATGAATAAGTTCTGGAGATCTAACGCACAGCATAGTGATTACAGTCAACAATACTGTATTATATACTGCAAAATTGCTAAGAAATTAGTTCTTAAATCTCCTCACCACAAAAAAAAAGAAATGATAATTATGTGATGATAGTGAATGCTATCAGTGGTAATCATATTGCAATATGTAAATGTCTCAAATCAACACGCTGTACACCCTAAATTTACATAATGTTATACATCAATTACATCTCGATTTTTTTTAAAAAGGAGCTAGAGAATACTAAAGCTCAGGCATCTTGTTACTAAGCTTGAAGTAAACATACTTTAGCTTGAAAAGTATGAAAATCAGAGCTACGCTTGCAGCCTTAGCGGTTCCACTTCAACTGGTGACTACATCCACTCTGCAAATAAAATCATAAGGCTTACTCAGAGAGCATGGAGCACGGAGCAAAGTCAAGTGCTTGCATGAGCTTGGGAGCCAAGTGGTCTGGAGCTGGAGACACAGCTCTGCTACCTGCTTGTTACCTCTACCTCCTCGTCATTTAAAAGCTAACAATATCAACTCTAGAATGTCGTTATGAGAAATAAATAAAGTATCATTTATAAAATACCTAGGCCTGGTAGGTAATCTCCAGATGATCAGTGCTTAATAAATGGGAGCTAAATATATTGGTATGGTTTATTACAATCCTTACAACTTTGGGGGTAAGAAAATATTGCAGAGAGAAACATTTCTCTCTCAGAGTCCATGTGCATCAGTTTGTGTGCATGCTCTCCCTGCTGTTTCCCTCCCTCAGACAGATTAAAAAATATTCTTAATTTAGACATTTTTCCATTATTCTTGTGACCAATGATTTGCAAGTGGTTTCTAACTCTTGTCTACAGGTTCACAGCAATATATACAAAAGATATAAAAATATAATTAAGATGCCTAGCTTCTTTACTGGATTGAAGCCCTTCCCAGTCAAGCCTTTTACCACTGTATCATCATCCAGTTTGTATTTTTTTAATAAAATAGATATAAATTATGACAGCTAAAAGCTACCCATAAAAGTCAAACTTGGGGCCAGCCTGGCAGCGTAGTGGTTAAGTTTGCACACTCTACTTTGGTAGCCTGGGGTTTGCAGGATCCCAGGCGCAGCAGACCTAGCACCACTCATCAGCCACGCTATGGCAGCATCCCACATAAAACAGAGGAAGACTGGCACAGATGTTAGCTCAGCGACAATCTTCCTCAAGCAAAAAGAAGAATGGCAACAGACGTTAGCTCAGGGACAATCTCCCTCACCCACAAAAAAAGTCAAACTTGTCACCAACATTCAAATAGGAAAATACTTCAGCGCTGGTTGGTTGGGTTCTAGCACATTAGGCCCAAACTCTCCAGCATAGCTTATTTGGCCCTTCCCAGAGCAACCACCTCTAATCTCTGCAGCCTCATCTCTCACCACTGTCTCTTTTCTGCCAAGCCCTCCAAATACAGTATTCTCTACACCCTGTACTCCTGTACATGCTGTCCCCTCTAACAGGGACAGACTTTTCATAAAACCTGCATCGTGTAACAAATTAGTTTGGGATCTTTTAAAGAATACTCCATTCATGTTTAAGATATGTTGTATTTCTAATAAGCAAGATTCTGCTGAGAAGTTAAATTTAGTTTGCACTTCTTAAACAAAACCAATTTCTGGAACTCCTAAGGCTGCGACACTTACAGCAATGTGTTTAGAGAAGTGAACAGAAAAAGTTTTTTAAGTAAAGAGCCAAATAAATTGTGACATATTGATCACTCAAATCTAACAAAGCATCTTAGTTTTTAAAACTATGATAAGCATAAATGTAAAGAAGTTCACACCCAGGGAACTAATAAAACCATAACAGCCTAATGAAATAAAATATAAAGAGCCATCAATTAGTTTATATTGTATTGATAACACCTAAATATTCTCCATATTTCTAGAACTGTATTCAAACCAATTAAAACAAATAAAATGCACAACATGTCAAGGGGGAGAAGGGCTTTCAAAAGGTAGAAAATTTCACTAGAAAAAGAAAAGTGCAGAAATGTTGAAATGAATAATAATCCTAAAGCATTAATTAATGTATCTGAAAACAAACTAAAATTCAGCAAGTCGTTTTCATTTTTTAAAAAGCAGATGAGGTTAGGGAATAGGGAGGGATGAAAAGGGAGAGCAAAGAGGACTTTCAGAGCAGTGAAAATACTCTATATGATACCATAACGGTGGATATATACTATTATAAATTTGCCCAAATTAAAAATATGCACCACATCAAGAGTGAACCCTAACATAAACTATGGACATGGAGTGTCAATGATGTATCATGTATTTCACTAACTGTAACAAATGTACCACTCTGGTGGGGGATATTGAGAATGTGAGAAGCTATGCATGTCTGGGGACAGGGGGTATATGGGAAAGCTCTACTTTCCACTCAATTTTGCTGTAATCTAAAACTGCTCTAAAAAATAAAGACTATTAAAGGAGAGGAGCAGAAGAGAAAAATTTGCTAAACATAGGAGGCTAATTTTTTTTTTAACTATATACAGCTTCTATAGTTAGCAGTTCTGAATAGATCAAAAATTATATGATAAAGCTAGCATAATTTAGCCCTGGATTTACGTTTGAAATACTTTTCTTTCAACATTCTTCCTTTCATCCTTTCCTTCAACATTGAGATCCCCTCACAGCATTTTCAGTCTTATCTCCTAACACCTTCCAACAACTTGTTTAAATAAATTATATTCACACATCCCTTCTGTTCAGATACAGTCCTTTCTAGACACAAATTATTGATCATCCTCAAAGGTCTATCAAGTGCCTACTATACGCAGTACACTTAGAAAATATAAAAAGATCCTTACACGCAAGATCCCCTCCTCTGAGGTCTTACAATCCAGCCCTGGGAAAAGGTCAAAATGTCCTCCAAGTATCCAAGTGGTAAAGACATTCAATCAGTCTGTCCTTCTGTTCCCCTTCTTGGAATGCTTTTCTCTTGGCTGGATCCTTCTCATCTTTCAAATCTCAATATAAATGCTATCTCCAGAAATCTTCCCTGACACTATCCTGCTACTTTCTATCACGGCATACCATTCCTTTCCTTCACTGCTGTTTTTTTCCCAGTGTAATTACATGTTTGGTTGCTTATTTACTGGTTTATTATCTGTATCCAATAACAGACTGAACACTCCATACAGACACCAGTGATTAGCAAAGCATTCAATAAACACTGGTTAAATGAATTCATGGGTCTGGCGCTCAGGAGAAAGGTCTGGGCTGAAGATATTGGGGCAGAGGTGATAACTTACCCATGAGAACTGGCAAGATCACCTGTGGGAAGTGTGTAGGGTCAGAGGAGAAGTGAAGACCTGAGGAAGCCCAACATTAAGAGTTTCAGTAGAGAGGCTGGCCCCGTGCCTGAGCGGTTAAGTTCACACGCTCCGCTGCAGGCGGCCCAGTGTTTCGTTGGTTTGAATCCTGGGAGTGGACATGGCACTGCTCATCAAACCACGCTGAGGCAGCGTCCCACATGCCACAACCAGAAGGACCCACAACGAAGAATATACAACTACGTACCGGGGGGCTTTGGGGAGAAAAAGGAAAAAATAAAATCTTTAAAAAAAAAAAAGAGTTTCAGTAGAACAGGCAAAGAAGAGTAGGATAGAGAACTTAGATAAATCAAAGGGAGGCCAAAGAAAGAGAGTGTTTCAAGAAGTGAGTATCAACTGCAGAATGATGCTAAGAGGTCCAGTAAAAAATGAACAGAAAAGGATCGCCTGGATTTCCTCTCATGGAGACTACCGGTGACTTTAGCGACAGTCAATTCACAGCAGTGTAGAATCTGATGACAAACTGCAGAGTGATTCCGAGTTGAGCAAGTAGAGGCACTATCTAATAGTTAAAACTGTGAAGGGCAACAGAGAGACAGGTGATAGATAGAGACCTTCGGTAACCAAGGGCAATGATCCTGAAGACCCGGCAGGCAGAGAGAATAGTATATCTGAACAGCATGAGCTTCAAACAAGCAGGGAAAGTACTCCACACAACCCTGAAGGACACCAGCACAATGAGCTAATCCCAAAAAGGCCTTAAACAATCGGGCATACTGTGAGCGTTCAATAATGTTAGTTGTTGTTGTTATTGTTTAATAAATTGTGTCTTCATTAGACTGGAAGGGCCCCAGCGAAGGCAGAGACAAGCTCTGTTTTATCCACGGCTGCATTCCCAGGACGAAGCACGGCGCCTGGCACATTAATAGATACTCAAGAAATGTTTTTAAGTGAATTCAGAATTCTGAATACTGCAGTCTTAACTGTTGTAATAGTCTCCTTGACTGTCTCTCTCTAATACATTTTACGTTTCTTTACTGTGAGATAACCCTGGCACTTAAGCATAAAAGCGTTAACTATTCCAAGAATTAGCCATTACCCTTAACTTCTCCTATCGGACTCAAGTTTCTTGACAGCACAACTTACGTCGGCTCAGCCCATGACACGCTCAATGTCTTGCAAGAAGCAAGCCTAAATATCAGCAACCGGGATAAACGGCTTCTGTGCAACGAGTTGCCACAGCTATTTCCAGTGATTCTAAGGCCAACCAGCGCACCCCGGGGCCCCAAGCGCCGAGACGCCACAGCCAGCGCAGCGCCGGGCGGAGCCGCAGCAACCGCCTGCGCGGCAGGGGGCGCTGCAGCCGCCCGCGAAGGCCGCCGCCGGCCTGGCCCCGCCCCGCCCGGCGGTCACCTGCAGCGACTGCACTCGGGCCTCCGCTCGGCCGGCTCCACCGGCAGCTCCCACAGGCCGTCCGCACTGGCGCAGTCCGTCTCCGCTCCCGGGGCAGCCGCCGGCGGCGCTGCGCCGCCCTCCCGCCGCTCCTCCTCCTTAGGCGTCTGAGACCTCGAGGCCCCACGCGGCTGCTCGACGGGGTCCCCGGGTGTTCGCGCCTCTTTCTGCGGCTCCATGGCAGGCGCTCTGGTCCGCTTATCCCATGGAGGCCCCGCTGCCGCCGGGGGGCGCCACACGCTGGAGAAACCGGCGCGCGCCCCACGGCACCACGCACGCATGCCACGTACGGGGGGCGGGTCTCCAAAGCCGGGCTTGAGGCCCCGCCCCGCAGCGGAGAAGGAAAGAGCTGGTTGGTCAGTACTCAGCGCGACCTTTCACCCAGAACCAGGAAGAGGAGTAGGGGTTCTCTTGGGGAGCACATGAGATTAGGTAATCCTCCGTGGGACAGGTAAAGGAATTCCCTCGGAAAACACTTCAGGTAGCAAAACCGGATATACCTTCCTTAATTTCACCCTTTTAAAAGTGAAAGTGAAATGGAATCCTGCATATTCCGCCTTAAAATGGCAGTTGAAGAATTACCTATGTTGGGGCTTGCCCAGTGGCGCCGCGGTTAAGTTCCCACGTTCCCCTGGGTTCGCAGGTTTGGATCCAGGGTGCGGACATGGCACCACTTGGCAAGCTCAGGGCCAGTCTTCCTCAGCAAAGAGAGGAGGATTGGCAGCAGTTAGCTCAGGGCTAATTTTCCTCAAAAAAAAAAAACAATTAGCTGGGTGAGTGTGCCCAGCAGTTGTAACAGCTGGCATACCTGCTAAAGGCCAACAAAGGAGCGGTTGTACCGACCGGATATTGGTTTCACAGCTGGTCCATTTCATGCTCTAGAAGGGCAGGGATCTGTGTCTTGTGTCTAGTACTTGTTGGTATTTCTCCTCAGCATCAAGCATACCATTTCATACTAGACACCAAATATTTGTTAAAGTTTTTAAATTGTCGGAGATCCCCTAAGATCAGGAGGCAGTAGGTGGGCTGATATTTTATGGATTGGGGGGGGGGGAAAGCCATAGAAAAATAGCTTTCCCAAATAAACAAAAACTGAGGGAGTTCAGCGCCACTAGACCTTCCTTACAAGAAGTGATGAAGGAAGCCCTCCTACCTCTAACAAAAAAGCAAAAGTTTAATAAAACCTTAAGCAAGGAGTTAAACAGAATCAGACAATTGCAGCTGTACATCAGAATAGGTCAGTAAACATTTATAAAAGATAACAGGAAGGAAAGCATCAAAAATAACCATAAACAGTTCAATTTAATCACAAAGTCACAACACAGAAAAGAACAATTTGTGACAATAAGAACTCAGAAGGAGAAGAGGAAAGGGATGGCACCCCGAAAATGGGCAGAAGATATGAACAGACGTTTTTCCAAAGAAGCTATATGGATGGCCAACAGGCACATGAAAAGATATTCAACATCACTAATTGTTAGGAAAATGCAAATCAAAACTATGAGGAGATATCACCTTAGACCTGTCAGAATGGCTATAATTACCAATACAAAAAATAATAAATGTTGGAGAGGATGTGGAGAAAAGAGAACCCTCTTCATACACTGCTGGTGGGAATGCAAACTGGTGCAGCCACTATGGAAAATAGTATGGAGATTTCTCAAAAAATTAAAAATGGAAATACCATATGATCCAGCTATTCTGCTACTGGGTATTTATCCAAAGAACATAAAATCAACAATTCAAAGAGATTTGCATAAATCTGTGTTCATTTGCAGCATTATTTACAATAGCCAAGACATGGAAGCAATGCAAGTGCCCATGAATTCATGAATGGATATATACATACAATGTATATGTAAAAAAGACAAAATTGTCCCAGTTATAACAACATGGATGGATGTTGAGGATATTATGTTAAGTGAAATAAGCTAGACAGAGAAAGACAAACACCATATGATTTCACTCATATGTGGAAGATAAACAAACACATGGATAAAGAGAACAGATAGTGGTTACCAGAGGGGAAGGGGGTTGGGGGATGGGCAAAATGGGTAAAGGGGCACGTATGTATGGGGACAGATAAAAATTAGGCTATTGGGGCTGGCCTGGTGGTGTAGTGGTTAAGTTCATGCACTCCACTTTGGCAGCCTGTGGTTTGTGGGTTTGGATCCCAGGAGTGGAACTACACACCACTCATCAAGCCATGCTGTGGCGGTGTCCCACATACAAAATAGAGGAAGGTTGGCACAGATGTTAGCTCAGGGCCCATCTTCCTCACAAAAAAAAATTACTCTGTTGGTGGTGACCACAATGCAGTCTATACAGAAACTGATATGCAATAATGTACACCTGAGATTACATAATGTTATAAATCAATATGATCTCAATAAAATAATTGGAAAAAAATGACCATTGCAGGAAATGAGTACAGTGTGTAAAACTAAAGGCAAAAGATACTGTACATAAGCACTGTACTCGATAAAGCTGTTTTCTACAAGAGCACAGGTTAACAATTCTTATGCTCCTATACATGTATACTGAAACTGAACAATTAAGTAAATGGATAGCAAATGGTTGGGAGCCAGGTAACTCACTGTTGGAGTAGAAGTTTACAGATAAGCAAGAGGTAGAGGTTTGAATGAAACGTGGTGATGAATCAGAACTGGAGACATCAGTATAAATTCATGTTTATAGATACAGACGGTTATATAGAGAAATATGTATAAACGTGTGTATACACAAGTTAGTATAACCCTATATGTCCTTGCTCTGTCAGCTGATAGGGCCCAAGAAGAACAATATCCTTGTAGCAAGGAGCACACCTAGCACCTAGATCTTGCTTGCTGATACTCTTCTCTAATAAAAGGAACCAGAGCTCCTTGGAAAAATGCACAATTCTAGGACTGGGGCAGGAAATATATGAGATGAGTTTGGAGCATTTTGTGGTGCCAGAAAGTAAGGAAGTAATAAAAATAATTTTTTTTTTTTGAGGAAAATTAGCCCTGAGCTAACTACTGCCAATCCGCCTTATTTTGCTGAGGACGCCTGGCCCTGAGCTAACATCCATGCCCGTCTTCCTCTACTTTATACGTGGAACACCTACCACAGCATGGCTTTTGCCAAGCAGTGCCATGTCCGCACCCGCGATCCGAACCAGCAAACCCTTGGCTGCCGAGAAGTGGAACATGCACACTTAACTGCTGCACCACCAGGCTGGCCCCTAAAAATAATTGTAAAACATTCACAATGATGGGGTAATAAAAATAAAAATAACTTTAAAACATTCACAAAGATGGGGTAATAAAAATAAAAATAATTTTAAAACATTCACAATGATGGTGGTATGACAAAGGGATACAAGAGCCAACTGAAAGAGCTCCCCATGGCCAAAGCTAGAACACTCTGAGCCACAAAATACATAACATGATGTATAAATAAAAATCTATGAGTTCATGCTGATATAAATAAATAATAAATAAATAAAATGGGGGAAAACAGACAAATCCCCCATGCAGTAGAATCCCAAATTTATGTAGATACTACACCCTCTAGGAGGGGGGAACATAACTCCTCACTCCTGAAGTGTAGTCTGTGCCTAGTGACTTCCTTCTAAACAGTACAGTATGGAAAGAAAGTGGGCAGGAGGGTAACTTTTCAGTGGAGAAACCTGACAAATGCGGCCTCAGCCAGATGAGAAGGTCAACACAAACAGTGATAAGTCACAATGGTAGTATGTACCCTCGAGATGATGTGATGAAGATCACAATTGATCTCTGCTCTCTTCCTTCCAAAACCCCATAACTCCAGTCTAATCATGAGAAAAATATCAAACGAATTCCAGTTGAGGGACATTCTGCAAAATACTGGACCAGTATTCCTCAAACTGTCAAAGTCATTAAAACAAAAAGTCTGAGAGAAGCCAAAGGACACATGATTACAAAATCCTGGATGGGATCCTGGAATAGAAAAAGGACATTAGATAAAAACAAAGGAAATCTGAATAAAATATGGACTATAGTTAACAGTAACATATTAATATTAGCTTATTCATTGTAACAAATGTACCATAATAACATCAGATGTTAATAATAGTGGAAACTACGTACTGGATATATGGAAACTTTCTATATTATCTTCACAATTTTTCTATAAGTTGAAATCCATTCTGAAAAATAAAGTTTTTTTAAAATAAAGACTACTGTAAGCAGTTAAAACATAAACTAAAAAAGTTCTCTTTTATAATAGAAACATAAAATACCAAGGCCTAACCCTAATCAGAAGTGAGCAAGTCCCATATGAAGAAAAGAAATAAAACTTCACTGGGTAATATGAAAGTTTTGATAACTAAAACTGTATAGCATTTGTCTTTCTAGAAAAACTGAATACAGTAAACATGTTGTTTCTTCCCAAAATATATGTTAGCACAAACCTAAATGAGTTTTCACTGCTGATAAAAATGGAAAACGGTAGAACTACTATGGCAGCTTCTTAAAAGTTAGATATATACCTACCTTTGCACCTAGCCCGTTTACTCCTCCCCAAAAGAAATGAAAACATGTTCACACAAAGATTTGTATTTGAACATTCATGGTAACTTTATTTGCAATATCCAAAACTGGAGGAAAAAACAAGAATATTCATCAATAAACCAGCAGATAAACAAAATGTTATATCCATACTAATGGAATAATAAAAAACAACAGAAAAAGAGGAATAAGCTACTACCAACTACTACTACTAACATATGCAACAATGTGGTTGAATCTAAAAATCATTACGCTGAGTGAAAGAAGCCAGACACACTGTATAATTCCACGTGTATAAAACCCTAGAAAATACAAACCAATTATAGTGACAGAAAACAGATCAGTGCTTGCATGGGGCCAAGGGCAAAAGAAGGGTTCTATGCAAAGTGGCTCAAGGAAACTTTTAGGGGTGATAGAAATGTTCCACACATTGATTGTAGTTGAAGTTTCACAGGAGTTATACTTATGTCAAATTTCAGCAAATGATACCCTTTAAATGGATGCTCTAATTGTACATAAATTTTGTCTCAAAGTTTTTAAAAAGCTTAAATCAAGTAGAGGCCAGATTTAGCAAAATAATTTTTCTTATGAGTGTATGAGAATAGGAAAGAAAAATTTGGTAATAAAAGGTAATGAGTGTGGGGCTGGCCCCGTGGCCGAGTGGTTGAGTTCGCGCGACCCGCTGCAGGTAGCCCAGTGTTTCGTTGGTTCGGATCCTGGGCGCGGACATGGCACTGCTCATCGAGCCACGCTGGGGCGGTGTCCCGCATGCCACAGCTAGAGGGACCCACAGCGAAGAATATACAACTACGTACCGGGGGGCTTTGGGGAGAAAAAGGAAAAAAATAAAAAAAATTTAAAAAAAAAAAAAGGTAATGAGTGGGTCCTTTCAAATATAAAACAAATCCAGATTTAGTAAGAAGAGATTTTATTAACAGGATTCTTGTAAGGAGAGAAAGGAGCTACTGCAATAGCGAGAACTCTCTTACCATAAGATCGGCTAGCTTCTCAAGAGGAAAGCTTTTCTTTTATAGGAGGAATAAACAAAGCTAGAAGGAACCCAGTCCAGGGTAGTGGAATAAGAGTGGGATTAGAGAATTTTTTTACCCTGAGGCCAGCCTGTTCTTTGGCGGGGCTGTTAAGGAGGGGTTGTATGCTGGCTCAGGCTGAGGATGGGTTCAGGGGCAGGAGGAAGGAAAGAATCGTAACCAAAGTTCGATTAACAAGCATTTTGTTCCCATTGATCAGTGGGACAAAACAGTTCAGTTAATCATTTATGAATAGGAATTTGGGGGACTGTGTGTGGCGTTGTCATAGGTAAACAAGGGAGGCATCCATGAGTCTTATCTAAGGTATATGGGAAAGGGTGCTTCTTTGCAGCAAGCCATTTCTGGAACACAAAAGGGTGGATGATTTCTTAACATTTGCTGTTTTCCAGGACACAGGCTCAGGTAAAATTCAACACTGTCAGTTCCTTCTAGACAAGGCTGCCATGCTGTACAATCCCAGGGGACATTTTATTCTGCTCCTAGATAGTAATGTATGTGAAGCTATGATGATTAAGACCAATCAATGGAACCAGATAGATAACTCTTGAACTCTCATAACTCTTACAGTATAACAGTATATAGAAGAACCTAAAACATGGTAAAGAATATAATACCAATCAATGGGGGAAAATGCACATTATTTAAAGTATGATGTTGAGAAGACATGATCTTTGGTTAAAAAGCAGGTTAGTTAATGTACATGACATTAAAAGCTAAAACAGGTAGCAAGTAAAAGAGTTGAATTTAAAAATATCTTTAATAAACTCAGAGAAAATATAGCTTAATATTTAGCTTATATCTATGTGAGGAAGGTCTTTATAAGCATAAAGGCAATGCAACAAAAGCTTAAAGGAAAAATGTTTATATAGTTACATAAAACTATAAAACATTTGCATGCCAAAACCAACATAATGAAATTTTAAAACACCTAATAAAATCCACCACTCCCCTCTCACCCATAAAGAAGGGTCATTTGCCTTTGACTTGGAAGTGATTATTGATATTGGGGAAGAAAAGATTTGGAGGGGTTACATCATGGAACCATTCAGTGCGGACCTGATAATCAGCCAATGTGCATAGATACAGCCATATCCATTAATAAAATGCTGGTTTATAATATCTGCTGCCTGGATCCCCACCTTCCCTACTCTTGTTCCACCAACCAGAGGTCAACTTGGCACAGCAGGAGGCCTCTAGGACCCTGATCCAGTCCTATTTGCATTCTGATTGGATAATTGGGCCCTAAGTCGTACTGATTATTAAATATTTTTTAATATCACCCTTGATTGTATAGATATCATCCCAGAGCATTTTTAGGACCAGTCGGAAGAGCCATCTCTTCCTTCCCCTCCTTCCTTCCCCCCCCCCCCCCCCCCCCCCCCCCCGCTGACATAGAGCTATGTTAAATGAGTTTACTTCTGCAATTGCCTGGTGGGATGACAGAGAAAATTATTAACTGAAAACATTCAACATAAGGAGATTGAAATAGTACCCAAGAAAAGAAAATTACTATCTGTAATGCTAAATAAAACACTTGTCAATGGGAGTGGGAAGTGGGAGAAAAGCAAAGTGCAAAGAAGATGGGTGGGGAGCCCCACACAGAGATGGTGGAGGATAAACCCCCATCTGTGGGAACCCCTGCAACCCAGATCAGGGATTAAAGCTGACATCATGGTCTAGGCTTATGGATATCATTCCATATGTTAAACTATCTATCTAAGGGGATAAAAATCTCAATCTTGAAATTCCTTGAGGAAGAAATACCTCCCTCCTGACAGCTTTGAGCCCTAGAGAGCATCTTGGTCTAACATGTCATCTGTTGGCAATTCCTCATTTGAGCTAACGTAACTAAAAGTCATAATGCCCCCACCATAGTTCTCTTAAATTGTTCTATGTTTTGAATTGAAGTATAAGGGGAAATAAGAACTTTGCTTAAAAGCATCCTGGCAGTTGTCTTTTGCTCTTCATCCTTAAATACCTTTGAGGAAAATGTTGCAAAAGTAAGTATTAAGTAAATTTTGGTTTTTAAAGTTGAAGTTCCACAATCAGTATATAGAATCAAAATCCTTGATCAGAGGGAGAGAGGACAGGTTTTGTTCATCTGCTTCCCCCAAAGCAACAACCTTGTATGTAAGCTCCTATAGTAACCTGGGAGGACCTTGAGCTCAAGAAATATGCCTTTCATCATCCTCTCTTTGATGTAGTGAACCCAGTTATTAACAAGGAGACTCAAAGTGGTGCTAGAATTCAGCCTGAGATGAAAATATGGAAGCAGAAACCATTGTCATAGAATTACAGAATTCTAGAACCGCTGGGCTCCTTAGAGATAATCTTCTATAATCTACTCATTTTATAGCTAAGGAGGCTGAGGATCAGACATATTGAGTTACTAAAGAAAGATCTGACAGCTAGGCATTGCTAGATAGAGCCAAGTCCAAACTTCCTTTCATATATTTTCCTCAAGGTACCACATAAATAATTAGGAGAAGTAAGACTGAAATTGTGCTATCTATGGACCAACCATTCCGTGCTAGGCAGAACACAACACTTATGCTGCTTCTGTAGATTTACGGCAAAGTGAATATTTTTTTATTTAGGCAATTGAGGAAATCTGAATAAGTCTATAGCTTATATATTAAACAGTATTAAATTGATGTTAATTTCCTTGTTTTAAAAATTGCATGTGTTTGTATAAGAAGGTACCCTCATATTGGGGAATCATACACTGAAGTATTTAGGGATAATGAGGGATCATATCTGCAATTTATTCTTAAATGGATCAAAAAATGCGAGTGTGTATATGGAGAGAGATAATGGCTTGGACTAGAATGATAGAGATGAAAAGAAACGCACAGATTATGGATGTGTTTTAAAAGCAAAGTCAAAAGATTGACTGATTGTTTAGATATATAGACTAAGTGGAAAAAAGAATCATGGGAAACACAGATTTTTGGTTGGAATAACTGAGTGATAATGGTGTTGTCAATTGAGATAGGGAAGACTAGGGTGATGAACTTGTTTAGGGGAGAGGTGTGCCAAAATAGGGTACCAAGAATTCTGTTTTTCCCCTGCCAAGTACCAACATTGAAATTATGTAGAGTTATCAAGCATGCAGTTGGATATAAGAATCTGGAATATTAAGGAGGACACAGGGATGGAAATTAATGCTGATATTACAGATTTGAAATTAATGCTGATATTATTAAACGTGCTTTTGATTTTAAAAAATCAGAGATTCAACTGTACCCTAGAAATACCTGGGGTTTGCCTGATTTCAGAAGGGGCAGCAAATAAAATGAGCTTTTAATACAGCTAGCTTCATGAGATCTTTTCAAATCCCTTTGATATAGAACACCAAGTGGTCTGGAACATGAAGGTGACCATTAGTGCTTCTATATCTGTTTTTAGTTTATTGTTTGTGGGGGTAGGACTGGTGGTGAAAGGAATAGGGAATAAATGAACAGGGAAATAAATGAACAGAGAAAATATGGTATTTCTCAAAACAAATGTAAATCACTGAAATAGCATACATATGATTAACAGAAATAGAATTCTAAAATAAATATCCTTTCAATTTCATTACAATACCAACCTCAAAATTCCTGCAAAGATGAATATGATGTAGCCTTTTCACTGACATACGCTTTTGAACATTTTGAAACAAAACAGCATTATACTGAATTCCACGCTGAAGCAGATGGTACTACAGCAAAGCCCTGGTGTTATTTCTGAAATTATAACTCATTTATATAGCATTTCACAATTTATTAAGTCCTTTTACTGACATTATTTCATTATGTTCTTCCCTACAGCCTTACAAAGTAAATAAGATATATATTATTAACTCTATTTGACAGATAAGAAAAAATGACAGCCTCTGAAAATAAAATGGCTTGTCTAAATTAAGATGGCTATTTTAAGTGACAAGGCTATGTTTAAAAACCAGATCTTCTAACTCTGGGGTTATTTCTCTTTCTGTGATGCCAAAAAGTCTCTTTCATGTTTTTTCCACACTGTTAAGTGGGTATTTATTAATAGTTTCCCAAATTTCATAATAAACAACATTGAGATAACTTAGAGTGAAAGGAATGCCTTGACATCATGAAATTATATCAGAAAGAGCTAAGATTAGAATTTCTATTTCCTGAGTTACTGTTTCTTAACTAATCCATTAAACATTCACTGATGATTCAGCTAGAGATGTTTACCATTGTAAATCATTGTTTCTACTACATAAATATCTTGAGCTGGAACCTATAAGCAAAATATGCCTGGAATAAATTCTCTCAAGAATGCTTATAATTCAATTTCTTATCACTTTTATTACATTTTTTTCAAGTTTCAAAACAGATAATAATTAAATAAGCAACACACATGTTTTTAAAACCCTTTTGCAGACGGAAGTTTAAAAATCACAAAATTGCTGAAGCAGATGTGGCTATTGCCAAAAAAAAATTTAAAAAGGAAGTTTAAAGAAAAACTAAGCATACAAATAATGTTAGAATATCAGATGTTAGAAATGCTTGAGTGGCCTCACTGTGGCAGTCACACATGAGAAATCTTACATTTTGCGTTTTGGAGACATGTTATGTACAAAGCCCCTATTCAGTGAAAATGCCGCTATGTGAGCATATGATGGATGATTTACTTTGTTTATTTTAGAAGAGGTACGAGTGCAGTTTAAGACTAGCCCAGAGAATCACAAGCTGAAATTTCCTGCTCTAAATATCATATTTCTCTTCTAAAATATCTCTTTTTTTGTAAAAAATCATTTGTTCTTGCAGTCAAATAATAGCTTTTGAATACAAGCTCCAGAATTAGAATTCAATATGGTAACATATCAGCTGATAACAATTAACTTTGGCCTGAGGCATATAGTTATAGTCTCAATTGACTTGTTGTTTGCCCTGGAAGTACTCTTATACTAAAAACACATACAGTAGCCTACAACCATTACATAAAGCAGGCCAATAGTTGAAGACCAAAAAGAGTCATACTCTTCTATTCAAATATTTAGCCAAACCAGAATTATCCAAAAACAACATCGTCCCTGATGTGAAAGATTTATATAATCCAAAATAGTCCATCATCTCCAAAAAGTAATATAAGACTTGCATTTTTAGTAAGATGTGAATATTTGACGTCCTGAGAGTTCACAGCTCCTAAAAAAGATTAAGTCATATTATGAACACTGAAGATCTAACTGGACAAGAGCTAGCTTTTATATTCTGGTTCCTAACTATTTTCAAAACAAAAATCATGATAAATAATCAGAAATAGTCAAATCAGTCCTGCTGTAGACAATTCATGATGCCTGGCCAGCCCATTTCTATCTTTAACCCAGTTTCCTGCACCCATATCCCCAAATCCTCTTCCCAGAGAAAGAAGTTCTTGATTCTCTGCCTGGTCCCAAGCTTTGGAAACTGCTGTCTTCCCTTCAGTAGGACAGTTCAAAAGTTCTTTTTTATTATGCTTTTCTGTATTTTCTAAATTCCCTATAATAAACCATTAAAAAATCAGTTTTTAAGAAGCAATGAAAATATTTTTAAGGGATTTGAGGATCACTAGTTGGACATGCAAGTGATTCAGTAATAAATGATTCCTGGTCTTGTCATTTGTTGCATCCTAGTTCTAATTCTCAGTAATGATCACCACCTTCATACCCTAGGCCTTCCTGGTTGGGAACTCTGTCTTGTTCCCTCTCCTATCACAGAGGGCTTGGAGCCCTCCACTGAGCCTGCCTCTTGCCACTCTCACCCCTAGAAACTGGCACTCTGTTAACTGCTGGCTTGCTTCCCTCATACTGCGTGCCATAAAAACACTCACTCTCTAGTCACCCCTTTTAAGTCTGGTTGAGACTTCCTGATGATGACCACTTTTCTGGCTCACCACTATTCTGTTGCTGTATTCTGTGGGGGACTGGAATTGGCCACCCCAAGGTATGTCTCTTTGGCATGAGGATTATTTTGGTCTGGTTACTTTTAAAAACTGCAGACAGGAAAGGAACTCTGAAAAGCAGAGTTTACTTACCCTTTGTTAAGAAACATTTACATTGTAAAGGAAATCTCCATCTGTAAAGTTGTCTTCCTCTCTGTACCAGGAAGGAGGGATGACCTTATCTCTAGAAACTCTTAATCAATGTGGAAGGCAAGGACTTAAATCTGCATAATCTTACTCTTGTTTACTGTACTTGTCTGGTAACCTCCTGTAACTGACTCCCCCCACCCCCAACATCCTCCTTTGTCTTTAGCTGAGGATGGTATTTAAGGTGGTGGCTTCGGCCATTTTGGCAAGTTGCTCAGGTTGCCTGAGCCTCTCCCATGTGTACATGTTATAAAGCTTTGTTTAACTTTCTCCTGTTATTCTGTCTCATGTGAATTTAATTCATTCTCCGGCCAGAAGAACCCAGACAGGATAGAGGAAATGTCTTCCTCCCCTACAATTCCCTAGAGTTCTTTAAGTTCTGTAAGTCTTGGCAAGGTTACAAACTGGTGGACCATACAGCAAATTTAGCCTAATAACACAGTTGATTTGGCATACTCAATATTTGAAATTTTAAAATGTGAATGTCTTTAGGCCAAAAATATGTTTTCCAGTTTGCCATACAATAGGGAGTCTCCAGTACTCCCTATTGTATTATACCTTCCCCTTTATTAATTTGCTTATCTGTCTAGGACTTGAAGCTATTTGAATTAGACCCCTAGAGCTTCCTTCCGCTATCCTAACAGAGCTCTCATCATCATCTCAGCTGGGTTCTATTTACCCAGTAGCTCAGGAAAATGTCTAATTCCAAGTCTCAATTTCTCCTAGTCTTTCTGGATCCATTGACGTCAGCAAGCCCACTGTGTGAAATGACAACACCATCTCAGATGCTGAAAAAGTGGGAGTACTATTTGGATGCTACTCTAGAATTATTGACCTGTTTACTACATCCTTTCAAATTACAGTTGCACTCTGAAGAAATCTAAAAAGAAATTCACCAGAAGAGGGAAGGAAAAAAACATCCCAGAAATGCAGGAAGATGAAAATCTGCTGACTACTGATGTGAGAATTAACTGCACTTTTTGATGAGTTAAAAACAAATATCACAAAGATGGAGTTCATTGTCCAACTTTTTCATGCAGAGTAAGCTAGAGGTCCCTCCAGAAAGTGCACCCAGCCCTATACCCACATCAGCTAAGGATTCATGCCTGCATTCCATGTAGCATATGAGGAATTTGTGGAATTTGGGAAAGCATTTCACATCATTTTGGGGAAGATTTGGAGGGTGAAAGAGTCAGGATAGGTGGAACAAAGAAGTTAGAATGACATGAGAAGCAAGCAAGCATAAGTGGAAGGAAGGAGGAAGAGAGAAAAGGAGGAACGGAGGCAGGGAAGCAGGAAGGCAAATGAACAATTTAACAAGCATGTACTAGATACCAAGAGTATACTCAGTCCTTTTATAGACATCCTCTCATTTAATACTCACACTCTCTCTTAAGTTCAGAGAGTTAAGAATTTACTCAGTCACAGTAAACACAAAGCACAACACACAAGGAAACAAAGTCGAAATGTAAAGCCAAATCTGTGACTCAAAAGTCCATGCCCTTTTCATGACATCACGACTCTCTCAAAGGTGATTTATTTTAACCTATGCAGCAAAGGTATACATGAGAGCTAACTTAATAGTGTTTCACCACGGTTGAACAAATAGATAAATTTAATCTTCAAAACAATCCTGTGAGATAAGTATTGTTTTTTCCTTTTTCACAGAGAAGGAAACTAAGGGTCAAAGAAGTTAATTATCACACTGAAAGCCATGGGCTTTTGCAAACATCAGCAGTATCACTTGGAATATGCCACAGGCAGAAGGATCCCCCATTCTCTGGGCATCTTGCAAAGAGGTGAGCTAGGTAGGGCCAGAATACAACTGGATGCATAACCAGGCTGTGCTTCAAAAGGGATCCCACTCCCTGTTGCTCTCCTTTTTATAGGGCCAAATGAGAGTGGACTTACAAAAATGGGACATAAAGTCTGGGCTTGGGCACTAGATGGTCTGAGTTTATTTGCCAGTTGTCTGTGAACACTAGTTGTTTTCTCTTGTGGGAAGTCATTTTGGGGTACAGCTCTTCCCTCTGGGGAGAAAGGAAACCACTGGTGCCACAAGTTGTTTCAGACACAGCTGCTTCCACGGGTGAGTGGGAAGTGTCCCTGCCCCCAGCTAGTTCATCCAGACAACCCAAAAAGAACTTCTAGAGTTATTTATTGGACAATCCAGCTTATTTTTTTTTCCCCAAAGATTTTTTATTTTTCCTTTTGCTCCCCAAAGCCCCCTGGTACATAGTTGTGTATTTTTAGTTGTGGGTCCTTCTAGTTGTGGCATGTGGGATGCCTCCTCAGCGTGGCCTGATGAGCGATGCCATGTCCACGCCCAGGATTTGAACTGGCAAAACCATGGGCTGCCAAAGCAGAGCTCACGAACTTAACCACTCGGCCATGGGCCGGCCCCGACAATCCAGCTTCTTTTTAATCATTCACCGAAAGTAGTAGAAGAGTCAGGACTTGAATCCAAGTCTTTTGATTTCAGATCTCAGGTAGGAGTTGGAAAGCTAGCCCTTGTTGAGTGAAGACAACAGCCAAATCCAACGGCTATGGAAAACTCAGGGTTGTTTCACATGACTTACTTGGGATTTTACTTGTTCAAATGGCAAGTGATAGTCAAATAGGTAAATGCCAGCATCCCAGATCCAGGTGATAGATCCACTCCTAATATCTCAGACACAGCTAAAGACTCAAGGAGTCTCCAACTGGGAGGGAAGTGGTACCTTAGAGACTGACAAAGGAAATCATAGGAAGACTTTTCCATTAAATTCATTGGTTAAATAAAAGGACAACTTCATAAATAACTGTACTCTCTGTTCTTCACTGAAAAGGCTCTTTATGAAGAAAATTTCTATACAAACAAATACAAAAGATCAAGGAGATTTTCTACTCTAGAGGTTTGGATCTTTTCCAATAATTTATGATAGCATTTTTGCTTGTAAAATGAAGTTGACTATATATGTAAAGAGTGCTGTTGAATACTTTTGTGAATAACTACCCTATAATTTTTTTAATTTTCCATTAATTTTTTACCTATGATGCATTTTGAAATAGAGATTTCCTTACACTAAGTTTATAGTTTTCTCTGGCTATTATGTTTTCAATTTATCTCTATAGTAGATTTAGAGTGAAGACTTGCATTTTTCTTTTCTCTGAAAGGTCGAGAGATGTTTTGTTATATCATGTGAACAACCATTCTTCTTAAACTGGTGCTGATCTGAGAACATTCCTGTTTTTATTCCTTTCTATCCTAAAACTGAACCAGAGGTGATAGGGAAAAAATAAGAGGCTTGTTTTAATCAAAGCTTTTTTTCACAAATAGCTCATTTTATGAAGTGATGCTACCTCTTTTTTGCCTGAGATCAAAATCAAGGCTTCAGTGTTCATTTATTCCTATATTTGATCCTTGGAGGCATGGATCTGTGGGTCAAATGACACAGTGCTAATATCATGATTCACCAAGTTCATTTAAAGATAGAACATTCTCCCTGTAAATAGATTTATTTTTTCCCTCTTTATCTTCTATTTTCTTCCTTTTCCCTTCCCTGCTTCCTTCTGTTTTTTCTTTCATTCCTTTATGGGTACAGTCCATAATTTAACTCATAAATAAACTTAACATTAATAGTAAAGTTCTGTTTTATGATAAAAATGGAAGAACTGCGTGTTAAAATATAAATATGAGAAAGTAAAATTTTTGTTACTGAATTCGTACTATATTTTACTTTCTACATACAGTTTACTGTATTGTTAATGTAATGTTGTGCCTTGAACCTGTATATTGGTAGTTTTTGCAAGACCATTTCTTGGTATTCGGGATCAGTGGGTAGGTGCGTGGGGTGTGTCTTAGACTGGTTTCCCCAGAAGCATATCCTGAGACAAGGATTTGAGTGCAGATGGTTTAGTTGGGAGGTGACTCTCAGAAGCATCAGCAGTGGAATGGAGAAGTGAGACAGGGAAGGGAAAAAGAAAGGCAATAAAGTTAGCTTTTACTAAGTAAATTACAACCATGGGCAGTTGAGGCTCAATCTTGCTGGATAACTCAGCAGATAGGTAGAATTTGCTTTTGAGTCATCCCACTGAGAGCCTGGGCTCTCCCTGAAGGAGAAGGGAGATATAAATATAAAAATAAGGAAAGATAAGAAAGATCCTGTGACATTTGTTTGGAATTATCAATATTAGTATGAAGGCATAATTTTTTAAAAGCATATACATACACAGAGCAAAAGCCTATCTAGTGGGAGGTTGAGGCTTTGTCTACCTTTGGGTGGATGTTTTAAAGGAAACAACGTACCTCTGAGGGAGCTGAGATAAGTGGTAGTTGCCCAAAACAATGTGAGAAATTCCCAGAGGAAAAACCTGGAGGGAAAGAGATTTCTCTCCCTTTTTGGACAATATCTTTATAGAGCTCTTTTCTGCTCTAAACCGTACATATTTTGCATTTTTATTTAATAAGGAATTTTCCTAAGAAGTCACTTTCCCTTAATCAGTTCAAGAAAGTAAGATGACATTTGCCATAAAGTAAGCTTTTCTTAACTTTTATAAAATAAACATAAGAAACTAAGTATGCAAACTCAATATTTGATAAATAAGAGAGTTGAAGTACAGTTATGTACTGCATAATGACATTTTGGTCAACAATGGACCACATATACAACGATGGTCTCATAAGATTATAATAGAGCTGCAAAATTCCTATTACCTAGTAACGTCATAGCCATTGTAATGTTGTAGTGCAACTCATGACTTACGTGTTTGTGGTAATGCTGGTGTAAACAAACCTACAGCCCTTCCAGTCATATAAAAGTATAGCACAAACAATTATGTATAGTACATAATACTTGACAATGATAACAAACAGCTATGTTACTAGTTTATGTATTTACTATACTATGCGTTTTATCATTATTTTAGAGTATACTCTTTCTACTTATAAACAAAGGCTTACTGTAAAACAGTAGGCCATGTTACACAAGCAGCAGCCTCATGTATCTCATGTTTACCATGTCTCTTGATTGTATCATTTTCTCTGGCGCTTGATTTAATCTCATGTTATTTTGTTCATCATGGCCTCTAAGCATACAAAATCCACAGCTAATGTCACCAGTAAGAGGCCATGTTGAATGATTGACCTGGAAATGAAATTAAAAGTGATTAAGGAGTACAAAGGTGGAAAATCGGTGTTGGCTATTGTTCACCAGCGAGGCATGTCCCATTCCACCATAGCCAAGATCTTAAAGAACAAGAAAAAAGTGACGGAATCTGTTAAAGGATCTGCTTAATTGAAACTGCAAGACTAACAAAAGTTCAAGAAGGGCCTATATCAGACTTGGAGAAACTTCTAATTACCTGTATAGAGGACCAGACACAGAAGTGTACCCCTTTCACCACGACAATCACAGCCAAAGCAAAAAGTTTGTTTGCGACACTGAAAGAAAAGGCTGGACCTGACTGTGATGTTGAATTTACTACTAGCTCTGGGTGGCTTAAACAATTTAAGAATCACTATTCATTACATAATGTGAAAGTGAGAGGTGAGTCTGCAATTGCTGATGTGAAGGCAGCTGAATAACTTTTGGAAACTCTGTATAAGCTGATTGTGGAGGAAAATTATTTGCCAGAGCAAATATTCAGTATGAATGAAAACAGATGCCTGAAAGGACTTTCATCCATAAGGAGGCTAAGTCAATGCCAGGTTTCAAGGCTTTTAAGGACAGGATAACAGTCTTGCTTGGGGGCAATGTTGCAGGCTACATATTAAAACCCTTTGTGATCTGGCACAGTGAGAACTCCAGTGCCTTCAAGCATATCAATAGGCACACATTGCCTGTGTACTACAGGAGCAGTAAGAAGTCATGGATGACCCAGTTTCTCTTCCAAGATTCCCTCCTAAATTGCTATGCCAGCTAAATGGAGAAGTACTGTTTGGAGAATAACATAACTTTCAAGATTTTTCTTATTGTTGATAATGCTCCCGGAGATCCTCCTTTGATTGATGATGTTCATCCCAATATCAAAGTGTTGTTTCTCCCTCCAAACACCACCTCTTTGATCCAACCAATGGATCAAGGAGTTATAGCATCTTTTAAGGCCTACTACCTGAGGAGGACCTTTGCCCAGGCTATTGCTGCAACTGAGCAAGACACTCATGCAATTCTGGAAGGATTACACCACCTAAGACTGCATCAGGAACCCTGCTTGGGCTTGGGATGATGTCACCAAGGAGTGCATAAATGATATCTGGAAGAAGACACTCAAGAGATTTGTCCATGACTTCAAAGGATTTACCAAGGATGAGGAGTTTTCAAAAATCAACAAAGCTGTGGCTGAGATGATGATACCAGCCCTGATATCAGTTTCCCTACATTAAACCCAGCATATACGTGGTTAAAACCAGAACACTCGTTCCCTGCTTACTCGTTGGCTTCCTGGCTCCAGAATCCACTATCCGCCATAGAGACAAATGGCCAAGGATAAGCACCTGGATTCATTATCTCCTCCCTGTAAGGAGATACAGACTGGTGGGAAAGCTGCTGAACAGCAAGGTCACAGGCTCCCTCCTCCCTGCAAGTAGTCTCAAGGTCAAACACAGGCTGGTGGAAAAGCTCCGACCAACAAGGCTGTATGCTCCCCCTCCCCTACCTAAAACCCCAAATAAAAACCCTTCCTTTTAACTTTTCAGAGAGTTTGGGATTTTGGTGTTAGATGCCCTCTCTCTTTGTTCAGTGCTGTGCAATAATAAAATTCCTACTTTCTTCCACTACACCCAGTGTCAGAGATTGGCTTGCTATGCAACAGGTGAGTGAACTCACTTCAGGTTCAATATCAATGGCAAACAACTTCAACCTGGGTGTGAATGAGGATGACCTTGAGGAGCTCCTAGAGGTGGTTCCTGAGGAATTGAATAGTGAGGAGTTGTTGGAGCTGGAACAGGAATGGATAGCTAAAGAATAGGCAAGAGAAAAGTTAACTGCAGAAGAAACAGAAGAAGAACCCCCAAGAAAATTCACAGTGAAGAGTTTAGCAGAAGCTTTTGCAGACCTCAACAAGCTCCTTAAAAAGTTGGAAAACATGGATCCCAACACTAAAAGGTTTCATTAATAGAGAGGAATGTTCATGGTGCATTATCTGCTTATAAGCAAATCTATGATGGAAAAGAAAAAAATCAAACCATTATGGATGTATTTCTGAAAAGAGTGACAGCTCCTCAAGAAGAACCTTAGGCAGGTCCTTCAGGAGGTATCCGAGAAGAAGGCATTGTTATCATAGGAGATGACAGCTCCATGTGTGTTATTGCCCCTGGAGACCTTCCAGTGAGGCAAGATGTGGAGGTGGAAGACAGAGATATGGATGATCCTGGCCCTGTGTAGGCCATGGCTAATGTGTATGTTTATTTAACAAAAAAGTTTACAAGTAAAAATAAATAAATTTTAAAAGGAGGAAAAAGCTTATAGAATAAGGATATAAAGAAAAAAATATCTTGGGGCTGGCCCCATGGCCGAGTGGTTAAGTTCATGCGCTCTGCTTTGGCGGCCCAGGGTTTAACCAGTTCGAATCCTGGGCGTGGACATGGCACCACTCATCAGGCCATGCTGAGGCAGCATCCCACATGCCACAACTAGAAGGACCCACAACTAAAAATACACAACTAGGTACTGGGGGCGCTTTGGGAAGACAAAGGAAAAATAAAATCTTTAAAAAATTTACAATAATTTAGGTTAATTTATTATTGAAGAAAGAAAAATATTTTTTATAAATTTAGTGTAGCCTAAATGTACAGTGTTTATAAACTCTATAGTAGTGTACTGTAATGTCCTAGGCCTTCACATTCACTCACCACTCATTCACTGACTCACCCAGAACAACGTCCAGTCCTGCAAGCTCCATTCATGATAAGTGCCCTCTACAGGTCATGTGATTCTAATAGTGGCAGACAAGGTAATTAGTATGAACCTTTTCACTGAGGATAACTACAACTCTGGAAGGAATCTAAAACATCTGATCATGAGCATTAGCAAGCTAACTAGTGAATGAAGAAGTACTAGGTCAAGACGCAGGCTAAGACAGAACTCCAGAAAATGAACCTGAAATTTGGGACCACTTCTGTTTCAGGTATGTTCATCAGTTCCTGTTTATCAGGTAGCTGAAAGTCTGAATATATTGATACTCTTAAATATATACCTGCTCTGTTTTCTCCTCTTAGCTTCTTTAAAAGACATAAAATTATATAAAGTAATAATTATAACAATGTATTATTGGGTTTATGACATTTATAGAGGTTGTAGATGTAGTATGTATAACAATAATATCACAAAGGGGGGGAAGGGAATAGATCTCTTTAGAAGTAATGTTTCTACATTTTACTGAAATTACGTTAGTATAAATCTGAAGCTGATGCTGATAAATTAAGATGTATATGCTATGCCCTAGAGTAACCACTAAAGAAATAACAACAACCAAAAAAATAGTGGAAAAAATCATTAATGAAATTACAATGCTACTTTAGAAACTATTTACGTGGGGTCGGCCCCATGGCCAAGTGGTTAAGTTCGCACACTCTACTTTGGTGGCCTGGAGTTTCACTGGTTCGGAACCTGGGCACAGACATTGCACCGCTCGGCAGGCCATGGTGAGGCAATGTCCCACATGCCACAACTAAAAGAACCCACAACTAAAATATACAACTATGTACTGGGGAGATTTGGGGAGAAAAAGCAGGGAAAAAACAAAGAAGATTGGCAACAGTTGTTAGCTCAGGTGCCAATCTTTTAAAAAAAAAAAAAGAAACTATTAACTTAATGAAATTAAAGCAGTGAGGAGAAATAGAGGAACAAAAAAGACGTGAGATATACAGAAAATAAAAAGTTAAATGGCAGATGTAAACCCAACTGTATCAATAACAACATTAAATGTGAATGGATTAAACAATCTAATCAAAGGCAGAGATTATCAAGCTAGATTTAAAAAAAGATCCAATTATATGATTACTACAGGAGACACACTTAGGTTCAAATATACAAAGAAGATTGAAAGTAAAAGTTTAGAAAAAGCTGTCATGCAAACAGCAACCACAAGAAACCTGGAGATAAAACAGACTTTAAAACAAACAAACAAAAATGTTATCAAATGCACCTAGAGCATTAAAACATTTTTACCTATATTCAAACTGATTCTCAAAACTCTTCCCAGTTCCCTGAAAAATTTGGAACTAATTCCTCTTTCCTATGGAAATCCTGGCTATTCTTCAGAGTTCAGTTGAAGTTCAACCTCCTCTGTGAAGACTCCCCTAACCATTCCCAAAGCCTTCCCCTCCAGCCTGCTAGGGGGTGTCCAGCAGAAATTTCTCCTAGCTGATAATAATAGACACAGGGAAGAAAATGACTCCTCTTCTTCAACTTGATGACATATCATCCTAGATCATCTTGTGGACAAGCTTCAGAGCAAGAACCAACATGTCAAAGATGACAGAATCAAAAACAGAAAAAGCCTGAGCCTTTAAGGATATCATTGAAATTAATATGTTGTACATTCCTAGAAGGTACAGCCTGGGTCATGCAGTTGGTGTTTTTGTTTGGTTTGGTTTTGATCTCCTGTACACTATGTAATTTGCTGAACATTGTGCAATATCTTACATGCCTTCCTTCTAACAGGTGAAAAACACTTGAAAAATAAAATCTAAGTGAAGAAGATAACAAAAGGATTCAGAGAACCCTGCAGCCTTTTCTTTGTTTTTGCTCTGTAAAGTTATTTAAGAAATAGTCCTATCTTAAGACTATTCTACACTTTAAAAAAAATGTTTGGGCAGACTACTTTATTACTATGGAAAAAGTAGCAAGGAATGAGATAAGATGCCACGTCTTCATTATTGTGCCCATTTAGTAGAACACTGAAAAATTATTGCCTTGTCCTTAAAGGAGTGTGTCACACAGGAGGCAGGTGATGAAAATGTTCATCATGCCTCCAAATCTCACCTGCAGGTCTGCCTATGTGATACACCAGAAGTACCACTATGATCAAGACTGTCAGCCAAACTCTCTTAAGCATTTTAGGTGCAGGATAACTCTTTGCCACTGCTGATCATGTTATTTTTGCTTTTCCTTCTTTTTCCCCTTCTCCTGGAGACTTAAAGCATTTTTTCATCTAAAAGCATATTAATATGAAACATTGTGAGAGTTTTTGTCCCAGCAGCTGTAATAGTTTGGGATCTACCCAAGGGTAAATAAGAATGACCTGTCCATTCTTACAATCTATTTAGCTGTGCCTCCCTTATAAATTGGCATAAGTACTCAATGAATTATGCTGTGAGTTAATAAATGGATGCTAGCGTAAAATAAATGTAAGTAAATTTTGACTAAGGTATTCATTCATTCATTCTCCCTGCTGTTGAAAAGTTTATTATATAGTCATGATAAAGTAAGTAGATAATTACAATAAGGAATTATAGGTATTATGCTAGAGTATGCACAGGGTACTGTGGGAAAACAGAAGAGCGACTTTTTTTAAGTTGTGTATTTCAAGCAGAGGGAACAGCATGTTCAAAAGGACAGAGAATTGTACATTGTCTATTGTGCCTGGAGTGAAGAGCCAATGCCAGCCTGTTCACATCTAACCTCTCCTTCCAACATTATTCCTCAATTATGTCAATCTTTGTGCCTTTCAAGCCTGCATTTTGGGGAGCAAAATCAGAAAGGGCATGAGGTAGAAAGAGGACAGATGGGCAATAATGAGCCATGAGTGAGCTGAAATGTTGATTTAATCCATGGGGTAAAGAAAGTGTATGCATATACAAGAGTAAAGAGGACGTGAGCCAGTTGGTAATTGGAGAAGAAGCAAATAGACACCCTGAAACAGATTTTAGAGAAAGTAGTAGAGGCATATGAAATGGGAGCCCATAATAGTTCTAGACAATCTCCTGTGGTATCACTATTTTCCTTACTGATTAATTGCCATCTTAAGAAAGTTGGTCTGAATGAGTTTCCATTCTTTACCATTCAGAGTCTAATGAAAACCACCCCCTCCAATATGCGTTCTCTCTGTTCCTGTCAAGTAGTATCCTTCCTTCATTTTCCCACAAACATGTCATTTTCATTTCTGCCTGTCTTTCATCTTGTATGTGATTTACCTCGGAAAAACTTCTTTTTCCTCTCTCCAGTTTCATTCTGCTGATATTTGGAGGCTGAACAAAGTGCCAGACGCCTTTCCAGATGCTGAGGATACAGAGATGACTTGCACATAGTCCTTGCCTTCAAAGTTGGAAGCCACCTAAATGTCCAAAGAGACATGGTTGAAGTAACTATGGTATGCCTGACAAAGCAGACCACTTCATAGCCCTTAAAATCATTTTATGAGGAATAGTTAGTGACATGGGGAAATCCACACAATCTAACGGCAAATGACAAAAGCAGGTCAGGGTAATGGTGGAGAATACAGATTTTAGACTTTGTAGTCAGATCTGCCTGTATTCTAGAGTTGGCTCAGACACCTTCTAAATGTATGACCTTGAACAAGGTACTAAACCTTTCTGAGCCTTCACTTCCTTATCTATAAAATGGGGATAATAGTACTACCTACTTTCATAAGGGCCTCGTGAGGATTAAATGGGGTTATATACGTAAAGTACTTAGCATGGTGACAACTCATAGTAATTAATAAATAAATAAATAAATAAATAAATAAATGTTACCCAGAAGTAGTATATTATAGTGTACTAAAAAAATTAAAATATACTTTAAATGTATGCTTGGGAAATGGAGGGAAATACTGTAAAATATAAATAGTGATACTATATCTAAGTGATATGACTACAGGTGATTTTTATTTTCTTCTTTATGCTTTTGTTTATTTTCTACAATGGCAATGTTTTACCTTTTAACAAGAAAAAAAGTTGGGGTCCAGCCCCATTGCCAAGTGGTTGTTCAGTGCATTCTGCTTCAGTGGCCTGAGTTTGGGTCCCAGGTGCAGACCTACACCACTTGTCAGCAACTATGCTGTGGCAGTGACCCACATACAACATAGAAGAAGAGTGGCACAGATGTTAGCTCAGGGAAAGTCTTCCTCAAGCAAAAAGAGGAAGATTGGCAACAGATGTCAGCTCAGAGCAAATCTTCCTCAGGAAAAAAGAAAAGAAAAAAAAGTTATTTGAAACAATTATTAAAGTTTTTTAAAACAGGTTGAATATTTTCCAGTCTGATTTTTTTAAAGTCAAATATTACACATTTTTAATTATTAAGGTTAGAATTAGATTTTATTGTAGATTAAATTGGAATGTTATTCTAAACAACCGGCTTAAGTACTTTAATTCTATTTCACAATTTACAAATACTAAAAGATTATGAAGGACACTGAACTTCCCTTAGAAAATAAATGTACCAATCTGTGCTTAGATAGAAAGCTCTGCTTTAAATGAACAGTTTTAGATTTAAATTTGCTAAGATTAAGGAGTGTATGTGTGTGTGTGACCAAAGCAGAGGAATCTGACTTAATAAAATAAAATAAAATAAATGCTGTGAACACTGTGAGTGAAGATCCAGGAGAAAAGCATTGGTAGCCTCTGGGGCATATGATATAACTACACCAATGCCTGTATAAAGGAATCATATTCTACCTTTTCAAAACTGAAGCATGGTCTCAAAATAAAAAGATGCAGCCTCAGAAAATGTGGAATACCTAAGAGATTCATGAATCTGGAGGCATCACACGTCCTGATTTCAAACTATATTACAAAGTTATAGTAATCAAAACAATATTGTATTGGCATAAAAACAGACATATAGATCAATAGAACAGAATAGAGAACCTAGAAATAAACCCATGCATATATGGTCAATTAATTCATGACAAAAGAGCCAAGAATATACGATGAGGAAAGGATAGTCTCTTCAATAAATGGTGCTGTAAAAACTGGACAGCCACACGCAAAAGAATGAAACTACCACTATCTTACACCCTACACAAAAATTAACTCAAAATGGATTAAAGACTTGAATGTAAGACCTGATACCATAAAACTCCTAGAAGAAAACATAGGAGGTAAGCTCCTCAACATTGGTCCTGGCAATGATTTTTTTTTGGATTTGACACCAAGAGCAAAGGCAACAAAAACTAAAACAAACAAATAGGACAACATCAAAATTAAAAGCTTCTGCACAGCACAGGAAACATCAACAAAATAAAAAGGCACTTTATGGGAGAAAATATTTGAAGATTATATATCTTATAATGGATTCACATCTAAAATATATAAAGAACTCACACCACTCAATAGCAAAAAACAAACAATCTGATTAAAAAATGGAGCAAGCAACTGAATAGAGATTTTTTTCAAAGAAGACATACAAATGCCAATGGGCATATGAAAAGGTACTCAATATAAATGATCATCAGGGAAATGGAAATCAAAACCACAATGAGATATCATTTCACACCTGTTAGAACGGCTATCATCAAAAAGTCAAGAGAGAAGTCTTGGCAAAGATGTAGAGAAAAGAGGATCCTCGTACACTATTGGTGGAAATGTAAATTGGTGCAGTCTCTAGGGAAAACAATATGAAGGTTCCTCAAAAAATTAAAAACAGAGTTACCGTGTGATCCAGCAATCCTACTTCTGGGTATATATACAAAGAAAATGAAAACAGGATAATCGAAGAGATATCTGCACTCTCATGTTCATTGCAGACTTATTCACAATAGCCAAGATACAGAAACAATCTAAGTGTCTGGCAATGGATAAAGAGATAAATATGTGACATATATGTATATATATACATATATACACATACAATGGAATACTATTCAGCCATAATAAAGAAGGAAATCCTGCCATTTGCAATAATAGGGATGGAGATTGAGGACATTATGCTACGTGAAATAAGCCAGACAAAGACAAATATTGCATGATATCATGTATATGTGGAATCTAAAAAGGAAGAAAAAAAGAAGTCAAACTCACAGAAACAGAAAGTAGGAAAGTAGTTGCCAGGGGCTGTGTGGTGAGAGGAATGGGGAGAGGTTGGTAAACAGGTACAAACTGGGGCTGGCTGGGTTGTGCAGTGGTTAAGTTCACATGTTAGGCTTCAGTGGTCTGGGATTCACTGGTTCAGATCCCATGTGCGGACCTACACACCACTTGGCAAGCCATGCTGTGGCAGGTGTCCCACATATAAAGTAGAGGAAGATGGGCACAGATGTTAGCTCAGGGTGAGTCTCCCTCAGCAAAAAGAGGAGGATTGACAGCAGTTGTTAGCTCAAGGCTAGTCTTCCTCAAAAAAAAAGAAAATAAAAAGAAAGGGTACAAACTTTCAGCAATAAGATGAATAAGGTCCGAGGAACTAATGGAAAACATGGTAACTACAGTTCATAACACTGTATTGTATAATTGAAATTCGCTAAGAGAGTATAACTTAAATGCTCTCACACACACAAAAAAGAGATAAATATCTGATAGATGGTGGATGTGTTAATTAACTAGATGGAATCCTTTCACAATGTGAATCAAATCATCATGATGTACACTTTAAGTAAAATAAATTAATATGAATTTTATAGTTCACTGACTTTTTCCATTCTTATGATATGACACAAGAGGTTTCCTTAAAAACGTATACTTTATTTTTTAAATTTTTTTATCCTCTTTCCCCTAGAAAGCACACTCCACAAGGACCTGGATTTTTGTCTGTTTATTCACTGATAATATAAACTGAAACAAAGTTTTCACAAAGCAATACTTTTCCTTACTATGTGTGATTTACTCGGATATGGTCTGTTATTTCTTTTGTTAAAAATACTGGTCTTAAGCCACTAGATTGATTTCATGACTCACTCATATGTCATGACCCACACTTTAAATTACACTGCCTTAATGTATGCTCTCATTGCATCTTGTATGTTTGTTTCATAGCATATCATGACCCTGTGTGTGTGTGTGTGAGACTATTTGTTTACTCCCCGCCATATTGTGAGTCCCATGAGGGGTCAGGGCCATCTTACTCACCGCTATATTTCCAGCACCTAGCATAGTACTATAAGAAGTCCAAGTCATGTGCAAGCAGAAGTTAAAAGGGAGCAGAAATGATAAGTCAGCCACCAGGCGGATGATGAGCAGAAACCGAGGGAAGTAGAAATTATGACCCATGAGAGAGAGACAGAGCTGCAGTTCCACTTCTAAGTCCATAAGTATCTTTATAGCAAACTTCTTTACCCTATTTCTTAGGGTGAGTTTTTTACTTTTGGAAACTAAAGCTATGAAAACAGCAGATAAATGGAATACCTTAATCAATCAGAGCAAGCAATCCAAATACTTCAGTGAAATAACATCAACAGTTTCTGAATTTCGGATGGCTGTTGTTGTATGAACAGAGGAATTACTTTAAAGCCTGGAGACGGGAAGGCAGGAGAGCATGTGTGCTTCAGTCAGACCCATGTCCTTTTACAATCCAGCTGACTTCCTTCTTTGCTCTGCTACATGGCTCTGCCGCACAGCAAGGGCTCCTGCCTGACCCAGCGCCCAGTAGAAGGAAGGATGATCAAGATGGTATTCAGAAGATGCTTTCAAAGGTAAAAAGAATTTACAGCAGTAATCTCTCTCTGGATGTCCTCTCTTCTAGGAGGTTTAGGTGAAACAGGCCCAATTCCCCCCCAGAGAAGTGTCTGGGTTAGTAATTCAGGCCTGCTAAGTTTAGGTTCTCTGTCTTGCTGTTTTGCATTCTGGCAAATTTCATTGCTCCACAGTTCATTTTATATAAGAGTTATGAAATCTGAGATTCAAGTTTGACCGCTTAGGTGGTCCAGTCTAATTTATTACATGTACATTGGAGATGGGAGACAAAATCCCAGATAAAAATAAAGTGTTCTTATGACTGCGTTGTTTTTGGTTTTATACAAACACATAGTTTTTTGGGGGTTTTTTGGGTATATATTTAGAGTTATACATACGAATTTCCTTAGCTGTGACAGATTTAGCCATGAAGCTGACAAACCTCAAGCTTCAGTGCTTCTCATTTGCATGGGCCCCTTCTAAGAAATGAATCTAATTTTGTCTGTTCTTTTGAAGAGAGCCTCCAAAAATGTATAATCTTGGGGGCCGGCCTGTGGCGCAGCAGTTAAGTTCGCACACTCTGCTTCTGGGGCCTGGCATTCACTGGTTCGGATCCCGGGCGCAGACACATGCACTGCTTGTCAAGCCATGTTGTGGCAGGCATCCCACATATAAATTAGAGGAAGATGGGCATGGATATTAGCTCAGGGCCAATCTTCCTCAGCACAAAAGAGGAGGATTGTTGGCAGATGTTAGCTCAGGGCTAATCTTCATAAAAAAAAATTACAAGAATGTGTAATCTTCATGCCTCATAAAATCTGGATCTATCTGTGCCTTCAGGGATGTTACTGGTAGTATTGACTGATTATGGGTAGAGTTGTGTGTTTTAGTAACTCAGGTCTACCCAGTAGCCCTGGCTCTCATGAGCCCTAACAGCTGTGTTGCATGTTGAGGAGTTGCTGCTGTGACGTTAGAAGAAATTTAAAAAAAGATGAAGCAACTTTTGGTTTCTTCTTAGTCATTGAGGTGGGTAAGTCAGGGCCTGAAGGAAAATATAAACAGACATAAGAGGTCATGGCTTAAGAATATAGAAGGAAATACCAATAGTCTGAATCAATTCTGAATTAAAAATATACCTTATAATCTTTATTCAACTTTTAATTCATGCAGAGCTTTAGTTAATCTTGGTCGGAGACGGTAGAGACAAACTGGAGATCTGGATACAGAGGTATGAGATAAAACTAGATATTGACATAGTGTTCAAGATCATTGTGTTACAAGATAACATAAGAAATATTTTTTAAAAATAAAGGTGAATCATGAGAGAGCAGGAAAATATCTTACTTTCCTCCTTCCTTTTAACTGTGAGGCAAAGGAAATGTCTCCAAAGGATTTGGGGCTTACATAGGAGAATTGCTACAGAGAGGGAGCCATTCTAATATGCACTCAGGAATCAAATAAGATTGCCACCTCAAATCCACCATCTCTAAAAACTGCCTCATAGGGTAGAAAATTAATTAGGATGAGTTTTTGACTCAGAGAGAATTAGAACTAAAAAGGCTTTTAGAAACCTTCAACTTCTTTACTATATAAACTTTTTTTAAAAAAAGATCATTTGCCTCAAGTTACATTTAGTCACAAAACTAAGACTAAACCCCAGGACTGGCAATTCTTGGCCCAAAGCATTTTTGGGGACATCTTATTACCTCTCCATTTCAGAAAATCAAAATCCATCGGTGTGAATTCTACTTTCCTGAAGCTTTTACTTCCCAAATTAGAAATCAATTTCCCTTGCCTGAGGAAAAAACAACCTCTTACTTCCTATTTAAGAGTGTTAAATTTGGCTGGTTGATGCTTTCATAACTTTTGGCTTAGTTATAATAAAAGTGTAAGGAGAAATACGATTACTACAATCAAAATTACCAAAATTCCATGAGAGAGAACATATTTTTAAATCTTCAGAACTTATACATCTTACTTTTAAAATGTTTACGATTATTACATAACACCCAACTTATCATGTCAGGCAAATACAATTTATCATACAGTTTTTCTAATCGTTCAAAAATTTGATGTACTGTTTTGTTTTTTATTTTTTGTTTTTGTTTTTGTTTTTTGGTCTCTTGCTTGATTTCCTTTAGGAATGACTTGATTTCTTTTAGGATCTAGGCAGAGCATAGTTTAGGTGTCCCAAACTTTAGTCATTCACATAAACGATTTCTTCCATATTCACATACCACCCATTTTAGTATTCAATTAATACTTTTATTTATACTGACTCACGTTTATATTCAATACCTAGTTTAATAGTTAAATAATAATATCCGTGATATCAGAAGCTTGATGTGCTAATTATATTTTTACATATTTGACTATTAAAAAATATTAATCTGTTTACTACCTAAAATCACCTCACTGTGAGAAACGTTGGTATAGTTCATGAAAAGAGCATTGAATTTGGAACAAAAAAGAACAGGACTTCAAGGGGCTCACTCAGTGGTATGGTGGTTAAGTTCACACGCACTGCTTCAGCAGCCCAGAGTTCACTGGTTCAAATCCCAGGTGCAGACCTAGCACCACTTATCAAGCCATGCTGTGGCAGGCATCCCACATATAAAATAGAGGAAGATGGGCACAGACGTTAGCTCACAACTAATCTTCCTCCAAAAAAAAGAACAAATTAGGGTATAATATAAAGTTACTATTTATCCTATCAACAGGAAATTTGTGGGAAAAAAGAAATTCCTTGCCCTTTTCAGAACCAGAACCATTCTGTTCATTAGTTTGCTTCTAGCCACTGCAACCTTGTAGCCTTTGCAGGCTATCTGCAGGGAACAGCACAGAAGAAGGCTGAGCAGTGTGAGACTCCAGCAGTGAATGTAAATTGACCCGAATGATAATTGCAGAGCCATTGGAAGCCTTGGGTGTTTCTACCAGGCAGAAAAGCTTCAACAGTGAATTCTTACATTGTCTTGTTACCAGGAGAGAGCAGAAGAGCTGTTCTCGGGTTTCATCCACAGTCACCCAGGGACCCAGCAGCCTCTTGGAATCATCATTTGAACATCAAAGGGACCTTTCCAGTCTACACTCAGCCTTCTGAAGTCATGTTAGGCATCCTGGGGAAAATAAAATACATCTAGGCTAGCATGTGCCAGAAGGCTTCATATTTGTCTCTGGCCCTCTTTAGCCGGAATACTAAGGTTTAAACAAATGTGTCAGGCGCTATGCTATATACTTTTGCTTATATTAATACATTTAATATCAATCTTAACCATTTGTGAGAACTCTAATGTTGTCTGGTTTTAAGTTATGAACGTGATGTATATCCTAACAAATGTTCAAATTTACCCACATTCTTATAAACAAATTATTCAGCTTCCTCAGGTGAAATTCTGATTATCTGTGATGGTTGGACATTTGAGTGTTTTATATGTGACATTTGCATTGTTAATTTAAAAAAAAAAGAATATAATATACAGTATTAAAATTTTACTTAATACATTTAAATCTTCATTTAATTCAGAAAAATCTTGGGGTTCTTGCCCTATCTTAATCATCGTTATAAATTCTGTTATAATTGTAATATATTACAGCTATAGAAATTGTAGAAAATGAAATTGAATTCTTACTAATCTCATGATTATCTCTTGTAATATTAAATGCAGAAAAAACCATTATTTGTGTTCTCTGATAGTTTGGCTGGGAGATAATTAAGAGTTAATTATACTTGTCAATTCTCCTAATTAGCAAGAAGTTAGAATACAATTTTTTTAAAGTTGTGCGCTATACCCAGATGAACATGGAGCACCTTATAGTGCCAGAAAGTAAGGAAATGCTAAAACAAGCAAAGAAAAAACAATGGTGTGGTGTATCAAAGTAACATAGGAGTCAATTGAAAGAACTCCCAAGGCCAAAGCTGGAACAATTTGAGCCACAAAATAAAGCAGTATGGGATTATAAACCAACACATAAAGTCAAAATCCATACTGATATAAACAAATGATTCAATAAATAAGTAAATGGTGAAGAGACAAATCTCCCCTGCAAAACAATTAACAAATAATTTATGTAGATACTCTACCCTTAAGGAGAGAGCATAACTCCCAACTTACGGAGTTATGGGAACTCTGTTAGCGTGATCTGTGAATAATGGCTTCCTTCCAAAGAGTACAGTATGGGAAGGGAGTAAAGAGAATAACTCAACAGTAGAGAAATCTGAGAAACACTGTATCAGCCAGGTCATCAAGGTCAACATCAACAGTTATAAATCAGGTAGATATATGTAGCCTCAATATGAGGTGATGAAAATGGTACATTGCCTCTGTGGGCTTCTCCCTAAAACCCATAGCCCTACTCTAATCGTGAGGAAACAATCAGACAAATCCCAACAGAGGAACATCTTACAAACTACTTGACCAGTACTCCTCAAAACTGTCAAAGTCATCAAAAATAAGGAAATGTCTGAGAAAGTGTCACAGCCAAGAGGAGCTAAAGGACATATAATGACTAAATGTAATGTGACATCTTAATAGGATCCTGGAACAGAAACAAGACAGTTAAAACAGAAATCTGAATAAACTCAGGACTTTAGTTAATAATAATGTATCAATATTGGTTCATTAATTGTAACAAATGTACCCTAATAATGTAAGATGTTAATAATAGGAGAAACTAGGTATGGGGTATATGGGAACCCTCTGAACTATTGTCTCAATTTTTGTGTAAATCTACACCTGTTCTACAAAATAAAGGCTATTGTAAAAAAAGTTGTCAGTTATTCTAATAAAAGCATATCATTCACATATTGCATCATACTTTCTGTTTAATGGAAATAGTTTTAGGAGACTGAGATTTGTTAATCTTAAAAAAATTATGCTGCAGACAGGTTTAATGCTACTTAAGCAAAGTGGAATAAGCAACTGATTTAATTAATTGAATTTATGATAGGCTCTGGATAGTGTGTGGATTTTTAAACTTAATTAGGAAAAAATTTTAAATTAAATCCAGTACTGAACGTTTGTTTCTTTCAATTTATTTTATTTAACCTAATGACCAGAAGCATACAGAAGCTATAAAACTTTTTAATGAGATATTTCATTTGGAGGGGAAGAGAGGGGTTTTCCCCACATAATTAGGTTATTCCAGAATTGATCTATAATGAAACTAAAACAACTGTTTGAAGTTTTATAGAACTATATTTTAAAATAAGACTCTCTAACCTTGTAATTTTCTAGGACCTTTTATATGTGCACTCAAGCATTTCTCAAGTACCTTATGGTACGTTTATAGCGACATTTCCTAAATGAGAGAAGCAGATGAGTTAAATGACTTATACCAGATTCTCCATGAGTCAGAGGTAGAACTGTTCCATTGAGTCATTCCCTGTCAGTCCTAAAGTCATTTGCAGGAGAATTATGTAAACGTAAACCCTCTGAAATCATTTCAAAGAAATAAAATAGCCATTTTCCTATTAGTTTTCAACAGTAGGCTGCTTGAGACCAAATTTAGGGGGATTCAAATACCTAAAGATACTGCTAAACTGAAATGCAAAGATATTGTTCTCATCTTTAAAAAAATTATATGATGGGGCTGGCCCGGTGGCACAGAGGTTAAGTTTGCAGGTTCTGCTTGTCGGCGGCCCAGGGTTCGCTGGTTCGATCTCGGGCGCAGACGTGGCACCACTTGGCAAAAAGCTATGCTGTGGTAGGTGTCCCACGTATAAAGTAGAGGAAGATGGGCATGGATGTTAGCTCAGGGCCCATCTTCCTCAGCAAAAAGAGGAGGATTGGCAGTAGTTTGCTCAGAGCTGATCTTCCTCAAAAAAAATAAAATAAATAAAAATTGAAAAAATTAAAAAATTATATGCTAATATCTGTTGTATTTATGCTAACCTTAGGGACAAATAGTAGCCTAAACCACTTAGAGCTTAAATCCTGTTCCAAGACCTTTCCTTCTGTTGTCGTGCCTATACAGGAAGTATACTAGACAAGTCAATCACTCTCTATTAATTCTATCATTACTATCTCAGTATCCTAGCTTCTGAGATAACCACCTTATAAGTAACATAACAAATAACACTGTAGCAGAAAACAATTATGAAATTTTTGAATGCTATAAAGCAAGAATATCTGACCACAGAATTTTCACTGCCTTTTCCTTTAGTGATCAAGTTTCTTATGAGAATATATACCAGAAACAAAACATCAATATTTTGTATAAAATTCTGAATATTTTAATTCTCACCTATACCCCAACATAGGTTGGGCCCAGATAAGCTTGTTTTCAACCTAGGAGGTACAATCCTGTGCTAGTAAGAGACTGTATTTCAGGTAACCCATTTAAAACAGTAGGACTTTTAAAATGAGTAATAAGTGGAAAATTACTCGATCTGAAGCATACTGGAAAAAAAAATGCTTTACTACAGATGATCCAATAATTCTCGAACTGCTTGACATTGTCACAGGAGTCTCTAACAATGTTGGTGGAGGCCTTGAGGGCAACGAGAATTGTTGTCAAGAAAACAGCAGATTCTAATCAAATTCCTGGTTGCCTAGCTACAGTACTTGATAATAAAAAAATAAAAACACTGTTCCTATTAGTACATGTTCTGTTAGTGCAAACTTATGATGACAGAACCAATAAAACTCCGGGACTTTACCCTAAGTGTGTATGTAGTTTAGTATAAGGTAAGGCCTTTTGTTGAATCCTAGTGAGGTAGGATTAACACCAAGAAATACTCAAAAGCCCTCCTTAGAAAGTCATCTTTTTGTGGACCCATAGCATACACCCTCAGGAGGTTATCTTGCCTTATATCTTCATTATAACATCCTTCACAGGGCCCCAAACAGAGGACTGCTTATGCATGGGATCATGCACCTTCCTTCACAATCACCTCATACATAATTTCCTCTAGTGGAGTCTAAGACAGACCTGCATCATCAAAGAAAGTCCTGTTTCACTAAATACTTGTTTAACTTAAATTTCTGTTTAATGAACCAATTCCCATCTCCAAGCAAATGATCCATTAATAGTAAGGCAGGTGATATAGTTCAACAAATTGTATTGAATGGAAAGCCCCATATAGAAAGGTTGTTCCCAAACACAGGTGTATCCAACATGACTGATCTAGAATTAATTCTTTATGCTGTAACTATGTTTACATGCTGGGACCTCGATGGGCTGCAGAACAGAGAAGGACAGGAAAGTGAGGCAAACATAAATAGACACACAGAGCAGCTCTAAAAAGGTGTAGAACTCCAATGTTGGCAGGATAGGGGACGTAGGCTAAGGATAAGGTTATTGCTAAAAATATACAGAAAGAGGTGGAGATAAAAGAAGGGGCACTGTGGGATTGGATTTGAAGCCTAATTTGACATTTTGCCACATGGCAAGCCTGAAAAACAACAATGACAGCAACAAAGAATTTCCGAATTATACAAGCCATCCTCTTCACTGACAGACAAACCCCAGAAAAGACACTGCTTTATTTTTTTTTTTAAAGGTTGCTACGTGGACTCTAGAGCAAGTGATTTTCTTTTAAACATTATTTAAATTAATCCCAGAAATTTTGGCATTCTATCTAGTTCATTCAAATGGGAGTTTATGCTGAATTTTTCCATTTTGTGAATTAATTTACTAGCAAATGGCCAGCAGGGAGAAATGACTCCCTTAGGAAATAACTGAATTTGATGTTTAGAGGCTGATCCAAATGTCTGCTTAGATTAAATGAGGTGTGTCAAAAATCAGAGAATATGTCTGGACAAGTACCCCAAACACAGTGGTTACCTCCAGGAATGGAGTGACCAGGAGACAAGGGCAGGAGAGAGACATCTCACTATACACCCTTTCATACCTTTTAAATTTTAAACCATAGGACTGTACTATCTATTCAAAGAAGAAAATACAATTTAAAAAAATTAAATAACGTGTTTCCCCTAAAATATTACGAAGAACAACAACATAATCTATTAGGAAAATCCTATTGTTGAAACAGTAAAACACACAGCAAACGCCATCCTATCCCTCAGGTTGATGAGCTGTGCTGTCTTGCAATCAGAAAGAATGCACTCAGGGCGGCCCGTGGCCGAGTGGTTAAGTTCGCATGCTCCGCTTCGGTGGCCTGGGGTTTCGCTGGTTGGGATCCTGGGCACGGACATGGCACTGCTCGTCAGGCCACGCTGAGGTGGTGTCCCACATGCCACAAATAGAACCCACAACTAAAATATATAACCATGTACTGGGGGGATTTGGGGAGAAAAAGTGGGGAAAAAAAAAAGAAAGAATGCGCTCAATCAAGTGTCTTTTGGGGCCAAACAACAGTACTCCCAAAAGCCGTTTCAACTATTGTATTTCATTATGTGTCATCATACATTATTTAACATCCTCTTTAGGTCAAAAAATGTGTGGCTCCAAAATTAATAATTTTAGCTCCTATAGATAAAAGCATAAGTTAGAGTACAGAGGGAAAGCAATGTTAAGTTTCTTTTTCTTTTTATATCTCAGAAGTTACTGATCCCAGGGCTAACAGAAACATAAAAATCAAACTTTGAAAACGGAGGATGGAGAAGACCATATACAATAGACCCGTGAGTTATTCAGCACAGCCTATTTTAAATCCTACAATACACAGGATTTCCAATTGAAATATGGGAAATATTATTACTACTGATGGGGATTAAAATTACTGAATCAATTCATGACAACAAAGAAAAGATCTTGGAATTACTCCTCTTTAAGGCTAGGATCATCAACAAATTGGATAGAGGGGCCAGCCCGGTGGCGCAGCAGTTAAGTTCGCACATTCAGCTTCAGTGGCCCGGGGTTCACCAGTTTGGATCCTGGGTGCGGGCATGGCACCACTTGGCAAGCCATGCTGTGGTAGGCGTCCCACATATAAAGTAGAGGAAGATGGGCACAGATGTTAGCTCAGGGCCAGTCTTCCTCAGCAAAAAGGGGAGGACTGGTGGAAGATGTTAGCTCAGGGCTAATCTTCCTAAAAAAAAAAAAAGAAATTGGATAGAGACGTAAAAGAGAGCCAATAGAGTGGTACACAGAAGGTGGGAGAGCTTAATGACAACAGCGTTTTTCTAGGCCCACTTCTCTGACTCTAGCTCCATACTAATATTCCTTCCTCCCTCCCTCCCTCCCCTTCTTCCTTCCAACAAGATATTACCCGAGGCCGTGGGATTTCTAAGAACTATCTCCTGGACAGTTACACAAATAACCAAACAAATCACATACAGCTAAAAAATGATAAATTCCATAAACAAAGAGCTATGGACATACCCAGAGCTGCAGATTCTGGTGTATTCTGACCCAGCCACATTCTAGTGCCACAAGTCTTAAGTGTTGCCACAGCAACATCCTTGATCTACTGCAATGAAGATAAACTTCAGATTAAGAGCTGTTCTATAGGAAAGGGGAATTTAGTAAACAATCTATTGTAAGTACATGAATGGGTAAACACAACTCTGCTTCCCCTTGGGAATTAACGGCAATTTTTTTCCTGCTAAAATCTTTTATGAATTTATTATTACAATTTTAGGGAGTGTTTGTCTGTTTAAATGACCGATGGCAGTGCTTTGACTATTTAAGAGCAGCTCACAATGTAAAACTATTTTGCTTCAGAATGCAATTGAGGAAGAGTAGAGTAAAGGTTTGCCTTCCTTATAATATTTTGCTTGGACTAATATTAAAATTCATTTTAATCTGTTAAGACGATAATGAACTTTAAGCAGGGTAAATCGGATGAGGGAAAATGCTAACTAAAATTTTGCCCAAGTTAGCCCATAAAGAAGGTGATGGGCTATACCTCCACTATAACGCAAGGCATTTAAATCCAAGGAAATAATGTCCTATTCTTTTCATTATATTCTTTAAAAATGTTTCCCCAATCCTTCATACTTTTTCAGCTAATGCCAACTGGCTATGGCTTCTTTTAGCTGCTTCTAACAGACGCAGATCAAGGCTAGATTAGATACAGCAAGACTTAGTGATGGCGTAAACAACCTCCCTTGGCTAAACTGACCTGAAATAGTAAGGTAAAACAAAGCAAAAAGTCTTAGAGTCTGAGATGTGAGGTTCACAGAGGAAAGGAAAACATTCAATGTACTCACAGAGACATTCATCTAACAATATTTATATAAGTGCCTGCTATGGCCCAGGCAGAGGATTGTTCTAGAATTGCTTATATATGTCTAAATCTACACGAGAAGGCCCAATTCTGACCACATTTAAATTTGCAACAATGATAGTTAAAACTAAGAATATCAGAAGGGGCTTATGTGTCTGGTTATTTTATTTAAAAAATAACAAAGACACACAGTTAAGTGTCATGACTGACTTAAAAGCCCATGCAGTCACCTCTGTGTTGTACTAACTTTTGGAATTTTAGCAATGAGGAAAAAGGAACTGGTGTTATTTATGTGACTATGAAGTGGTTCACACTGGTATCTTGATGGTTACTGCTCATATAAATTATTTCAATTCGAGCCAACTTCACCCTCCAATTTTACCCTTCAGGTGAACCATTACATTACATTACCCTTCAGGTGAACCATTACATTACAGTTAAGCATACAGTTTCGGCTGTAGAACTAATAGCTAACATTAATTGAGCCTTTAGTATGGTCCAGGTGCTGGTCTACTTCATGAGGTAGGTACTATTTTTGTCATCCCTACTAAAGCCCTGAGGGGTTAAGTTGACACTGCTAGTGAGCGCCAGAGCCAGGATTCAAACACAGGCAGTCTGGCTCAAAGGCTCTAAGTCACTGCTCTATACACCCCTTCAACTAAAAAAGACTAATGAGCCAACAGCAATGATGAATCTTGTGCCTTGAGAAGTGAGAGTCAAAGCAGAGTGCTGGGGCCAGCCTGGTGGCACAGCGGTTAAGTGCACATGTTCTGTTTCTGCAGCCTGGGGTTCGCCAGTTTGGATCCAGGGTGCGGACATGGTACTACTTGGCACGCCATGCTGTGGTAGGCGTCCCATATATAAAGCAGAGGAAGATGGGCATGGATGTTAGCTCAGGGCCAGTCTTCCTCAGCAAAAAGAGGAGGATTGGCAGCAGATGTTAGCTCAGGGCTAATCTTCCTCAAAAAAAAAAAAAAGCAGAGAGCCTTAGAGGACCCCAGAGTTCCATGACTTTTACAGCATAACCTTTCCTCCTTTGCTGCAAACTCTTTGAGGGAGCTAAATTTTATGTCAGAATTAGGCATCAAAGTCAAGAGGAATGGTCATAGTTATTCGAGTGGCCTAGAGACCCATGGTATCAGCTCCCACTGAAGATCTGGTTATCAGCACCACCCACTTCCTAAGGGAGCAACTGGTAAGGTTCACTGAGGGCTTACTATTTACTGTTTTGGAATAAACACGAAATTCTTTGGAAACATAAATTTATTCTCTAATTGGCTGTAAGTTACAGAATATCTGCTCCTCTTATCTTACTAAGTCCATAACCTGGGGTAGGTTCAACGCTCTATCTTTGTTCATCTTTGAAATGTCTTATTAATGACTGAGTGGAAGGCACACTATTAATACAAAATATTAATTATACTTATCTTCAGGATTATAAAGACAACTATAGATTCTAATAAGGTGACACAAATTATTAACATTTATTTAGTGTTTTAAATTTTCACAAGCTTATTTACAAACAATTGCAATGTCACATCCATTCCTTAGGCGCAGAAACAGAATAACAATTTGGCAAAGTGACTTACTTAAACTTACGTAGCATATTGGCAGTAAATATCCTAGCCTGGATTGCTCTTTGTTCAAGTTCAAAGATTTTATACCCCTGACAGTCTTATAACAGTAGCAAAAATGTATTGAGCACTTACCATGTCCCAGGTACTGTGCTAAGCGCTAGGTGCATAATCCAATTCTCACAACAACCCTATGAGGTAGTTACGTTACTATTATTCCCATTTTACAGAACAAAATGGAGTCTGAGAGAGGTTAAATCATTTACCCAAGATTGCATGCTCATTAAGTGGCAAAGAATCAGGATCCAAACCCTGGTCTCTCTGATTCCTAGGACTTTATTTCCATCTAGTCCCTAGGGAATGGGAGTACATATGTAAAAAAATTCCCCTTACCTAAAATTTTAAAAACTGAGGGGATGGGGAGATGAGTTGCACAAAGGATGGCAATGTGCCGTGAATAAAGAAGTATGATTATTAGCCTAACCCTCTAAACTTGAGGTCCAAAAAAAAAAAGGAAAAGAAAACAAGGATATGGCCTGTACCTGTGTTTATCATTAGGTTCTACATTGCTTATGTTCTAAATAAAAACCTACTGGGTAAGGGCAATGAATTGTGGTTCAGCTGGTTTACTGTAATGCTTCTCTCCGTGTACAATGTTCACTAACAACAATACTAGATAACAATAATAAGTAGGAAACCATTAAGTGATAGCATGGAATATTGGTTTTAGGTTATAAAAGGATACTACAAAAATAGAAATTTATGTACTTGTGGGTACATAAAGACAGACACGCACACACAGACACGTATACAAATGTATCTTTGTTATTCACGTGTAAGAATATTGACATGTCTATAAATTGCTTTGTGCACTTGAATATCAAAACATGACTCCAGGGGCCGGCCCGGTGGCGCAGCGGTTAAGTTCGCACGTTCCACTTCTCGGCGGCCTGGGGTTCACTGGTTCGGATCCCAGGTGCGGACATGGCACCGCTTGGCACGCCATGCTGTGGTAGGCGTCCCACATATAAAGTAGAGGAAGATGGGCACGGATGTTAGCTCAGGGCCAGCCTTCCTCAGCAAAAAGAGGAGGACTGGCAGTAGTTGGCTGAGGGCTAACCTTCCTCAAAAAAAAAAAAAATGACTCCTTTTCCAGTTGAATAACATCTGGTTAAAAGTGGAAACATTTGCACAAATGTACCCTTATCCAGAAAGAGCTTTCAAAAACTTGCATCAATGAGATTATGGTGGGAGAAAGTGTATCACTAGAATTGAACATGTGGCATAATACTTTTCTTAAACTAAATCTTAGGTCAGTTAAAAAATAAATAGGGCCACAACTAGAAGGACCTGCAACTAAGATATACAACTGTGTACAGGGGGGTTTTGGGGAAATAAAGCAGAAAAAAAATAAAATAAAATAAATCAATAAGGTTATTTATCAGGATCAAGATATACTGTATTTATAATCGTAAAAACATAAGTTTTTCACGTAAAATACTCTATTTATTAATCAAGAATTATGCTTTTACCAAATTACTTCCTTTCCTCTAAATTGCTACATTTGGGGCAAGGGTCAAGGTACACACATTTTGCACAATAAACATATCGTCTCTTATTTGTCACCCAACTGCTCTAGCCACCCAAAATGTTTGCAAGTCCCTGGACTGGCCACGCTGTTTCATAACCTTTGCTTGAGCTGCTCACTTTGCCTGGAAAGCACTCTTTTCCCTTCTCACCCTCATCTATCAAAGACTTACCTCAGGGTACCTTCCTCTAAGAAACTGTTTCAGATCCGTTACTCCTCTCCTTCCCCGTTTAAGCACTGACCGTTTCCTCTATATTGCACCTCCTTACAGACTGCACTACACACAACTTCCGCCATGGTAAACTTATATTCCTTATTGCATTTACTAACTTACCTGCTTCTTTCTGATGGCTACATTGTAAGCTCTGTTGAATGCTGACATTCTGTAATAGATTCTTTGAGGCTCTCCAGAGATTTCGTTTTTTGAGGCATCATAAAGGAGAGGATCTTAGTTGAGTGCCAGAGCATTTCCTTAAGCCTCTTGTATGAGCGCCTACTTTTAGAATAGCTACCTCCTTAGGAAACAGAACATTCAAAATTCTTTAATTTGCTGACCATTCTTTTTTTTTTTAAGATTTTATTTTTCCTTCTTCTCCCCACAGGCCCCCTGTGCATAGTTGTGTATTTTTAGTTGTGGGTCCTTCTAGTTGTGGCATGTGGGATGCCACCTTAGCGTGGCCTGATGAGCGCTGCCATGTCTGCACCCACGATCCGAGCTGGCAAAACCTGGGCCGCCGAAGCCAAGCGCGCGAACTTAACCACTCCACCACAGGGCTGACTGCTGACCATTCTTAACTGGGCTCCTTCTGAGGTCAAGAACTCTGTCTCCAGGGCACTTTAACTTCACGGACTACCCTAAAAGCACATCTGCTACCCCTGTAAATGTTAAGGTTCTTATTTAGCTAACAAGCTCTAGTGAGCACAGTGAGTTCTCCCATTTGAGCAGATTTTTCCTTCTGACAAAGGGTTATATTCTAGGGATGAAAGCAGGTGTTTTTCTTTAAGTGTATTTTACCTGATATTTTTCTATTTTAGTTTTAAAATATAACCCATTAAAAACAAGGTTAAGTCTGCATGTTCTAAAGGACATTTCTACGTCCCTGAAAGAATTCAGGACACAGATTTCACAAACAGAGGTTAGACTGTCATGAGTTTCCGCTTCTTCAGGTAATGGAAGGAAAGTAGCAGGATTTAACATATTATAAGAATGATCAGAAATATGTAACAGAGAAAGTAATAGCATTTCATAGGAGGTAAGCTTATTTACTAAGAGATGTGGTGTGTTTTCAGGGAGAATCAAAGATTATACAACTTGAAGGAACATCAAATTTAACGGAGGCCTCAGGGGCTGGCCCAGTGGCATAGTGGTTAAGTTCACACATTCCACTTCTGTGGCCCAGGGTTCATGGGATTGGATCCCAGGCACAGACCTATACACTGCTCATCAAGCCATGCTGTAGCAGCATGCCTCCTACGTACAAAAGAGAGGAAGATTGGCATAGATGTTAGTTCAGCAACAATCTTTCTCAAGCACAAAGAGGAAGATTGGCAACAGATTTTAGCTCAGGGCCAATATTCTTCACCAAAAAATAAATAAATACAGGAGGCCCCCAAAACAAGTCGCCAATGTCTCTACTAGTTTAGCAGCTATGACTACTGTTGTTAGATAAACCACAGTGGGAGGCTGTTGAAGGGCTCATTTTAACTCAAAAAAATGCATGTTCATGTTTAGGTTCCCAAAGAAGAGGTTTCCTTACCAAGGACTTAGTTAAGTCATATAGCTGCTTTTAACAAACACTGTTCAAAGATATTTTTATTTCAGAAGAGTTAGTACTCTATTGCCTGAAAAAGCCAGTGCCACCCAAGAATTTTCTTAATTGTGTCTTAGTTCCTGGCCTGGCAAAGTTTTGAACAGCCTATAGTCTGTCAGAAGTAAAGTTTTTTCTCCTCAGGATAAATCACATCCTAGCTAATGAACTTTACTTTGATAAAATTATAAATTCTCTTTGGGAAACTTATAGTCTTTCTGAACTAAAACAGTAAGTAAATAGATAGTCTTTGAGGTCTGGGTTATGGAATTGTGAAAAGTAGGAGTGTGCCTCAGTAAAATTCTGGGCAAATTTTTTTTTTTTTTGAGGAAGATTAGCCCTGAGCTAACATCTGCTGTCAATCCCCCTCTATTTTTGCTAAGGAAGACTGGCCCTGAGCTAACATCCATGTCCATCTTCCTCTATTTTACGTGGGATGCCTGCCACAGCATGGCCTGACAATTGGCGCATAGGTCTGCACTCAGGATCCGAACTGGCAAACCCCAGGCCACCAAAGCAGAACGTGTGAACTTAACCGCTGTGCCACTGAGCTGGCCCCTGGGCATAATTGTCCAGGATAATTGTTGACTTTCCCAGGAAAAGGCAAACAAGGATTAACTATTTTGATCTAAAGGAGAACATCAAACAGTGGAATTTCCTGGGACAACCATCAACTCTTCAATAGAAGGTATCAAACAACAGTTTACATCCTGAGACTTGCCACAAAATTCTCACCTTACTGGGTCCAGCAATTCTAAACTATGACATCCACATAATCCATACAACGATCCATACCCAATTGTAACCCACAAGCCTCCCTCCCAACTGGAATGAAAAGATCTGCCTTAAATCAAACTTCAAAATCTCAATAAATATCCCAACTTTGCCCTTCTCTCTCTGAGATACTTTTAAGACTCTGTTGCTGTTGCGGTAGTGTTCTCTCTCACTGCAGTGAAAAATAAACTCAGCTTTGCCTTATCAACAGGCTGTTTAGGTAATTTGCGGGAGCCAGCATTTGACAGTCCTTGGAGGTTAGCGATTACGTCTTACTTATTTTTGTGTTTTACAACATCCAGTGAATAAGATACCTGGTAAACACTTTAAAATGTTGCAAATCAATATTTGCTGAATGAATGAATTATGGCAATATTACGAACTCTAGATTGCTCAGCAAGTTGGCAAGTTTCCTTCTGAGAGGAGGTAGTGCTCAGGAAGGGTGGTACCATCTCTTTGGTGAGCCTTTGGGTCACGGTCGCCAGATTTAGCATATAAAAATACAGGAACCTGAGCACAGAGGATTTTTAGAGCCATGAAACCACTCTATATGATACCAAGAGTAAACCCTGATGAAAACTATGGTCTTGGGTGATAATGATGTGTCAGTGTAGGTGCATCAATTGTAAGAAATGTACCTTTCTAGTAGGAGATATTGATAACGGGGGAAGCCACATATGTGTAGGGGAAGAGGGTAGATGTGAAAACTCTGTACCTTTCACTCAATTTTGTTGTGTACCTAAAATTACTCTAAAAGAATAAAGTCTATTGAAAAAATACAAGAAGCCCAGTTAAATTGGAATTTCAGACAAACGACAAATTATTTTTTAGTATAAGTGTGTCCCATGTAATATTTGAAATATATGAAAAATTATTCTGAAACAATCTGAAAATCTAATTTAACTAGGCTAATTGTATTTTATCTGCCAATCCTACTTAGGATGTATGTGGGGTATTTTTGGTTGACACGCTGTGAGATGGAGGGAGTGGGGTGTGTGAGCATTACTGGTAGTGAGCACTAAGTGGCCAGGGACACTTAATGTCCTGAACTTACGGGATAGTCCCATGCAATGAATTGTCCCACCAAAAATGCTAACAGCAGCACTTGTGAAAACTGACAGACTTGTGGGGAGGAAAAAATACTCTTCCTCTACCCTCTGGTGTATAGTAATTGGGGGCCTGAAAATTAAAATGGCAAAAGACAGATTAACAAGAGAAAAATGGCTCATTTGTATGCATGAGGGTACTAACAAAAGAAGCAGCTAGCTCATTAAATGGTTAAAGTTAGAGGCTTATATACCTAACCTACTAAGGCCAAAGGAGAGGGGAGAAAAACCTTCTATGGGAAGAGTAACTAAAGTTCTTTAAGAGAGACAAATGGATTTTAGGAGAACAAGGCAGAGAGAAGAAGTTTGTGATAACGTTTGTCTGTGCAGGTACTGGTGGTCCTTCTTGTCAAGACTATAAAACTCCCCAGAGAGGGGATTTATGGTAGGTTTATTCTTGGCTTCCTTCCTGGGAGTAAAAGCTGCCAGAAGAGGGAATTTATGGCAACCTCATTTCTCAAAAGTTTCTGCTTTTAATAAAGGAAGATCCAAAGGTGACTTCTTTCTGCATCTGTTGAATCTCAAATGTCTTCAGCTTGAAACAATCTTCATACCAATTCTGGGGTTCTGTGTAGGTCCCCATAGACTCTTAATCATGAATCAGTTTTCTTATTTAATGTCTTCTGCGTACAATCTTTGGGGAGAATATTCTTAATTATAAATAGAATTTGGTAGTAATGTTTCCTATTTATCTGCAGAGGGAGTCAGCCATGATACAGTGGAAAGGACACAGAAATTGCAGCCTCAATTTTGAATGTGTCTAAATAACTTCTTTATTCTATACTATAGACTCTCATAATAGTGCACATAGTGCTCTTTTTTAATCAGTTCTGTATTTCCTTTTTTAAAAATAAAAATCCAGGGGGCCGACCCGGTGGCACAGCAGTTAAGTTCGCATGTTCCACTTTGGTGGTCCAGGGTTCGGTGGTTTGGATCCCGGGTACGGACCTATGCACGGCTTGTCAAGCCACACTGTGGCAGACATCCCACATATAAAGTAGAGGTAGATGGGCAAGGATGTTAGCTCAGGGCCAGTCTTCCCCAGAAAAAGAGGAGGATTGGCAGCAGATGTTAGCTCAGGGCTAATCTTCCTCAAAAAAAAAAAAAAAAAAATCCAAGGGTCAATATAGTCAAAGTTGTTAAAGCTAGAATGTGTGAACAATATCTCCATTTATTAATAACACAAAAAAAACCCACTGTGTTTCCTTTTCTCATTTTGTATGATAAAAAAACAAGCAAAAGATGTTCTTTGAGTTTAGAAGTTACTAATTAGTAATCGAGAAGTTACCTTCACAACATATGACTTGGTCACAGTCTGAACGAAAAACAGTTGTTTGTTTTTCTATTTTCGACTTTTGCAGGGATCCAAGTTCTAAGATTTGGGTAACATTTCTCCAAATGTCAGCACTTCTCGTCATCCTCTAGTACCATATTTAGGATCTGTAGTGTTTTACTTAAAACCTCTTTGGGAAGTATAGAGATGCTAAACGTGACTCAATTCAAAATTAAGATGGAAAGAAAAATAAATACCATTATTAGGAGTGGTTCTTCGAAAGACTCTCTGCTAACTTGTTTGAGACGGAAACATCCAGGCTCTTGGCCCCCTAGACCTCTACTCTGGAGGTGGTACAGGAGAATTCTAGGAAAAGTTAGCACTACAAGAAATCGATAGTCCTCTCAAACTCAGTGGAATCCAAAACACAAAGCTATCTTAATCAGATTTATTTTCATAATATATTTTCATATGCTCAAGTTCTGGTTTTGGAAGTTTTGTTTGCTATTCAAGCGTGCTATTTTTCCATCTCAAATCTTAGTCCTCAGCTTTCGAGCCCCACCTTAGTTAACTAAAATCTGCTCATATCAGAAGTTCCTCAAGCAAATATTTCTTAGTTTTATTATCCTTTTTCCCAGTGAATAATGTAGCAGACCGTTTGGTTGCCTACCCAAAAGCCATTTCCAGTCCCGTCCTTTCTTGCAGTTCTTTCTTTAAGCCTAAAAAGCCAGTTCTTCACTTTCCCAGCCTCCCTTGAAGATAGGAGTTTGCAATGTGACCCATTTTTGGCCACTGAGATATAACAGGAAGTTTGCTTGTTAGCTTCCTAAAAAGATTTTCCTCCCTTGTAAAAGAAAAGTAGAAAGTGAGGAGAATGGCTTTTTTCTTCCCCTCCTTCCTGCTTTCCTTTATGTTTTCTGGTGAGGAAAAATTAGGAGCTATTATAACCAACGTGTGCCCATCAGGAGAAAGCCCACACTTTGTTGCCCTACCATCCTGAAACTATCTTTGCTGTATGACATAATTATATGTTTTTATTATTTAAGCCACTGCTGGTTGCATAGTCTGTTATGTACAGCCTAAAACATCCTATATAAATATTATTTTTACATTAGAATACTTAGTATATCCATCATGTTTGCACTTGATTAGAAAACAAGGTTATGCTCCATTTGTTCCTTCTCTGGAATGACTGCTAGAAAGTTGCACAGGTACTGTGGAAACTTTTGGAGAACCTAATATTTCAATGAGAAAGGAGGAGAGGAACATATAGGCAATTGCAATCACTCTGATTAGAAAGATCATGAAGGGAACCCATAGCTAGGCAGTGTCATACTAATGTGAACATGACTTTTAAACTCAATACTTTTCAAATCCTAGTCCATCTCTTACATTCACTTATTTTTTTAACAGCTTCACTGAGACATAATTCACATACTGTGTAATTCACACTCCCTCTTGGAAAAGGATTTGCATCCTACTTCATAGAAAGGATGGGGACTATCAAGTTTAACCTTTCTTACTCCAACTCCACCCCTTCTAGCCACACATCTCTATTTCTACACTTACCATTTCCAAGTCCAACCCCTCCGCCCTTGATTCCTTACATCCTTGGTCTTTACTCCATCAAGAATCTTTAATGTCTTTCCATTTGTGTAAGGAGCTGGTGCTTTGAAGGGCCTTTCCAAAGGAGGCATAAGCAGCTGGGTGTGGCACAAATGGGTTTAGCTAAGCAGTGTGGTCAGACAGCAAGAGGTCTGGGCAGGGCAAGATCGCTGACTAGACCTAGACCAAGAAAGCAGGGCTTGGCATGTTTAGGAGACTGAACAGGGTTCAAAGCCTCTTTTAAAGGTAGCAATCAAGGTCGGAGAAGCAAACTAATTAGACTCTTCAGGACAGTGGTCCAGAGCCACTGCTAGAAAGGACGTGTTCTCTGACTGAAGCCTAGCAAACCACTGCCCTTTAATCTATTGTACTCTAGATATTTTCCAGTCAGCACCACTCCCTGTCAAAACACTCTAGAAAGCAGGGAAATTTAAAAGCTTCTTAATGCCTAAAAACAAACAAACAAAAAGATTTTAAAAAGAACTATGGAAGGAAGGAAAGAAAAAGAAAGGAAGGTATTCTATCTTCATCTAGCCAGGAGCTCTCAGTGTCCAGGCCAGACTCAAGGCTTGCCTGGAGCGTTGAGTCCCTCATGGTGGGTTAATTCTTCAGAATCTTGTCATTGTCTTCGTAGTTTTCCTCTTTTAGGACCCAGCTTGAGACAGGGACAACGAATAAATACAAAGGCAAAGACAATTTATACATATTGCTGCCAGCTAATGCCTCCTTAGGTCCTTTTTGTGCATTCCTGAAGGTCACCAATGACATCCTAAAATCCTAAATCCAATGCTCTCTTCTTGGGCTTTAATTCTTTTTATACTCTGAGCATCATAGTTTCTTTTCAAGCAACATATTCTTTTTTTTAAATTTTTTATTTTATTTATTTATTTTTTTGAGGTCAGTTAGCCCTGAGTTAACATCTGCCACCAATCCTCCTCTTTTTTTTTGTTTTTTTTGCTGAGGAAGTCTGGCCCTGAGCTAACATCTGTGCCCATCTTCTACTTTATACGTGGGACGCCTGCCACAACACAGCTTGACATGCGGTGCATAGGTCCACCCCCGGAATCTGAACTGGCAAACCTCCGGCTGCTGAAGTGGAACGTGCGAACTTAACTGCTGTGCCACCGGGCCAGCCCCTCAAGCAACGTATTTTTAAAACCCGTTCTATGGTTCCTTGATGTCCCTCCCATCCACATTAAAAGAGCTGACCCGTGGCTACTACTATTGGTTAGTCACTAAGCTTTAATTCTCTGTTCTCTACTCCTTGCTTTCTTTACTCTTTCTCCCTTGGAAACCACATCCCTTCCTGAGGGTAAACTCTTGACACTGCATGGATATCTCTTGGTTTTGTGTTACCAGTTTTGTAGTCATTCCTGAGCTCCAATCCCTTCTCTCCAACTATCTTCTACCATGGATGTCTTACGATTACTTCAAATTCAAACACTAAAATGTCTTAGCCTTACCTACCTAAAATGCTTTGACTTGCTATCTTCTTCCTATTTTTTACTACAATGGTAAAATGCCATTTCCTTAGTCATCCAAACCTGTTAATCAGTAGCCTGTTTCCATTGCTTCTCTTCTATGAGAAACTTTCAAACCTTCTTCTTTTCCAAGATAAAAACTTTCTAGGAAAAATATTAAGCAAACAAATGTACCATGTTAGACACCAAACTTCATTATCTATAATACAAAGTTAGAAACATGTAAAAATACCATCCTATATATTTTTTTAGTTTCATTTTTGAAAAATATAAACTTAAGGATGAGATTTTTTTTTTCAGAAATATATACAGTGAGGGACCAGCCGGGTGGCACAGCAGTTAAGTTCACACCTTCCACTTCGGCAGCCCAGGGTTCACCTGTTCGGATCCCGGGTGTGGACCTACGCACCGCTTGTCAAGCCATGCTGTGACAGGCATCCCACATATAAAGTAGAGGAAGATGGGCAGGGATGTTAGCTCAGGGCCAATCTTCCTCAGCAAAAAGAGGAACATTGGTGGCAGATGTTAGCTCAGGGCTAATCTTCCTCAAAAAAAAAAAAGAAAAAAAGAAATATATACAGTGAAAGTGACTTTTTCATATATAGCAAAAAGGCATTTCTTTTATCTACTTCTAGTTCTTAAGATTCAGACCCTACATACTGAAAATCCATTATTGGTTTACACAGATGTGCTTTAATTAAAGCACTATTTGAAATTCGGAGCTCTCTCTCAATGGATGCTTTTAATCCAGGAACTGTAATCAAAAGCCTCTGTGCCGAGAATATAGCAGTGTTCTTCCAGAACACAGGGAAAGATATTGTGGTCATTTGAAATTCTAGCAATTTCAGCTATAGAAAAAAGGGTTTTTAGAAAGCTGCTTACTGAATTTCTTTCTTAAAACGGTTCTTCTTTTCTTTCCTCTGCTATAATAGAAAAGGAAAAATCAGCAGGTTAAATTTCATTCCTTAACTCTGCTTTCTTCTATTTGTTCAGAGCTCTGTTAGATGTTCTTCTGTGGAATTAATTTTCTACTTGGTGTCTATGCTTTTATTTTTTAAAATCCTACTGGCAGCAATTGAGCCGAGTTATGTCGAGTTATGTATAAAAGTACTTTTCCAGAATGTATTCTTCTTGGCTTTCTCCCATATCTGATGCTCTTTTCTTCTAATTTACCTGTTTTTTTTGTTTTTTGGGTTTTTTTTAGGAAGATTAGCCCTGAGCTAACTACTGCCAATCCTCCTCTTTTTGCTGAGGAATACTGGCCCTGAGCTAACATCCATGCCCATCTTCCTCTACTTTGTTTGTGAGATGCCTACCACAGCATGGCATGCCAAGCGGTGCCATGTCCGCACCCGTGATCCGAACCAGCGAACCCCGGGCCGCTGAAGTGGAGCGTGTGAACTTAACCGCTGCGCCACCAGGCCAGCCCCAATTTAAATGTTAATATTTCCCAAAGATTCAGGAAAATTGGAACTCTCATGCTAGTTGGAATATAAGTTACCATGTATTAATCTTATGATCCAAAGCAACAGAAACAATTCAAAGTCTAACCAACTTAAGCAAAAAAATACAAAATAAAAAAGTGGGGAATTGTTTAGGCTCACATAACTGAGTAGGATGGGCATTACACAGGACTGAACCAACGGTTCTAGTGAGGTTGTCATGTCTTCTCACTCCCTATCAAAAACAGAACTTAGGTCTACTTTTCTTTCTTCATTCTTTCCTAAAACACTCAGGTAGCAACTATGTTCAAGGATGATGGTCCTTTCTTTCAAAAATGCAAGAGTTCCCTGCTAGTTGCAGCAGAGAAATCCCAGAGATCAATTCTGATTGACCCACCCTGAGTCAACTACTATGACCAGGGACGCTAAGGTGAGGCAGTGTAGCCTAGTGGTAAAGGACACGTACTCTGGTGGGATTTTGTAGGTTTATGTAATCTACTTTTAATGTACTTCTTGATACTTGCCAGGCTCGTAATCCTATTACCATGGAAACTACCACGGTCATTCCCTCAATTCAGTGTAGGGCCCTGGAGCCTAAGCATTGACCAGCAAGAAGCAGCCCAATTCTCTTTCGTTTCTCTTATCATCCATCTCTCTCTAGCAACTATTTCCACTTCCCTAGGCAGAAGAGAAAAAAATAAAGATATACTCTCAATCCACTTCTTTCTCAATTTTGGATTATTTGTGAGAATTCTTATGATTTGCTTTTAACTTTCAAGGACTGCTTCTGGGAGATGCGAGTAGAGCCACACTATGCCTCAGGAGAATCTTCTATTCGTGTAGTTGGCCATCCCCTTTTTCTGGTTTATCTCATGAGGTTGTGTCCCTTTCCTAACATGATTGTTACTGACAAAGTTTTGCTGTTTTAAAATAAATACATTTGTTGTTATTTAATTAGATATTGGTGGACAGAGTATGTGACCTAGCTTCACTCTCCCATCTTTATGCATAAGTATCCTCAGCTTGTATTGCATAATTAAAGGAGCCACTCAAATGACTCTTACCTACACATGGATTGCTTCAAGGGCCCTTGCTATGTTGTCCTGATGCGGGGTCGGTGAGCCGAGGAGTCGAAAGAAAGATTTCTTGGACTCTCAAGGTCTGGCAGTAGTGCTCTTTTATTTAGAGAATAGCGTGGAATAGCATGGGGACAGGACCCAGGGGCAGGCAGAGCTGCTGCGTGGGGACAGGACCCACGGGCAGTCAGAGATGCTGCTGGCATGGGGAGCTGCTGCTGCCGCCACTGGCATGGGGACAGGACCCATGGGCAGGCAGAGCTGCTGCCGGCATGTTGCTGCTGCCGCTTCTGCTGCAAACATGAGTGAAGAGTAAGGCTAATTTTAAGGCATAGGTATGTGAGCCATCTCTTTACAAGACAAAGGATAGAACATGTAAAAGAAGTTAAAATGGTATCAGTGCAGGTGGGGTCTGGCATTGGGTGGTCCCACAACTTTTAGATAAGAATCAAATCAGATTAAGTAAAGGCCAGAAGCCACCACCCTAAATCAGTTACATGAGGTTGCCAGACAGTAACCAACTTAAGTTCTTGCCCTCCCCATTAAGAGTTTCCAGAGACAAGGCCATCCCCCTTCCCCCTGGCACAGAGAGGGAGGCATCTCCACAGATGGAGGTTCCCCCGACAAACGCAAATGCCTCCCAACAAAAGGCAAGTAAATTCCACTCCTTGGAGCCTGCTTCTCATCTGCAGTTTTAAAATTAACCAGCCTAAAATCCTCATCAGTTCTAGGCAGAAAAGAGGCTGGCAGTTCCATTTGCTGGAAAACTTCATTTTCTGCTTCATCAGTTATTCTATAATATATATAAGAGTGAGTGCAAACGTAGTTCCTGATAAGCTTTGCTTATATCTAATTGGGTAAAAAAACTTTTTCTCTTAGACATCTTCTGTTTTTTTTTTGCTTTCAGAGTACATCAATCTTTTGTAACTATTCTTGCCCATGCTTTAGAAACATTCCCATGTTCACTAATTTACCTCCCCTATCTCTTCTCATCTTTTCAGCTAGGGAGAAGCGGTAGGCTCTGATCCTTTCCCAAATCATTGTCCCCCTTCTGTTTTTTTTTCTGAGACTTTATTTTTTAGAGAAGTTTTAGGTTCACAACAAAATTAAGAGTAAGGAACAAATTTTTTCAACTAGGGAACAAAATTATTGAGATTTCCCAAATACCCCTGCCCTCCCAAATGTATAGCCTCCCCATTATCAACATCTCCACCAGAGTAGTACATTTGTTACAACTGATGAACCGACATTGACACATCCTAATCACCAGAAGTTCATAGTTTACCTTAGGGGTCACTCTTGGCGTTGTACATTCTGTAGGGTTGGACAAATGTATAATCACATCTATCCATCTTTATTGTATCACACAGAGTATTTTCTTGCCCTTTCAAAAAGCCTCTGTGCTCCATCTATTCATTCCCCACCCCCAACCCCTGGTGATCCCTAATCCTTTTAATGTCTCCACAGTTTTGCTTTTTTCAGAATGTCATATAGTTGGAGTCATACAGTATGCAGCCTTTTCAGATTGGCTTCTTTCACTTAGTAATATGCATTTAAGGTGCCTCTATGACTCATCATGGCTTAATAGCTCATTTCTTTTTAGTGCTGAATAATATTCCGTTGTCTGGATGTGCCACAGATTATTTACCCATTCATCTACTGAAAGACATCTCCATTGCTTCCAAGTTTTGGCAATCGTAAATAAAGCTGTTATAAACATCTGTGTGAGGCCAGCCAGGTGGTGCAGTGGTTAGGTTCGCACGTTCCGCTTCAGCGGCCCGGGGTTCGCAAGTTCAGATTCCGGGTGCAGACCTACTCACCGCTTATTAAGCCATCCTGTGGCAGGCACTCCACATATAAAATAGAGGAAGATGGGCATGGGTGTTAGCTCAGGGCCAATCTCCCTCAGCAAAAAGAGGAAGATTGGCGGCAGATATTAGCTTAGGGCTAATCTTCCTCAAAAAAAGGAAAAAAAACCCATCTGTTGCAGGCTTTTGTGTGGAAAAAAGTTTTCAGCTCCTTTGGGTAAATACCAAGGAGCATGATTGCTGGATTGTATGACAAGTATGTTTAGTTTTGCAAGAAACCACCAAATTGTCTTCCAATGTGACTGTACCATTTTGCATTCCCAATAAATGAGAGTTCCTGTTGCAACACATCCTCACCAGCATTTGGTGTTGTCAGTGTTCCAGACTTTGGCCATTCTAATAGGCGTGTGGTAGTATCTCATTGTTCTTTTAATTTGCATTTCCCTGATGACAGAGGATGTGGAGCATCTTTTCACATGCTTATTTGCTGTTTATCTTCTTTGGTGAGGTGTCTGTTAAAGTCTTTGACCCACGTTTTAATCAGGTTGTTAGTTTTCTTATTGTTGAGTTTTAAGAGTTCTTTGCATATTGTGGATAATTGTCCTTTAACGGATGTTCTTTTGCAAATATTTCTCCCAGTCTGTGGTTTGTCTTCTCATTCTCTTGACATTGTCTTTTGCAAAGTAGAAGTTTCTTATTTTATCTTTTGGGGGAAGATAAGCCCTGAGCTAACATCTGCTACCAATCCTCCTCTTTTTGCTGAAGAAGACTGCCCCTGGGCTAACATCCATGCCCATCTTCCTCTACTTTATATGTGGGATGCCTACCACTGCATGGCTTGTCAAGGGGTGCCATGTCCACACCCAGGATCCGAAGCGGCGAACCCTGGGCCACCAAAGTGGAACGTGCAAACTTAACCACTGTGCCACTGGGCCGGCCCCTTCTTATTTTAATGAAGTCCACCTTATCCACTGTTTCCTTCATGGATCATGCGTTGGTGTTGTATCTAAGAAGTTATAGTCAAACCCAAGGCCATCTAAGTTTCTTCTATGTTATCTTCTAGGAGCTTTATGGCTTTGTTCTTTGAATTTGGGTCTGTGATCCACTTTGAGATAGTTTTTGTGAAGGGTATAAGGTCTATGTCTATACTAATTTTTTACACGTGGTTGTCCAGTCTTTCCAGCACTATTTGTTGAAAAGTTTATCTTTGCTCCATTGTATTGCCTTTGCTCCTTTGTCAAAGATCAGTTGACCATATTTATGTGGGTCTATTTCTGGGCTTTATATTCTGTTCCATTGATCTGTTTGTTTATTCTTTTGCCACAATCACACTATCTTGATTACTGTAGCTTCCTAGTAAGTCTTGACATCAGGTAGTGTCAGTTCTCCAACTTTGTTCTTCTCCTTCAATATTGTGTTGGCTATTCTGTGTCTTTTACCTCTCCTTAAAACTTTAGAATCAATTTGTTGATATACACAAAATAACTTGGATTTTGATTGGGATAGTCCCTTGATGGGGTTCAGGGCAGGCCACCCCAAGATGCACCACTCTGGTAATGTGGACTACTTCAAGCTGAAGAAATATAGGCTCAGACTCAGCAAGAACATTCGACCTTTCCCCCCTAACTGCTTAAAAGAAATTTAAAATAAAGGCCTGTCCCCAGGACAGGTAATCACCATAGATAACTCTTGGTTCTGGTGGATTGGGAAGATGCTTGCTAAGCCCACTCTTATCAAAGTTCTATTTACCAAACATTTGCTTTTCTATTTCCACATGGGTTGCCTTCTTCCCCTTTGAAGACCCAAACCACCACCCTGAATGTCCTCCTTGTCTGTAGCTGAAGACACTTAAATAGGTAGCCTCAGCCAGTTGGCGGAGTTGCTCAGTTTGCCTGGGCCTCTCCCATGTATACATGGTATAAAGCTTTGTTTAGTTTTCTCCTGTTATTCCGTCTCATGTGAATTTAATTTGTTGTCCTGCCAGAAGGACCCAGAGAGGGTAGAGCAAACGTCTTCCTCTCCCACACCCTCTTCATTGCTGTCCCAGAGTCCATTGCCCTCAAGTTGCTCCTGGCTAAACAAGACTCCCCGCAGCTGTCTTCCACCTGGCCTCTCCCTTCCCTTTCAAAATTCCATCTCTTGACTTCTGCTTCCACCTAATGAAAATACCACTGGGCATGAGAAGAGTCACAATCTGATCAAAACCACAACTGACTGGCCTGAGCCCCCCTGCTGGCCGTGGAGGTCCAGGATGGCCTGGCTATGATGGGATAGCTCTGCAGGCTGGACTCCCTGACCCCAGACCCCCAGAAGAGAACACTGTGGAGAGAAGGGCCAGGCTCGTGGTGCCTGGGGCAAGGGCTGACTCTGAAGAAAAAAAAACAAAAACAAAAACAAAACCCCACAACTGATGTGTGTGATTTATTGACAGTTTCAAAACTTTCCTAGAAGTATTTGCCTTTTACTAGCTGAATATCTACCTAATTGGCTGAGTATCAGGGATATTTTTGATTGGAGATATTTATTTTACCTTTCAACAAAGTTTGGGAATGGGTCAAGGTAAGGAGGTGAGCTTTCCTTCTATCTTGAGGAAGAGGAGGAGAAAACCATTTTGAGAAGATGGTTCTTTCTACCAGAGAATCACTGAAGACCCAATTTAAAGAAGTCAACTCACCTCCCCTGTCTCTTCTCACCTTGCCAGCTAGGGGGTAAGTGGGAGGTTCTGACCATATTCCCCTTAGGATTCGGGGGTCTTTGGAGAACACTTAAAGGGCCTTTGCAGCCCAAGAGATCTGAGTTCAAATCCTCCAGTGGTGATAAGACTCAAACCTAATGTGACCTTGGGTAAATTCTTTAATCTCTTTGAGTTTAGATTTCTTCATTTCTAAAACAAAGATATTACCCTTAGGGTTGTTGAGATTTAAATGAGATAAACAAAATACCTATTACAGTGTAGAAGGGGTATATAATAAACAGTGGCTTTTTTTTTTTATTGAGGAAGATTAGCCCTGAGCTAACATCTGTTGCCAATCCTCCTCTTTTTGCTGAGGAAGACTGGCCCTGAGCTAACATCCGTGCCCATCTTCCTCTAGTTTATATGTGGGACGCCTGTTTTGTCATGGCTTGACAAGTGGTGCGTAGGTCCACATCTAGGATCTGAACCGGCGAATCCCGGGCCGCTGAAGTAGAACATGTGAACTTAACCGCTGAGACACGGGGCCGGCCCCTAAACAGTAGCTTTTATAAATAACTGCCCTTTAAATACTTAAGGGTGGGGAATCCTACAGCCGAGCAAGTGAGTGTGAGCCAAGAGTATTTAACAGCAATCTCCAAATTTTAGAGGTATTAGAATTGTTTTTCTACAGTAATGTTACTGCATAAAATTGGGTTCTGTTGCCCAATGTACATTAAAAGAAGCCCAATTAATTACAGCATCAGTTTTGGGGGGAGAAATCAGCTTTATTCTGTGAGACTGATCTGCAGGGAGACAGGGGGCGTGTGCCCTCAGATCTGTCTTGCTGATTCAGGATTTTGGGTGAAATTTAAGAAGTTAGGGAGAATAGGCTGGCACACAGAAATGCTGGCAGGACAGGTTTGGATTGGTGAGCTTCAAACATTTGAGGTAAAGGTTCTACACATTTATGACAGGGTTCTAAACTTTTATTACAGGGTTCTAAACATTTATGATAGGGTGGGGAAGGACTTTTAACATCCAATCTTCCTGAATGAGGGACCACTTGCTTCTGATAAGAGTCCAACTTTTAAGTTCTGGTTGTGTCCCAGTCCTTCAGTCCCATGGGGAGGAGGATCTTTGGTCCCGCAGTCACTTCAGGTAAAAAATTTCTTCTTCTGTGCATGCTTTGGCTATGTGACTTTTCAGATTTTCTGAAAGACAATCCCTAATCACTTTGTTGCTAAGAGACAAGGTCTGTTCAAACTGGCTCAAAGGCTCACAGTTATAGTAACAATATTATAAATGTTGGCTAGGATGCTATATCATTGCTCAAGTATCTATTTAACCTATCATATTCCTGATGGATTTTGCCACAGCAAGGTTGCTATTGGTAATGCAGGCAGGTTTCTGGGGCAGTCAATATCTTAGTTACACAGAGACCCTCAAATTATCTTTATGAGATGAGTTCAGAATGCTTGTGTGAAATTCCACAGCATAGTCCCCCTGATTCAGCCTTAGTTACGGGATTGTAACTTTACTTCTAACCTCCCTCATCTGTTGGGTGTTGGCAGTGGGAACTGAAGCCTCTATTGGTGGCTCCGAAGGATAAAGGTTTATATTGATGAGGTTAGGATGAAGGTGGCAGGGAGAAGGGTAATGAAAAAGATTTCAGGAAATCAGAGAGTGAGCAAGAGGCATGACTACTTCTCAATCTGAGCTGGCTTCCAATATGCTCCTTCCCCACCTCGCCAAGGATCTCAGAGTCTAGCCTGCTTGCTTTTCTTTAACACCATCACCACCCAGTGAGGCTGATAAGTCTCCCTTCCCATTTAAGACTAGCACCAAAGAAAGTGTAACTTCTCTTTGGTCTGCCAATCACAGAAACCACAGCACTTTGGTTTTGTAAGAGATTTTGTTGCTAGTAATAATGCAAAATATACAAAAATTAAAAAAAGAAAAAAAAGACTTCTGGGGGCCAGGCCCATGATCAAGTGGTTAAAGTTATGTGCACTCCACTTTGGTGGCGTAGGATAGTGGGTTCAGATCCTGGTGAGGACATATTCTCCTCGTCAACTATGCTGTAGAGGCATCCTACATACAAAATAGAGGAAGGTTGGCACGGATGTTAGCTCAGGGCTAATCTTCCTCACCAAAAAAAAAAAAAAAAAAAAAGACTTCCATTTTTAGAGCTATCCTCTTCCTCTTTTATTTCTTAGAAATAAACCTAAAGAAAAAACTAAAGAAACTAAAGAAAAAAAAAGAATGAAAGAAACTAAAAGGAAAAAATACAAAGGCACCCAGCCTTTGAGCATTCAAAAGACAGAATGATAAAATTCAATTACATTTCAGAGACTAATTAGATTCAAGAATTCCCTTGGGGGGCCCGCCCGGTGGCGCAGCGGTTCAGTGTGCACTTTCTGCTTCTCAGAGGCTCGGGGTCCACTGGTTCAGATCCTGGGTGCGGACACGGCACCACTTGACAAGCCATGCTGTGGTAGGCGTCCCACATATAAAGTAGAGGAAGATGAGCATGGATGTTAACCCAGGGCCAGTCTTCCTCAGCAAAAAGAGGAAGATTGGCAGTAGTTAGCTCAGAGCTAATCTTCCTCAAAAAAAAAAAATAAATAAATAAAAAATAAAAAAAAAAAGAATTCCCTTGGGCTTTTTGTGTTTGGAGGTGGATTTGTGGCCTCTGGGCAGAAGGGGTCAGGGAGGGGAGGATGAAAGGCAGCCATGTCTACTTTACCTTCATCTCCTCCATTTCCTTACCTTACTAATTTTACCTTTACCACAAGGTCAGAGTTATGCCCAAATTGCATTAAGAAGTCGTGACTGGATTTAGGATTGGATAAAGTGTTGTTAAGGGGAGGTGAGTGACATTAGTGGGTCATCTATGAGGAGCAGCAGCTTGGAAGCAGGGGATTGTCTATGGCCACCTCTCTGGGATAGTTCTTTCAGGGAACCTTTTATATACATGCAAGCCAGGTCCTGTCTATTCATCCTTGCAGTCAACTATTAGTGAGTATCTTCTCTGTATATGATAAATTCAGGGGAATCAGGGATACAACAGATGTATTTAATGATGCTTGGGTAATCATAATATTAAATGTTTTGCTAATTAAGCTGAGTTGTCAACAGTACAATAACAATTCTGCTAAGTGAAAAGCGATGTCATACATCACAGAGCAGTAGAGGATCCTTCCTATATGTCAGGGGTCAATAAGCTTTTTCTCTAAAGGGCCAAATAGCAAATATTTTTGGCTTTGAAGTCCATATAGTCTTTGTTGAAACTACTCAACTCTGCAGCTGTAATGTGAAAGAAGCCACAGACAATACCTAAATAACTATGCATGGCTGTGTTCCAATAAAATTTTATTTATGGACATGTGAATTTCATATAATTTTCATGTATCATGAAATATTATTCTTCTATTGATTTTTTGAACCATTTAAAAATGTGAAAACCATTCTTAGTTCAAGGTCTGTACAAAACCAGACGGCAAGCTGGACTTGCAGTGGAAGAAATAGATAAATTAAAAGTGTTTAGTTGTTGCATTGAAACAGGTCGTCTGCTGTATATCAAAGAAAGGTTGTTTAATGGGCAATTTAATAAAGTAGTAGCAGTATTTCTCACGAATAAGAGGCAAAAGAATGTCCTCGTTTTTCATTAGCTATGGTAGTCCCACAGTTTTGGATGCAGACTGAGATGGGCTCAGAACACTTGTGGCAGTCTCAGACATCCCTGGAAAGTTTGACTTGGACTGAGGTTTGACACCATTTGGAAAACCTCAGAAAGAGTAAGTATATGTTCGGTTTATTAATAATAATGATGATGATAATAATAATAATAGCTAACATCTACTGAATTCTGACTATGTGCCAAACACCATTCTTATTTAATCCTCATGATAATTTTATGAAGAAAGTCTACTGCTGGCCCCACTTTATAGATAAGGAAAGTAAAGTACTGAGACATGAAGTAACTTGTCTAAGTGAGTAGTTAGGCCAAACTTTGGTAGTCAATCTCAAGCCTGAAGGAATTTAATAAAAACTAATAGATGTACAGGGTTGGAGGAATGAAAACGCCAAGCAAAATGTTGTTGATAATCAAGTCAAACCTGCTAATTTTACAGATAAGGAAAACGAGTCTTAAAGTTAAGAAGACTTTTCTAAGGTCACACAACTAATGTGAGGTCAGGAGTAGATTTCAGATTTCCTGCTAGGTAACTTAGTTTCTATTCTTCTGCTACACTGCATGCCCTTCAAAACCAAAAACTGGGTAGACTAGAATGAGTGAGCATGTTAAACTTTCAGCTGGACATAGAATTTATGTGGGATATAGAAAAATCTTGATTTAGGGTCTAAAATATAAAATTAACTTAAAACCACTTTAAGTAAAATTTGAATTAATAATTAAAATACAAATTAAACTGTATGTTAGACTTCAGTAAAATAGCTTTTAAGAAAGACAAATGAAGTTTTAAGTCCATTTCTATGAAGATAAAGGGATAAAATAATTCATTTACATCTTTCAAATTAAAAAAAGGGAGATGGCTCCTCAACTTGTTTTTAGGTAACTTTTTATTGCAAAACAAAGTAAATGTACATTGCAAAAAACAAGGAAAGCAAAAGGAAATAAAATTATGAGTACTACTCCCAACAAGTATTAGTGTGAAGGGTTTCTTTTTGCCACATCAAAAGTACATAAAAATCAATTTAGTACTTTTTAAAAACTACTATTTTTAAGGTAGAGAGTTCCTATTTACATTCATTCATTTAACATTTACTGAATACCTAAAATGGAACTGGCGCTGTGCTAGACACTTGGGATACAGAGACGAACAGGACAGTCTGTCCCTAAGAGGCTCATAGTATATGGGAGGAGACACATAAACAGATGTTTATCAATAATAATACAACATTTGTGTCAAAATACAATGAGGGTTGAATCTCACAGTTCTGTGACACTAATCATTTTGGAATTCTTATATTTTTCCAAAACAAACGGTCAACGCAGGCCTGGTAGAGTATTATTATCAGCACCACTTCAAAACCTAAGTTCAGGTAAACTTAGGTGAAAACATTTCATTTTAGTACTTGTCAAGTGTTTAAACCTTTCAAAGTTATCCTGTTTGGCGAGTTGCAAAGGCGCGCACGGCCGGAGTAACTACTCTGCCCAGACAGAGCTTTCAGGGTCACATTCACTTGGCGTACTCGCGGGCCGCCCAGGGGAGCGATGCTTGTTGGGACTTGTAGTCTCTACCAGGACTGAGGACACTGCAACTACATTTATAATGCACTTCACTCTTTTTACGCTTTCTAGTCCACCAGTCAGATTAAGCCCTAACCTACAGCATAACTTGATAACTTTCATCTCATTCTAGGCTTATCGTGTTTCTACAAGGCTTCTTCCGTTCAACACTCAAACGGACAGAGTCACTCACAAACCTCAAAGAGATTGGACTGTCTTCACTGGTGGGCGGAGCCCTAGGTGGACCGGAGCTCGGGATTGGCCACATCTGACTAGAAGAGGCGTTTTCACATCCACTTGCTGATCTGTGTACGTACGTGCTGTGGTGAAAAAGCGAGTCCTTCACCGCGGTACTCCTCTGCGCTGAGGGAAATCTCGCGATATTTCTGTCAAAGGGACCTAGGGACGCTTAGCAAGCGGCGGACGCTAGTGGGGGTGGCGGGCACCGGAGCTAGGAAGGGACAGGTCAGGCGGGCAGGGCGAGCGCGTGCTCCTTGCGCCACTCGGGCTCGGTCAGGGCCAGCCGCCCAGAGCTTAGAGGAAGTGTGGAAGGCGCAGCCTCCTGGCTGCTGAGTCGGCCCGAGGTCGCGGCCGCCGAGTCGCCCCCGAGCTTCACCTGGGCCCGCGCGGGCTGTGACAGGTGCGCAGACGGGCGCGGCGCTCCGCCCGTTCGCCGGCCCGCCCCCTCCGGGCCTCGCCTGCCAGGGCTCGGGATGAGCTGCGGGCCCCGGATGAGCGGCTCCGGCTCCTGGCTCCTGTCGCTGCCGCCGTCGCCGCCCAAGAGCGGCCGCCGCCCCTGAGGGAAGGAGGGAGGTAAACGGCCGCTGACCCCGGGCATGAGCCGGACGCGGCGGCTGTTGGTGGACTAAGGCGCCGACATGAACCTGCACCAGGTGCTGACCGGGGCCGTGAACCCCGGTGATCACTGCTTCTCCGTGGGTAGCGTCGGCGATCAGCGCTTCACGGTGAGTGAGGGAGGCGCCCCTGAGTCAGCCAGACTCGGCCCAGAATGACGGCAGAGGCCGAGAACGCCTCGTCGCTCGCACCCGGGGCCTCAGGTCCCCCGCGGAGGTCCCCGCCCCCGAGGGCCCGGCGGACCTGGCCTTGGAGAGCGAAGCGGGCAAAAACCTTTCGGTCATTGAGGTACTTGCTGTACGGAGCCCGAACTCGGAAGTGAGAATGTTTTGTAGGATTTTTAAAGTTTCTGGTCTGACATCCTTGGACTGGGATGGTTTGCCAAAGTCGTTTCTCCAAAAATCGTTGTGGAGGGGGTTTTTATTACCCCACTCCATAGGATCAAATGGTCAAGTTTAGAAATAGTTGCGATTGGTTTCATTTCTTGTTCTAAGTTAAGGTCAAGTATCCTTGTAGATAAAAAGAGTAGGTGTCTTAAAACAATTACTGATTGTTTGCTATCGACAGTTAGCGCTGATTAAAAATATAGGGAAAACAGTGTTTTTCATTTATTTTTCTTCTAATTCACTGAGGAATAAGTTTGTAAAGAAAAACCGTGCTTTTCATAATTCACTCCTGCCATCCTTTAAATTCCATATGTAACAGTTTAGTAGTCCTGGGAAACTTTTATTTATTTTACATTGCTTACATTAATTACTAAAAGTTGCATTACTGATTTTCAGTAAAACTCCTCTTTGCTATGTAGTCGTAATTCCAGGTTAAGGTTTACTGAAAGTGACTTGGATTGCGTTGGTCTTCACCAGATATTGGAAGGAAGAGGGCCCCAGACTTCTGGCTACTTACCAGTATAGTGGCATTTTCTTCCTTAATGTACTTTTTATAGTAATTTCAAACTATAAGTCAGTATTGCGCATGATATCCTTTATCCAAACGTATTTATAATGCTCATGATTTTTGCTGCAACTTTTGTGGCTATCTTTTAGTTGTGATTAAAAGTAAAACTTAATTTTACCTAAATAAGTGAAACAAAGTAAACAGCGTAACAGATGCTCCAGGTTTTGTTCTCATCTACTTTGGACCTTTATTGTGGTCAGTCAGAATAAATAATAGTCATTATTTAACATGGTGTAGGCATTTAGTGCCTGAATTGTGCTTTTAGATCTCTGCCAACCAAGTACTTTCCTTTCAGGTAGAGTCTGTACCTCCCCTGTAGAGTGACTCATACACACCTTAGCTTGCACTTGACACTAGCAGTTTTATAGATTCTAATTCTAGCCTGAATACTCAGAAGAGTGATCTCTGAGAGTCTCAGTGAGCAACTATAGTCTCTCTGTAGTAGGTCATTGCTCTCTGCTCTTGCTATTTAGAGGGGGGAAATAAACAGCATCCTAAGGAGGATTCCCTAGTGGGAGATTATAGTATGGTAACATTGCATTCTCTGCCATCTCCTAAAGTTATATGAGTGTTTTCTGCAAAGTAGATTCTAAGAACTTTTTTAAGAAGGCATTCAGAGTCAATGTGAGCAATGGTGTCAACTTCAAAGCATATACAGTACGCTGGCCTATCTGTACACCTAGATGACCCCTCTCAGTGTATATAAAACCGTGGTGAGTGCCTCTGTTATTTTAAAGGAGAAGTGAGTTGATATTCCAAAGATTATATGGTCATCCTACATCGTCATGTAGCTTGTTGCTCAGTTCTGAATTTTAAGGTCCATTTCCAGAGACCAGGCTTTAATCATCTCCCACCAAGTCTACTGCAGATTTCTCCCAGGTCTCAGGAAGCATTCTAGTAAATAAGGTAAAAATAGTTTTTGTTTTGGTTTGTTTAGTGTAAAGAGATCCCAGCTCTCTGGAATTTTGGTGCTAGTTTATGGATTAACAATCGTCTTTTTCCTTTGCAGCCAATCCTTCCATGACTCTTTAACATTAAGTCGATAGCTCTGTAATAAACTCTTTCTTGCCATCAGTTTCCTGGACACCATATACGTCTTAAATTTATCTCTCTTGAAATTGCCTCTTTTTCTTTCAAATTAAAAAGCAGAATGTATTTCTTGTTTACGCCTTGAATTTTGTTTTTAAACTCTTTGGATTTTGACTTCTTTTTTTTTATATGAAGATAGCAAACATTAATGGTAGATGGTATGTGCAGACTAAGAAAATCTCTGTAAATTCCAGTTTTGCTTGAGGTGGGAACATGAGATCTCTTCTTGCAGGCTCCCCTGAAGAATTCTTTTATTCCTTCTAGTACTTATGCCTTCTCTGAAGACAGTTCTGTGTTTGTAATTCCTCCCTTTCCATGTTTGCAGATAACTTACCTATTCTTGTTTTGAAAGATACAGTAGATGAGTTCTTGTTTTCCGAATAAAGTCTGACAGATTTTACGTTGAAATAAAATTGAATGCCAGTTCTCATGGACCCCAGATTTTAAAATGTGCAATTACTAATATAGTTAGTATAAGTATTAGATGCTTTTTTACTACTTAAACTGGCAGCAGACTATTTAGACTTTGCTGTTCCTATGAAACCTTCTAGTAAGCAGTGACAGTGAGTCTTAACACTTTCAAAGTGCTGTATTTGCACTTTCATTGTATCATTAACCACTCTTGCGTTGTGTATGTCTTCCACGGTTTTGTTGTGAGCACCTAGAATAGTGATTGAGGGACTAGTGACATCTCATAGAGTCATTACCTGGATTTGGTTTCCAGCCTAGTCCCTTATATTGTATATCCATGGGCAAGTTCTTTCACATTCTTTGAATCGCTTTTTTTTACCTGTAGAATGGTGCTAAAATAGTACCTATTCATAGGGTTGTTACATGAAAAAGTGCTAAGTTCTAAGTTCATTGCTTAGTAAATGTAAAACCCTTAAAAATGTCAACAATTATAAAATTAAGGTTATATTCATTCTAATGCTTGGCACATAGAAAGTGTTTGATAAATACTGGTTGGATTGGTGAATAATAGATAAAGAAGCTTGGTTGAAATATAATTAAAAATTGTGTTTTAAAATAGCTTTGATAATTTAGATTTGAGTCCAAATAAAATATTTCTATTGAAGTTTCTTTAAATTTTTTCCATGTCAGTTGTTATGCGTTTTACCATCAATATCAAGTGAGCAACTAGGAGAGATTTCAGGTACACTAAGCAAAAATTCTTTATTTTTTCTTTATTTACATGAATGTTTCCCTCACTCCTTTTTCCTTCTTAATTTTCCACCATTTTTAGAGTGAAAGTATGTGAGCAACCTGATTCTGATCTGCTGACAACTTTTGTTTTTAGAATAAAAAATATTTTGTTTATAAAAGATAAATAACAAGTTAAAAAGAGGCGCAGTTAATTAGAATTTAGATTTTCTAATATTTCTGTGCATACTGATGACATAATATGTGTTTTAATATATAACAGATTTTTTTTCTTCTCATTTTGTGTTTTGTCCATTCCTAGTATTGTAACTATGTTTTCAATGAAATGGAAAGGGAGGTAATTTCCAAGAGACAGACGGATTGTGTTAATATTTAGGACTTCCTGTCTCTAGTGTGAAATTTAAATGCCTTTCCTATAGGAGGGAAAGTGAGCATATAGCTCCAGGCTCTCTTTTTTTATTCGACAACCCAGTGTCCCCAGCCAGGAGGACCTAGATGAGAAGTCCAAAGATGGACTGAAGTTAGGTGGGTGTTGGTGGAGAGATAGAGCCTGAATTAGCATTCTCCTTCCTCAGTTTACCGTGATAGTAAGCATCCTTTAGTTTAACTTTCTGTTTTGTTCACTCTAGGGAAGCCTGTATAGGTGGGAGGATGGAAGGGTTCTTTTTTTGGAGGGGGCATGTGAGTCTTTGTGGGTGGAGAGAATCCACGAGGGGAAAGTTTGATAGTGCTCACCTCTGGAGAAAGAGAAAGATTTTTGTGGCGCTCATATGCCATTATGAGTACTAAATTGGACTTCTTTTTAAAAATTTGGTCTATTTTAAAATATGTTTTAAGTAGTATTAAAGTGCTTTTAAGATTATTAAAGTAATACTAATTCTTAACATTATGTTTTTAAAAACAAGAATAAAGTTAATTACAGCATACCAAATGTAAGTCATTTAACCAGGAAATATACCAGGAAGAAATGCTTTGGGGTATTTACCTGGTATGGTTGGTTAAAACAAAACAGTGAAAACAGAAAATCTAAGTGTTTTACAGAAATCACAGGATTTCCAAATTAGAGTACCAAATGTTACAGCTTTGGATAATTTTTGAACTTTAGAATATTTGACAAAGTTCTCTGCCAAAATTTAAAGTTAAAAATCATGTTTCGATTGTGTGCTTGATAACGCACATATGAACTCAGTTCTTTTGCATCTTCTTTAGTCTCAAAGTTAGTAAATCTAGTATTACATGTGCCTAATAAAAGGATTTTCATTTGTCAATTTAATTTTCATTGGTTAGTAATTGTTCTGACTATAGATCTTTTGACAGAAGCAGCTAGAATACCAATTTGTAATCTATGCGTATGAATTTTGGAGGGCAAGTAGCATGACAGTTTGTGTGATAAACCAGTGCTGTTGTTATTGTTTTGATAACCTTCCACAGTATAGTCAGGCACCTTGAAATGAGTTTTTGAGAATAATTTATTTTAGAAAAATCTGTAAAACTAGTTTTAGATTTCAGTTTGCAAATATATATATTGTATTACATCTTTGGTTTTTATTTAAAACCAGGTAGGTGGGTTGTTTTTATTTAAGAATTTAGTGACAGATGGATTATTTTAAAATCATGAGTAGCTCATTTTAAATTAAAGGCTGTTTTCCATGTTTTTGGTTTTGGATTTTTGGGTGTATTTCCATGCTTATTGCCTCATCATGTTGTATAAACTCTAGAGATTGAATTAATTTTAATAATCTTTTAGAAATATCCATAAGAAGAGTTGTTTATTTCAAGTGATTTTTGGATTATACTCAGATTATCTGTACAGATTCATCTCTCTCTTTTTTCCTCAGCTTTGTTGAGATGTAATTGATGTATATCACTGTATAAATTTAAGGTGTACAATGTGATGATTTGATACACATATATATTATGAAATGTTTACCACAATAAGGTTACTTATCACATCCTTTACCTTGGATAATTACCATTTTGTTCTTCTTGTTGTTATCGTGAGAATATTAAAGATTTACTCTCATAGAAATTTTCAAGTATACAATACAATATTGTTAATTATAGTGGCCATGCTGTACATTAGGTCCCCAGAACTTATTCATCTTATATCTGAAACTTTGTCCTCTTTGACCTTTGACCAATATCCCCCATTTGCTCTATCACCCAGCCCCTGGCAACCACCATTTTATTTTCTGTTTCTATTAGTAAGATGTTTTTAGATTCTACATTTAAGTGGAATACATAGATAACAGTATTTGTCTTTCTCTGTCTGAATTGTTTCACTTAGCAAAATGCCCTCAAGGTTGTCACAAATGGCAGGATTTCCTTCTTTTTTATGGTTGAATAATATTCCATTATATATATGTGTGTGTGTGTATGTATATATATATATACACATACACACACACACACACACATATATATATACCACGTTTTATTTATCTGTTCATCCATTGATGGATACTTAGGTTGTTTTCACATCTTTGCTATTGTGAATAATGCTGCAGTGGATATGGGAGTGCAGATATCTCTTCGAGATAATGATTTCATCATCTTTGGATGTATACCCAGAAGTGGGATTGCTGGATCATATGGTAGTTCTATTTTTAATTTTCTGAGGAACCTCCATACTGTTTTCCATTGTGGCTACACCAGTTTACATTCCCAATAGGAGTGCACAAGGGTTCCCTTTTCTCCACATCTTTACCAACGCTTGTTATCTCTTGTCTTTCTGTTTTTTTTGGTGAGAAGAATTGATCCTGAGCTAAAATCTGTTGTCAGTCTTCCTCTTTTTTGCTTGAGGAAGATTGGCCCTGAGCTAACATCTATTGTTGGTCTCCCTCTTTTTTTTGCTTGAGGAGAATTCGCCCTGAATTAACATCTATGCCAATCTCCCTCTGTTTTTTTGTCTGTGGGATGCTGCCACAGCATGGCTTGATGGGTGGTGGTAGGTCTGAACCCTCGAACCCTGGGCCACCAAAGTGGAGCACATGAACTTAACCACTATGCCACAGGGCCAGCCCCTCTCTTGTCTTTTTGATGATAGCCATTCTCACAGGTGCGAGGTGATATCTCATTGTGGTTTTAATTTGCATTGATGATTAGTGATGTTGAACATCTTTTCATGTACCTATTGGCCATTTGTATATCTTCTTTGGAAAAATGTCTATTCAAGTCTTCTGTCCACATTTTAATTGAATTGTTTATTTATTTATTTATTTAAACCCTCTGCTCTCTTTGGCTTTCTTTTTTTTTTGTGAGGAAGAGTGGCTCTGAGCTAACGTCTGTTGCCCCTCTTCCTCTTTTTTTTTTTCTTTTTTCTCCCCGAAGTCCCAGTACATAGCTGTGTATGCTAGTTCAAGTCATTCTAGTTTCTCCATGTGGGATGCCACCACAGCATGGCTTGATGAGTTGTCCATGCCTAGGATCCGAATTGGTGAACTCTGGGCCACGAAAGTGGAGCACATGAACCCAACCACTTGGCCACGGGGCCAGCCCCTGGATTGTTTGTTTTTTTGCTATTGAGTTGTATGAGTTGATTATATCTTTTGGATGTTAACTACTTATCAGATATGGTTTGCAAATATTTTTTCCCATTCCGTAGGTTGCCTTTTCATTTTGTTGAAGGTTTCTTTTGCTGTGCAGAAGCTTTTTAATTTGATGTAACCCGTCTTGTTTATTATTGCTTTTGTTGTTTCTGCTTTTGACGTCCTATCCAAAAAATCATTACTACAACCACTGTCAAGGAACTTTTTCCCTATGTTTTGTTCTAGGAGTTTTATGGTTTCAGGTCTTACGTTCAAGTCTTTAATCCATTTTAAGTTGATTTTTGTGTATGATGTAAGATAAGGGTCCAATTTCATTCCTTTGCTTGTGGATTTCCAGTTTTCCCAACACTATTTATTCCCCATTATGTAATGTAATCTTGGCACTTTTGTTGAAGATTAGGAGACCGTATGTGTGTAGGTTTGTGTCTGGGCTCATGATTCTGTTCCTTTAGTCTCTGTTTTTATGCCGGTATTGTACTGTTTGTTACTATAGTCTTGTAATATATTTTGAGATCAGGAAGTGTGATGGCTCCAGCTTAGTTCTTCTTGCTCAAGATTGTTTGGCTTTTTGGGGTCTTTTGTGGTTCTGTATGAATTTTAGGATTTTTAATTTATTTCTCTGAAAAATACCAATGGAATTTTGATAAGGATTGCATTGAATCCGTAGATAGCTTTGGGTATTATGGACATTTTAACAGTGTTCTTCCAATCCAAGAACACTGGATATCTTTCCATTTATTTGTGTTGTCTTCGGTTTCTTTAATCAGTGTCTTAGAGTTTTCAGTGTACAAGATCTTTGCCTTGGTTAAATTTATTCTTTTTATTCCTTTTGATGCTGTTATAAATTGGATTTTCTTAATTTATTTTTCGAATAATTTGTTATAAGTATGTAGAAAGGCAACTGATTTTTGTATGTTGATTTTGTGTCCTGTAACTTTGCTGAATTCATTTATTAGTTTTTTGGTGAAGTCTTTAGAATTTTCTATATAGAGTATCTTTTCATCTGCAAACAGACAATTTTGTGTCTTCCTTTCTGATTTGGATGACCTTTATTTCTTTTTCTTGCCTAATTGCTCTGGCTAGAACTACCAGTACTGTGTTGGGTAGAAGAGGTGAAAATGGGCATCCTTGTCTTATTCCTAATCTTAGAGGAAAGCTTTCAGCTTTTCATTAGTGAGTATGATATTATCCATGTGCTTGTCGTATATGGCCTTTATTGAACCTTCCTTTCATCCCAGGGATAAATCCCACTAAATTATGGTGTATGATCTTCTAATGTGCTGTTGAAATTGGTTTGCTAGTATTTTCTTGCAGATTTTTGCATCTATGTTCATCAGGGATATTGGTCTGTAATTTTCTTTTCTTTTCTTTCCCTTTTTGAGGAAGATCAGCCCTGAGCTAATATCTGCTGCCAATCCTCCTCTTTTTGCTGAGGAAGACTGGTCCTGAGCTAACATCTGTGCCCATCTTCCTCTACTTTATATGTAGGACACCTGCCACAGCATGGCTTGATGAGCGGTGCCATGTCCGCACCGGCGGACCCTGGGCTACTGAAGTGGAATGTGTGAACTTAACCGCAGTGCCACTGAGCTGGCTCCTGTAATTTTCTTTTATTGTAATATCTTTGTCTGACTTTCGTATCAGGGTAATGCAGGCCTTGTAAAATGAGTTTAGAAGTGTTACCCCTTCAGTTTTTTGGAAGAGTTTGAGGAGAATTGATGTTAGTTCTTCTTTAAATGTTTGGTAGAATTCACTGGTGTAGCCATCTGGTACTGGGCTTTTATTTGTTGGGATGTTTTGATTACTGATTCAGTCAATGTATTATGTTTTCTCAGTTTTAATTTCTAAAAGAGTAAATATTGATAGTGATAACCCATATAAACTAAAGCTCTTGGAGAGGGGGATTGGAGGGTGCTTATCCTCAATACTTTTCTTAAGAGTGCAAAGGGGGGATGGCCCGGTGGTGCAGTGGTTAAGTGCGCACGTTCCGCTTCTTGGCGGGCAGCCCGGGGTTCGCCGGTTCCGATCCCAGGTGCAGACATGGCACCGCTTGGCACACCTTGCTGTGGTAGGCGTCCCACATATAAGGTAGAGGAAGATAGGCACGAATGTTAGCTCAGGGCCAGGCTTCCTCAGCAAAAAGAGGAGGACTGGTAGTAGTTAGCTTAGGGCTAATCTTCCTCAAAAAAAAACCGAGTGCAAAGGATTCCTGAGAGCAGAAAGTTTGGGAACCAATGCTTTATATTGTTCCATTGTATGATAATACTGCAGTTTATGTATACATTCCGTTGTTGATGGACATTTGAGTTGGTTCTACTTTGGGGCTTATATGATGACTATGAATGTTTTTGTACATGTCTCTTGGTGTACATTTGGACACATTTCTCTTGGGTATAAACTTAGCAGTAGAATTGCTAGATCATTGAGAATGCATGTGATTAGCTTTCCAAAGTAGTTGTACCATCTTATTTTACATTCCTATCAGCAATTATGGGAGTTCTGGCTGCTTTACTTCCAAATAAGACATTTTTAATTATGGGAAGAAATTAGAGAAAAATTATTAAACTCATACTGATGTTTGTTTATAAGGCATTATATGGCAGCAGAACAGAGGCAGTAAGAGCATGTTTTTTCCCATTAGTTATAGCTTGGTTTCAGTCTCACTTGTGCCTCATATTAGCTCTAAGATTTGAGCCAAATTACTCAATCTCTAAGTTTGAATTTCCTTATTGGTAAAGTGGGGTGATTCTAGTAAATACCTCACAGGATTTGTTGTGAGGATTAAATGGGATACCAGTGAAAAGCACTTAGCATTGGCCCTGTAGCAAGAGAAAAAATAGGCTCAGAAGACTATAGTGAGTGAGAGATAGAAGAAAGCACAAAAAAGTGACAGTATATTTGTTTTAACGTTTTGGAAATAATTATTTAGGTTTTAGATGTTTTTATTACTACATGGAAAATAACTAGAAATAATTGCATACCTAGAAAAAGTTGTAAAATAAAATGGTACAAGGAACACCCATATTCTCTTTACCTAAATTTGGCTAATGATAATAATTTACCCCCATTTTCTTTATCATTTGGGCACATTGTATGTGTATGCACCTACATAATTTTTTTTTATGAACCATTTGAGATTCATGACTATGTCATGACTCTTTACCCTTAAATTCTTTAGTTTGTATTTCATGATAATAGGAATATTCTCTTATGTAATCACACTACAGTTATCAACTTCATAAATTTACTTTGATATGCTACTTTAATTTGTTATTCATGTTCCAGTTTCATTAGTTGATATAACAATGTTCTCTATAGCATTTTTGTCCCTTCCAGTGCAGGATTCAGTCCATGGGCAAGTATTAACATTTAGTTACCTCTCTTTAGCATCAATTTTCTTCTCTTTTTTCTTTGTTCGTTTTGACATCGACATTTGAAGAACATAACATCTCCCCCTCCACTTTTAAAGAACAAACCTTTTCTCATTTTGCATTTGTCTGATTTTCCTCTTGATTAGATCGAGGTTATGCATTCTTGGCCAAAATTCTGCATAGATCATGTTGTGTCCTTCTCTGGGTATTTCATTTGGAGGCACATGATATCTATCATTAATGATGTCAATTTTGATGACCCATCAAGGTGTTGCCCAATTTCTCCACTGTATAACTGATTTGTTTTTTTTTCCCTCTTGCAACTAATAGCAGTGTGTGAGACACTTTAAGACCAAGCAGATATCCTGATTTTCATCAAAATTTTCCCTTGGATTGAGCATCCACTGATGATGATTCTCGCCCGATGCTTTTCCTTTCTTTCTTTCTTTTTTTCTTTTTTAAAAAAAATAAGCACCTTCTTTCTTTCTGGCATAACAAGATATTCTAGGCTGTGGGTTCCGGGCAGCTACCCTGCTCCAGCCCTGTAATTAGCCATTTCTTTGAGGAGCCCTGGTTTCTTTTAGTAGGGAATGATAGTAGAGACCAAGATCAAGATGTTAGGTGATCTCATTGCTACTAGAATGTCTTTGCTTCTTGGGCCTTTCAGTGGACAGAACTAGCAAATATACGCATGTATATGCATACTGCACACACATACGTACACACATACATATACAAACGTATATTTACATGTGCACATGAAAATATGTATATTTTGGAAATCCAGATTTTTTGTGAGTATTTCCAATTCTAGTCCAACCTTACCTGACTCTGTCTTCTCTCATTTCTCATCTTTGTTCTTTTTTACACAGAACCTTCGCTCATTTGCTCAATCCTATAATACATCTAAAATAGTTTCAGAATTGCATTGTCCATGCCACTACAATAAAAAAGCCCTACAAAAAAAGTTCAGGATTTGTTTGTACTCTTCTCCCCACTCTGCCTATGAGATAATAGAAAATATATGTATTGGTCTCTGTCCCTGGTTTCTGGCACAGAGCTCCTGAAACTCTTGTAAATTCCTAAGTGATAACAGCATTAGGAGCATCTCTTATGCTAATATTTGGTGTTTGACCCTAGGTCCTGACTCAGGGCTCCTGAAACCCTTGTAAATGCCTAAGTGATAAGAGCACTAGGAGTATCTTTTGTTCTAATTAGGCAACTCTGGGTGGGCTCCTGACTGACTCTTGGAAGGCCACTGGTCACCAGAAAGACCAAGCCATGATTAGAAGCTTGGAGTTTTCAGCCCAACTCACCCACTTTTCCAGAGATGAGAGAGGGGTTGGAAATGGAGTTAATAATTGACACATCCCAACACCACAGGAACAACAGCTCCTGCGCTCTGGGACCCTCCTAGACCTTGTCCTATGTATCTCTTCATCTAGCTGTTCATCTGTACCCTTTATCATGTTCTTTAATAAACTGGTTAACATTAATAAGTGTTTTCCTGAGTTCTGTGAGCTGCTCTAGCAAATAGGCAAATCCAAGGGGGAGAAGGTCATGGGAACCTCTGATTAGCAGCCAAGTGGACAGGAGTTGTGGGTAATCTGGGGATCTACTACTTGTGAGTAGCATCTGAAGTGGAGGGCAGTCTCACTTAAGACTGAGCCCTTAAACGTGTGGAATCTGACACTATCTCCAGGTAGTTAAATTGTTAGGACATCCATTTCTTGTCACAGAATTGCTTGGTGTGGTTAAAACTCCCACACATCTGTTGTCAAAAATGTTGTGAGTGTGGTAGTGTGAGAGTAAAGCAGAAACACAGGAGGAGGACCACTTTTTTCCTTCTCACTGCCCAAGACTGAAATACATAGTCTTAATTGTGTTCGTAAGTTACTTAGTTCCTCCTGACTTCTTTCTTTCAGAGTGGATTATTATTATTCATTTGAAATACAATTAGTTCGTTTGTTTCACTTCTCCCCCATTCTGATTGGTTTAATTTAATTTTTGAATATGTGTGATGTTAGCATGTTTTCAAAAATCATATCAAAAATCATAACTGTGTAATAAGTTATACTCAGAAGTGCCATTCTTTTCTATATTCCTTCCACTCCATTCTCCTCCCCTTTGTAGGTAACCAACTTTATTTTTCCCTTAGTTTTATCTTGTTTCTTTTTGTAATAAGCAGATATGTCCATGTTTTCTTATTTTCCTTGTTCCTCACACAAAAAACAACATGCCATATATGCCCTTTTATACTTTCCTTTTTTTCATTGAATAATACTCCCTAGAAATTACTCCATGTCAGTTCATAGATCTCTTCTTCATTCGTTTTACAGCTGTGTAATACTCCATTGTGGATATGTGCTGTAGTTTATTCAACCAGTTTTCTATGCACAGCAGGATTTTTAAGAAGACATTTACAAAATCTTGAAAATGATTAGGAAATGGATTAATAAAATGATTAAGAAATGGTTCAGTATGGTTTGAGTCTTTAGTGCATCTTATGTTTAATTATACAATCAAATAAACTGTAAATATTTAAATTCTGTAGTCAAGAAGAGCAGAGGATATTATTTATTAGAAGCCCCAATGATAATAGTCAACTCATCAAGTGTGGAGTGCAGGTGGTTTTATCCTTTTTCTTTTCCATCTAGGTAGTTTACTGCCATCCATTACTTATAACTCTGAGAGAAGAAAGAGAGGCCTGAGTAAGAGATATTCCAGATGAAGATCAGTAATTTTCATTTGATTTAAAGTTTACCAAAAGTAAAGAGATACAGCTTTGCATGTTTTAGTACTGTCACTAAGGAAAAGTCAAATGACAGGAAGTGATAGTATGATACAACAATAGCAAAAGAACAGGGGTAATCCAGAACTAGATAGGTCTTGAATGATCAAGGGTTACTTGTATTATAAGTTATCTTCCTTGCTATAGGTCTAAGTGTTTATTGTTGGGATAACCTTGTATTTCTCAACTCTGCAAATTTTTAAATATTTATTGTGTTAAACAGTAATTTTGTGAGGTGCTTCAGGATTAATGTGGACTTAATTCAAGAAAATTTAGATTCATGATTGACAAAAATAGTTGCAGCAATATCTGAAAGTCGGTAGATAGTTTCAGGTATCACAAAAGGAAGGCAAAGTTACAAAGACATGGTTTTTTAAGAAATATGTATATTACAATTAATGGAAAGGGAAAAATATTTGTTTAGTGAGAAAGAATTCTAAACTGAAATATCCAAAATTTAACATGATATTTTGGGGAACAGTGACAGTATTTTATCAAAATTTAGTATTGAGAAAATCAGTTTCTAAAATATTGAGATATTTAGAGTATTCTGAATGAAAATTTTTCTTAAAAATAGTTTTTGGAATTTATTCTTGCTAACAGTCTTGTGATAAGCCTTATGATCCTGTTGTGGATATTTGTAATAGGTGAGCAGACCATCATGAGATTTTTTTGTTTGTTTGTTTACTGAGCCAATTTTTTCCACTATGTGACACTGGTGACCAGACTTGATTATCCTGAATTCTTTTTAGGAAAATTCCAGGCAAGCATGCTTAACTAGGGAAGTCCTGGAGGTGCCTTGGAAATAGCAGTAGATCAAGAATCAAGAGATCAGGGTTCTCAAGCCCTCTCTGCCACTAAGAAGTTATGTCAGCCTGTTTAGGACTGATTTTCTTGTCTGTAATGTGAGCAGATTTATTGGTATGTTCTCTCAAGTCACTTTTCTAATATTTTTTGGTAGCTTGTATAGAACCATTTTGGCTTTTGTAGGAATTAAGGTCATAAAGTATATATTAAGTATAATATTTTTTACATTAAGTAAGGAAATGTGCATGTGCAAAAGTGATGAGAAAGTCAAGAATTACTAGAACTTTAAGAACTTAACAGGATGGAAAACAATTTGTAATAGATGTTTTATTGTCAGGGTTATACTGCATGCTGGCTTATGTACATGAATTCTAGGAGGACAGTTATATGCTCTGTAATGGAAGAAACTCCTGTGATCTAAGAAGGTGGGGAAAAGAACACAAAAAGAATTCTAGTTGGAAGAGTTCTGCTAATTTTAAAATTCAAAAAAGAGCACCAAAATGCTTGCCAAGATGCCTTGAACTATTTATCCTTTTATTTGGTTATGGTGATGGTTTTTCTAAAATTAAGTACTTCATTTATTCCATAGGTATTTATAAAGCAGGCCCTCCAGTTAGAATTGGGAGCTAGAGCAGAGAACAAGATAAGTTTGAACCCGAACTTTTTGTCTTGGAACTTAACTTCTAATCATGGAAATGGGTAATAAGCAAGATATTTACAAACTGTGATATACGCTGTTAAGAAAAATAAACAGTAATGTGATGGCAAGTAATGAAAGGGAGAGAGAATAGTTGGGGAGTGAGACCTGAATGTTGAAAAGAAGCTAGCTAGACGAAGCCAGGCAGTTAAAAGGTAGATAAACCACTCTGAGGTGGAAAAGGATTGATATTACCAAGGAACAGAAAGAAGGTCAATATGTGGACAGGAGCCAGTTGAGTGACGGAAAGAGTAGCTTGAGATGGGTTTGTAGAATTAGGACAATCCTTTAGGGTATTGACCATGGTAAGGAGTTGAGATTTTATTCCAAGTGCAGTGGGGAAACTATTGAAAGGGTTTAAGCAGGGAAAATTACTTGGTGTAATAAACGTTTTTAATAGATTACTTTTATCTTTGTGTGGAGAGGAATTAGAGGGAAGCAAGAATGGAATCATCAGACTGTTAACAGTAATGCAGGAGAGAAATGATGGTGGCTTAGACAGGGCAGTAGCATTTAGTCGAGATAGAAGAAGTGAACAGAACTGGTATCAGTTTTGCAACTAGAACTGACCAAATTTGCTGATGGGACTATATGTGCAGGTAAGGGAAATATTCTCAAATAATATAGATTTTTTTAAAAAAGAATATTTAAAATTAATCTATTAAAACATAATATTTAATGCCAGTATTCTACATGATAAATATTTTCTTGACAATTTTGTCATTTTTATTTTATTTTGTTCTTTTTGTTTTTTAGGCTTACGCATCTGGATGTGACATTGTTATACTGGGAAGTGATTTTGAAAGATTGCAAATAATCCCAGGAGCTAAACATGGAAATATTCAAGTAGGATGTGTAGACTGTTCAATGCAACAAGGCAAGGTTTGTAATCTTGTGGTAATATGAGATTTGTTTTGTCTTTAGTCAGCATCGTCTCTGAGTTAGAGACTCACTTAGTTTCAAAGACAATGCAGCTACAAATTTCTTTGGTTCTCTAAGATGCACCGTTAGAAACCAAAATTCTTGACCCTCTCACATGTATCTTAGAGATTGTCAGTAATTCCATTCTATATAATTTTGAAATATAGCATAATCTTCTCTAAGAGTTGACAAAGAAACATAATACTTATTACCTGTAGAACAGATCTAAAGCTTACTTATTTAAAAATTAATTAGATTGAGGGAAAGGAATGACAATAAATCTTACATCTATTTGCAAGTAAACTACTGAGGTGAAATCGTTTGTTAGAGTCATTCTTTATAAACAGGTAGTTATCTCCTTGTAACTTTTGAATAAACTTTGTACTAAAATGAGGATAAACTTTTGTAAAGTCTATAATTTTTTTATTAATTTATTCCAAATCTATAAGAAAAATGAAAGATTTTATCTGGACCTCTGTTTGCATCTGAAAAGTGAAAAGTAACCTTGAAGGTAAATCAGCAACAGCAACAAAAGAAACAGGATATGTGATTCAGTTCTATATAGTACCAGCATTGGGAAAGTCGTAACTAGTAGGCAGCATAGTGTCTAGCTTGATGTAGCACTACATAGGCATAAATGCCCAGGCCTAGGTATAGTTATAGCTAGCCTGGGCTGAACTTTGCAAATTTATTTTGCTAGTTAAATACATTGCTTGACTATATGATTCCACCAGAACACTTTGTGTGAGAAATCAAAGTGGCCCCAACTTTTTTTTTTTTAATAATTTCATCATTTCTAATAAACCTGCCTGTCTGACAAGTTACTTCTTGTGACCAAGTTTAAAGATACTCATGGTGAAAGGGGTTTCAACTCTTGCAGTCTTTATCTATTTGTTGGACTACTGTTTTTTTTTTTTGTTACTCCAGTGTCCCTTACCTTTAATATAGTTACAAGTGTCTCTCATCTGTCTTTCTTTCATTCACACCTATCATTCTCACTACACTACAAAAATCGTCTTTATTACGGAATGCTAAAACTCTTTGAGACTTCTTTCCTTTGTTTCACAGATATCAGTATAGTCAAATGATTCTTTAAAGTGTCAGGAATAAAATTTATATGTTCTGGTACCTGGGGACTTCTTTCTGCCTTTAAGAAGGAAATGCTGCTTGATGACATAGGGATCAGTATTTTATTGTTACTGTTTTTCTTTGTAGTACTATCAGATTAATTTTCCTGAGAAAATTCGTCTGCATTTGTTATTCATTTGCTTAAAAACATTCTTAGCTTCCCATTACCTTGGAAAAGTTCAAATTGTTCACCTTGGCATGAGGCCCTGTACAGCCCGGTTCAAACCTGCCCTTTTGGCCTCATGTCCATTATTCTGTTATAAGGGACCCTCTCTTCTAGCTGGGCTAATGGTCAGTCATCTCCAACCATTCCTTGCCTCTTTTAATTTTTACACTTGTGTTCATACCATGCCCTATTTCTAAAGTGTAATGTTCACTGCCCTTTGAAATCCTACCCACACTTAAAGGTCCAAACTAAACATTCCCTCCCAGACCAACTCAGTGCAGATGATTTCTACATCCTAGGAACTCCTCGGAACACTTAAAATAGCCATTAGAAGGTTTTTTCCCATACGTGTGTTACATCCTCATTCCTTACCCCCTCTTTACTAGGTTATATGTTCTTATTTTTATCCCTGATTCATTCACTCCATCTATCTGATTTCTGATATTTTGATGTTCTTCATTTGTGACTCACTTAAGCTGTTATAGTGGCTACCTTATAAAACCAGAAGGCTCTTATAGAGCCAGGAAGGGTTATGCTCCATTGGTTTAAAGAGTTAATTTTAAAGATACTCAAATAGAATATTGAAAAAATATACTCCTTAGAGTGTTCACAAAGGAATAGAGCTAAGTTTTATTTTTAAAAAGTGAAATATACGTCGACAGAATTGTGAACTTTGAGAACAGATAACCTAAAAACCCATTTTTTAAGTCATGTCAAATTCCGTACTTGACAAGGAATACATCAATACATTTTCTTCTGTGAGGAAGGGAATTAACATTTATTGTGCGTCTTATAGATTATTATATACTAGATGTTTTACAAATGTTATTTGAATCTTCAAAACAATTCTATTAGGAAGACAGTATTATACATATTGTAAATGTAGATAGAAAAAACTAAGATTCATAGAGATTAACTTGCTAGTTACAGTTAGTAAGTGACAGTACTGGGATTTTGACCCAGATATTGTGGTCTCCAAAACCGACATTCTGAAGTATTGGTGAATGAAATTGTGTGTATCGGAATATTAAGTTATACTATTCATTTGTTTTGCTCTTTTAATTCATAAGTAAGTTAACATATTCATAAATTTTCTTTCTTTTTTCCTCTTAAAAGATTGCAGCATCCTATGGAAATGTTATCTCTGTTTTTGAGCCAGTTAACCTACCGAAGCAAAAGAAAAGTTTGGTCAGTAATTTATGATTCTTCTTTTAGGAATTGAGATGTCTTGAGGATTAAAAGATACTATTTTTAAGAGTACAAAATCAGTGTGATCATCAAATAAATCAGTATAAATTATACAGTATAATTAAAAATACATGTTAAATGTCACTTCCATATTAAAAATGTTTAAATCTTTCATTGAAATAAAACTAAATTGTGCTGATGAATTGTCTTGAAATGTTTTACCTTTTTTCCTTCTGACATTTTTTCATTTATTTTTTACTCTTTTGGGGTTTTTTTTGAGGAAGATCAGCCCTGAGCTAACTACTGCCAATCCTCCTCTTTTTTCTGAAGAAGACTGGCCCTGAGCTCACATCCATGCCCATCTTCCTTTACTTTATACGTGGGACACCTGCCACAGTGTGGCTTGCCAAGCAGTGCCATGTCCTCACCCGGGATCTGAACTGGCGAACCCCGGGCCTCTGAGAAGCGGAATGTGCACACTTAACTGCTACGCTACTGGGCCGGCCCCTGTGTTTTCTTTTATAATAAGTATTTGAAGAGCCAGCAACTTTAAGTTTGGCAGTTACTTTATTGCTAGTGTCAAGCACCGTTGTCCAGTCATATGTGGCACTTTATTTTTATGATCCACTTTTGTATAGTTTTTCTGCCTTTTCTTATGTATTTTGTTTTTAAAGTTACATTTTAACTTTTAATTGCAGAATCTTATATCTCCAGGACTTATTTTCTTGCACTTATAATATTGTGTAGTATAGTTGTTAATGGGTCAGTGAATGTTTTTCTTTATAAAGAAACTATACGCAGAAGTAGTTCTGAAAGCTGGTTAAAACAATAATTTATAATTATTGAAGTTATGTAGTAGATTTCTTGGGTGCTTTAATGCTCTTAAATATAGCAGACTGATCAGGTCATTTTACCCATCTCTACTAAAGGTTAAACTGGTGATTTAAATCACATAAAAGGGTCAGCATAGTGGGGTCTTAAGAGTATTGTATTAGGAGTCATAAGGCTGATTTCTTTCTGAGCTACTTTCTAACTATTTGATCCTAAGCAAGTCAGCCTTACGAGGCTCTTTGCTCAATTCTGAAATTGGTTAATATCTATTCATTCTTCTTGGAGATAGTATAAGGATGACATAATATCAAAGACTGTGTGGAAATATGTTAAATAGAAAGAAACAGTCTTTTAATAATAATCATACCTTTACATATCTTTTAATAGTTGTCATTTTTGCTCATTAGTATCTTATTAATATCTCATTAGTATCCTACGAATTCCCTCTGGCTTAGTTTGGCAGCTGTTATTTCTTTTTTATAAATTAGGCAGCCGAGGCCCAAAGAAAATGAAGTGACTTGACCAATGAAACAGCTGTTAAGCCACAGAGCTAAGAATAAAATCAGCTGTATTGATTCCTAGTTGTGACCATTCTTTTCCTACCTTGTGTTAATGAAAGATATTTTCTCTGGGTTAATTGATAACCATTTTTAAATTTCATGGAAGGAGAGTCCACAGTTCTCTTCTGATTTCTATTTGTATTTATATATTAACTAATGAATCCTATATTAGAGGCTCTTATAGACTTATGAATTAGTCATTGACAGTACTAAAAATAAATTTTAAAGATGGTTGCTCCACCCAGAACAATATATTTCAAATAATACTCGATAAATATTTGTTGAAGGAAATAGCTGACTTTAAAAAAATATCAGTACGTCATGTTAAAATTCCTGTATTAGTAAGGGTAGAATCGACAATTTCAGTTTTTGCCCATTTTTCTCTTGTAATAATTATAATTTTAATATAATAGTGTCGAAAACTTAAGAAGAAGAGACTGGTTTAATGGTAGGCAGCACTGACATTACAGAGAGGGTAAAAAAAAAGCTTGTTGAATAAGGGGAAAACTGGAACAAATGGAAAAATCATAGACTTGGAAGGTGTACAAAATCTGTAATTCTAGGAATATGAGAACCACTGCCTCAAGAGAATGTTTATGGGTCTCGGTCTATGAGAGGTTAGTGAAATCAGCTTTGTAGGCCACAACCTGAATTTAAAAGAAAATGAAATAGAATAGGAAATATTAGAGTGCATCACATGTGGTAAGGGTGAACTTAGATTGCATTTATGTGTATATGTAGGTGTGTTCTTGGTCACAGTGCAATGTATATTTTTTACTGGTTTGCAGGTAAAAAAAGTTTGCAAAATATTGCTTTAAAGAATGAAAAGACCTTAAATTATATAGTACAATGTAAGTGTTACATCTCTTATTCCGAAGTTTCACACATACCATATGACCTCAGGTGGGGATGAAACATTAAAAGAGAAGCAAGCTTCAAATAGCAGAGACACAGACACATTTAAAATTAAACTTTCGAAACTCTAGTAATATTAAATTAATGATTATAATTTTAAAAGTCTAATATTGTCCAAGGTGGCCTATACTTATTCGTTGTTTAGATATACTAAGGATGGACTTTTGGACATCTAGGAATGGATGTTCTCTCACTAATCCATAACATATTCCTTATTTTTTTTGACTGAATTGAACATTTTGTTCTCCTTAAAGATGACTACATGGGGACCGGCCCAGTGTCATAGTTGTTAAGTTCACACGCTCTGCTTTGGTGGCCCAAGGTTTGCGGGTTCAGATCCTGGGTGTGGACCTACGCGCTGCTCATCCAGCCACGCTGTGCTGGTGTCCCATATACAAAGTAGAGGAAGACTGGCATGGATTTTAGCTCAGGGATCATCTTCCTCAAACAAAAAAAGGAAGATTGCCAACAGATGGTAGCTCAGGGCCACTCTTCCTCACACACAAAAAAATGACTACGTGGACAGTTATACCTCAAAAAAAAGTGACTACATGTATTATTAAGAATAATAAGCATGAATATATACATTTGACAGAGAAAAGATGCCAATAATAATTGACTAAATGACTTTTTTCTTTTAATTTTAGGAATTATATAGTCAATGGCAAAAAAGTGGCCAATTTTTTCTGGAATCAATAGCACACAATATAACTTGGGATCCTACAGGTAAGAACACAAGCAGATTGACTGAAATGAACTGTCTCTTGTGTAGGCTGTTGCTTTTACTACTTTCATGTATTTCAGTTCTGCTTCACATGAGATTGTGGGGAACACAAAAGTAAGTGAAACAGATTGTACTCTTTTAGAGCCTGTACTGAAATTAAGACAAATATGCACTGTAATAATTTTCAGCTATGGTAGGAATACCCGTTGTTTTGTGAAGGAGACATTGATTCTCTCTGGGAAATCAGTTTCATTGAAGAGGAGCCTTTTGACCTGAAAGTAGATAGATTTTAACAATGAAGGTGGGGATAGATGGAGGAGGGAAAAAGGAATTGAATTCTAAGAAGAGATAATGTGTGTACGTATCAGTTATCTATTTCTACATTAAAAAACCATCCTGAAGCCGTTTTTACCAGTCTACCACGGTGAGCAAAGGCACAAAGAAAGAAAGCATAAGATGTATTCTAATAATGGTTTGTACTTCACTGAGGCTGGAGTGAGTCTGGTGATGAGATAAGATTGCAGCATACTATGGAAGGCCTTTAAAGTCATGCAAGGAATTGAATTTAATTCTTTTTATTGTCTAAAAAGCATTAAAGTTTTTTGAAAGTGGCTAGTGACAAGCTAAGATTTATGGTTTTGCAAGAATTTCTGGTAGCAGTGAGTTAGGAGAATCAGAGACAAGAGGGACAGGAGGATAAATATTATATTATTTATAATTACCTTTGGAAAGTATGCATTCACAGTAGTCTGAATGAGAAATAAGAGCGTGTTTCAGTGCCTTTAACATAGTAGGTGCTCAGTTAATATTGAATGGATAATGAAAGGATTACACGGATATGAAATGCATTTAGATGATAGAATTGACTTTACTTGACAACTGGATTTCAGATTACTTTGAGAATATCTGTGACCATAAGAAGAAGAGTGATATGTAGGAGTTAGGTATAGAGAAACTTAGGTTTTGTTTGGATGTGTGGAATTTGGAATGCTTGCATATCAGATAGCAATATACAATAGATAGATCATTTGAATCTAGAATATAAGAAAGAAGTTACCTTTGGAACATAGAACTAGAAGTCATCAGTTTAGGTAAGATAGCTTAAATTTTAACATAGTACATGAAATGGCGGGAAAAAAATGTTAATTTAGAACCCAAAGTTTAGAACTTTTGGAAATCATTTTAGAAGATAACAGAGATTATTTTTGAGATTTCTGAAAAAAAATCACAGTGTTTTAAAGTGTTTCTTCCCATGAGATTCTAAGATTGATGCTTACTAACTGGTACCTACATGTATGTTTTATGCATATAGTGAAAAGAGGTCAGACCTGGGTCCAAATTTGGCATTTAGTACACCACTTTGTATATAACTACTATGGATAGGGTGACTTACGTCCCAGTTTATGCCTGTTGTCTTCATATGATTATTAATAGTGTCACTTTCACAAGTGTTATTATTTGGATGATAAATTATATGGCTACTCTATTATAGCACTACAATCTGTTGTAATTACTTGTTTACATGGTTTATTTTTTTGATTAGACAAGGGCCAAGATTCTGTTTTATTCAGAATCTAGGGGTCCATCATATATTACACTCTCAATAAATGTTGATATATTTGACTACAAGTTTTGTGATCACGAACAGATTACTTAACAGATCAAGAGTGATTAACTCACTTGTAAATTAAGATAACATCTATTTCACAAGATAGTTTTTTAATGATCCAATATGGTAGGGTATATGAAAGTACTTGGTAAATGATAAAGTTCTATGAAAATATTGTTAGCAAGTGAACTGGCTACTTGAAGTGTCATATTAATAACTGTAATAAAAATATTTAATATTTGAATTGAGTGATATTTCTTTAGTAATGATGTAGTTGTTGATTGGGATTTTTGTATCTGTGGTTGTCAGTAATAATGCTTCAGAGGATAGTATTAATAGTTCTTCTAAAATCATCATTGTAGAGTAGTATTAAAAGATAATTACTTATTTTCTTAACATATCTAGTAGTGCCTTGACAACAGCTTGTCACCATTGTCTTTAATTGTGATTAAGTTAAAATTTACATAAAAGTTTATTTTTCTTTTTATAGTAAAAAAGTTTAAAATTTAGTGGTTTGGTGGAGAAATGAGTTATTACTGTAATAAATATTTGGGAGTTATTAGTATATTATTATTTTTGCAAATAAACTGCAATTATTTATAAACAGTTTAAATTTTTTTTTTTTTTAAAGATTTTATTTTTCTCCCCAAAGCCCCCCGGTACATAGTTGTATATTTCGTTGTGAGTCCTTCTAGTTGTGGCATGTGGGACGCTGCCTCAGCGTGGTCTGATGAGCAGTGCCGTGTCCGCGCCCAGGATTCGAACCAACGAAACACTGGGCCGCCTGCAGCGGAGCGCGCGAACTTAACCACTCGGCCACGGGGCCAGCCCCAACAGTTTAAATATTTTAAGTGAAATATTAGTATTTTGGTTTTGATCAGCATTTGCTTATTATTATATGTCAGGTATTGGGATATAAAGAAATTTTTTCAGATGGCATTAATAAACTGACTATAGTGCTTTTGCATTGTCTCCAAACCCACAGTTGCATCATGCTTACATTGTAATATTTTCTGTTTTAGACTTTTTATGCTATTTTTCCTACTTTAATATCCATACCCCTGCTCTTTGTGTTCAAATCAATATATTATACCATACTTTATCTACTCTTGCTTCATTCCGTACCTGGGATTGATTATTTTGTATTCTACATTAAATTTTTAATCCTTTATGGGATACCTTAATTTTATCTTAAGTTTATGTTAAAGAAAAGAAAACTTGTAAAAATCAAACTCATAGATACAGAGAACAGGGTGGTGGTTGCCAGAAGTGTAGAGCGTGTGTGGGGGGGGGGTGGGTAGGTGAAATGGGTGAAGGAGGTCAAAGAGTACAAACTTCCGCTTATGAAATAAGTAAATCATGGGGATATAAGGTAGAGCGTAGTGACTGTAGTTAGGAAGTTGCCAAGAGAGTAAATCCTAAAAGTTGTCATCACAAGAAAAAATATTTTATAACCATGTGTGGTGATGCATGTTAACTAGACTTATTGTGGTGATCATTTTGCAATATATAAAAATATCAAATTATGTTGTACACCTGAAGCTAATATAATATTATATGTCAATTTTATCTCAATAAAAAAGAAAAGAAGACATGTCTGTTGCTAAGCTAACCAGTAGAATAGTAACCATATTTAAATAGAATATTTCATTATACTTTCTGGGCTGTTTTTATCTGTCTGTGAGACTTTCCACCTACTTGCTTCTGTTTTTTTTCTTTTCAAGATTGTCACCTCAGCTAACAACTGTTGCCAATCTTTTGTTTTTCTTCTCCCTATGGGCCCCCAGTACATGGTTGTATATTCTAGTTGTGAGTGCCTCTGTTTGTGCTATGTGGGACGCCGCCTCAGCAATGGCCTTATGAGCAGTGCTATGTCTGCACCTGGGATTCAAACCGGTGAAACCCCAGGCTGCCAAAGCATAACACGTGAACTTAAGCACTCAGCCATGGGGCTGGCCGCATACTTGCTACTGTTTATTGAGCTTCTGCTAAGTGCCTAGCCTGTACTAGATACATTATACATATATAGCTAATCCTTACAAGAACTCTAGATGAGTATAATTGTATAGATGAGAAAATTGAGGGTCAGAGGTTGCCCACCTAGATCAAATTTGCATGTCTAATTAAGTGACTTATTTGGGATTTAGATACAAAGATTTCTGATCTAAAGTCTGTGTTTTGCCACAGACCTACTTTCCTTTGGAAATAAAGTGATCTTTCCAGAGAGACATGAATCCATAGTCTTTAATTGCCAGAGTGAATGCCTAATTTATTGTCAGCTTTTTGGCCAACATTGTGTCTCCTCCATTATCTTCTTTCTTTGGATGATAGCACAATCTTCTACTCACTTGCCCAAGTCATGAAGCTGGAATCTGTCCTTAAAACCTCTTGTATCTCCCTGTTTTTTAGGTGGTGATAAGCCTTGAAAATTCTGCTTTTTGAAATGGCTTTCGAATCCTTGCTTCTTGCTTTAATATTTGATTCAGATCCTCATGATTTCACATTTGTATTTTTATGGTTAATTAACTAGGTTTCTCTGTGTCTTATGTTTTCCCTAGTCTTGTCTGTTTAGAGTTCTTTTCTTTTTTTTGAGGAAGATTAGCCCTGAGCTAACTACTGCCAATCCCCCTCTTTTTGGTGAGGAAGACTGGCCCTGAGCTAACATCCATGTCCATCTTCCTCTACTTTATATGTGGGACGCCTACCACACCATGGCTTTTGCCAAGCGGTGCCATGTCGACACCTGGGATCTGAACAGGTGAACCCCAGGCCACCGAGAAGCGGAACGTGCAAACTTAACCACTGTGCCACCGGGCCGGCCCCTAGAGTTCTTTTCTTTTCTTTTCTTTTTTTGGTGAGAAAGATTAGCCCTGAGCTAACTACTGCCAATCTTCCTCTGTTTGCTGAGGAAGACTTCCCCTGAGCTAACTTAACAGCTGTGCCACCGGGCCGGCCCCCTAGAGTTATTTTCTAAAAAGGATCTTTACCCTTCTTTGTGTATTGGAGTCTTTGAAAGTATGGTGAAAATTATAGATTCTCTTTCTAGAAAAATGCACAAGCTATACATGTTACTTTGCATATTATCTCAGTGGAGGGAGGTTTACAGGCCTCTTCAAGTCCATCTGTTGACACTCCCCGTGCCCCAGTTGAGATGTCTTGTTCTAAGATACAGGTCCAATTATGTAAACCCCTCCTCCACTTAAAAACCTTAACTCCCAACCACATATAACAAACTCCGGACTCCTTATGAACTTCAAAAATGCTTCACAATCTGACCCTAAAATTTTTTCCAACTTTATTTCTTTTTCCAGTTCTACTGTGTACCTTATTCCTTAATCATACCAGACTATGAGACATTCTTGGGAACATATTTGAACTTGCATACCTTCATGCATCTGTTCATAATATTTCTCTAATGGAATGTGAGCCTATCATGAAAAAAGACAATGTTTATTTGTCATTGTATCCCCTGTGCCTAGCACAGTGCTTGGTACAAAGAAGATGCTCATTAAATGTTTGTTGAATGAGAGATTATAAAATCTCTTCCTTTTTTTCCCTCAAGCTGCTTCAATAAAAGTAAAATACAGCCTTACCCATACTTCCCTCAAGTCTTTTTTTGTTATTTGACTTTTTTTAGGAGTTGTATTATCCTTATATTATTATATTAATGTCTTATGCATGTAACTTACTAATTAAGTACCTAAATAATAAATGATGAATAATATATATATTTTTTAGGCAGTCGTCTTTTAACTGGTTCTGACTGTTTGCAACTCTGGTCCAATGCTAACTTGGAGAAGCCAACTGAAGATGAAAATCCAGATAAAACAGATCTTAACTTTGGGGATTGGAGATGCATTTGGCATTGCAAGTAAGCAGTTAATTAGGGGATTAAACTGATAAACCTATATGTTAAACTGTATAAAACCTGTTCTGTATGGTTTTATTATATTATGAATGCATTTTAGTTTGTGTAAAACCACACTAACATAAAAAGTATTGACTTTTTATTCTGTGACATGCCTTTTATTGTATATAGAGTTCAGCATTTCCCATGTTCTATACATTCTATTTTTTGTTTATTGTTTTTGTTTTTCGTGAGGAAGACTGGCCCTGAGCCAACACCTGTGCCAATCTTCCTTTATTTTTTGTATGTGGGACGCTGCTACAGCATAGCTTGATAAGCAGTGTGTAGGTCCACACCCAGGATCCAAACTGAGGAACCCTGAGCCACTGAAGTGGAATGTGTGATCTTAATCACTGTGCCATCAAGCTGACCCCTCTTTTTTTTTTTCCTGAGGAAGATTCTGAGCTAACATCTTTGCCCATCTTCCTCTATTTTCTTAGTATGTGGGCCCCCAGCACAGCATGGCTGCTAACAGATGGGTGTAGGTCTGTGCCCAGGAACTGAACCCAGGCTGCTGAAGCAGAGCATGCCAGACTTAACCACTAGGCCACTGGGGCTGGTCCCAGATTCATTGTTTTTCAATTGTTGAATAAAACAACTAGAAAGAAACATAAGAAGTGTATAAGGCCTATATGAAGATCATTAAAGAGAAACTTGCTAAATTATGTGAAAGGAGACAGAGATAACGTTTTCTTCTATGCTTTTGATTGGAAGTTTTCCTATTGTGAGGAAGTATATTTTTCCCAAATTAATCTGTGCATTGAAAATAATTCTTATTAAAATCACACTGGAATTTCTACTTTTGAGCATAGTTCTAAACTTCATTTAAAAGGACAAGGGAAAATCAGGATAATTCTGAAAGAAAAAAAGAATGAAGATATCCTGTATGGTACAATGAATTCTGACACTGTAGCTGGTCAAGCAGTTTGTTGTTGATAAAGGAACAGACAGATTAAGGTCCAGGATTATAGCCGATTAAACATTGAGATTTAACATATAAGATGGCATTTTACGTCAGTGTGACAAACTTGCTTGCTAGCTCTGTGGAAGAGAAAATGAAGTTAGAGGCTGTTTCATATCTAGCACCAAAAGAAATGTCAAAGGAAGGAAAAAATTGAATTTCTATACAATGAAACAACTATTAGAAGAAAGTGTAGGTGAATTTTCATGTTTTAGAGCTACAGTGTCCAATATGGTAGCAGTTAGCCACATATGGCTGTTGAATTGTGGCTAGTCTGAATTGAGATGGTGCTGTAAGTATAAAATACGCACTGAATTTCAAAAACTTAGCACAAAGAAAAGAATGTAAAATATCCTATTAATTTTTTATTGATTGCATGTCAAAACAATAATATTTTTGTATATTAAGTTAAATAAAATATTAATTTCACCTGTTTCTTTTTACTTTTTAAAGTGTGGCTGCTGGGAAATTTAAAATTACATATTGGCTAACATTTGTCATTTATGTTCTATTGCTATTGGATGAAAAGTGCTGCTTTAGAGTTAGGGAAAGACTTTCTAAGTATGACATCAAAACTAGAAAATGAAAGGAAAGGAAAAGATTAATAGTTTTGACTGCGTCAATAAAAAATTTCTATAAAGAAAAAAGACCATAAGGAAAAGAAACAAAAACTTGAGAGGAAATATTTGCAATTTGGGGTTAATGCCTTTTTTAAAATGAAGTCTTAAAAATTAATGAGAAAAGAGCAGATAATTGCAATAATAAACAAAAATGGACAGTGAAGCGAAAATTTTTAAATGGTAGCACATATGAATAAGAAGTGTATTAAGAGTTGATTGATCTCACTCAAAATCAAATAATATTAAATATCCAGAAAGAAGAGGATGAATAATATCTATTACTGGTGAATGTTTGGAGAAACAGATACTCTTATATACTGTTAATAAGGGAGTGTAATTGGTATTCTTTCTAGAGAGCAATTTGGAAGTATGAATCAACAGGCTTAATTTTTTTTCATATCCTTTAGATAGTAATTCTGAATTTCATTCATTCATTCAACAAATATTTCTTGAGTGCTTATCATGTTCCAGGCAGTGGTAAAAGTGCCTGGAATATAGCAGTGAACAGATAGGGGGAGATAGACAATTAACCAGGAAACCGGTGTGACAGGGTGTTAAATGGCGTTCTTCCTGAGTCGGTTTTATATGAAGCAGTGATGGGATATATATCAGATACCAAAGTGAGAGTGAAACAATAGAATTTATGAAGGTGATTTCAAAGGAGCTGGTTCCATGTGTTTGGTACCTGTTAGTTAGATTGTAGGTATTAAAAAGGGTTAACATGTGGAGACGGAATAGAATTTTGCAAAGACAGTTTTTAGAAAGAGCTGTGGCTTTGCTTTGGAGTATTTCGTACAAGGTTGGGGAGAAGGGAGCAGCAAAGTGTTAAATTGCCTTCACCACAGATCTAGAAAAGGGCTTTCCTGGGTTGAACTAAGAATTTGAAATGTGTTTCATGCATTTGAGAGAGGGAAGAATCTTAAATTAAATCAACATCAAAGTATACAGTAGTAACTTGGACTAGACATACTAATTATTTATTCGAGGCGATTTGTTATTTAAGCAGATATTTAAGTATTTATTTAGCAGTTTTTAAATAACTAGCAATTATGCGAGTTTTGATTTAGGATCAGCTGAAGATTACACTAACTGGAATACATTTAAAAGTTGAGATCATATTCTATTTGTGGCACATTTAAAACACTGGTTACACTTGTTAGATGAAGATCAGTAAGTACAATAGTGAAAAAGAAAGTAGGATAAGGGGAAGAAGAGTAGAAGTGATATTTGAGGATAGACCTGAAGGAGGTGAGGGAGTAAGCTGAGCATGCATATCTCTGGGAGAAGAATGTTATAGGCAGAGGGAACATCAAGTGCAAAGACTCTGAGGTTAAGAGTGTGTTTTAGCTTGTGGCTGGAGTAGTGAGCAGGGTGAGGAGTGATGAAATGATCAGTCAAGAGTCAGCTTATAGGTTATTCTGTTGCTTTTGTCTTTTATTCTGAGTGAGTAGGAAAGCTGTTGGGGTTTTGAGCAGAGTATTCCCTTTTAAAAGGACTGCTTTAACTGGTGTTTTGAGAAAAGACTGTAGGGGAACAAGGTCACAATCATGGAGACCAGGCACTTTGAATAATTTGTCTTAAGGATATCCCTAAGATTAACCAGGTGCATAAAAATGCATATGCAAGAATGTCCATTGAGCCACTTTTTTTTTTGTAGCATAAAAACTAAGAAAACTGCAGTGAATTGTTAAATAATTTAAAATTATAGTATATATGTGTAATGGACTACCATAAGCCAATAAAATAATACAGTTCTATACACATTGCTATGCAAAAATGTTCATAACATATTGTAAATAAATATTACAAAGCAAACTGTAATTACGACCTCAGTTGCTATCCTCTCCTCCCCTGCACCCTTTCAGATAAACAGATAGAGAGGAGAATGGAGAGAAGGGTTTGGAAGCCTCTGCATTAAAATGTTAACAGTGGTTTTGCCTGGAATGAGTGTCATGGTATTGGTGAAACTAGATGATTTCATTTTCTTATTTTCATCCATCTGTATCAGTATTTTCTATTATGTATTTATGACATTTAAAATCAGGAAAAAAAGTTACTCATATTTGGAATGAACTGTGACAGAATTCCTCTTTGGCTTTTTACAGATAAATTTAAGATAAATCTCTCTAAGCATGAACTTGGGTAAAGAAAAGGAAAGCAATGATAGTGAGAGGTGTCTTGAGATCAGCATATATGGGTAGCCAGAAGGGAAGGGGATGAAGGGAAATGAGCTAAAGCTCTTTGGAGAAGAAAAGACAAGTATGCACCAAGTATATAGGTGAAGCTGGCAGGCTAAATCCAGGATGGTTATAAGTCCCTCATTAACCCACACATAATCTTTAATTAGGCAAATGCTGCCTTAAGACAAAATTCATTTTAAAGTATTGATTTATTGTCCATGAAAATGTATTTTGGAATATGGATATCTGTGGCTCTGGAAATTAGATTTCCAAGTTAAAGAATGAAATCCTTTTCTCTTTCTCACATATTAAGAGAATGAGGGTGTGACTCTTTTTCTTAAGCTTTAAAGACTGATAAGTCATTCATTCCTTGGATGATTCTTATGTGTGGATATTCTTACGTAAAAAATAACTTTTATATTTAAGTTTTATGTTTTTAAATTTATTTTACATTTATGACATATGCTTAAAAGTGAGTATGCAACTTTTGTTATCACAAAGTTTTCTATTATTTGAAGCAAATTGCAGAATGTAGATTAGAGAAGTAATATTGCATTTACTTATTTTTTTTCTTGAAAATTATTCTTTATCTGTTTAATTTACAGAACTGCTTCCCAAGTTCATTTAATGAAATTTTCACCAGATGGAGAATTTTTTGCCACTGCTGGGAAGGTAATTTGTGAAAATGCTATTGCCAAATTGTATTTATGGTTTATTTTGAAACTTCAAAAACGTTAACTGGCTTCATTCTTTTGCTTATTTAAGTTGAACATATTTTCTATTAAAAATGTTAAATAGCAAAAAATTGGCTAAATATAATGTTAAAGGCAGTATGGTATAATTGAAACACCACAGACTTTAAGGTAGATCTGACTATAAATCTGCCATTTTTCTGCTTTTTGATCTTGGACAAGTTAATCCCTTTGAACCTTGGTTTTGTCATGTGTAAACTTAAGATAACAACACCTACCTCATAGGTCATTAATCATAGGATTAATTTAGACAGTATATGTAAAGTGACTGACACAGTATGTTGCATGCAGTATACTGTCATTAAACTATAGCTACTATTTATATTAATTATCTTTTAGCTGGCAGCTGTATTAGGCTGTATTTAAAGTATAAGAATTTACAGACTTTCTAGAAAGACAATTGTAACCATTTTCTTCGTTTTTACCTGTTGATTTCAAAACAATGTATTTCCTTGAAATTATTTTATTTCTAATCATTGGTTCATAAGCAATACATGCACAACTAATAGTCTGAAATTATTGTTCTCATGGCTCAAAGCCTTCTGCAGACTAGGAATGTGAGATGCCCTAAATCCTCAGTGAGGTTTTTTTGGGAGAAAAGTGGAGCTGTTTATTCTGATTGACTTTACAGGTGGGAATGCAATTACAGTTTAAGAGCAGAACCTGGTACATTCCAGTCTCCCTTGTTCTTCCCCTCCCAAATTAGGAGATGCAATTTTGATCGTACTTATGATATTTTATATAGTAGTAGTTGTTAACTAGTTATTATCATCGTCAACATTTTTCTTTGAGCACTCCTATGGTAATTCATGAAAACTGTCCTTTATTTTAAAAAATTAGCAGCCCTTGTAAGTCTGCTAGTGGTAATGCTTTCTTATTTGATATTTGGCCCAGTGGGAAAGCTGAATCCTTGAATTCATCTTTCAGTCTTTTCCTTAATGTCTCCATTTTCCATAATGTATGGTAACTAGCATTTTCCTTGAACCAACCTTTGCAAAATACACAGGTTCACACACCTTAATTCTCAAAGCACAATTAAAGAATACTAATAAAAAAGTATCAGAATCAGAGATTTTCTTCTCATTTCCTCTATGCTCAACCCCTTCTCCCATCCCTAAGTTTCTGTGATTGGGGAGAGAAATCTTTTTTTGCTATTTGACGTAATCTTTAATTTAATTCTGATCTGGATATTTTTCTATTTTTTTTTTCGTTAGGATGATTGTCTTTTAAAGGTATGGTATAATGTAGAAAACTGGCGGACAGCTGTTACCTCTCCAGATAAAAGTTCAGAAAAAGAATCCCAAGGAGAAATTGACTTTTCTTTTGTATATCTGGCCCATCCTCGAGCTGTGAATGGATTTTCCTGGCGAAAAACAAGCAAATACATGCCTAGGTCAGTGGATTGGTCGTTTTCCCCATGTATTAAGAGAACATTATCTTTGTGACTTAGACTGCTTTTCTCACTTTGAGAATGCGTAACCATAGGACTTTTGCCTGTGAAGATTCAAGTAATATTAGGTAGTCCCTGGCTGGCAAACATCTGGCCATGAGTCAACTATGATTGACACTGAAGAGGAGAGCTGTGTGAAAGGATAATTTACTTTCATATCAGATGTCTTAAGTGACAAAGTTGTGCATCTTTTTCTTCTCTCTGTATGTATCCGGTTCTTTTGTCTCTTAATCATTCTCCAAATTGTCATTTGCATGCACTTTTTCACATTTCACTCCTTTGTCTTGTACCCTTTATGCATATCTTCTCTAGTTTCCTTTTTTTTAAAAAAAAAAAATCAAAGCAAACAGCTTTATTGAGAGGATATACTGTAAGGCCTCAAACATTTCTTTAACTGCACCCATCTTTTTTTTTTTTTGAGGACGATTAGCCCTGAGCTAACTACTACCAATCCTCCTCTTTTTCTGAGGAAGAGTGGCTCTGAGCTAACATCCGTGCCCATCTTCCTCTGCTTTATATGTGGGATGCCTACCACAGCATGGCTTTTGCCAAGGGGTGCCGTGTCCACACCAGGGATCCGGACTGGCGAACCCTGGGCCGCCGAGAAGCGGAATGTGCAAACTTAACCTCTGTGCCACCGGGCTGGCCCAGCACCCAACATCTTTGAGGAAAAGAGAGTGGGTTAGTACACTCTGATGCCCTCAACTAGGTGTTAGTTCAACCTACACATACGTGCACAAACATATCTGTTAGTGCTTCCTTTCTTTCATGTAGTCTTTGTAAGAGTTGATGTCCCATTGAATTTTTGCCTATAATTAATAAGTTATAGAGACCTATTACTTAAGTATGGGTAGAAATCCCTTTTTGTTCCACATGGCTGTTTTCAATGTGACCAGACCATGTAGGAGCAGTACAGTTTTTCCCTTACCTTTTTGTCACCTGAGATGTCTTAAGCTGATCTGTGGTAGTTTACCTGGATCATTTGTTAACTTTAGTTTTACTCTTTTTTGAGCCAGCAGAATATACCTAGATTAAAAAAAATTTAATTTTTTTTAGTATTAAGACTGATTTTTTTTTAGAGCAGTTTAAGGTTCACAGGAAAATTGAGGGGAAAGTATAGAGATTTCCCACATACCCCTTGCCTCCACACATGTATAGCTTCCCCCATTATCAATATCCCCCACGAGAGGGGTACATTTGTTACAATTGATGAACCTACATTAACACATTATCATCACCTAAAGTCCATAGTTTACATTATGGGTCACTCTTCATGTGCATTCTATGGGTTTGAACATATGTATAATGACATGTATCCATCATTGTTAGACCTAAGTTTTTTGAACTATTTTCTAGTTCAGTAGATACTATTCTTCCTACCTCAGCCCTCCAATCTAACAAAGCTTAGGAGTAGGACTCTCTAGGAACAGTAATGGTTCTGCTGTTAGAAGGATTTGTCAGAGTCTTTGGGCTAAAGGAGAATGGTGTGGACATTCTATATTGTCATCAAAAGCACACTCACCCCAGCTTCACTTTGAGAACTATTGCTTTAGTACCTCTGAGACCATTGCCCATGTATATAAAATGTTTAGAATAGAATGAGTTGTGGCATATGTTAACTCTCATTTTAAGAGTTACAAATGATCTCAATAAAGATAGCTGTCATCACAAACTGTGAACCTTTTGGAACTATTTAAGATTACATCATTTCAGAGACTGATTTCTTCTGATATATCCAAGTGTTTTCCTTCGCAGGTGGTTAGACCACCAGAATACTAAAAAAGAGGCTTATGAATTTGTGTATCTTCTGAGAGCGGACAGTCACATCTGGTCCTGACCTCGTTCACTCAGTTTTGGGGAAAGTGATCACAGTGGAGGCACAGACAGATGCCTTAAACTGGGCCATTATGAATGCTGATAACAGCAATAAGGCATACTAGGTTTTTTTTTCCTGCTTATGTTCATTTTATCTCTATCAACTAAATTCTGCAGTATAGGGAACTGTGTAGAGAACTAGAATTCTCTATTAGTTATGACATCTTTTTTTTTTTAAAGATTTGAAAACATTTTTTGTCTTTTTCCTTTTTCTCCCCAGAACCCCCCAGTACATAGTTGTATATTTTTAGTTGTGGGTCCTTCTAGTTGTGGCATGTGGGATGCTGCCTCAGCATGGCTTGATGAGCAGTGCCGTGTCTGTGCCCAGGACCCAAACTGGCGAAACTGTGGGCCGCCAAAGCAAAGCGTGTGAATTTAACCGCTCGGCCATGGGGCTGGCCCCAGTTATGACATCTCTTAAAGGTCTCCAGAATTTCATTTTTGGATCCATGTCATTTAAGAACCAGCCAATCTCCTTGAGCTCTTCCGGTTTTCATTTTTGTTTCACCAAGTTCCTGCAGTTATATAATGGGAATGCTGACCCTTTCTTATGAGAGAGATCCCATTAAAGACCATTGCTCTTTCTGATATGACATCTTCACCAGGCAATACAGGTGCTTTGTTTTTTGCATAAAATTAAGATAACCAAATGGTAGTACTTTATGCAAAGGGACTGCTGGCTTGAGAGAGAAGAATTGGGAGTGTTTGTTATGAGCATATACTTCTTTACCAATTAAAAATTGATGAATGTAGGATAGGTTGGGAGGGTTGGATATCCTTGAATAACTTCCAAAAGTTGATTCTAGATAACTGGTTTAGCCTGTTGTTACATCAAGATAGGATAGATGTTGTGAAGAGAGAATAAGATACCTTGAAGAAGAAGTGAGGAAGGGAGATATTGCCAGAGAAGTGCCTCAAACAGATCAGGGTATTTCTTCCATGCCCTGCTTATGTTACCTGCCAGCTGTTTACACTGGCTATCCATAAGGCTTGGTATCCTGAGGAGAGTCACCAGGGGCCACCCACAGTCAATGGTCAAAGCCCTTTCCATGCTTCTGAGCTGTGCACCTTTCTTGCTTGCTTTGTTGCTCTTACCTAAGTTCTTATGCCTTTTCTGATTGCTATCTTTTTAGCCCTTTAGTCTCCTACCTTCTGCTCTTCCTTTATAAGCCTTCCTATTCTGCCAGTTACTAATTAGCACTATGAACCTTGAACTTTCCATATTACCTTTTGATATATTTTCTTCTGTTTCTATTTGCTTACTTTTAATCTCATTGCCACTGCCAGTGTGTATGTGAATGTACTAGAGAGAAACTATAAAGGGAAGGAAGGGGGGGTAGGTGAGGGAGGGGGATAGAGAAAAAAGGGAGAAAAAATGAACGAGGAGGAGGGAAAGGCATGAAGATGAGGAAAGGAGAGAGAAACAGAGGATTTGGAAAGGAAAGAAGAGCAAGGGCCCTAGAGAGGTGGGGGAGGTGAGGGTCAGAAGGAGGAGAGGTAGGAAGGGAGGGTGGCCTGGAGCGTCAGAGAAGCAAACAATTGTGGGAGAAGGCAGAAGGAGAGAAGCCCAGAGAGGGGGTGGAAAGGGGAGAAAGGCAGGGGAGTAGACAGAGAAAGTGGGGTGGGGAGGGAGGGAGAGAGGTGAGAGAACAGAGGGAGCAAGCTGAAGAGGAGAACAAGACAAAATATGCTCTTCTCCATTTTCTTCCCCTTTGCTGTTGTTCTTTTATAATCTGGTAGATATGTTTAACAAAGTGACTACTACAGAATGTTTTTATTTCTTTAACTTACTGAATTACTTGATAGAAGCCTTCTACTAATTGTTCTTTTTTTAATCAGATATGTTTGAATAAGTGTCTATTACAGGATATTGTGACTTCTTTTTCTTTTTTTTTAAAATTTTCTCAGTTACCGGATTGAAGGTAGTCTTTGTTGGTAGAGTTTCAGCCTTTGAGCTCTTGATGCTTACGAGGTTTATTAATATACATGTAATTGATTTTGCTTTTATTTTGTGGAGTGGCAAGACAGTAAATTCACTGAAAGTCAAGAATGACTAAGGAGGGAGGTGGCTAGTACTTATTTTATCATGAATTTTCTATTTTTGCACTTCACTGCTTTTGGCATATGTGAGGCAAGGACAGAATAAGTGTACTAAGTAGTTACTGTAGCTTGTTTGTGACCAATATGCACGGAGTATTTATTTTACTAATTAGTGTGGAAAGTAAAAGTCAATTTTTGATGTTTAGTCTAATTGAACATAGACTGGTAGTACTGATTCTTATTATTTCCTTAATATTGAAAACAGGAAGTCATCTAAAAATGATTTATCTTTGAATGCTTTGTATGATTATGGAACAGCTAGTTTTCAAATTTTGGAGAGTATTCTAAATGAAGAACTATGAAATAATTCAAATAATAGCCATCCACTGAATAAATCAGATAATTTTAATAGAAGATGTTGGTTTTTTTCTTGCTTATTAATGGAAGGATTATGACATCATCTCAGTCTTTATTCTTTAGATGTAAGAGGAATCTTATAAGAACTGCTGAATTCTAGGCAGAAAAGAAATAGGTTAGCAAGCATTTGCTGTGATGAAATCAAATACCCACTCAGTTGTAATGGTTTTGATTAAATATGTTGCATAAATATATATTGACATTTTCTTCATTGGAAACTTAGTCTGTGCATTTAAGTAATTATAGAAACATTGTACAATGTGATAATGTTTGAAATTTGTGTTTTTGCCTCTAAAATCTTTTTATTCCTTAGGGCTTCTGTATGTAATGTACTGTTGACTTGCTGCAAAGATAATGTATGTCGTCTTTGGGTAGAGACATTTTTACCAAATGATTGTTTGTTATACGGAGGTGACTGCAACCATTGGACTGAACCAATTAATTTAATAAATAACTTCAAGAGAAGTGTTTCCAGTAAAGAAAGAGTTCAAAATGCCTTAGATGTGAGTGTTTTGTTAAGTGTTATTTTCTACAAGTTTTAAAATCTTTTGTACATTGCCTTTTTTGTAACATTTATCCTAATTAATCTTCAAAGTCATATGGATAGTTAGAAAAAAATATGTGACTTAGGAAAACAAGTCTCAGAAAATTTTCAGTTTTATTTGGTTCAAAAATTATTCGTAAGGATTTTGTCTAGAGCATAAAACTACCTATAATTATGAAGTTAATCTTAGGTTAACTGATGATAACAAAAGGATGATTAAACTTGACTTAGCTAAAATAATATAAAGTAAATTAAAATTAAAATCTGAGAATGCAAAGATTTGACTGGAAAATTATTTTTTCTTTAGAGTTTAGGGTATTTTGCCCTAATTACGGAATGACTGGAGTAGTTTATCAGATTCTGTTCTACTTTTGTTATCTTTAGAACCCCCCAGAACTTGGACTATTTATTTTACTAATTAGTGTGGAAAGTAAAAGTCAATTTTTGATGTTTAGTGTAATTGAACATGGACTGGTAGTACAGATTCTTATTATTTTCTTAATATTGGAAACAGGAAGTCATCTAAAAATGATTTATCTTTGAATGCTTTGTATGATTACGGACAACTGTTTTTCAAGTTTTGGACAGTGTTCTAAGGGCTCGGAATATAATTAAACATATATTGCAGGGAGACTCAACAACCAGTAGAATGGTTATGTGTAATAATAGGTGAAAAAAGTCCTTGACTAGGAATCTGAAGACTTCTTGTTCAACTTTTAGATGACCTTGCGTTCGGTATAAACTATTTTATCATATGAAAGATGAGAATAATAATATTTACACTGTCTTATGTGTCAGATGATAGAATCTCTTTGAAAATGCTTTGTAAATTATGAAATATCATCCTAATGTATGATGGTAATATTATTCAATGCCTTGTGGCCATAAGTAGTTAACTGTGGATACAAAGAGAACAGTGTACTTAGAGACATCATTGTCCACAGACCCATTATTGTAAACTTTTTTTTTTACATTCACCAAATTAGAAAATAAACCAAATAAGAATTGCAGAGTATTGTGTGATGGTTAGAAGAAAAGTCAGACAGTTTTAAGTTCTAAGCTTATCCTTCAGGTTTCAGATTTGCTGTACAAAAATACTGAAAGACGTTTGTACATATAAACTCATCAGAAATAGGATATATGTAATGTCTACCAATCGTTATGTAACCTATATATATATATATGCTTATGACAGTATAGGCATTAGTTTTGTTTTTATTCACACAGGTAAATCTGAGACATTTTCGTAGAGGTCGGAGGAGATCACTTGCGGTTGTAGCACATACCGGATACCTGCCACATCAGCAAGATCCTCATCATGTCCACAGGAACACTCCACTACATGCCAATGCACTTTGCCACTTTCATATTGCAGCCAGCATCAACCCAGCCACGGGTAATAAATCACTGTTCAAAAAATGTTTTTGGAATTGAGTAAATTGATTTTATAACAAATAAGTTAGACTTTTAGTTTCTGAATAAGTGAAAAATTGGAGGGGGCTTTTTTAGCTAACTTTTCATTGTAGCCAGCTCCTGGTTACACAAAAAGAGGTTTTTGTTTCCTTGTTTTCTTTTTAAGGCTGTGATTTGGTTTGTGATTTAAGATCTTGATAAGTTGAGATTCTTTATTAGTTTATTCAGAAGTTGAGATTTGAACTAATACTTAACGTAGAGGTTAACACCACAGAGTAGTATTTTATAATTATTATATAGTTGTTAAAATAAAACCAATGTGTTTAGTAATTGTTCTTTAGAGCCATTTCAGGAAAAGAGCAGAAATATGTAGAAGTTATAACTGAAAGAATTAAGAAATTTATCTCTATAGTCAAATATGTACTATTAGACAGATTGAAAGATCTGGAATATCTAGCTGTATCATTCTAGTAAATATTTTCTGTGAGTTTAAAAACCAAATGGTCACAGTTGGAACATTTAAGGTGGAAACTTAGAATATTACTGGGAAAAAAATGTAAACCAATATTTGCACATGATAAATGCCGTCTTTACAGAAAGTGAAAAGTAAGAGCCTCCTTTCACCTCTGTCCCTCCGTAGTCCTTCTCCCCAGAAGATAAGCACTAGTGATGAGTTTTTGTGTATTTTGGGATATTCTTAAGCGTAAATTAAGCATAACTTATTTCCATATAGCACACTGGATTTTCACTATTACATTGTTTAAGGAAACATAGCAATAAATATGGTCTATTAGTTACTTGAGTCAAAGTGAGAAGTGTTCCAGTAAGTTAAAGTGTAGAGATACTTGTGGTAGGAATGAAGAGTATTTGCTGATTTTCTTAGATTTTGTTTGGTTAACAACAGTCCCAACTCTGAAAGAATCCATGAGCCAAGAAAATATAAAGGGGAGAATATTGAATTAGTTTTATTAAACAGTTTTATTGACTTGGGAAATAACCATTACCTTTATCAAAAGACATATGTTGACAGTGGTTATAATACCCAGAGACAACTCTAAGTTCAGTGGAATAGTTTTGAAAGTCTCTGCTGAGTAGAGGACAATATTTTGAGAATAAAGCAAGCTTGAATTCTTACTTTAATAGAAAAGGCTAAGGGATTATAGAAAAAGAAATCTTAAATTCCAGTGTTTCATCTCCTTGACTACCTTCCAATAAGGAAAACTCTATAAAACTTTTCTTTAGTTTATAGGTCCCTAAGGAAAATCCATACATGTAGAGCAAATCAAAATAATATTAGTAGCATCTAGATTAGACCCTATGGAGAATTCATTTCCCTAAATTAGATCTGTTGGAATGACCTTTCTCAATGCTCTATTTCTTACTCAAGGCCTAACTTTCAGATTTGACTTTGCTTTTTTGCCCATCAATAGAAATAGATACAGGAGAGGAGCTTGGAAGAGCATGTTCTATGAGTTCTAGTTCTTATAGCCTTTCCATGAAGATTTCTCATAAAAAACAACTTTAGTCCAATTCTTTGAGTGAGGTCAAGAGACAGAAGAAATGTGCGTTTCCTTTTAGCTAGAATGCTTCTGCTTAAAGCCGGCATTAGTCTTTCCTTTTTGTGTACTTTACAGCCAGGCCTGTTGTCTACTAGTGGCATTGTTGATTTCTTTTGAGTTGATTGTAAGTTGAATATCAGGAAATCCTACCCATTTGGATTCTTGGGGGCACTCTTAATCCCTGGCACTACACCTAGGAATAATGGAATTGGCAGTGCGATTCCTCAGAGCTTTTTTTTTTTTTTTTTGGAGAAATTAATGTCTCATTGGTCCTCTGTTATTATTTTTTTTTAAAGATTTTATTTTTTTTTCTTTTTCTCCCCAAAGCCCCCCAGTACATAGTTGTATATTCTTTGTTGTGGGTCCTTCTCGTTGTGGCACGTGGGATGCTGCCTCAGCGTGGTTTGATGAGCAGTGCCATGTCCGTGCCCAGGATTTGAACCGACGAAACACTGAACTGCCTGCAGCGAAGCGTGCAAACTTAACCACTTGGCCACAGGGCCAGCCCCCTCCTCAGAGCTTTTATTGAGTGTTTAGTCTGTGGCAGCGTAGGAACTGGAGATAGTAGTAGGAACTGGAGACACAGTGGTGATCAAAACAAGTGTGATCCTTGATCTCGTGAAGCATATAATCAGGCAGGGGATAGGTAAATATTAATCAAGTAATTATCTGATGAATATATAGTTATAAACACAGCTCTTGGATTGGATATATCTGTCAACTCTTAGAACTTGCCTCCCATAGAAGGGACAGGGAAAAGGTCCTTTCCTTTACTGTTCATCCACTATAATACTGGGTTTTTCTTGGTGTCCAACAATGTACACATTGTTTGAACAAATAATTAATTCAAATTATTTATCTTTCCCTTAAAAAAAACAGTAGAGGGGCTGGCCCCGTGGCCGAGTGGTTAAGTTCGTGCGCTCCGCTGCAGGCGGCCCAGTGTTTCGTCGGTTCGAATCCTGGGCGCGGACATGGCACTGCTCATCAAACCACGCTGAGGCAGCGTCCCACATGCCACAACTAGAAGGACCCACAATGAAGAATATACAACTATGTACTAGGGGGCTTTGGGGAGAAAAACGGGGGAAAAAAAAAAAAAACAGTAGATTTGTTCTGGGGATAATTGTTTACATTCTTTGAATCCGTTTCAGCCTTTACTGTTCAGCAGACACCAGCATGGGCCAGATTTAGATTTGATTTAATATGATAGACACATTTTTCTTCGCCTCTATTAATTAGGGATTATCATTTGTCACAATTTGCTCTGAATTTGTACTTTTGTGTACTTAATTTAGCAATTATATCAAAAGTAATATCAAAGGACAGTTTTTTTTAGCTGAGTTGGTTTGTCTTGAATGCCTTTCTTGACTATAAAAAGGGAACCTCAATTTCAATCTTGATGTTAATAAATAAGCAGTATCCATCTTAGAATTAGATGAGTAGGTCATTTAAAAAGGTAATATGTGGGGGCCAGCCCCATGGCCGAGTGGTTAAGTTCACGCAGTTTGCTTTGGTGACCAGGGTTTTGCTGGTTTGGATCCTAGGGCTGGACATGTCACCACTCATCAGGCCATGCTGAGGTGGCATCCCACATGGCACAACCACAGGCACTCACAGCAAGAATATACAACTGTGTACTGGGGGCACTTTGGGGAGGAGGAGAAGAAGAAGAAGAAGAAGAAGAAAAAAAAAAGCTTGGCAACAGTTATCATCTGAGGTGCCAATCTTTAAAAAAAAAAGTTAATATGTTAGTCTATTAAGTAAAAAAGAAAGTTGTTACTATTGAGAGAAATATATCACCAGTTCCTTTGATATCGTGATTATGGCATTTTTCATGGTAGATTAGGTTAAAATATATTTCTTGCCAATATTTGTGTATAAATTAAGAAGACTTTCCTATTTACATGTCTACAAATTATAAACATGTTTCTTTTATAAGATTTTATTTTTCCTTTTTCTCCCCAAAGCCTCCCAGTACACAGTTGTATATTTTTAGTTGTGGGTCCTTCTAGCTGTGGCATGTGGGACACCGCCTCAGCGTGTCTTGATGAGCAATGCCACGTCCGTGCCCAGGATCCAAACCAGCGAAACCCTGGGTTGCCCAAGCAGAGTGTGTAAACTTAACCACTAGGCCACGGGGCCAGCCCTAAACATGTTTCTTAGTGACGTTATTTTTTTGGAATTAAAGAAAACATATGTATGTATGTGTATATAAATAAATTATGCTGTATGACCCAGAATATATAATTTTATCTCTTTTATAATAAGTATGTTAAATTTACCATTTAAGTCTGTTATCATTAATAATAATCATGGCAAACATTATGTTGAGAGTATTATTTCTAGGTTAAATAAAATGTATTGCAGAGGTTTAAAGGTAAGTGTAGCAGTCAATAATAAATATATGAAACCTGGATATTTTGTATGCTAAAATGGTAGAAATTTTAATTGTGTTTTTTATTGTTCTTTATAGACATTCCACTTCTTCCTTCTATTACGTCTCTAAGTCTAAGTGAAAATGAAGAGAAGAGTGGGCCTTTTGTGGTACACTGGCTGAACAATAAAGAGTTGCATTTTACTTTGTCCATGGAAGTCTTTTTACAGCAACTTAGAAAAAGTTTTGAACAACCAGCTTCTGAGGCCAGTGTAGAAGACTCTAATCAGGCAGATGTAAAATCTGATGAAGGTAAAGCTTTAAGAAAGATAAAAAATGTAAAGTTTTGTTTAAAATAGCAAAGATTTTTATATTAGAGTAACACTAGGTACTGTCAGAAGGAAACTTCAAAATTGCAGTGGCATAATACAAATTTGGATAGCTCATTTAATGATAATCTAGTGTAGATATTCCTGTTCCAGGTGGCTTTCTTCCACGTGATGATATAGGGACTCAGGACTCTCCACACTTATGCTTCTTTCAGCCCCTAAGGCCTTGGGACTTAACGGACTGTCTGTGGACTAGCAGCGTTGGCATTATGTGGAAGCTTGTTAGAAATGCACAATCTCAGGCTCCTCCCAGACCTGCTAAACAATCTGCAGTTTAATGAAATCCCGGGGTGATTCCTGTGTGCATTAAAGTTTGAGAAGCATTGCACTGGGGCATTAAACTCCTCTACATTCAGCCTCAGTCAGTTGGGGAGAGAGAAAGGAGAAAGATATAGATGTTTCTCGATGACTTTGACTCAGAATTGGCACATATCACTTCTACTCTCGTATCATTGGGAAGAACTGGTCACAGGGCTCATGTAGTCCCTGACTGGATAGCCATTCTATACTAAGAACTGGGAAGCATGACTTTTTGGTGGGCAGCTAGCCGTCTCTGCTACAGTTTGTGGTTCATGAATGTTTTTATTTTTTAAAAGTTTTGTTTTGTTTTAATTTAAAGATTGTACATGCTCATTAGAAGAAAAATCAAACCAGTACAGACAGGTATAAAATTTCCATATCATTAAGTTTGATGAGTGTTCTTCCAGATTTATTCTTTTCTATGCTTATACAAACATATGTATACAAGCAGTTTTAAAAAAAAGTTCTACTGTTGGAGTTCATTTTAAACAAAAATAGTGTTATGGTGCTTGCTTTTTAAATTCAGTAATGGGCACTTTTCCATCTCATTATTTTTAACTGCTCCTGAGTATTCCATGTCAAGAGAAAACTTTAGCATTTCCTCTATTGATAGACATTTAAATTGTTTTTCACTATACTGATAATGGTATAATGATACATCTTTTCATCTGTGTGTGAATTTTTCTATAAGGTAGATTCCTAGATGTGGAATTACCAGAGTGTAAACATTTTAAATTTCAATAACTTCTGCCAAATTACCCTCCAGAAATGTTTTACCAGTTTATACTCCCTCTAAGTATATTCAAATATCCTTTTTTCACATCCTTGCCAACACCAGATCTTTTCATTATGTTACTTTTTGCCAGTTGATGGCAAAAATGGCATCCTGTTTTACTTGGCATTTTCTTAAGGCAAATTGAACAGAATTATTTTAGCCCTTCTGTGGTTTGCCTCTTCATGCCCTTTGCCTAGTTTTCTGTTCTTTTTCTTAATGATTTGTGTGTCTTCACTAATTTTTTAAATCTTATAAACAGTCTAAAATTTTTTGAGAGTCTCTTTTAAGAAAGGCTCTCTATTCCTAACCAGGAGGAGGGAACAGGATTTCTAAAATAGAGGTAAAAATATACATATTTACCTGTAAGTTTATTTTTAAATACTTACGTGTTGAAGGAAATCTGGAAATTGGACACTATAAATGTATTCCTTTAGAATGATTTCTTTAAGATGTCATATCAGTTATAAGTGCACACACCTAGAGGATAGCTAGTGTGGCAGACTCAGATTTTGATAAATCTGATATTATGAAGAAAGTATAAATTATATTTGAATAATATATTTTAAAAATTCAGCCCTGAATTGTAGTCTCAATTCCACCTCTCTCATTTTACCATGAGCAAAACTAAGGTCCAGAGAAGTAGTTTGTCTTACTTCTGAGTAGTTAATTGTGGTACATCTGGATTTAGAAACAAGTTTGCCTTTTTATGGTCCAATATTAGTCCTTCTGCCAATAATCCACTGATTTAGTCCTAAAGACCTTCTGATTACTGAGTTAACTCCAATGGCCTTATATTCCTGAAGCAAAGTTATTTTTAAAGGGGAGCCAATTTTCTTTTTTATATGAATACTATTATGTTTTTCATCTTGAATGTATTATGTTTCTTAATTTATAGTAATAGCTTGATTGTATTTACTTGGTTCATGAACACTTTTGCTTATAGAAACGGATGATGGTGTTGATGATCTGAAAATAAATCATGAAAAGAAGGAATTGGGTGGTGATAAAATGGTACCAAACTCAAGTTTTGTACCATTACCATCAGCTGCCATTGATCATCAGATTGAAGTACTTCTGTCTGAATGGAGTAAAAATGCAGACATGCTATTCAGTATTCATCCCATGGATGGTTCTTTGCTGGTTTGGCATGTGGATTGGCTGGACGAATACCAGCCTGGTATGTTTCGTCAAGTTCAGGTACTATTATTATAATCTCTGGAGAGCTACTTCTTGTTAAATGTGGGTACTGTTTTGGAATACTTCCTTATATAATTTCACACATTCTAATGCTCACTTTCTTAATTCTAGGTGTCCTTTGTTTCCAGAATTCCTGTAGCTTTCCCCACAGGTGATGCAAACTCTCTCTGTAAAAGCATAGTGATGTATGCCTGTACCAAGAATGTTGACTTGGCTATTCAGCAAGGGAAACAAAAACCTTCTAGCCTCACGCGTTCCACATCAATGCTTATCTCTTCTGGTCACAGCAAATCAACTAATAGTTTAAAATTAAGTATTTTTACCCCTAATGTTATGATGATTTCAAAGCACGCTGATGGCTCTTTGAATCAGTGGCTGGTCAGTTTTGCCGAGGAATCTGCTTTTTCTACAGTTCTCAGTATTTCCCACAAATCCAGATATTGTGGTCATCGCTTTCATCTTAATGATTTAGCTTGCCATTCAGTATTACCATTACTGCTGACAACGTCACACCATAACGCATTAAGGACACCAGATGTTGATAACCAAAAGCAGCCTTATGATGCTATAAATATTGAAGACTGTTCTTTGGCACAACAGAATAAAAGCACCGTTGACGTGGCTTTTCAGGACCCCAATGCAGTTTATAGTGAGCTTATTCTTTGGAGGGTTGATCCAGTTGGGCCATTATCTTTTTCTGGAGGTGTTTCTGAGCTTGCCAGGATTAATTCTCTTCATGTTTCTGCATTTTCCAATGTGGCGTGGCTGCCCACTCTTATACCCAGTTACTGTCTAGGTAAGCATTCTTATTTTTATTTAAGAAATTTAGATTTTTTGACATTCTCGCATAAGGGTTAAATTTTAAATGTAAATACTTTCTAGGTGCATATTGCAACTCTCCTAGTGCATGCTTTGTAGCAAGTGATGGACAATATCTGAGACTATATGAAGCAGTTATTGATGCCAAGAAACTTCTGTATGAGCTTTCTAATCCTGAAATTTCTGTAAGTAAATGGCTTTGAAAACTAAGTATATGATGTTTTTAGATACTTGATTCTTCTTGGGCGTGTTCTAGAATTGTGACATATAATTTGTAATAAATATGTGTATATTTTTTAGTTTTTTTTCACATTTGCATTGTACTCTTACTGTGATTCTAAGCTCCTTTAAAAAGAAACCATTTCCTTCATTCATTCCAAAAGTAGAGTCTAGTATCCTACAATATGTGTTTTTGTAATACTTCTTTGCTCAAAGATAAACGGGGACTATTAGCAGTATGATGTGGAAGTTATGTTGGTTCATTTGCAGTTTTTTCCAGGCAGGGGGAGCTGGAGTAACATTAGGAGTGGAGTTTTAATCTTATCCAAGAAAGAAAAAAGCTCTCGGCTTGGTTGCAACACAGGCCGGGGTCCATTCAACACTACTGCAAAGCTTTTTGTCTTATGATAGGTGGCACTTCTTCATATTCCCAACTAATAGCAACCCACCATTGTCTGCATTGTCTCAGCACATCCAGCAAGCCCGTTTTTCCACTGTTTTGGTTTTGGTGTTTTTAAATATCCCCAGAGGTAACTTTTAGCTATACTGAGCTTCCTGTTTAGGAGATTCAAGCCATCTCCTCAGCCGCCAATTAATCTTTTTGTTAATGCTCTGGTTACAAAATTACATAAGTGTCAGTGGTCTACTCCAATCCTAGTTTTTTCCCCAAGTTATTTTTAATGTGTAGTTTTGCAGAATGCAGGGCTTTTCGAAGCACATATGTAGTGTTTTGGTAGAAACACGTGTATTTATTGAGGGCTTTCTATTTTTTAGCACTTGTTTTAAGTGCTGGGAATTTAGATGTGAACAAGACAGACAAAAATCTGAGCTTACATTCTAGTGAAGGGATATAGAAAAAAAAGTAAAATATATTAATAAATATTATGGAGAGAAATAGTGTTGCAAAAGTAGTGGGAGTGCCAAGTAAGGTGCTGGTTAGGAAAAGCCTCACAGAAAAGATACCATTTTATTGAAGACCTGAAGGAGATGAAGGAGCTAGCTATGTGGATATTTAGAGGAAGAATATTCCAGGAAGAGGAACAGACAGTGCAAAGATCCTGAAACCAGAGCATGTTTTGTATCTAAAGGAACAGCAAGGAGGCCATTGTGGCTGGAGCAGAGTAAGTGAGATGGAGAGTAGTCAGGGATGAAGTCAGAAAGTTAGCCTGGTGAGATCATATAAGGCCTCATAGAGCATTGTGGTAACTTTGGCTTTTACTCGGAATAACGTAGACACCATTGAAGAGAATGATAGAGTGATATGATCTGATTTAGGTTTTAAAAGGATCACTTTGATTGCTGTATAGAGTAGACATGAGTAGCAGAAGTAGAATCATAGAAACGAATTTAGGAAGCTATTGCAGTAGTCCAGGAGAGAGTCAAAGAGATTTAGAATGGTAGTGTTAATGATAAAGACAATAAGAATTGGTTAAATCTAGATATGTTTTGAACATGGAATAATCAGGATTGGACTGGATATGGGGTTTGTGTGTGAAAAAGAGGGTAACTCCCAAGGTCTCTGCCTGAGCACTAGGAATAATAGAATTGCTTTGAGTTGAGATAAAAAGAATATATAAGTAGCAGATTTTGAGGAGCAGGGGGATTCAAGAGCCTGCCTTTGGACATGTTAATTTTGAGATTCCTGTTTGACATCCAAGAGACCCAATAGGCTAATCCCTGGAGTTTAGAGGGAGGCCCAGTCTGAAGATGTAAAATAAGTAGTTGTTAGAATATAAATGTAAAGTTGTGGAGCCGGATGAAATCACTGAGGGAGAGCATATAGTTGGAAAGTAGAAGTGATAGAAGGATTGAACCCTGGGGCATTCCATTGTTAAAAGTGGAGTGAGTGTGGTGTATAATGGAAGCCAAGTGAAGAAAATTATTTCAAGGACGGAGTGATCACCAGCTTCAAATGCTCCTGATAGATCAAGTATGATGAAGATTGAATTTAACAATGTGACCTTCACTAGAGCAGTCAGGACACAAGTGGCTTAAGAAATCAGCATATATGAACAGTATGTCAACTTGTTAACTCCATCCTCCTCACCTCAAAATTAATGCTTAAAAGGCATTGAGACTTAGAACATTTCCACGAGATTGAAGTCAGTCTTCCACATTTATGGATATAAAATATTTTTCCCCCCTAATGGTTACCAAACATTGCTTTTGTTTTTCTCTGTGCCAGCTGAGCTGTAACTCTTATTCCTTCCTCTGTAATTCCTAGTAAGGTGTAAAGTCCTGGAATGTTTATGATGAAAGGGACTTGTGAACTAATTTAGCCCTACTTGAATTTATTATTTATCTATTATGTCTGAAATTTCACATTATTTGTTACTAATTATTTTTAATTTAATTGTTTAATAAAGGAGATATCCCTTTTTTTAAAAACAGAAATATGTTGGTGAAGTGTTTAACATCGTAAGTCAACAGTCAACAGCCAGGCCAGGATGCATTATTGCATTAGATCCCATTACCAAACTTGTAAGTATTATTTTTTTGGCCACTTAGCATTAGATAAATAGCATATATATCAACTTATGTTGGTATTTATTTACATTCAGAAAGGCAGAAAAACCCAGCTGCTTCATGTTTTTCAAGAAGACTTCATTTTGAATAACCTTGAGAAAAAAAATCTGGGAAAAGACAGAGTATTATTTGATGCAGGTAAGAAAGAATTTTTTATGTAATGAGAAATACTGTGTAGAGAATGTGAGGTAGTTAATAAAGATAAATTGATATAATGTTTCATATCATCTTTTTGAAGTTAACATGTTTCTATGTAGATTTGTGACATTATTTATCAAAAATGTCAGTATCTTTTTATTCTTAACCAGGAAATCAACATGAAAAAATTAAAGGAGTTTGTCAGCTATGTTTTTTAAAAAACATAGTAGAAGTATTTTTTATGATTAATCTGTGAGTGCTCTTTTTATAGATGGGGTCCTGCCTTAATAACTTGGATAATATGGACACGTGACCCTTTAGAAACCTACAACTTAAAGCAGTAGCTTAAAACTTCAAGTTATAATTTAAAGACTAATTGTCTTTATTAATACTTTTATAACAGTTTTAAAATTTTATTAAACCCCTCCACTTGATATTAACTGTTATTTTCCATAAGGGAAAGCAGAGCAAAATAAAGCTAAAATCTCTTGGTCATCAGTTTCAATGACAAAGCCAAACCAAACTCAAAAATGACTTTCCTTATAAAGCAACCTTACGGTGTGTGCCTGTTGCTTTAAAAGTCAGTTACCAAGCCTCAGGTAATAGTAATAACTACATTCTGTGTTCACTGTAAATCATTTTTCTTACTTCTTTTTTTTTTTTGAGGAAGACTGGCCCTGAGCTAACATCCATGCCCATCTTCCTCTACTCTTTTATATGTGGGATGCCTGCCACAGCACAGCCTGACAAGCTGTGTGTAGGTCCACACCTGGGATCCGAACTGGCAAACCCCAGGCTAATGAAGCGGAATGTGCGAACTTAAGTGCTGCGCCACTGGGCTGGCCCTAATTTTCCTTACTTCTCTCTTACATTATTTCTTTGTTCCACTTTTTTTCTATTTTTTATCTCCTTTGAGAAGTACACTTTCTAGTTCTGCACTTTTATGTTGAATGTCTAATTTCATGCCACTGCTTTCACTTAGTCTTCTGTCGTTTTCCGTGAGAATTCATGAACTGTACAAAAACACTTAAAGTGCTTTTGTAACCTCTGAATATAATATTGGAAAGATGCTAAAAAATGGTGAATAAAGATGTCAGGTACAGAATAAAGGGGTCGTTTATATCAACAAAATATTCTCTTTTTTCTTTTTATATTAAAATATTAATAAGAATATTAATATTGTTAATCCACATCTCTATCAGACTTTTTAAAGAAATTGCTCTCCTATGCTTAAGGTTGAGTTTTGCTATGATCTTCATCTATTCTAGCATTTTCTTTTCTATGATTCTTCAATTTTTAACTTTTTTTAAGTTTTTAAAAAAATATTCAGAGAATTCTTATACTCAAAAACTATTATCTTCATTATCAGGGTTTCCTGGGAGATACCCAAGGAGTTACGTTTTCATCTTATTTTACTCTAATGTCAAGAAGAGAAGAAATGTTTTAAAGATATTTTCGTTGTTGGGTCTTTATTTCTTGTTAGTAAAATTATCAGAAGTAGATTGATTTCTCTTCTTTTTTCTTTTGTTATAATCCTTATTCTTTCCTTCCTCTTAATTCTTGTAATGTAAATGCCTAACTTATCCAGAATGCATTACCAAAGTTATATTTTCATTTAGTCTCTTAACACAGTATGATTTTAGATATTTATGGTTATCTTTCTTTCCCAGAGTATTCCTTTGGAAACTTTTTTCTAATGCAAATTTGAAAAGATAAATTATTACAGTCTAGTAACAGTTGCTGTCTGATTTTTAAAATATATTCTTAGTTTTTATAGTATAATTTTTCTTTACATAATTTTGTACATAATGAAGACTAGCTTATAATTAAGAAAACTTGGATTAAAGTCTGTCATTAAAAAGAAGTTCACGGACTGGCCCAGTGGTGTAGTGGTTAAGTTTGTGCACTCCACTTTGGCAGCTCAGGGTTTGCAGGTTCAGATCCCAGATGCAGACCTACACACTGCTCATCAAGCCATCCTGTGGTGACATTGCATATACAAAATAGAAGAAGATTGGCACAGATGTTAGCTCAGCACAGTCTTCGTCAAGCAAAAAGAGGAAGATGGCAACAGATGTTAGTTCAGGGCCAATCTTCCTCACCAAAAAGGAAAAGAAAAGTTCATTTTTTTTCAGGCAGTAATGAACCACTGATTTTATGATATATTTTACATAGGTGCATTTGTTTATTTTGAATAACTTGTGTGCTGTTTAAGTTCTGCAGTTTGACTAAGAACGATTTTCTTGAATAACATGTGGTATAACAAATACTTACATTTTGGTCCTTAGATAAACATCATTAACAGGTCATTCTATTATGGAACTTGTTTACTTGAAAATATGTTTGGCAACACAATTTTCCTCATGATATGTTCACTTAAAGTATCTATCCCATAGTTCCTATCTGTTCAGATGTTTCCTACTTTATATGTGAACAATGTGATAGTGATGACTTTAATATATGATCTTTTAAGTCAATTCAAAAATGACATTTAAGCATAGCATACATTTAATTGTTAAAATTTTAAGTTAATATAAATTCACATGGTAAAGAAGTTGATTACATTCTATAATGACACTTTATGTTTGGAACTTTAGACAAGAATTTTGAATTTTTTAAAAAATTCAGTTATTGTAACTTGATATATTTAATAAGTTGCTTGTTTATCCATGTTAATAGTGAAAAATATCATTGATACCAACAGGCAGCTCATCTAATCGATTTTCTGAAAAATTCTACCTAATTGTAATAGAGTGTACTCAAGACAACCGTTCATTATTACAGATGTGGAATTTACATTTAAAATCCATTCCTGTCTCATTGGGTGAGTCTGTTTTTTTTTTTTCCCCTGAACTTTAAGTAGGCTTAAATTAACAAATTATATATGGCTAGACAGTTCAGTACATATTTTCAAAGCTAGTCTTATTGAGTGACAATAATTATAGTTTATTCATTTAATTAAAAACAAAATGGTTCTCTGATTTTCTTGCTATAAAAAATCATATTGATATGTTTGCTTTTTATCTTTTACAAGGCAGTTTTGGATTATAAAATGTAGCAATTGTAATGTTTATAGGGTTCCCCCCTGGTCTTTCATTCTTTTTTTATGTTTTATAGATGAAAAAGTAAATACTAAAATATCTGAAGCAGTTTGGCAGCAAGAAGAACATTATTCTTCTTCTCCAGAGCAGATCCTGTCTCCTTTTTCACAGAAGTATCAGGCTTGCAGAGCAAATCTCCAGAGTACCAGCAAGTTGACTCTGTCTTCAGAAATGGTTTATAGCCAAGAGTTGCACTTGCCAGAAGGAGTTGAGATAATAAGTGTTAAACCATCAGCAGGTTTGTAAATTTTGTGAAAATACACTCATCAAACTTTGTAATCCATGAGTGTTTAGTAGGTATTTAAAAATAGGTACAACTATCTCTTTTTAAATCCACACAGAAGCAAAAATGGAAGGAAGTACCCTAAATGGGAAAGTTAAATTTCTCATTATGTTTTCAGATTACCATGGCATTTGTCAGCCAGTTTTAGTCTTTAATATTGATGTCTAAAACAATTTTCATTATCCTTTTGTGAAGACAAAGTGAAAGTTTTTAGGGCAGAGATGATAACGAGATTGCATCTTATTTGCCAATTTTGATAATACTGGTAGTGGCTACCTGGAGCTGTGTGCTGTGAAGGATTCTGAGTGTATAGTTTCTGATATATATTTATTATTCTTATCCTAGGGCATTGGTTCTCAACTGTGGTCCCCAGATCAGCAGCATCAGCATTATCTGGGAACTTGTTAGAAATAAAAGTTCTTGGGCCACACTCTAGATTTACTGAATTACAAATTCTGGGGTGGGACCCAGCAGTCTTTTTTAACAAGACTTCCAGGTGATTTTAATGCCCACAAAAGATCGAGAACCACTGTTCTGGGTATCAAGAAAAGCAAAATGAAATCCATCTTTTTATCATTTAATTCTTTTATTTTCATAGTCACAGTGTGAGTTTTTGATCTTTTCTACTTCTCTGTCATTTTTTTGACTGATAACTTTGAATGCTTTTCAGATTGCCATGTCGTTATCAGGTGCTTAATCTTTTCTTATTGGTGAAATTAGTGGGAATAGGGATAACAGTGTTCTGACAATTTTTACACTCTGTTTCTTTGTATATTTTAATAAAAGAGGCATCAATGCAAGGAAAATTAAAGTTTGAAAAATAATGACTTTGCATTGACACAATTTTGAGAGCTGTTATTCTTAGCTAGAACAGTATGATCTTCACTACTGAATTCCAGTTAAAATAATATGGCAAATATACGAGAAACTGAAGATATTTCTAAAAACAATCCTCTTATTTAGGCCCAAGTTGAATTTGTAAAAACAAAAGAAGTCCTAAGGAAAAACAAAAAATTTGTTTGTTTGGCAAAAATAGCATATGGTAAAAACTTTTTTTCCTCATCTTAAGAATTTTTTCTTTTAATCAAGACTATTGAGAAGGATAAGCTCTTTATGCTCTGTTCAGCTCAGAGAAACCAACGGATAATGCTAATTGTGTCCTTTTGCAATACTGCTATATTCCTTGAGGACTTGTTTTTTAAAAACTTTACTACAGTTCTGTTGAAGTGTGCTTTTAAAAATACAATAGATATTTTATATAACATTTCTGTGATAATTAGTGGTTTATGTTTAATAGTTTAACTAGGACAGGGGCCGGCCCCGTGGCCAAGTGGTTAAGTTCCTGCACTCCGCTGCCGTGGCCCAGGGTGTCACTGGTTCGGATCCTGGGCGCAGACGTGGCACCGCTCATCGGGCCATGTTGAGGCGGCGTCCCATATGCCACAACTAGAAGGACCTGCAACTAAAATATACAACTGTGTACCGGGGGGGATTTGGGGAGATAAAGCAGCCAAAAAAAAAAAAAAGAAAGAAAAAGATTGGCCACAGTTGTTAGCTCAGGTGCCAATCTTTAAGGAAAAAAAAAAGGAAGATTGGCCACAGTTGTTAGCTCAGGCGCCAATGTTAAAAAGAAAAAAAAAAGCGTAGGACAGGGGTTGGCAAACTGTGGGCCACCAGCCTGTTATGTCAATAAGATTGATTGAAACGTAGCTGCACCTATTTGTTTACTTTTGTGTATGGCTGCTTTTGTTCTACAGTGGCAGAGTTGAGTAGTTGCAACAGAGACCCTATGGCTAGCAAGCGTAAAATAGTTAGCACTGTATGGCCCTTTAAGAAAAAGTTTACTGACCCCTGGTTTAGTAAATTAGCAGTATATAATTACATTAAGTCCAAGTAAATGTTAGGTCCCGCTTAGGAATCTTCTCAGCATCATTTATATCAAATACACCTCAATCATGGTGGGCCCATTTAGTACTTAGGTAAGTGTGGGCCATTCACGAAATTGCATTGAAAAATATTAAAGAGAACGAACCAATAAATGTTGACAAATTTTTTTAAATGTATTGATCTTGTTAAAATGAGATTTATAATAATATATAAAACTAGCAAAGAGTTGTGAAAAGAATGCTGGGTTGAGAACCAGGACTAGAATTCAAGTTTTCTAATTCTGCCTTGTTCTACCTGTTTGATTTAGGCATAGGATACTTAACACATTTGGTCAAGGATCCTTACCTTGACAGGAATTGAAGTAAATTATCTCAGAGTTCTCTTTCAGCTCTAGGTTTTGGTAATACTGTGCTTTTTGTATACATTTTTGATGTCATCGAAAGTTTCTTACTGATCTTGTTGACCCTTAAACTACATACAGACTGTCATGTTGTTAACAGTAGTTCATACAAAAGAAGAAAACTGTTAGTACGTGAAAACAGAAATATTTAACCAAATTTGACATTTTGTCAATGGGTTATTTTTATTTTAGGACATCTGAGTTCATCTTCCATATATCCCATATGCAGTGCTCCTTATTTATTGGCAACTTCATGCTCAGATGAGAAAGTAAGATTCTGGAGATGCAGAGTAACAGGTGGAGAATCTGCCACATCAGAGAATGGAAAAATGGATCTTGTATACATTTGGGAAGAATGGCCATTACTTATTGAAGATGGACTTGAGAACAATAGTAGTATAACTGTACCTGGTAGGCCTGTAGAAGTTAGCTGTGCACACACAAATCGTTTAGCAGTAGCATATAAGCAGCCTGCACCTAATAGTAGATCTTCTCAGGACTTTGTGATGCATGTAAGTATTTTTGAATGTGAGTCTACAGGAGGTTCATGTTGGGTCCTTGAACAGACAATTCATTTAGATGAATTAAATACAGTGTTGGACTCTGGCATTAGTATTGATAGCAATTTAGTGGCCTATAATAAACAAGAGGTATATTTATCCAGTAAAGAGAGTATCACATCAAACACAAAACATTTAGTTCACTTGGATTGGATGTCTAGAGAAGATGGTTCTCATATCCTGACTGTAGGAATTGGATCAAAACTTTTTATGTATGGACCCCTCGCTGGCAAGGTACAAGAACAGACTGGTAAGGAAAGCCTGGCATTTCCCCTCTGGGAGAGTACTAAAGTTGTGCCTCTTTCTAAATTTGTACTGTTACGAACTGTGGACTTGGTTTCTTCTGTGGAAGGTTCTCCACCTTTTCCTGTTTCTTTATCATGGGTACGGGATGGCATCCTGGTGGTAGGAATGGATTGTGAAATGCATGTATATTCCCAGTGGCAGCCATCTGCTAAACAAGAACCTGTTATAACAGATTCATACAGTGGAAGCACTCCATCTATAATAAGTTTAATAAAACAGAGTAACTCATCAAGTTCTGGATTACATCCTCCAAAGAAAGCTCTGACTCGATCCATGACCAGTCTTGCACAGAAAATCTGTGGAAAGAAAACTGCATTTGATTCTTCTGTGGATATGGAAGATTCAGGTCTTTTTGAAGCAGCTCATGTTCTTTCTCCAACTTTACCTCAGTACCATCCCTTGCAGCTGTTGGAACTCATGGATCTTGGCAAAGTTCGGAGAGCAAAGGCCATCTTGTCACATCTTGTCAAGTGCATTGCTGGGGAAGTTGTGGCTCTTAATGAAGCTGAATCCAATCACGAACGCCGCCTTAGGTCTCTCACTATCAGTGCTAGTGGAAGCACAACCAGAGACCCCCAGGCATTCAACAAGAGTGAAAATACAGATTACACAGAAATAGATTCTGTCCCTCCACTTCCTCTATATGCCTTACTCGCAGCAGATGATGATAGCTGTTACTCATCTTTGGAGAAATCTAGTAATCAGAGTACTTTAAATAACTCAAAAGAAAGTTATGATGAGCTTTTTCAGATCTCAGCTTTAACGACTGATAGTCATATGTTAGAGACAGATGAAGAAAATACAAAGCCCAGGGTTATTGACCTTTCACAATACAGTCCGACTTACTTTGGTCCTGAGCATGCTCAGGTTCTTTCTGGCCACTTACTTCATTCTAGTTTACCAGGACTCAGCCGGATGGAGCAGATGTCTTTGATGGCCTTAGCAGATACGATTGCAACAACCAGCACTGATATTGGAGAAAGCAGAGACAGAAGCCAAGGTAAAACTAAATTGGGTATAGGATTAGAGGAAAAAACTGATGATAATATTTTTACCTATTTTCATAGAAAATAATCTTAAATAATTGTTATAAAAATGATGCCCATGAAGGTTTTTAAAATCACCCTTGCTGCCTTCACAATAGTTTTAACTTGAATGTATACTATTTATCCCATAAGTCATAGTACTCTGAGAAAATGCACAAAGATTCATTATGGCCTGTTATTTTTACCTAATTGCTTAAGAATGTTAAAGATCCAACTGAATCCTTTTGAGTTTAACGAGTTAACATTCTTATTAAATAGTTAGATACTTGAAAATGAAAGGTGCTTTCTGCTTTTTTTCTTCTCATGTTGTAATAATCCACTATTAATTTGGTTTTTAAAATATTGAAGTTTTAAAAAAAATTAGCATTAATGTATATTCCTATCTAGAAAACAAAAGTAAACATAATATAGTTAGGTATTTTCCTCACCCAGAGAGAGTATTTTTTCTTCTTAATTTCCTGAGTTATTAAAAAATTTGGATGTAGAATTCCCGTCAAATCTCAAATAAGTTCTGAAATTAACAAGTCCATCCTTCTGTACCACATGTAGGTCAGTAGGATGCATCTCTAGAACTATGCTTGAAAGGAAAATATGGGGTAAATTTAAGGGGAAAAAAATAATAATTAAAAATTTAAGAAAAGAATAAGTTGGTCATAATTGTGACATTTTAAGAAGTATTCCTAGTAGATATTAGTTTTTAGTGTGAATTTATTATTAGCATTTTATTTTTTAATTGTTTAAAGTAAAAATCAGGCCCTCCCACCGTATAACTGTTTCTTCCAGTGTTAGCAGCACTATTATTATTGGGATGGATGTATGACTTGAATCAGTATGGAAAATATTGTAAAGTGCACCACAGAGAAGGTTAAACTGTTTTAGAATTCAGTCACATTTTAATTTAACTAAGATTCAGATCAGAGAAGGTCAGAATATAAAAAATGTCATAGACTCTGAGTCAATTCATTGTCTTCTTTATTATTTTTCAAGTTATTTAACTATACTACTGCTTTTCTCTATAATGTATAATTGTATAGAAAAATATTAGATGATAATTAGACTAACTTTTGTCAGTTTCAGAATGTTGTGTCCCTGTCTTTGGTGCTGTGTCGTATGCTGCTTGCCAGAATTGTTAGCATTTACTTATGTTTTCCTAATGAAATGGTTTTTTATAAATAAAAATAAGTAAATACTTTTTTCTTTTTAATAGGTGGAGAAACTCTTGATGAATGTGGGTTAAAATTTCTTTTGGCTGTTCGACTTCATACTTTTCTTACAACTTCCCTTCCAGCTTATCGAGCTCAACTCCTACACCAAGGTGATTTTGGTAGTAATCTATTAAAAGGAAGTAAGGCCAGTAGAAGAAGAGAGGCTTGAGAACTTTTAAGTTTGTTTTTGCCCAGCTATGATAATGATCATAAATTTGACATGTACTAAGTTTCCTTCATTTATTTTTTAAAATATTTATTTATTTGCTTAAAACATTGGAATTTTTTGGTAGATGGAAAAAGTTAATGAAGAAATGGATATTGGACAATTGGATATTCTGTGTTACATTTTCAAATGTATCATACATTAAAGGCCAATTAGTATCGTTTTATTCTCTTTAATTTCCTTTTTAGATTTTCTTTTTTCTCCTTTTTGTCATTTATCTGAATTCAGTTTTTTCCTCCAAATTTGAATAACATTTTTGTTATAGAAATAATTCATATTCAATTTTTAAGTATTTTACAAAAAGTACAAAACATGGAAAATAAAAATCCATCAACCCCCAAAACTACTGTTAACATTAATGTGTGTTTCAGGTGTTAGTTGAATAACATTTCAGATACTCTCATAACCTGTGAATCAGGACTCACAAAGTAACAAATACTTTACTTAAGTTTAAGGTAACTTAAACAAAACAGGATATTTATTTGCTCAATGCCCAGGAAGTTCAAGAGAGAGAGCTGGCTTCCAGCATTATTGGATCTTGAGGTTTAAACAGTCTTATTGGGACTCTACAGGTTAGCTTCTGCTCATTGGTCTCTGTTCTTGCTGTCTCTTTTCCTTTCTGTCTGCTTCTCTTTCTGCTTCCTCCTTCCCCTCATTTTGCATTCAGCTTTGGAAAAGTAAAGCTTAAAATTCCAAGTCAAATTCTTTAATTATTTATGAAAAATTATTGAATTTGGTAGAGAATAGGAATCTAAAAATAATTTACAATAACGATCCAGTCACAGCATAGGTGTTTTGTTTTGTTTTGTCTTCTTCTCTTTTTTCTTTGAGGAAGACTGGCCCTGAGCTAACATCCATGCCCCTCTTCCTCTACTTTATATGTAGGACACCTGCCACAGCATGGCTTACCAAGCAGTGCCGTGTCCTCATCCGGGATCCGATCCAGTGAACCCCAGGCCACCGAAGGGGAACGTGCGCACTTAACCGCTGCACAACTGGGCCAGCCCCTGTTTTATCTTCCTAATTTTTATGTCTTTATTTCCAAAGACTTGGGTATAGTGGGCATTTCGGATAGCTTGACACTGGATATTAGCTTAAAAACTTGAGTCCGTATATGTCAGAGCCACAACCTAAAAATTAGGGGCTGGCCCCGTGGCCGAGTGGTTAAGTTGGCGCACTCCGCTGCAGGCGGCCCAGTGTTTCGTTGGTTCGAATCCTGGGCGCGGACATGGCACTGCTCATCAAGCCACGCTGAGGCAGCGTCCCACATGCCACAACTAGAAGAACCCACAACGAAGAATATACAACTATGTACCGGGGGGCTTTGGGGAGAAAAAGGAAAAAAATAAAATCTTTAAAAAAAAAAAAAAATTAATCATTTACTTCATTAAATAATACTAAATAAAAAGTACTGTGAGGAGACAAAATAAAAGCTGAACAATAACATGTATGGGCCAGTAGGTTGAGAGAATTGTTGATGTAAATGATGCTGTCTAAATATAAAAAGTATCTTACTAGTATAGTGATATGAGATAATAATAGTTATGCGCCAGGTTCTATTCTAAACGCTTTAACTATATTATTTCTTTTAATCCTCACAACAATGTTATAAGGTAAGTGCTATGATTATTCACATTTTGTAGATGAGGAGGAATCAAGAGACTAAGTAACTGGCCAAAGTTATATGGTTGATTAGGGATGGTGCTGGAATTTAATGTATGCATTCAGATTCCAGGGTCTTTGCAGTTTTTAGTTCTGTTCACCAAACTATACTGTCTACTTGATGCTTTTTTAATTCCATGAAATTAAATCCATAAAATAAACGTTGACCAAAGTAAGATGAGAATCAGCTTTGAAGAATCATACCAGTATAGAATAATGCTTTGTGTTTCTCGTTTTCTAAGAAAAGATCATGTATAATACCTAGCGAAAAGAAATCCTCAACACAGTGGTATTTGCCATGGGCATTTTTTCTTATATTTAAAAAAATTATATTTTAATTATAGAAAATATATACTCATTGTAGAAAATATTGAAATGATAGAGTTGTTCGGAGAAGGAAGAAAAAAAGTAACCCATATTCCCTCTAACCCTAAACACTTAATTGTAAATCTATGAGTCTCATATAAAGTTTAGACATTTTTATGGCAAATATGGAACACACATTTCTGGTAATCATTATATAGTCATGTTTATATTTCTTATAACCATTATTTTTCACATTTCTTCAGGCCTGTCTACTAGTCATTTTGCCTGGGCATTTCACTCAGTAGCTGAAGAAGAACTGTTGAACATGTTGCCAGCAATGCAGAGAGACAGTCCCACTTGGTCTGAACTAAGAGCTATGGGTGTAGGGTGGTGGGTCAGGAATACTCGTATCTTACGTAAATGCATAGAAAAGGTAAGTGTTTTATTTTGATACAAAAATTAATTAATTAATATATTTTAGATGTTTCTTTAAATGACATTCCATGTTTTCGCTCCTGCTTTTTTTTTGAAACAGTAAAATGCTTTTAGTCTTTATATTTCAAACTATCATGTTGATAAAATTTTTTAAAATCTATATTCTAATTCTTAAATTGCTAGTTGACACATTTGTTTAGTAGTATATGTCTGGTTTTTACAAAATAATATATATATACATGTTTAGAAAAATAAAATAGTACAAAAAAGCTTGTAATGAAAAGCATAGTCTCATTTCTACCTGTCTGTGTCCTTGGAGGCTACCGCCATAAGTTACTTTTGTAATTATAAAATAAATATGTATATGTATATACATGCGTGCATGCATTCATATACATATTTTCTGTATTTATCGAGCATTTAAATAGATAATGTGTACCAGTCTTGTATATGTGGGAAATTATTTGTTCACTTAAAAATTGTTTCTGTGACATTTTGTCTAATATTTTCTACTTATAGGTAGCCAAAGCAGCCTTTTATAGAAAGAATGATCCTTTAGATGCTGCCATTTTTTACCTTGCCATGAAAAAGAAAGCTGTGATTTGGGGATTATATAGGTAGGTGAGAAAACTGCTTCAAAATGAAAATTTTTTTATGAGGAATAAATGTATGAAGTAAAGATTTATTGTGCTTGTTAGTGTGATTCATGTAGATTCTTAGTTATTTTCGTATTTAAGGAGCAATTTCATAGGGAAAAAGCCGAGGTGTTTTCTAGAGCAGAAGAATGTTGATAAGATCACTTCAGTTTATTTTCAGATTTATCAGTCCAGAAAAGCATTTTTTTTGCTTATTTTAAGAACTTCTCTTGATGCTCCTGTAGAACAAAAAAACTAAACCAGAAACTTGCATCTGGAGTGGGGAAGATGAACTGGTGGAATCTGGAACAGACATCTACCCTCTGCCTTATTAAGACCTCATGGACCAGGCTATTCTTCCAAACTGCCCTTCTCCTGTGGGCCCTGACCCCATTCTTGAGCTAGGGTCACGTAGAATTTTTCTCTTTCACTTGTCCTCAGTAACACTTGGTGAACATGATTATCGTAAGTAGTTCACTATTTGTTTTGGCTTCAGTTCTAAGTGAATCCATGTGAACAGCAACCTTTGCGGGGAAATATGGCACTGATCAGTTTTGTAAGAGATTAGATCTTTCAGGATTGTTTTGAATCAGAACAAATTCCTTAGATTTTGATCACCAAAGTCAGCATCAGGTGGGCAGCAGGGATACAGGTGATAGATGAGGTTTAAATGGTAAAGTAGCACAGAAGTTTATGTAAATTATATATTTTGCGTGAATTTAAAAATAATTTCTCACAATGCTGCTAGTGCACTTCTCTTTGTTGTTTGAAAGAAATTTTTTCAATAATCTCTGAGATTTATATGAAAAAGTAAATGGTTACCATAAATGTTCTTTTTGCTCAGAAGTAGATGTATAGTAATTTACAAACTGGCAAATGTTTCTTTTGAGTCTTAACTTTTAAGTTGCTGTCTTTATAAAATTGGTTTTGATGTAGAAACATTGTGTTCCAAAATTTTCACCTTTGTTTCCGTTGTAGATCGCAAAAAGACACCAAGATGACACAGTTTTTTGGACATAATTTTGAGGATGAGAGATGGCGTAAAGCAGCTTTAAAGAATGCTTTTTCTTTGTTAGGCAAACAAAGATTTGAACATTCTGCCGCATTTTTTCTTTTAGCTGGTTGCCTCAGAGATGCAATTGAGGTAATGAATGAAATATTTTTGAAAACAGTATTGTCATCTTTTTAAGCTCTTTATCTAGGGCTTAATTGTTTTTTGTTTTTAATTTCAACTTAAATGTAGTGGAAATAACACAAGGCTAAATACCTAAAGTAACTGGTAATATTTAATAGTGACTTAAAATTTTGTCATTTAGCTTGAATGGTATTTATACAGAGTTAAGATTATCCCAGTTGTGTTGATTAGAAGAGATAGGTAATTGATCTGCCTCTTAAGAATACTCATGAACAGGTTAAAAAAAAAAGTTTTTCCTATCAGTTGAAACATATTTGAATCTGTATTTGCCTATGCCTTAGTTCATGAACCTTAGCGAATTTTAACTGATTATTTCTCAGTAAACCTTAAAAAATTATAAACATTTAAGATAGCATAACATTTCTGTCTCAATTGACCTTTTGCTCAGTTTTATTGAGTGATTCAGAACAACTTTTTAATTTGGAAACACTATAGTCTGCTGCTGATGTAGATGAGGAAGAGTAAAAGTTCAAGAATAGAACAATGTATGTCATTTGAATTGATACTATTAGGAATTACTCATTATTTCCTCATTGGGCTAATTCTTTTTGCAAATATATATTTAGTACTAGTGGGTAGATTTGCAAGTATTAGCATAAATGTTGTCGAGTGGATATGCTAAAGCAAGCAGTATATATGTTTTGTTTGTTATTATCTTTGTTCACTAATTTCAGATATTAATAAAGCCTGTGTTTGTCTAGTTATTAGTGAGTCAGTTGAGTTTATCTTAAAAGATGCCCCTGCTTATTTATAAACAATGTTTCTTTTCTTTTTTTGTGAAGGTATGTCTTGAGAAATTGAATGACATTCAGTTGGCTCTTGTAATAGCAAGACTTTATGAGTCTGAATTTGATACATCTGCAACATATAAATGTATTTTACGTAAAAAAGTTTTGGGAATTGATTCTCCTGTCAGTGAACTCAATTCATTGAATATAAATACACATTATGATCCTTTTCTTCGGAGTATGGCATATTGGATTTTGGAAGATTATGGTAGTGCTCTGGAAACGTTAATAAAGCAACCTATCAGAGAGGATGATGGTAAGCTACACTCCAAAGATATTAATGGTTAAGAATTTTATTTTAAAAAAAGAATTTTGTTAGTATTTGCTAGGTGCAGAACACACTGTTGGGTGCTAAGGGTAGTACAAAGCAAATTGAAGACATGGTCTAAAACTTTATGGTTTAGTTGGGGACACAGAGTTATGTATATGTAGTTTTTTGCTTTTTTTTTCTCCCCAGAAAAATAAATTATTTTAAAACCAAGGACTTTGGATGTTCTGTTTTTATGAAATTGATGTATTGTACATAAATATTATCAACATTTGAATATAAATGTTTTGAAGAAAATACTGGTATAATGTCAGTTTATCTTAGGTGGAAGTTAGTGAATTTGTTATTCAGTTGTGTAATTTTTATAGTATAAATATATTTAGTGTAAAGAAAGTTAAGTAGTGTGATTAAAAATCTTTAAATAAATTCTTGACTGTCTTGTTTATGAGGTGAGTGAGGTGGAGAATTTTTTGTAATGTAGTCTTTTGAGCCCTACTTCTAGTTTTTGTTTTAGAATCCACTTTGCTAAAGGTTTTCTAGAGGTTAGTGTAAAATGGAGTTCTTTATATAAATTCATATAAAAATCATAGGATGTACTTTTCAAATATTTTCCCATAGGTAGAATTCAGTTGTGTCTGGTAGCTGGTATAATAGGTTATCTTATCATTTGGAGTACTTATTAGAAAAGGTTTTAGTTCATAGCTTTTGACATAACATCATTTAATCAGAAAGTATCATGTGTCTTACTATGAGAAACTTATCAGAAAGCCACGTTACTCAGTTGTTCAATTCTCCTAGCCATCTGAGCTGAAGATTTCTAGACTAGTCTCTATGTAATGAAGAGTGAAAAGAAAACACCTTTTCCATTCACTTTTCCATACCTACCCGCATTCATGTCAAAAATGTATTTTAATTTGGGATGAATACAAGATCAGATACTTTTAGAGCCAGTTAAACCCTGTATTATAGAAGAAACTTTTAAAAAATAATAGTCGCTTGGACCAGGATGATAGGAGTAGAGGCAAAGAGAAGTGGTTGGATTTGGAATATCGTTTTAAGGTTGGTTAGATAGGACTGGATTGGATATGGAATGTGGAGAGAATAAGAGTCAAGGATAATTCCTGGGTTTTTAGCTTGAGCAATAGATAAATGACACAGGGAAGGGTAGGAGCAGATTTGGGGGAGTCTTGTTTTAGAAAGAGAAGACTTCTCTGATGAAGTGACCTTTGAGCAGAGACCTAATTGAAATGAACAAATAATCAGTGTAGGTATCTGGGTAAAGAGTGGCTTAGGCCAAGGGCACACTAAATGAAAAGACCCTGAGGCAAGAATTTGTACATATAAATGGAAGTGTAATGTAGGTCTTTGGATATAGTAGTCTAGATTTACAGGGTGAAGTTGGGACTGGAAATAGAGAAGTACAAGTCATCAGCATATAGATGATGTTCAGAGCCATGGGACTATATGTACAAGTCATCAGCATATAGATGGTGTTTAAAGCCATGGGACTATATGAGTTCACCCAGGGAGTGTAGATAGAAAAGAAGTCAAGCACTGAATTCTAGAACACTCTCAACATTCAGAGGTAGAGAAGATGAGGAAGATGTATCACAGCATTCTGAGAAGGAGTGTCTAAGAGGGTAGGAGAAAAAGCACTAAGAGTGTGTAAGTGAATGTTTTAAATTATCTTAGATTATTACCTGAAGAGATGTGAAATCAGCATAACCTTTGTTTTCCTACTGTGTTAGAACACTTTCATTACAAATGTGTTCTTATCTGTTCAATGCTGTGTATTAAGTGTGGTCTGTTAATAAAATTTTGTCAAAAGACCAGGTAGATAAAGGTGCCATAGTAGAGGAAAAGGACTACAGTATAACATTTGAAGAATTTTTCTTGGCTCATAAAATGAATTTACTTTCAGATCAAGTCATGTCGTCAGCCTGTAATCCTGCAGTTTTTAATTTCTACAATTATCTAAGAACACATCCTCTTTTGCTGAGACGTCATTTTGGATCATCTGATGCATTTTCCACACACATGAGTTTAACAGGAAAAAGTGAACTGGCAGGAACAATTAGTTTAAGTGAAAGAAGATTATTTTTTACTACTGCCAGTGCTCATTTAAAAGCTGGCTGCCCCATGTTAGCTTTGGAAGTATTATCAAAGATCCCAAAAGTCATCAAGAAAACAAAACCTTTTTTTAGAACATCTAGTTTTCTGGATACTAGTAAAGACTGTTCTCTTTCTTCTCCACTGAAATTGGATGTAAGGGAAGATAAGTCTTCTGCTGTTGATCATTCACAGTCGCTGATGAATGGTTTTGGATCTTCTTCAGAGGGTTCCTCAGAGAAGCAGTCAAACTCCACTCTTTCTTTTGACTGGAGCCAACCAAGTTTTGTATTTCAGGATGACTCTTTAGAATTAAAATGGGACAGTGATAATGATGAAGAAAATGAGGATCTCCCTATTTCAATGAAAGAACTAAAACCTTTACAGAGAAAAATAGGAAAAAAAATAGGTGAAACAAGTTCTAATTACACAGAATCTCTCAGCACACTGGATGAAAATGACATTTTAAGTCCATCAGAAGATATAATTGCAGTTCAATTAAAATTTAGAGCATGTTTAAAGATTCTCACAGTAGAACTTCGTACTTTATCTACTGGCTATGAAATCGATGGTGGAAAATTGCGTTACCAACTGTACCACTGGCTTGAAAAAGAGGTGATAGCTCTTCAGAGGACTTGTGACTATTGTTCAGATGCCGAAGAATTACAGTCTGCATTTGGCAAAAGTGGAGATGAATTTGGATTAAACGAAGATGCTGAAGATTTGCTTCACCAAACAAAAGCGAAACAAGTGAGAGAAAATTTTCAGGAAAAAAGACAGTGGCTTTTGAAATATCAGTCACTTTTGAGGATGTTTCTTAGTTACTGCATACTTCATGGATCCCATGGTGGGGGTCTTGCATCTGTGAGAATGGAATTGATTTTACTTTTACAAGAATCTCAGCAGGTATGTAACATATGATAGCTATGTACAAAAAACAGTTTTTGATACTGCTTTTTTTGTTTTTAAATATTAGAATTATTTCCTTCATTATGCTTGCTTTAAGGAGTACTTTTTTTTTCTTTTGTTTTTGAGGAAGATTAGTCCTGAGCTAACTGCTGCCAATCCTCCTCTTTTTTCCGAGGAAGACTGGCCCTGAGCTAACATCTGTGCCCATCTTCCTCCACTTTATACATGGGATGCCTACCACAGCATGGCTTGCCAAGCAGTGCCATGTCCGCACCCGGGATCCAAACCGGTGAACCCCGGGCTGCCGACGGGGAACATGTGCACTTAACCACTGTGCCACTGTGCCGGCCCCAGGAATACTCTTTTTTGGTGTAGTGGTTCATATTAGAATTTGTAGAGTTATATATGTATTGTAGTTTAAAGACAATGTGACATCAGGCCCTATGATCTGCTGAATTCATACTCCACATTCTTACATGAATGCCTTGTAAGGTGATGGACTTCTTATGATGAGGGTATTGTTCCATAATTTTTCAGTATAATTGGAATGTTCACATCCTAAAGTCCCTTCTAACTCTATAACAGTTTCTGTTATGCTTTTAATTTTTGATTGTTTTGAAGTTTTTCAAAGGGATCCCTGAATTACTTAAGTAATGGATAATTATAAAAAGTTGATTAACCTTTTTTTCCCTTTGTTTTTAAGGAAACCTCAGAGCCAGTATTTCCTAGCCCACTGTCAGAGCAAACCTCAGTACCTCTCCTCTTTGCTTGCACAGCCAGTGCCAAAACAGTAGTTGCCAATCCATTATTGCACCTTAGTAATCTAACACATGATATTTTACATGCCATAATAAACTTTGATTCACCACCTCATCCTGATATCCAAAGCAATAAAGTAAGTATACTTGGCTTCAGTCTTTTAATTTGCCTAAATACTGTGATGAAACTAAAAGATAAGTGTTAAGTCTTTTTATAAACAATTTTAAACATCAGACTGATACATACTGATAGTTATATTATCAAGTTTATATTAATTTTGATCCACGCAAACTTCTGGTTGTAGACCAGGTTCATCTTACTTGTGTTACTTATACCCAATAGGGTACTTATGTTTTAATCACAATGCTAGTTATTTATTCTTAATTTAGCCACTTTATTAAGATAAGCATAATAGGTATGTATGCAGATACATAAGTAATTCCTTTAACAGTTACACGTAGCCAAAAAGCTCATTGTTTATTAGAGATGGAAACAATATTTTGCTGTAAAAATACTGATATGTAAGTAAAGTTTTCCTTTGTTAATATTGAAACATTACATATTTTAAGGATAATGTGAAATATTTTGCCCCTGTCATTCCACTGGGCTAAGCAGTGCTTTCTGAACCAGCTATTGCAGAATCACCTGAAGTGCTTGTGAAAGTTTGGATTCTTAAGTTCGCTCCAGACTTATTGAATCAGTCTGTGAGAGTGAGCCCCAAGAATATGTATTTTTAAGGAGTTCCTCATGCATAACTAATCATGTAGTTATCTAATCAACCATATCATCTTCCCATCCAGTATCACTCCACTTTATCTACTGTTAATATCACTTTTCATATTTCATCTTTACTCACCAAACATATTAAAATCCTTTAAAATATGACCCAATTTGACTGTTTTTGTATCTGGGTGTTTTTTTTTCCCCTCATAGTCTATCATCTGGTTCTTGCCCACCTCGCAGGCTATGATACCACACCAGTCGATTTTCTGCTTCCCTAATGGTGGCCTTTCCTACAGTTTTACCCTCTTGGATAACCTTAACCCTTGTAATTTAGGTTTGCCACTTCTTTTCCTGTACTGCTCTGTAGTATAAATGCCCACATTGCATATTATTCAGTTAGGAATTTTATTTCCTTCAGACGGTACTCATTTTAGCCAAACTCTATTCTATATTTAACTTTAGTAATAAACATAACCCTAGTGTATCATTTTGCTTTTGCTGCTTGAGAACTACCCTGAAACATTAGTAGCTTAAAATAGCCATCATTTATTTTGCTCATGATTCTCTGGGTTGGTTCATCAGTTCTTCTGGTTTGCGCCAGCTGGGTTGATCTCTGGATATTTTCATTTGTCTTTGGTCTGCTGGTAGGTTGATTTGATTTTGGATGATCTAGGATGGTTGGCAGAGTGTTTGTAGGGCTTTCAGGAGAATCTGGGTCATATGTGTGTCATCCTCCAGCAGGCGGGCCCACCGTATTAGTCTGGGTTCTCTAGAGAAACAGAACCAATAGGGGGTGTGTGTGTGTCCTTACCTAGGTTAAGCTTCTTCATCCTCAGATCTACTTCTGTTAATTCTCTTGTCATGCCATGTCAATTTATATTTTTTTATATGTCTATATGATGTATATGTATGTATGTATAAAGGGCTTTATTATAATTGGCTCATAATTATGGAGGCTGCAGTCTGCAAGCTGGAGACCCAGGAGAGCTGATCCTGTAGTTCCAGTCCAAATCCAAAGACCTCAGAACCAGAGAGCCGATAGTAAGTTCCAGTCCAAAAGCCAGCAGTCTTAAGACTGAAGAAGAGCCAGTGTTTCAGTTCTATTCCAAAGGCAGGAAAAGACCTATGTTGCAGCTCAATGCAGCCAGGCAGGGGTTCCCTCATACTCAGCCTTTTGTTCCATTCAGGTCTTCAGTTGATTGGAGGAGGCCCACTCACTTTAGGGAGGACATTCTGCTTTACTCAGTCTACCAGTTCAGATGTTAATCTCGTCCAAAATCACTCTAACAGACACACCCAGAATAATGTTTGACCATATGTCTGGGCACCCCTTGGCCCAGTCAAGTTGAAACACACAATTAACCATCACACCTAGGTTATTTCACATAGTGGTTGCCGGGGTTTAAAGAACAGCAAGAGTAGAATTTGTTAAGGCCTTTTGAGGACTAGGTTCAGAACTCACATATCACTACTGCTGTGTCCTCTTGGTCAAAACAAGATACAAGGCCAGTCCAGATTCAGTGAGTGGAGAAAGGACTCCACCTTTTGACTGGAGAAGCTGAAAAGTATTTTGATCATTTTTGCAATCTCTCATGCATGGTCTTTGCTGTCTTCATTTATGTGATGATATCCTTGATTTTTATTCATACCATGTCTTATTGATAATTGAAGGAGAAATAGAGATTTTAATCTATTGCTCCCTGTTTTTATCTACATAAAAGACTGTCATACTTCATAATTAGATCAAGAATCTAGTCTTTTAATAGTCTATTCTAGTCTACTTTCTTACCTAGGTTAAGCTTCTCCTTCATCCTCAGATCTACTTCTGTTATTTCTCTTGTCATGCGATGTTTAGAACCTTCTCTTCCTCAGTACAATGACCTGTGCTAGATGAACTGTCATTTATAAGGCTGAGCTGCTTCATATTTTGGTTGAGGAAGAAGCAGCCTGAATCTTGGAGGGCTTGCTTTTTAATGCATGGCTTATGCACTACTGAATAGCTAACATCTGTTCCCATTTGCTCTTGAAACAGAAATTAGGTAGCAGGTGTGTATTTTATAACTTCTGCCAAAGACCTCAATGTTTTTTCTTTAATTTGTCTGTAATGAGACCTCTCTAGGCAGAACTGAGTGTTAGGGGAAAAAAAGGGAAATAACTTTATAAGGGCATAATAGTTTTTTCATTTTTTAAAAATGCTGATTATATTAGATCTTGATAAAAGTTACATTTTTAAAAAGTTATACTTAAAGTAACTTTGTCTTTTTTTCCAGGTATATGTAATGCATACTTTAGCAGCCTCACTTTCTGCTTGTATTTATCAGTGCCTTTGTGGTAGTCATAACTACAGGTAAATATCTTTTTTGTGAAATTTTAAAATGCTTGCAGTAATCGATAAGGTTTCAGATTTTATATGCTCTTGCTGTAGAAAACCTATACGGCACTCCACTTTAAATAATGCAAAAGCATGTGACTAAGTTGTGAGTACTTTTTTTATCTTTGAAATTTTGGCTTATGCCTTTATGGCAAATAAATCACAAGTAAGCTCTTATCAATATAACTTATTTAGCAGCCTTTTAATGATCACTGCCGAATACTAGACGTTGTGATATTTAGCAGCCTTTTATTGATCACTGCCCAATGCCAGTGTGATGCACTGAGATAAGGTCTCCTTCCTTAAGGTCAGTCTAGTTAGAGACAAACATGTGAACTGATAAATGATGTGTAACATGGCATTTTACTTGAACAAGTACTATAATATGATAGTAAAAAGCTCAGGGAGCACAGAGGAGGGAGTGGCTGACTTGGAATTGAGAAAAATTTTACAGAAGAGTTGGTGTTTATAATTTTTCTCTGTATGTCCTAAGGTTTCACTATGATTTATCTAGGCTTTTTTAAAAAAATTATGTTTGACACTCTCTGTCTGTCTGTATCCTTGAAATTCTCTGTCTTTATTTCTCCAAATATTTTAGCTTCTTTCTTCTATTTCCTTTCCTATTAGACAGATATTGGAACTTGTGGGTCTCTCTTATTTTTCTTTTAGCTTTCCTCTCATATGTTCCTTTTCTTTATTTCTGTGTCCTTCATTTCAGGAGAACTACTGGCTTCATTTTCCAGACACTAATTCATTCTTCAGCAATGTCCTGTCTTTTATTTAGCCTATCTGAGGTTGTGATTTAGAAATTCTGTTTTTAATTTTTAAGATCTCTGTTGATTTTAATAGCCACTTTTATTTTTATAATTTGTGTCTTTATTTCTTGATATCTTTTTAACCTCTCAGTGTAAAGCACTTTCCCTAATTTTCTGATAAGTCTGCTGCCTCAGGTACAGGTGTTTCAATGAGTTTGTTGTCTCTTACGTGATGTCAGTCTTCGTTGGTGTTGATTTTTGGTTGTCTGTTTATCTTACCTATTGAATTCTCCTGTGGGTAGCATCAGTTTACTACTCTGGTTATGTATTCCCAAGGTAGCTTCAGCTTGATTTCTTTGACCTTGGTTCTTCAACTCAAGAGTTCATTTTCTTGTTACTGAGTGTGGCTGTATTTCCATCAATGTGTTTTTGTCTTATCATTTCCATAGGCTCACTGTAGCGGGGGGGATTCTTTTTTTGTTCGTCTGCCATCTTCAAACTGGAAAGTAAAGCAAGAGAAAGTATTTACAAATGCATCAAAATGTTATGACTAATAAGACTTGCCAATCAGAACAGATCTAAACCAATAAATGTGCTAAATTTAAATATTATATCAATTTACTTAACGTGATATAGGAATTTCTGACAGGATTTAACAAAACTTTTTGTACCATTTTCTGTCACATTTATTTCATAGTTTATGTCAAGCTGCAAGTTATTTTGTTCATTCATCTGTTTTCTTAGTTTTAGCTTAAAGTGCCATTTACTTTAGGAGAAGCTTACTCTGAATTCCCAAATTGTGTGAAATACTCCTCCCTTTTGCTTTCATAGCGCTCTATACATAGGTTTTGTCTTTAAAAGCAATGTGATAAAATTATCTGTGTCTGATTCCCCCACCAGACTATAAATTTCATGGGGACAGAAACCTTGTTTTTGATATAACAACCCTGATGTAGGGTAGACTAGCTGTTAAATATCAAAGTGAACCTAAACTGGCTTTGTTTTTAAGCAGATAACCTTGTTTTAAAGTTTGATATACCAGCTTGCTACTTGTGGTCAATAGTGATTTAATTTTCTCATTTGTACATATTCCGTCTTTCACTAAATAAATATACTTAAAACCTATCATGTGTTTTAATTTAGAAAATTTGTATATTTACACTTAAAGGGCACTTTCATATAGCACTAGACTATAGAGTACAGTACTTAGATGTAATAGCAGTATAACTAATAAACGAAAATTTGTATTTAAGATAACCTAGAAGGTAGATCTAAAATGTGGAAATATTGCATGTGAAATTCAATTTAGATCATTGTATATTATTATTATTGTTTTATTGTTACTATTGTAGGTTATTGTAGATTATTATTACTTAAGTGTTTTCTTCTCTTAGTTCATTTCAAACGAATCAGTTTACTGGAATGGTGTATCAGACAGTACTGCTTCCCCATCGACATTCTTTGAAAACAGGAAGCTTAGATGAAGCAGTAACTCCCAACACGTCACCAGCTCAATGGCCAGGTACAAATAATTTAAATATGTATGAGTTTTTTGTTAGGCTTATTGAATTTAATCAGATGAGGAAAAATTAGGTTTAGTTTGGTTTTGCTGTATGATAATCATTATTAAATATTGTTAGAATCCATACCAGTTCAGTATTCACCACTCCTTACAAATTATGCAGTTACTTAACCTTAGTATTTCCTTGATCATTATGCTAAATAACTCAAATGTTTTGTTGTGTGACTTTTTGTAATTTTGCTTTTATCATATAGAAAAACATTTGTTATGGCAATTAAATTTTATCTATCCAATTTGAATCATATTACAGATTTTCAGTGTTTCTTTAAATTGAACAAATAGCTCAACATTCGTGCATTAACACAATAACCTAGTCTGTGAATCTGGAGAAGAAAATATTTTAATCCTGATGCAATAAACTTTTTTCAGAAATTGGAAAATGTAGTTAATTTTTTAAATTTATTGTCAATGGTAGCTCTGTTTGTTTTTTGTTCTAGGAATAACTTCTCTAATTCGACTTTTGAGTTCTTCTGGTGAGGAAGCCCAGTCTGGGCTAACAATCTTGCTCTGTGAGATTCTCACAGCAGTGTATCTTAGTCTGTTCATCCATGGCTTGGCAACACATTCTAGTAATGAACTATTTCGGATTGTGGCCCATCCTCTAAATGAAAAAATGTGGTCTGCTGTATTTGGTGGAGGTGCGCATGTTCCCAGCAAAGAACAGACACAGTCAAAAGCTTTACCTGGTTAGTTTTTAACCTGTTTTATTTTATTTTATTTTATTTTAAGGCTGAAGCTTTATTTATTCATCTGAATCATTTTGTCATCTGTAGTTGCATTTTAATTTATTCACAGAAAGTTCTTGTTACCATTTTCTTAAAGCATGAACAAATAGTTTTTATGGTGAAAATAGTTTAAAATTTCTGGTGCAATTTTCAAACTTTAAGATACTTATGCACCAGTGATTAGAACTATCTAATGTAATTTTCTTTTACTGTTGAAATTTTCATTTGTTTTAACATATACTGTAACATTGGTTTTTGTTCTATCCCAAATACAGATTCTCTCTTCTTTCTTTGGCAGGAAGGCACTTTTCTATGCCTAGCCCCCACCAGGTAGTGGTATTCTCCATGGAATGTGTGGGCTTTTCCAAAGCTCTTTCAGCCATCAGTTCTCATAGCCCTCCCAGTCTTGCAGGCAAGATATTAGCTTTAGAAGTAGGCTTTTACAGTTCAGCTTGCTTTGTGTTGTTTTGGAGGGGTTGGGGTACAGTGGGCCAGTTTTGTTTTGTTTGGCACTTAGAAAATTGAGAAATTTCCTTTAATCAAGCCATATTTTTGAGTTAAAACTATGATTAGCATTTTAGAAAACATCTCATTTTTAATTCTGCTTTTAAATTCTCTGTTTTGATGTCTGCTATCTCCTAGACTTTAACGTATTTTTAAATGTGTAGAAAAAAGGAAATGTCAGTGCTAATCACGGTAAATCAGCTTATGGCTTGAAATGACTGGAAAAACATTTAAAATGAGGCTGCTTTATGTGTTACATATTATAATTCTGGCCATTAGGGGTTTTGGATTTCTAAGTGTTTGTAATACTATGAAAAGTAAATATTTTAAACAATTGTATCCCCCTTTCTCAACTTTCTAATATTGAAACTATATGTATTATATTTATTTAAAGATTGAAATACCAAGCTTTTTTGACCTGAAAAGAATCTTTATGATGCTTTCTGCCTTTCTGTTAAGTTTTCTTTTTGTAACTTTATTATCCTATATGTGATCATCTTGGTTTTCAAAATTTTTAAAATATTTTAATTTTCATAACGTCTGTTTTCTAATTTTTAAAGATTAATTTCCTGTGCTTTATTTTCTTATATCAATAAAAAAAGGAAAAGACTAACTTCTTGTGAAACTTACCTTGGAATATATACTTAACTTCAGATATCTGAATTTAATTGAAGAAAGTCTAAGAGTAAGATACATAGCTCAATTGAGATTAGTATTACATAAATAATTGGTAAATTCATTTTGGCCCTGTTTTTAACGTATTCTAAGAGAAAATCTGTTAAGACCCTGAACTTGTTAATGTGACATGTTAAAAAGGGATAAATTCTTGCTATGGAATGTCCACATAGCTGTAAAAAGTTAAAAATACATTTTTACTAATCAGTCAGCAGGTCTCAATTTCAACCAGTTTTGTTGAGCACAGATAGGTAAAGAACCTTACTCGAAGACCAGGTTGTTCTTTGTTTAACCAATTAGATTTAGTTGTTCTAGGCAAAAATACCATTACGTAAATTATTTTTCAAGGACTGTCATAAATACCATCATAAACTATATCCCACTGCTTATCTAATCCTAAATAATCAAAGTGGCCAAAAATTATCTGCATCTATACCTTTACCCTCTTGCATTGGGACATTGTAGTCAAATAATGTAGAATACTTAAAATATGTGGTTCACTTAGTGGTAGGGCTGGATGTAGCCACATCCAGGTTATGTGATGCTCATCTGTCTTTGAGAACCCAGAAACTATTCTGAACACACTCAGTCGTGGATATAACTGAAGGAGCATTCACGGAAAACAGGAATGATGTGATTCATCAGTTTGCTAACCAGAAAAAAGGAGTATTCTCAGTGAATGATGCAGCCAAAGGCCTGCTGCTTCTAAAGCTGGTCTAGTTTGAGAAGGAGCAAGTAGAAAAAGAAAGAAATAGGGAAAAAGGGAGGAGGGAGTGAAGATAGTAGATGACGAAGGCAGTAATAGTAATTAGAAGCAGCGGTCCTGTGAAGCAAATCAAATGACAGTTGGAGAGAGAAAATCGGAGAACAGAAAATCAATGAAGGGACAAGGGACAAGAAGGAGCAGCTTTCAGTATATGGCAAAGGTCTGAAATCTCAGTTTTTAGCACACCAGCTAAAGTAGCACAGCAGCCTGATTAATTTTAGGTTGTAAGTTAGCATTGCTGTTTGTTTGGATTACTGCTAAACACAATCATGATGTCCCAAGAGTCTAATTGCTTTAGATAATATTCAATTGTTGACCAAGGAAATAAAATAATGTGTTTTAGAAAAGTTGATCTGAATTCAGCCAAAACTAATACATAGTTTTTGGTATCTAAATTGGCCAAATGAAAACTGACAAGTCTGGAATATTTCATTTCACTGACAACCTAATCAATGTCAAGGTATTGTATATTGAAGATGAAATACATGCTTAGAACCTAAAAATCTGTCTTTTAAAAAGTGTTTTCATAAACTTAGTGTTAGGAGAGGAATTTAAAAGTCACCATTTGTTTTCCTTTTCTGTGACAAATTCTGATTTTAATTTTCTTTGTGGTAATGAACTCATTAACTAAATTACATTTCTCTCTACTTGTCTGTTTTATACTTTATTAGTTCTTTTAGTGACATAAAATTTAAATGTGACTTAACCTTTCTAATATAAGAAAATGATAGATGATTTTTATTAAACTTTAGCTTGACATGTTATAACAAAAATGATAATATACATAAATCAGTAACATTTTTAAATCAAATTTAATTTACTTTGTGAATTCCACATCATGTGATAATGAAGCATTTATTTTTTCTAATTAATAAAAAATGTAGTGCAGGTGTATGTTCATGGAATTCTGAATTATTCTGTTATGATTAATTTTTAAAGAAGAAATCAGCTAAGCAATAGCAATTTTTGAAAAATTACTTTTTTTCTGCTAACAGTTAGAAATCCATACTTTTGCTTTTTATTGTATATTGTAAAGCAAAACAAAATATTTTAAGGATTTTTACTATATTTTGTAATAATATTTGCAATTGTAAGAACTGAATTTTCAATTTTTATCTTGATAAATTTATAGTACTGATTTTTATGTCTTCAAATTAAGGAATATAATATAAAATGTGTATTTTATTTGTGGTAAGCATGTCATATGTTTTTTTGTTGTTGTTATGAGACTGTTAATGATGTTCTTGACATTTTAAATTATATTTTCAGCTTCGAATTTGATAATTTATGTTAAATATGGATCAGAAAATCCAGATGTTTTGCTTTTTGCCATAAAACTTGTATAAAAATAGAAATTTAGTATTCAGAGTTTAGTGATTATACATGTCGTTGCTATCATTTCTTTAGCAAAATAGCAACATTTCTTGACCAGAAAAGATAAGACTACAGCATTTTTAAAATAGAAAACAAAATCAGCTATTTAAAATATAGTTAATATGCCAAACACTCAACTGGCTGGTGAGCCACAAAATAACTAGTTTTGCTGGAAAAGAGAATACATTTTTTGTTAGAGTCCTTTGACAGACTTTTCTTTGAGGGCCATATAATCGAAGTTGTAATTTAAAGTTTAAAAAGCATTCTATTCATTCATTTAAAGAACTACTGGGGAAGGCAAATTCTTAAATAAGAGTGGTGAAAGCATAGAAGGTAAAAGAAACACTCTAAGAAATGCACATATATAAATTTTTACAGATAAGTATCTTTTTATTTCACTGCTAAAGCCCGATGCCAAAGGAAAGAACCTAAAAAGAAGTGAAACATCTCAGCTGTCTCACACAGTATTTCTTACTGAGGCTAAGAATGTGATCTCTATTTCCAACCCTGTTTTCTAATTTTTCTGGCAGTCCTCAGTGCTGCAGCAAAATAATGTTAGCTGATTTTCTCCATTCTAGTATTTTTTTGTGGTAAAAAACACGTAACATAAAATTTACCACCTTAACCGTTTATGTACAGTTCAGTAGTGTTAAAAGTACATTCACATTGTTGTAAAACAAATCTCCAGAACTTTTTCATTTTACAAATGTGAAACTCTATACCCGTTAATCAGCGGCTCCCTCTTATCTCCTCCCCCATCCCTTGATAACCACCATCTACTTTCTGGTTTTTGTTTTTTTTAAGATTTTATTTTTTTCCTTTTTCTCCCCAAAGCCCCCTGGTACATAGTTGTATATTCTTAGTTGTGGATCCTTCTAGTTGTGGCATATGGGATGCCACCTCAGCATGGCCTGATGAGTGGTTCCATGTCCATGCCCAGGATTCGAACTCGCGAAACCCTGGGCCACTGCAGCGGAGCTCGCAAACTTAACCACTCAGCCACGGGGTGGGCCCCTACTTTCTGTTTCTTGAATTTGACTCCTTTAGATACCTCATATAGGGGGAATGGAACAATATTTGTCTTTTTGTGACTGGCTTGTTTCACACAGCATAATGTTATCAAAGTTCATCTGTGTTGTAGCTTGTGACAGGATTTCCTTCCTTTTTATTGGGTGAATAATATTGCATTGTATGTATATCCTCCATTCAAATTTTTAATAAATTTGTTGAGTTTGAGCAGAAATCTTATAGAAGGTCTATATTGTTGCCTTCAGACTGATTGAAAAGTAGTACTCTAGGTCAGTTATCTCCAGACTTTTTTACATAACCCTATCCACGAATGATGCTTGAGTAAACCCCCAATATATACATATTTATTTATTTATCTTCCCTTTCCCTCTGTCCTCCCCTCTCTCCCTGCCCCTTTCCATCTTCTTGCTTCCCCTGGTGCCTTCCTTCCCTCCACCCCCTTCCCTCTCTTCTCCTTTTCCTCCACTCCCCCTGTATTTCTCAGTTCTTTCCCCTTCTTCCCCTTTTTCTCTTCTTCTCTTCCTCCTTCACCCCTTCTACTTAATAAAAAAAATAAATCTAAATGGAAGTTGTAATAGTTTCCTTCTGTGCTCCAATGAATCATTTTGAATACCAAGTACCTTGGAGACTACCTTGCTCTGGTTTGGAAACAAATCACTACTTTCTATTAAAATATTCTTCAATTAAATTTTATGGATTTTTATGAAGCAAGTGCAAGCAAGGTATTGCGTGAGGTAATGATCCTAGGAAGAGCTTGAGAGTCAAACACTCTTGATAATATCACCTGTCAGACATTTTTTTATCATTAATTTTATTCTTTGAGGATTAAGAAGTACGTTAAATTCACTCTTCCTCTAATCTCCTGTTTTGGGTCTTTTCCTTTTAGAAATCTTTGAAATTAACTTGTAAAAATCATGTTTTACGTATAATTTTGAGGATGTGTTTCATACTTAATTTTGTATTCACATACATTTGTACTTCCTCACACTTTTTACCTGAGGTACCCCTAATGATAAAGGGAGAGTGACGATATATGTGTCATTTAACGACAGGGATATGTTCTGAGAAATGCATCATCAGACAATTTCGTGACTGTGCGAATGTCGTAGAGTGTACTTACACAACCTAGATGGTATAGCCTACTACCCACCTAGGCTATATGGTACTAATCTTAAAAGATCACTGTCAGTATATGCAGTCCAATGTTGACCAAAACATCGTTATGCAGCGCATGACTGTATACATCTTAGGAGACCGCTTAAACTGAATTTATATTGCTGAAAGCAAGAAATAGATTTGAAATCTATTTCATCTTAAACTTACATGACTTTTATCTTCACCACATCGATGTTTCTTTCAATATAAAATGTTTTAAGTCATCAGTTAAATTATTTACTTTTCTCCCCGCACTCCCTAAATTATGGAGCTAAATTTGAAGATCCAGGATGTTGGGGAGCACATTCCCTCTTTCTACTCTTCTTGTGTTCTTATGGGTGGAGTAATAATAAAATTGACACAAGACCAGATTAACAGAAGAAAAACTCAGTGTAATATCTACATATTGGAGATCGTAGAGGAATGATGCTCAGAGAGTGAACAAAGCAGGTAGTATATATATCTTTTATATAAAGAAACACTAAATTTGTGAGGAATGACAGGTCAAAGAAATTTAGGTTTGAGGTACAGAGTTAGAAATTTAAGCAGAGTTTAGGCTGAGGCAGTAAATTAGCAAACTTTGTTTATATAGGCTTCTTGACCCTGAATTTCCTCGCTCTGGTGATAAGGATGCAGGGAGAGCATCTTTCACATGGCAGATGTATTTCCTGCTTTAAGGGGGAACAGAGACAGGAGGGTCAGAATGCCGTTTTTGCTTCTCAAGTAACTTTAATTCAAAGCAATCATTGTGCTGTTGTGGGATATTTTGGGTAGTCTGCCCTGGGCCCCAACAAGGCCAATGTGCCTCCTGAAGCTTCATGACTCTGGCACACTCACGAAGCCCTGTGCATATGGGTGCCTTAGATTGAGAAAGAGAGAATGAGATAGTTTTGCCGGTTATTTTCAGGTCAGTTTTTAAAAGAAATATTTAAATCTAGGTTCACGTATTAATTTTGTTGTGTCTGATATAAAATGTTGAACTGAAAAAGTAAATGTTAACTTACTAGCCTTTCTCTTCTTATGTTTTAATTTTAATCAAAGCAATATATTTGTGTGGTAGCAAATCCAGTAGTACAGAAGAACTTAGGATAAAAAGCAAAGTTGTCTTTCTTATTCCTCTGTACCTCCCATGTCCATTCCTTAGATGTAACCTCTTATCCATTTTTTTTTCTTTTGAGTTCTTGTGGGACTTATTTCTGATTCCAAGAAAACCACTAAAGCATGTGCTTGGGGTGAGGATAGGGGTTCTTACAAGGGAAAGAAAGTATATTTGCATGCTCAGTCTACTATCTTGACTGGGAAGCCCACTTTTAAAAAGTACCTTTTGTGACTCCAAAGCAGCTAAGAAATTTATTTTTAAAATATATGTCAGTACATGGTTCTGTCTTCTTTCCCATGCCTACAATAGTTTTCCTTTACTTACTTTCTAGCCTCTTCATGCCCCTTGTAATTCATTAAGCTCTATATCCAAGTTCCTTTTCAGTTCTCCCTAATACTGATTATTTTCTTATATTACTAGTAAAGTAGCCACTTACCCCCTTACTGATGGAACAGTAGAGTCATTTTTTATCCAAGGAGTGTCAGAAGTTCTTGATATTTGATTATTAGCATTTTCAAAAGCAAAGAGTTGAGCACCCAGCAACTATAAAGTCTCTGTTGGAGTTCATAACCCAACATGATTGAAGCATAAAATTGTCTTAGATTTTGCTGCAATTTGAGGGCAAAAAAGAGGAAGCGTCTCAACATAATGACAAACTACACATCATTTCTTGTTTGCTAAGGAGGCATCACTCAGGTCCTTTTATTTATAGCATTCAGTGCTGTGCACCTGTTTGCCATTTTTCCCCCTATTGTCTTTGTTCATCAGAAGTGTTTTGATAAGTAGTTTTATACTTCTGTCATTGAGTCTGTAACTTTTTTCCCCCCAGTGTGATTAAGTTCTTATTTTTATGTCGTGCGTCTGGGTTCAGACTGTACTTCCAAATGTTTTCTTTCTTTAAAAATCCTCTTATGTTTTCCTTTAAAAACTCTACTTTTTTATGACATAGCAATCTTGGCAAAATCTATTAATTTAGCATTGTTTGTAAGTTTTATTTTTCCAGAGATCCCCTAAACTTCTCTGTCCCCCTGCCTTCTAATAATCTAAAAACAAAACAAGCAAAATAGTAATGTTAAAGTCAAATGATAAATTTATCTTAAACTATACCATTAATATTTTGAAAGGTAAAAAAACCTTTATATTCTAATTTTTTTGCTTGAGAATTTGGTAAAATCACTGTTTAAGTTTTAGAATGTATATAAATATATGCAACAGGTATATTAGGAACGTGATTGTTGATTATCAATTGCTAATAGGAACAGAGGAAAAATTATATATTTAATCTGATGGTTCCTTTTAAAGTCATTTGAAAGATTATGTAATAATTATACCACTTTTAGCGATCTAATCTGAGAATACTAATTTTATTTATCTTAATTTCCTTTTTTTTTGTAACTAAATTACTCTGTTAAACTCAGCTTGGCTGTAGCTTGATATAATGCATGAGCATGCTGTTTATGCAAGCTGAGTAGCTTCAAACAATAAAACTAAATTGTATTACAGCACAGATTTTTGCTTTCTTTGGAAGGTAAGTAAATTCCCTCTGGAACCATTGAAGGAGAACATTCGTGTGCTTGAATGTGGAGGTGTTCGCCTATCTATTAGACCATACCTGTGTCTGGGAGATCCTTGATTCTCTACTGGTGATTTGCATTTTGTGGTTTGATGGCTTTGTATAAGGATTTGTATTTGTTTAAGGATTTGTATAACTTGTTTTTCTATGCTAATACCTTCAATAGCCTAAGGTAAAATACTAAGAGAATACTAACTGTTAAGTATTTAGAAGTTAAAACAATAGTTTGCATTTTCTCCCTCTTTATTATTCCGTTGACAAGAAAATTCCTTCTCCAAGCCATTTATAAAAGTCTGGGGGCTGGCCTGGTGGCAGCGGCTCTGGGTTCCCGGGTACGGACCTATGTACCGCTTGGCAAGCCATGCTGTGGTAGGCGTCCCACACATAAAATAGAGGAAGATGGGCACAGATGTTAGCTCAGGGCCAGTCTTCCTCAGCAAAATGAGGAGGATTGGCAGCAGATGTGAGCTCAGGGCTAATCTTCCTCAAAAAAAAAAAAAAAAAGTGAATCAGTTTAATTAAGTAGTTACAGTGTTTGAATTTTTTTAGATTTTGAATGAAAAATGTAGTTTTATGTACAGATAAAATGTCAAGTGATTAGTGAGGAATCTCATAAGTAGTGGTTGCCTTTAATAACTTTAACATCCCATGATATATTTTTTTTCTGTGATATTCCTAAAAAACAAAATAGAAGGATGTAGATAATTTCTTGTCGTGGTCTTAGCTAAATTTTGGGCTCATTTGTTGGCAGATAGTATATCTTGTTACCTACACGTACAATAGGTAAGTCAACATTCAGAGAGTGAGGGACAAGTTGAATAAAAGCAGAGATTGCTATACAGGGTGATTTTTGTCTCACTTCCTCTACCTATTTTCTTACCTTACTGTCGTCATAGTTTCACTTTTTTGTGTGTACTTATTTGTTGTTAACCTAAGGTCTTATGTAAAGATAGGTGAAATCAACACAATGAAAATAGTACTTTAATAATACTTCACTTTGTTTTTAATAGTTTCTTCACTAGTGGAAGAAGGAGAGAAACAGAGCAAACGTTTTAGGCCATCAAAAATGTCTTGCAGAGAATCTGCCCCGCTGACCTCTTCCTCACCACCAGTAAGCCAGGAGTCACTGGCAGTCAAAGAGAAGTTCATCCCACCTGAGCTCAGTATCTGGGACTATTTCATAGCCAAGGTAATAAAAGTGCTATTCAGATCAATATTTATGTAGTTAAATGGAAATGAAATTGTGTAAAATAAGTGTAATTGTTGGTGTTTCAAAATATTTTCTCACTCTAGTGTAGAAAATTTTTATTTTATCAGGCTATGTTACCAAAAAATATTCTCTAAAATATTTTGGCTGTATTTCCAACCAGTTTTTAAGGCTATTGTTTGATAAATTATGATTTTTGCTTTTCTTTTGAAGTAAAGTTGATATACAGTATTGTATTAGTTTCAGGTGTGCATCATAATGATTAGATATTTATTTACATTACAAAATGATCACCCCGATAAAACTAGTAACTGTCATCATACAAAGTTAATACTATATTTCCTATGATTTTTGCATTTTCAACAAAACACAATTCTTAGTAAGTTGAAAAGATAAATTGGTTAAAACCTTAATGCTAATGTACTTGATAGTAGTTAAGGAATCAAGGCTGCCAGAAGTAAAAGTGCCATCCATACTCTCATTCCTTTTCTATACTACAGGCAGTCCTGCAATTCCGATATAGACAAGTTTCAGTTACCACTGGTTTAGTTAAATAACATCAGTCCCTCAACAACATGGTTCAAATTTAAGTTACCACAATATATTAAATGTGGGTAATAATAAAAAGTACAGATTTCCTTGCTAGCTCTTTATTCCACAAATCACTATGTAAATAGTGGATGCACCACATGATCAATGACCAGTCACAACAGTTCTTTCAAAGTTTGTTGGTGATTGGTTATTTAGTACCTGTTATTCAGTTCATACACAAGACAGAAAAGCATGTAGTTGTCTTGCCTCCTAGTCTCTGAATCCAAGTGACATTTTACAAAGTTGGATAATCACAAGAGGGAAGTGACTAACAAAGATGGAAGTGCAACAAGAAAATGAAAAGTGATAGTACTGGAAGTGAAATTCAAATCAAACGTAAAAGAAGTTATAGAAAAAATAGCTAACTTCAGGAATATTGATGTTGCTGTCGTTTGGGAGACTCTAGATGTGCAACCAGAAGAACTTTGTGAAGGCCAGATTATTAAGATAAATGAGGAAGGTGTGACAGGATGAAGATGTTCCAGAGTGAAAGTGGTAAAAAAACTTCATATTAAAGGGACTCTGGGTAGTATTTCACAACATTGAAAGCACAAAGAATAAAATCTTGAAAGCTGATACAAACTTGAAAGGAGTATGATAATTTGTAAGGATTAGAAAAGATGCTTGCTTTGTATCCTAAGTTATAGAATTAGAAGAAGGCAAGTGCTATTCAAAGTATTCTTGACAAATTTTTTACAAAGAAATAAAACACTTTTTTTTTTTTTTTTGAGAAAGATTAGCCCTGAGCTAACATCTGCCACCAATCCTCTTTTAGCTGAGGAAGACTGGCCTTGAGCTAACATCTGTGCCCATCTTCCTCTATTTTATATGTGGCATGCCTGCCACAGCATGGCTTGATAAACAGTGCATAGGTCCACACCCGGGATCCAAACCAGCGAACCCCGGGCCGCCAAAGTGGAATGTGCGAACTTAACCACTGCACCACCAGGCTGGCCCAAAAGTAAAACACTTTAATTCTCAATGTTTCTAATATTTTAATTACAGTGTACTAAATAAATATGATTTTTACTATGTTTTTAATTTCCCTATACATTTATAGCTATACATTATAGAGTTTTTAATGTTCATTTCCCTGTGAATTATAGTTTTTAGTGTTTTGACAAATATTTTTAACAGTCACAGAACATTTGTAATTTTTCCTTTGATTATTAAGATTACTTTGCCTGATTTCAGCTTGCATGGTCATTTTTACATTCCTGCATTACTGTGAAAAACGAGAACTGCCTGTATATATCTTCTGCTTCTCCTGTGATCAGCCCTCATTCTCAACTTCTGGATGTTCTCTTTACTTCCTAGTATTAATTGACACCTAACTATTTTCTGATGACACCGATCCCACAGGTCTGTTAAGCAGTGGCTTTTATTTTTCTCCTATCCTACACGCTTCAGGGTGAAGAAGGGTGTTTGTATCTCCTTGTTCCTCATTGCCTTTTGCAGTCATTCATTCATTCAACAAATTTTTATTCAGCACTTTATTTATCTGGGAATATCTTTATTTTGTCTTCATTTTTGAAGCATAGTTTTGCTGGATATAGGATTCTTGATTAGCAAGGCCATCCTTAGCTGTCTTGTTCCTTGATCTTGTTAAATTTCTAGTTGGTCTGCCCTTGCCCCAGTCTGTATCACAGCCACAGGCTAGTTGAGATGTTAGCCTTCCCTAATTGTTTGTTAATGTGATTTCTGTTGTTTTTGACAATGTCACTGGCATTTTTTTTTTTTTTTTTTTTTGAGGAAGATTAGTTCTGAGCTAACATCCACTGCCAATCCTCCTCTTTTTGCTGAGGAAGTTTGGCCATGAGCTAACATCTGTGCCCGTTTTCCTTAACTTTATACATGGGACGCCTTGCCACAGCGTGGCTTGGTAAGTGGTGTGCAGGTCCACACCCAGGATCCAAACCGGTGAACCCCGGGCCACTGAAGCTGAGTGCACAAACTTAACTGCTGCGCTGCTGGGCTGGCCCCTGGGGTAGAATTTTTATTAAACTCAGCCCCCTCTTGCCAGGCAGCAGAGTTCTTAGTCCTCACAGACTGCTTTGAGGGCCCCCATAGAACAACTGCAGCACAGAGTAGCAGGGGTGGGGCTGGGAGTAGCCCTGGCCAAAATGGCAGATTCTCACTGTTTTATCAGAGATTCTGTAAATTTTTCTTGAATAAATGCTTCTCTATGTGCTATATGCATTTGGTCAATTTCCAATGTCTTTATATGCTTGTTTTTGACAACTTTGTCTAGTTTTATTATTACTTTCTGGGGAGAGGACTTGTCAAGCTCCTCACTTAGCTGTTCCAGAAGTTCTACCCTCCTCACTCTGTTTCTTTATTGGGCTTCCTTAGACCCAAGATTTTATAACTCTTCTTTTCAAATTTCCACATCTGCTTCTCCATCCTCAGTCTTAACTGATGACCTCATCTTTTTTTTTCTTCTTTCTTTTTGCTGAGGATGATTAGCCCTGAGCTAACATCTGTGCCAGTCTTCCTCAACTTTATATGTGGGTCACTGCCTCAGCATGGCTGACGAGTTGTTTAGGTCTGCACCTCAGATCCGAACCCATGAACCCGGGCCACTGAAGCAGAGTGTGCTTAACTTAACCAATACACCCCTGGGCTGGCCCCTGACTTCATCTATAAAGTAATTAAAAAAAATAGAATGAGACAAAACTCTTTCATCATTCCATCATGAAGCTATAACTACATTTGCTTCCATCTTATTCTTTCCTTCTGTTATTATGAAGGAAGGGTCCTTCCTGTCAAAGACTCCAGTTCTCTTCTGAATCCTGTCCTTTTCTTCTGTGCTATGTCTTCAATACTCTCCTCTCTATTGGCTCCTTCCCATCAGGACAGAAATGTGCTCTATCTCCCATTCCAAATCCTGCTTTGACCCCAAAACTTTTTCCAGTTATTATTGTTCCATTTCTCTGCTTCCTATTCTCATTCAGCTTTTCAAAGCTTTATACACGCTTTCTTTCTATTACCTTAGGTCCCTTTTATACTTACCCATTGTATGACTTCTGACCCACCTACTCCACTGAAACTGCTGTTGTTGAGATTCAGGTGGCAGCCATGTTATCAAATATAACTGAAACTTCTTTAGCATCATCTTAGTTGACCTCTTAGCAATATTCAACACATGTGACCATTGCCTCCTTTTTGAAATACTTTTCTCTCATTCTCTTAATGCCAGTCTTTTCTAGTTTTTTTTTTCCCTAACCTTACTATTTATTCTTTCATAGTCTCCTTTCCTCATCCTTCCTTTTCTACCTGACCTGTGAATCTTGATCTTCTTCAAGATTTGGGTTTTTGACCTTTAGTTTTTCTAATACCTCTCACAACTGAACTCCTCCTGTTGTAGTAAATGGCATCTTCATCCTTATAGTTGATCAAGCCAAAAACTCAGAAATCGTCTTTTTTCTCTCTTTCCCCTGCTCTCCAAATTTGCCGGCAAATCTGTTAGTGCTTTCCCCAGAAAATACTGTGAATCTGTTATTTCTCTCCATCTCCATCACTAACCCCTATATCTAGACTGCCAACTCTTGCCTTAGTTACTGAGGTCTCCATTTCTACTCTGACCATTTGACTTTTCTCTCTTAAGAGAGTGGTCATAGTAATATTCTTAAAACATAAATCTCAATACCCATCCTCTACTTAAAACTCATTAGTGGCATTCCATTACACTCTTTACTATGACCTACAAATACCCTACCTGATCTGTCATCTGCCATCGTCTTCAGACTTTCTCCCAACACTTGTCCTCTTGCTTCGGTAGGCTTCAAAGTACATTTTTTTCATAACAAACTCTTTCCCGTATTAAAGCCTTTCTACATACTATTGCCTAAAATGGATTGCTTCCCTCTTGTTATATGGCTTATTCCTTCTTTTCCTTTAGGTCTCACTTAAATGCCACTTTTCAAAGAGGCCTTTCATGATCGGCTTATCTCAATTCTTGTTAATGTTCTCAATCCCAACTCTGTCTTTTTTTCTTTATAGCACAACTAAATACAATTTGTATTTATTTTCTATTATTTGCCTATTTTTTCCACTAAAATATAAGCTCTATGAGGGCAGTGACTGTGCGTATGTCTTAAAAATTCTTATATCAAGTATACTTTTTGACACATAGTGGATACTTTATAAATTTTTTTTGTTCAATGGATGAATAAATAAGGAAATTGTATAGTGATGTTGAATGCATAGAATGTCAAAAAAGAAACAGCCAGGGGCTGGCCCTGTGGCCGAGTGGTTAGGTTTGTGTGCTCCACTGCACGCGGCCCAGTGTTTCGTTGGCTCAAATCCTGGGTGCGGACATGGCACTGCTCATCAAGCCATGCTGAGGCAGCGTCCCACATGCCATAACCAGAAGGACCCACAATGAAGAATGTACAGCTGTCTACTGGGGGGCTTTGGGGAGAAAAAGGAAAAAAATAAAAATCTTTAAAAAAAGAAAAAAAAGAAACAGCCAAATACTGGTTATTTTCCTATAATGAAATATCCAAAAATAGGATAAATTGCTAATATTAGACTATGTAATAGAATGTGTTAAAGCAGATAGTTGAATGATAAAATATGTAACTTTTTTTATTTTAGCCTTTTCTACCCCCTTCCCAAAGTAGAGCGGAATATGATTCAGAGGAAAGTCTGGAAAGCGATGAGGAGGATGATGATGATGTTTTAGCTTCAGATTTCCATCTTCAAGAGCATTCTAATTCAAATTCATATAGGTATGGAATATTTAAGTTTCTTTAAAAAATTCATCATGGCTTATATACTTAATTTTTGAAAATAATACATGTGAAATCAATAGCTTGGTGAATTATAACATATTATACCTCAGATTTCTTTAGTTGAAATTGTTAAGTTCCTTTCCTTAACAATAATTCCACAGTTAATTTTTGATTATCCATGAATGGACAATCTATACTTTTTATCAGTCCCCAGAGATCTTGCTATTAGATTATTCTTTGCCCTTTGCTCTCTGAGATAAATAAACCCCACTGTTTTAGCCAAGAAAACCTAATGTCTTTTCAGTAGAACACTAGTACAATCAGCCTGCATCTACGGATTCAGCCAACTGCAGATCGTGTACTATGTTTAGTGGGAACCAGTCCTCCACAGATTCAGAGGGACGACTGTCCTCTGTCAATGATTACTGCCTTAAAAATGCCTTGCACATATTATACAAATTATAAACGTTCAAAATGCTTACGTTCAGCTCCAGTGCTGCATTATCCTTACATGCATGAGTGATAGTAAATTATCTTATTTCTGTTCATATGTTTACATCTGCAAGGTATGTATATTTTATTAAGACATAGTATGTTAATAGTGTGATAGAAAAATATAAATTTTTCCAAAAGAAACAAGTAATATATTAAGGGAAAATGAAATACTCCTTTATTGAAAGGAAATATTATTATGAGATTTTTTGCTTACTAGTGTACTAGGTTTTTTTCCCCTCTTGACCTAATTTTGTATTTTAAATATATACATGGCTCAAAAAAACTGTGTAACTCAACAACAGAAAAACCCAAATAACCCAATTAGAAAATGGACAAATGACTTGAAAAGACCTATTTCCAAAGAAGATGTACAACTGGCCAATAAGCACATGAAAAAATGCTCACTATGACTAATTATTAGAGAAATGCAAATCAAAACTACAATGAGAGGGGCTGGCCCCATGGCTGAGTGGTTAAGTTCAAGCTCTCTGCTGCTGCGGCCCATGGTTTTCCTGGTTCGGATCCTTGGTTTGGACAGGGCACCACTCATCAAACCATGCTGAGGTGGCATCCTACGTAGCAGAATCAGAGGCACTCACAACTAGAATATGTAGCTGCGTACTGGGGGGTTTTGGGGAGAAGAAGAAGAAGAAAAAAAAAAAAATAGGAACAGATGTTAGTTCAGGTGCCAATCTTAAAAAAAGCCAAAAACACCACGATGAGAGATCACCTCACACCCATTAGGATGGCTACTATCAAAAAAACAGAAAATAAGAGTGTTGGGAAGAATGTAGAGAAACTGGAACCCTTGTTCACTGTTGGTGGGAATGTAAAATGGTGCAGCCGCTATGGAAAACAGTATGGAAGTTCCTCAAAAATTAAAAATAAAATTACCATATGACCCAGCAATTTCACTTCTGGGTATTTACCAAAAAGGATTGAAAGCAGGGTCTTGAACAGGTATTTGTACACCCACATTCATAACAGCATTGTTCATAATAGCCACGGGGTAAAAGCAACCCAAGTGGCAGTCGACAGATGAATGCATAAACAAAATGTGGCCTGTACATGCAATGGAATATTATTCAACCTTAAAGAAAAGGATGGAAATTCTAACACATGCTACAACATGGATGAACCTTGAGGATGTTATGCTAAGTAAAATAAACCAGTCACAAAAAGACGTATAGTTCCACTTGTATGAGATGCCTAGAGTAGTCAGATTCGTAGAGACAGGAAGTAGAATGGTAGTTGCCAGGGGCTAGGAGAAGGGGTAAATGAGGAGTTATTACCTAATGGATATAGTTTCAGGTTTGCAAGATGAAAAGAATTCTGGAAATAGATGGTGGTAATGGTTGCACAACAATGTGAATATACTTAAGGCCACTCAACTGTATACTTAAAAATAGTTAAGATGGTAAACTTTATGCTGCATGTATTTTACCCCAATTTAACGTAATAAAAAGCCACTAATAAGTGTGTTTCACTTGAAATAGAGAAGCTGAAGTATCTTTTTTTAATTTAAAAAAAAGCAAAACTGTGTAAAAATGTGAAATCAGAAATCTCACATTTCCCTCTTCCACCCAATTCCTCCTCTACATCCTCTACAGACGCTCGTTTTTATTAGTTTCTGGTTTATCCTTCTGTTTGCAAAAATAAGTGTGGTGTGCATGCATGTGTGCAAAATCTTATTTCCCCCGCTTTCTTACACAGAAGGTAGCATACTATGTATAATGTTTTATAACTTGCTTTTTCTTTATTAATACATACTGGAGTTCACTCCATATTGACGCTTAGAGATCCTTCAGTATTTTTGGTGGCTATCCTGATATTCCCTGGTTCAAAACTAGTCTGTTCAACCAGTACTCTGCTGGTGGATAATTTGGTTGTTTCTGTTCTTTTGCTATTATAGATAATGCTGACATGAGTAACTGCATGCATATATTGTTTTGTTTTTGTGGAGGTATATCTTCAAGGTAGATTCCTAGCAGTGGAATTGTTGGGTCAAAGAGTGGTGTACTCTTCTAAATCCCTAAGTAAATTTTTAACAGATCTACTGTTTACTTTATTTTTAGTTGGTCATTGATGCGCTTGGCAATGGTGCAATTGGTGCTCAACAATTTGAAGACTTTCTATCCCTTTGCAGGTCATGATCTTGCAGGTAATAAATATCTTAACATGAACTAATATTGCCATTGCTTTTAATTTACTATTTTCTATTTTTTTCAAATAGGAGAGAAAAAGTTTAATAACTTCCTATTGTAGAAGATAGGTTTCTTTTAACCAAATCAACCATGTGTAAATGTGTCAGTCATCTTGTTAGGTGCTCTTAGAAGGACAACATCCAAGAAAGCAGGGGATCTGAACGTGATGTGATTGACTGTACTGAGACTGTATTAATAGCTCTAGCCAAGGTGTTGGGGAATTTAATAGTGGTAGGCACACAGAAAAGTAAGCAAACACAAAAACTTTATGATTATTAACTCCAAGGAAGAAAAACTTTGTATAAGAAATAAAGGGACATGATAGTATGCCAAGTGGTTCAGCTGTGATCTGTATTTACATACAGATAACAAGGTAAACACCAAAATACCCATTTAACCAAAAGTTAGTATGTGACTGTATTAGAATGATGGAGAGAGGAGTTTATTCCCATATTCCTTAGTGGTAAAACAGTAGGTCATTTCTAAAGTTAAAAAATCAAGTAGTCACAGTACAAGCAGAGGTAAATAACAGGAATAGCTAAAAGTTGAAAGTGGGATCCAGGACTCAGGAGCGTGGAAAGTGCCAAGTTTCATGGTATTATTTAACTGTTTTTTTCTTAACTTTTGTGTATGATTATCATTTCCTAAACAAATCTTAGTTACATGCCATACAGAAATTGGGCTGATGCAAAGGTTTAAAGCAATTAATTTTCCTCCCAGATACGTTTTCATAATATTTAGCTACAGTTTTTTCATGTAAAATTAAAGTCAAAAGCCATAATTGGTATAGCGGTAGTTTAAATCAGAAGTCACAAATGTTATTCCAAGTTCTAGTAGTATAGCTGTGATGTAGTTTTGACTTAGATTGCCCTTTGACTTAGTTTGCCCTTTTTCTGTGTTGTCCTAGGCCACCTAATTATGCTGAGATGCTGTACATATGTATGAAGTCCTGTTTTTAAACCTTTGCATTTCTAGGCCCACCTCTCTTCCACATCTTCTCTGCCAAAAATGTGTGTTACTATCTTATTTCAGTCATTCTTCCAATTAAATATAGCATTTTACTGTAGAAGGTACATGTGGGTCAATTTTATTTTCTCTTTTTAGAGCTTCCAGTTAGTTCGCCACTTTGTCATGCAGTTCTAAAAACTCTTCAATGTTGGGAACAAGTTCTTCTCCGACGACTTGAAATCCATGGTGGGCCACCTCAAAACTATATCGCAAGTCATACCTCTGAAGAGAGTTTGTCTGCAGGTCCTGCAATTCTCCGCCACAAAGCTTTGCTGGAACCTACAAACACTCCTTTCAAGTAGGTTTTCCTATGGATACTGTTTTCAAGTCTAAGTTTTATTAAATCAGAATGTTGTCAGGTAGTATTTAAAGAAAAAATATTTAATCCTTCTAAGTTTAATTTGCTGTTCTGGACTCATATCTGTGTCTTTGTGTGATGCAAATTGTAGTCCAGAGGTTAAGCAAACATTTCCATATAGTAAATATTTAAGGCTTTGCAGGCTCTACAGTCCTTGTCACAAGTCTTCAACCCTGCCATTGTCGAGTGAAAGACCCATAGACAATAAGTAAATGAATGGGCCTGGCTGTGATCCAATAAACCTTAGTTTTGAAAATGAAAGGTAGGCTGGATTTGACCCGTGGGACATAGTTTACTGATGCCCACTCTGGAGCAGTGCTATTCAAAACAGCCTGTGAGCAAACTGTTCTACTGTCCGTGAGGAAATAGTGTTTGCCTCAAAAGGTAAATCAATGCAGTGCCTGCTTCATCAAGAAAGTCTTGCTACAAAAAATGTTAACTGAGTGTACTTAATGGCTTAGTGACATAGTTGATTTACATTCTTTCACAAGTTCTTATCTCATTGCAAGTCGATAGCAGAGTTCATAGACTGGTATGTGTTTGCAGACAACACTTTGAGTAGCTCTGCTTTTATATGTCTTCTAAGCGTACCCATTTTGTTAGATCTTACATTCTTAGGCTAGGGGTCAGCAAACTGTATCCCATGGGGCCAAATCCACCCCTCCTCTTGCATTGCAAATAAAATGTTATTGGATCATGGCCACACCCTTTCATTTGCATATTACCTATGGCTGCTTTGAGTGGCAGAATTGAGTAGTTGTACAAGAGACTACCATATAGCCCACAAAGCCTAAAATATTTACTCTCTGGTCCTTTAAGGGAAAATTTGGTGATTGCTGCCCTGAGATGATATGGTCTGATTCTAGTTAATTTTTGTTATAAACATTCATTTAGCACCAAGGAAATGTGGTCAAGTTAATCAGAAATTTCTGAAGTGTATAATTAAATACACTATCTCTGTAGATCCAAACACCATCTGGCACTGTCTGTGAAGAGACTTTGGCAGTACTTGGTGAAGCAGGAAGAAATTCAGGAAACTTTTATCAGAAATATATTCACAAAGAAAAGATGTCTAAATGAGGTCTGTATAAGTTAAAACCTGTTTTACTGTTTTATTATTGAAATCTTTTGTATTATGCAACCATAAAGCATAAGCTTCATTTTGTAGACTTTAAAAACTCATTTTATATTATAAACATATTATGCAGTTAATGCGTAGAAAAATGATTGAAAAGAAGAGAGAGGATCAGTATTTTCCTGAATCAGTTTAATTTAAAGTGACTAATTCAGATGTATTTGGGACTCCCCCCCTCAAAATATATTACTTGAATTAAGATTGTGTATCTTGTTTCCTATGTTTTAAGTTGTCCTGATCACTGATTTAAGAGACAAAGTAGAAATTTCCCATGATTTTCATGTGATAGTTAAAAGTTTATCTTAGCAGCTTAATCGAAACTAGGGTTGTATACTGAAAACATTTCAAATATGTACATTCTCTTTTTATTCTATTGATTATGCTTCTTAATGAAATTTTGCAAACTCACTTTAAATTATACTGTAACTACTTGATTTTACCTTGATATTATCATCATAATGATTATATTTCTCATTTAGTTCAATGCTATTAAAAAGTTGCAGTTTGATGATATGGGAACTTTAACCTGAGTGTAAATTAACGTAATGCTTCCTCCTTTGAGACAGTTTTACTATTAAAAAATATCAGGTAAACTGAACTGTAGACTTAGTGATATAGTTAATTCCTTCTCTGTTCATGGACTGGTAACACAGAGTTCCAGACTGGCAGCTGTTCTGTAGATCACATTTTGAGAAGCACTGCTCTAGTCTGAAAGCACACTTTGTACAGTTTTTGAAGTGAGAGGAAAAAAGGAAGATATTTCAGTTGGAGAAATAAGGAAATAGAATGGCTTCTTAATAGACAAGTTAGCAGAAAAACAAGGTGACATCTAACCTTATTGAAAAAAAGGAAAATTGCATGTATCTCTTTGTCTCTCAGTTTAAGCACTGATTTGTAAGAGGCAACTGCATGCACTGTTACTTACTATTTGCCTGATTATGTAAATATATTTGGATTAGCCAAGCCAGGAAACGAAATGTATAGTATTCTTGCTAACTTAGGAGACTTTTGACATATGTACCTTAGTATGACTTTGAAATCTAGGCAAACAATAAATACAGTACAAATAAATATATTTCTATGTAACCTTATATAAGATATATCTTAAATATTTAGTATATGAATTACCATTAAAGTAATTCAAGAAAATTTTTAGATACATAAAATTAAAAATGAATGTGCTAGATCAGAGTGTCAGACTAACTAGGTTATGCTTACTGGAGAGAGAATGTTTCTTATCTTAAATATATCTTTCTCTAAAATAATTTATTACAAGTTAAAGCATTCTGTTAATAGTGTATAAAGCACTGCTGCATTGTTCTGTACAAAAAGCATGTTTACTGTGCTTGTTACTTCTTTGGTTTCCCTGATGTATCTTGTAATATGAGTATGCAAATTTGGCATAATTATTTCAAATACGGAATCATTTTTTTTTTAAAAAACGTTGCCAAAATTGATTAGTATAGGTGTAAAAATAAAAACGTTCCTCTACTGCTGATATATTTAGTGTATTTGGGAAATAAAATAGTTCTCAAAACAAACAAAACAAAAACTATTGTACCACTAGATTGTCTAGTTGAATCAGGGAATAGAATCATTCATGGAATAGAGTATCATAACCAAGCCAGAATACTTAAGGAAGGGTAGCAGTTAAGTGAGTGCAACACCACCTTTTAAATTCCTCTGTTATTTTATTCTTAGATTTCTTAAGAATTTCATGATATCTTAATAAAATTTTAGTTATTTTTGTATTGTAATTATTTATCAAAAGCATGAATATGAATGTTGGACTAACAGCTTTATAACTACCAGTAAGCTAAATATTTTCTCTGAATTTTAGTTTTTTTATCTGCAAAATGAGTATAGTACCCCTTGTTTTGTAGTATTTTGACTAGCAGATTTAACTTATTTAAAACCTGGCATGATTAATGGTAGTTGTTAGAAATTAATTGTTACTCCTTTGCTATTTTATTCTTGATGGTGATACTCTTAAAGACAGTGACAGTTTGATAAAGGGAATATGAAAAGAAAAATTTTATTTGGTAGAACATAGATTGGGTGGAATTAAACAGAATATTGACTTTATAGAGTTGATATAAAATTATTTAATCTTTACTGGAAAGTTGACTAGCCTATTTTTTCTATTAACAAGATTATCTTCCATCTCTTTTTTTGATAAAATGATTATCTTTAGTCAAAAAATTTTTCATTTTGATAAAATTTTCATTTTATCAAAAAATGTTTTGATTAAAATGATGATTATCTTGAGTCCAAGTCACTGTGACTTTTCAGATGGTTAGGAAGTAGATACATGATAGGCCCCATATTTTGGATGGGAGATGATGCAGAGTGTTTTGAGAGTGCTGCTGTTTTTTATTCCTTTATGTTTCTTGAAAATGAAAGTTTTTTCATCTGACATTAAAATCCTGACGTGGGCTCAGATCCTTTCCTTTCCTATATAATGTAGTTTCCTGGGTACATGCATTTTTAAAATAGAAGGTCTTCCCTATTCGTACTTATTTGGAACTTATGTACAGATAGATGCAAATGGACTGTATCTGAACCATTCCCAACAGAAAACTGCTTGACAGCTGTCATCTTTGTCCCCAACTCCTTTTTCTGTTTTCTTTCATTTTCTGAGAAGAACTACAAGTCTTAAACCAACTCTTTCTTTAGCAAGTGCTAATATCCCCTTTTAAAAAGGATGTGCCCCTCTAAGCGGTTTATTGACTGTTTCTGGCTAAATCCATAGAAGCAGAGAATAAGAAACCTAGAAACCACAATTTTCTAATCAGGAGGTTTTCCTGAGGAGTGAGATATCAAAATGAAGACAAGACATTGTAGGATGTAAGAGAACAATTTGACTTTAATTTTCAGTTGATAGTACTCTGGCGCCAGTAGCTTTGACATTTGTAATATCAAGTACTTTGGATTCGATCTTGCTTTAAAATGTCAACATTTCAAAATAAATGAGTCAAAATTTCTTAGGAGGTAGAATGCAGTTTATAGTGGTGGTTAATGAGTTCTGAGAGATTAGATTTTCCTCAGTCCCTAACTGTGTACCCCTACACGTGCTTCTTTTAAGATGTATGATTAAAAAATAATAATTCAATCCAGTGTTGTTTTCTAGTAAATTTGGTAAAAAATATAGTTTAAAAAAATATCCCCAGTATTTTGCTTGTTACATCTCGTCTTTACTCTTTGTTATGTGGTTATTCTTTCTTGATGAAGTCATTAGAGGACAACTGTGAAACCATCAAAAATTCTATGATGGAGGAGCCAAACATCAATAAGGTACAAAATACCATTCAACTGAAATTAGAAATTGCATTCTTTAACAAGAAAAAGTGTATTTTAGTTTTCGACTGGACTTTGTTTTCAATCCAGTTAAATTACTGTTCCCTCAAATTATTCTTCTTTTATTTTAGCAAGTTAAATGTTGCAATCATAAAGATTGTTTCTGTTTTGTTAATAAGAGAATGCAATTTTAAAGGGAGTTGAATGTATCCTGTTTTGGCTACAAATTTTTCTGAGTAAATACAACTCAAGTTCTTAATAAAGTGTAATTATGATAGCCATTATAGAAGTATAGTAGTATTGTTCTGTTTTTGCAAGTATCACTTTTGAAGTTAAATATCTCTCCTATGATAGTAATTCCTTAAAATATATCAAATATTATTATATAGCATTTATCTTACTGGTAGGAATAGCATATATCACATTGTTTTGTGTGTGCTAAGTACTCATAGTACTTGAGAACAAGCTCACAAAGGATGAGAATTTGTTCAATCATGAAATAATTTATAAATGTATGATCACACATTAATATATGACTTTTATTAGGTTGATATTTAACTCATATGTTTCATATTCTGATTTTAAGACAATCTCAACAGAGTAATTTTTAGGGGAAAAATTTCTCAAAAGATTTTTTTTTAAGGCTATTAATTCCCACATCTTATTCTTTCCCAAGGGAATCTTTTGGTAAAATAGGAGAAATAATTATACGCAATTAATAAAAAAGACTGATTTGATGTCAACTGTATATTATAACTAAAATTTTGGCAAAATAAGTGTATGCGATCCATACTTAACTTTGGAAATTTCTAATAGCCTTTGGGAGTTTTGAGAGAATATAATTCAAACTTTTAATAGTTAACAATATTCTTTGCCTGAATAATCATTAATTACTGCAGTCTGTAGATTATCATGAATTTTTATCCAAAGATTTTTCTTTTGACACTATTTATAAAATGTTAGTAATCAGAATGTTGTATTTCTCTAGTCATCACACTACATCAAAGGCAGTCATTCTGTTTGGTTAACATCATAGCCATTTTTTGGCCAGAATTTTTCAAGCCATATGCTACAATTTTATTTTAAACAGCTTTATTAGATATATTTGACTTAAAATAACTGCACATATTTATTAAAGTGTAGAGTTTGATCAATTTCGGCATATGTATACGCTGGTGAAGCCATCACTATGGTAAAGATAATGAATATATCCATAACCCCAAAAACTTTAATCCCTCCCTTGCTCCTCTCCTCCCGCCTCTGCCCTCTTCCTCTCCAGGCAACTGCCAATCTGCTTCCTGATATTATAGTTTGCATTTTCTGGAATTTTATGTAAATGGAATCATATAATATGTCTTTTTTTTCCTGTGTCCTTTCTCTTATCGTAATTATTTTGAGATTCCTTTGTATTTTGTATTCCAGTAGTTTATTTCTTTTTATTGCTGAGGCATATTTATTGTATGGCTATACCACAATCTCTTTATCCATTTACCTGTTAATGAACCCTTAAGCTGTTTCCATTTTGGGCCTATTTCAATTAAGACTGCTTAGAGTATTCATATGCAGATCTCTTTGTATGGGCATATGCTTTCATTTCTCTTGTGTAAATGCCTGGGAGTAGAATGGGTGGATCATATTGTAGGTGTATGGTTAACTTTTTAAGAAACTATTCAAGTATTTTCCAAGGTGGTAGTACCACTTTACATTCTCAGCAGCAGTGTATGAAATCCCACTTGCTTCACATTCTCACCAGAACTTAGTATGGTATGGTCAGCCTTTTTATTTTGCCATTCTAGTAGGTGGTAGTACTAGTTCATTGTGGTTTTAATTTGCGTGAAGCATCGTATCGTCGGCTCATTTTCCATTTGTGTAACTTTTTGGTTCAAGTGTCTTTTCAAATGTTGTGTCTATTTTTTATTGGGATGTATGTTTTTTTAAATTTAGTTTTAACAGTTCTTTATATATTCTGAATAGAAGTCCTTTATCAGATATGTGATTTGCAAATAGTTTCTCCTAGTCTATTGCTTATCATAAGTTTCATTCTCTTTACAATTTCTCTTAAACTGCAGAAGTTCTCAATTGATACATTGGACCTCATCAAAATTACTTCTGCGTATGGATTTTCTTTTTGGTGTCATAGCTAAGAAATCTTTGCCTAACCTAAAGTCACAAAAATTTTCTTCTGCTTTGCTCTAGATGTTTTGTAGTTTTAGTTTTACAATTAGGTCTATGACCCATTTTGAGTTAATTTTTTTATGTGATGCAAAGTGTGGATAACAGTTACTTTTTTTTTAATCTGTGTATCAATTGTTCCAGCACTCTTTGTTAGAAAGATTCTTTCCTCCACTGAATTGCGTTTTCCTCCTTTTAAAAAATCAATTGACATATATGTGTGGGTTTATTTCTATTTGTTTATCTTTAATAATGATCTTTAATAATGCTAATACCTCGCTGTCTTATTGCATTGACCAGAACTTCAGTCCAGTATTGAATAGAAATGGTGGAAGCAGATATTTTTATCTTGTAGTCCTGATCTTGGGGAAAGCCTTCAGTCTTTTGTCATTGAGAATGATGTTATCTGGGGCCAGCCCCGTGGCCCAGTGGTTAAGTTTGCGCACTCTGCTTCGGTGGCCCAGGGTTTCACGAGTTCGAATCCTGGGTGTGAACATGGCACCGCTCATCAAGCTATGCTGAGGCAGCATCCCATATGCCACAACTAGAAGGACCCACAACTAAAAATACACACTATGTACTGGGGTGACTTGGGAGAAAAAGGAGAAATAAAATCTTAAAAAAAAAAAGAATGATGTTATCTATAAGGATGTTGTAGATGCCCTTTATAAGACTGAGGAAGTTTCTTTCTGTTCCTAGCTTGTTGAGAGTTTTTAATCAGGAATGAATGTTGGATTTTGTCAAATGCTTTCTGTTGCTACTATTGAGATGATTGTATGGTTTTTCTTTTTTTTTAGTCTGTTAAAATGGCTAAAAAGGTTAATGAATTTGTTTGATGTTAAACCAACCTTGCCATTCCCAGGTTAAGCCTCATTTTGTCATGATGTGTTATCTTTTTTATACATTGTCAGGTTTGATTTGTTAAGAATTTTTGCATATGTTCATGAGGGATATTGGTTTGCAGTTTTCTTATAATGTTTTTGGGGTTTTGTTTTGTTTTTTGGGGTTTAAAAAAAATTTTCTTTTAAACTAATGCTGGCCTCATAGAATGAGTTGGGAAGTGTTCACTCTTTAATTTTTTGGAAGAATTTGTGTAGAATTACTATTCTTTCTTCCTTAAGAGTTTGGTAGAATTCACTAGAGAAACTATCTGAGTCTGGAGTTTTTTATTTACAAATTCAATTTATTTAACAGATAATAGAATGAATTCAGGTTATCTTATTTCTTCTTGAGTGAGCTTTGGTAGTCTATGTCTTTCAGGATTTCAGTTGTCATATTTATTGGTGTAAAGTTATTCATAATATTCCCTTATCCTTTTAATACACAATAGAATCTATGGTGATGTCACCTCTCATTCCTCTGTTATAATTGTGAAAACAAAATTATTTTTCTTCTCTGATATTTATATTCCCCAATATTTTGGGTATTGGTGTCATTTTATATTCACTTGATTGCCTCCCATTTCTTTCCAGTATGCCCTTGATATTCTTTAGATCTTGTCTTACTTCACATTTGTTTTATTATGTCATTAGAGTAGTGCTGAATTACTCCAAGTACACAGCTTTACCTTGTAGAAGGTAGTAGTAACTGAAAATCAATAAAGAGACCTAGAGTCTCAGTTCAGCTTTTCTGTAGATCTGTTGTGTGACCTTGAGCTCGTTCCACCCCTGAAGCCTCATTTACTAACCTGTAAAAGTAGAGTTGATAGTTTAAATGGGCTGCTGCTTCTAATTGAAATAATAATAGAGTCCTGGAGTTAGTCCATTAGAACTATTTTCTTCTCCAGTTCCTAAAGGAAGCTCTGTGAAACCCAACCACTATTTAGATCAGTTTCTGCGTAAATTTTTTTTTAATTGGGGTAAAACATACGTATAAAATTTACCATTTTAAGCATTTTAAGGGTACAGTGCAGTAATGTTAAGTACATTCCCGTTGTTGTGCAACTATCACTACCATCATCTCCAAAACTACTTCATCTCACCAAACTGAAACTGTACCCATTAAACAGTAGCTCTCCATTTCCCCTACCTTCCCTAGCTCCAGCCAACTACCATTCTACTTCTTGTCTCTATGAAATTTACTATCCTAGGTACCTGTATAAGTGGAATCATACAATATTTGTCCTTTTGTGACTGGCTTATTTCACTTAGCATAACGTCTTGAAGGTTCATCCATGTTGTAACATTTATCAGAATTTCCTTCCTTTTTAAGGTTAAATAATATTCCATCATGTATATGTAACACATTTTGTTTATCCATTCATCTGTCAATGGGCACTTGAGATGTTTCCATCTTTTGGGTGTTGTGAATAATGCCACTATGAACATTGGTATACAAATATCTGTTCAGGTCTCTAATTTCAGTTCTTTTGGACATATACTCAGAAGTTGAGTTGCTTCATCATGTGGTAATTCTATGTTTAGTTTTTTGATCTGCATGATCTCTTAAAATCTCTTTTGGCACTGATAGTTGGATTCTTTTTTCCTTGTATATCCAGCCCAATCAAATTTTATAAACCATGACTTGAAACCTTACATTATAAAGACCTTTTTTTTTTTAAGATTAGCACCTGAGCTAACAACTGTTGCCAATCTTTTTTCTTTTTTTTTTTTTGCTTTTTCTCCCAAAATTCCCCCAGTACGTAGCTGTATATTTTAGTTGTGGGTCCTTCTAGTTGTGGCATGTGGGATGCCACCTCAACATAGCCTGATGAGCGGTGCCATGTCCGTGCCTGGCATCTGAACCAGTGAAACCCTGGGCCTTCGAAGAGGAGTGCACAAACTTAACCACTTGGCCACGGGGGCTGGCCCCATAAAAAGAACTTTAAGACCATATTCATTGTGTTTGTTGTTTTTTTTTTGAGGAAGATTAGCCCTGAGCTAACATCTGCCACCAATCCTCCTCTTTTTGCTGAGGAAGCCTGGCCCTCAGCTAACATCTGTGTGCATCTTCCTCTGTTTTATGTGGGACACCTGCCACAGGATGGCTTTCGTGTTCATAGCACATGCAAGTTCTATATCTATTTTTAGCTGAGCATATCACATCCCCACTTCTTTCCTTTCCCTGCTTGAATTTCTTGGTCCGTCTTTATGACCAGTCCCTTGCAAACATCCTCAACCCTTTTGCACTGTTCTCTACACTGTACTTGCCTTGAAAATTCCCAGACCTGTTTAAACCCAACTCTCTGTCTACTCTGTGTCTGCACCTGGTTAGCTGAATATGGATGAAGAAAAAGCACAAACCCTTGGGGACTTGCCTTACTTAAAATTTACAGCCATGAAACCCAAATTACACTACCCTGCAATCATAAAAAATTATAGTAAATTTGTTTTTTCATTCTCTTTTCCATTCTCTCCACTTTTTCCCTCTTTCCTCAAACTTCCAATATTTCTTTACTACTTCTCACAGATGACCTTGTTTTGCTGTCAAAGTAAGTGCAGTCAATAGAGATCTAGCCTGATCTTCCCAACACCAAATCTAAATTCTGCTCTATATGCAGATGTTTTGTTCTGCCTTCTCTAATAGTAGATGAACTGTCGCTCTTTTATCCAAGGCCAAATCTTCTCCTCATGCACTGATCGTACCTGCTCTCAGCTACCCAAGGACTTTGTCTCAGTAGTTATCCCTCTTCCCTCCTCCATAATAAATTGTTACCTCTCTCTTATTCCCTTCAACATAAGCAAATATATTTTATTGCTTCCTTTCAAATGAAAACAAAAGAAATCTATCTTTGAATCTATCTACCACCCCATTTATCTAATCCCCTGTCTAGGAAGATTTGTTTATATTGTTGCTATAAAGTCATTCAAGAAGACTTAAAGAGTAATGTTGCAAACAGCATATAGGAACCACCTACTTTAAGAAATAAAACATTATCTACTCAGTTGAATGCTTCTGAATCTTCACCAATGGACTTTCTTACATATTTGTTAGATATCACGTCTCTCTAATCTAGTTAGGTATTATCTTCAGCCCACTCCACTGGGATTGTCCTAGTTAGGGTCACCATTGACTTCCAGTCTGCTAAATTCAGTAGTCAGTTCTCTGTCTTCTCCTAATTCAATTTTTCAGTATCCTTTGATACTGTTTACCCGAGACACCTTCTTGAAACTCTTGCTTCACTTGGTTTCCAGGACATCATCTTTTATGATTAAGTATTCATAGTCAGAGAATGTCTCCTGTTCTGTCAGTTTATTCACTATCAGTATTTCTCTTTCCCGAAGATACTTCCCACTCTTGAATTGGCTTTTCTTTTTCCCATCCTTGAAATATTGGCTGCCCCAGGACTTATGTCTCTAACCTTTTCTCTTTGCTATCTTTACCTTCTCTTTGGGTTATCTCATGGCTTTATGTTATCCATACGCTTATCACTTATTAAGACACAGAATTTTCTGTCTTCCTCTAATCCCAACCAAAACTCACTCTTTCCTTTACTTTTATCTCAGTAAATGGTACCGTCACTCGCCCAGTTATCAGGTCTGAAAACTAGGAGTCATCCTTGCTTCCTCTCTTTTACTCCTACTGTAGTTTTAGTCCATTAACAAAATTATCCTAATTTCAACCACTTATCACTACCACCATTCCTATTATCCTAACCAAATCTACCATTACTTCCCACTTCAGCTGCTGTAGTAGCCTCTTAGTTGGTTTCCTGGCAGCCGTTCTCACACCCTTTATGTTTTACCTCACAACATCCAGAATTATGAAAACACTCCACTGCTTCCTAGCCTTAAAATAAAATCTGAACTCTTTATTACAGTTTTTAAGGCCCTGTGCAAGCTGAACCTGCCTACTTCTCTATTCTTATCTCGTTATGACATGTAATTGTTCTTAAAATTAAATATGCATAAGCTATTGAAGTGCTAAACACCATTCCTCCACCCCACGCATGACTCTCATGCAGGTCATCTTGGGACCACACTACCATCATGCACTGCATGAAGACATTTTCTTCAATGATGGACCACATAGACAGTGGTGGTCCCATAAGATTAGTACCATATTTCCTAGGTGTGTAATAGGCTATACCATGTAGGTTTGTGTAAGTACACTCTGTGATGTTCACACAATGACAAAATCGCCTTAAGGATGCGTTTCTCAGAATATGTCCCCATTGTTAACGATACATGACTGTATTAAGAAACAGTAATAATAATAAGAGGTAATGAGAGGATAGGAGTGTATTGCCACATTGAAGAAGCTTTTTGGAAGTTCGTGCCTGCAGGGGCTTTTCTCCCAATAAGTGTAAAGTTTGAAGAAGCTCTGCAGATGAAACTGATATGTCTGTTCCCCCCCAACCCCCATCTGCTCACCCATTACCAGCAAATAACATATCCCTCTATTCCATGGAAATAGCATTTGTCTCTATTTTCCAATTTCTTTGAAACCCAGTAGTGAACACTTAGTGTGCTTTAGATACCAGGCAGATAGGTAGCTAAGTTGGAATTTTGGCATAAAATTGCAGAATTTGATTTATACAATTGTACTGGATAATGGGCCTCTTGTAGTCAGAGCTCAGACTTTCCTTAGAAAAGAAGTTGACCCTCAAATCAACCAAAATCTTTAGCAAACACTGAAATTTTTTATGTTTGTAACCAAATTGCATTTTAGGTTAGAATATATTTGACACCTTTACATGCAATGACTGTGAGTTTTGTTTGTGTAGGGTTATTTTGGCATGGTTATAAGTCTCTTTCAACTTTGCAGTTGAGCAGTCATCTTAGTTGCCGTTTTTAAAAATACTGGTAACACTACAGTTCTGTGGTCAAACAATGGACGCACATTGGTGATATTTTTATCTAAATTTTGCAGGAAGTAAATATGTTGTATTCCAATTTCAAATTAATAATTTCTGTACTTCACAATGAGTTGTGAAACATTTTATAGTAATTCTTTTTAAAGATTGAAGGTTAGGGAGGATGAGATAAAATGAAACAATATCCTACATTAAGCAACATTTCCAACTCAATAATTAATTGCCTCCTCTTTTTACCTCTGTTTATTTTTAGTAAATGTTGATTTTATACAGTACTCTTTTCTGAGTTCAAAGGTGTTGTAGACACCTTCTCTGGAGTAAGCAGAAGGTCTAATATATTTCCCTCATTTAAAGTACATTGAATTATGGTTTACTTAGTTACTGAAATGATTACTGACTTGGGAAAATTACTATGCCTTTCAGGGTTTCAGGTGTTTCTTCTATAAATTAAGTTATTTTAGGCCGGGAGTCAGTTATCTAGATTCAGCTGGCCATATCAGACCTGTTTTTCTATCGATCATGAGCTGAGAAGAAGGGTCTTTATACCTTTAAAAGGTTGTTTACAAAAAGAAAAGTATGGGGCCTGCCCTGTGGCATACTGGTTAAATTCATGCACTCCACTTCAGTGGCCCAGGGTTCATGGGTTTGGAACCCCAGGCATGGACCCATACACCACTCATCAGGCCTTGCTGTGGCAGTATCCCACATATAAAATAGGGGAAGATTGGCACCAATGTTAGCTCAGGGACAATCTTCCTCAAGCAAAAAGAGGAAGATTGTCAACAGATGTTAGCTCAGGGCCAATCTTCCTCAGCAAAAAAAGAAGAAGAAGAAGAAGAAGAATATGTAACAGTGACCCTCTGTGGTCTGCAAAACCTAAAATATTTACCATCTGATTTTGTAATGTTTATAAAATATTATCAAGGGATTATTATACAAAGAAATGTGGTAAGCACATCTTACTTTGGTAATTAGAATGTATTGATCCTTTAAAGTTAATTTATTGCATCTTGGGAACATAAGCAATTAATGAAGTTGTATGTTATATTAGCTGTCTTTTTATATGTGAAAAAGCAAGTTTGAAAAAACTTAAAATTCCCCTTGTCAGATTTTGTCTTAGGGATAATTAGCATGTGAAATAGTAGCTTTGGATTTGAAATATCTAAAGTTTCTTAAAATAATTTATGTGTTAAATGACGAATTGGCTTGTACTTTTTTCTGCTACTAAAATTGCTGTATTTTTAAATTTCTTTCCCTCCATTTAGATAGAAGCAGATTTGGGATATCCTGGAGGTAAAGCAAGAATTATTCATAAGGAATCTGATATCATTACTGCCTTTGCTGTTAATAAAGTAAGCAAACAGACATTTTTCTTTTCTTTGACTATTAAGTATTCATAGTTGGAGAATGTCTCCCGTTCTGTTAGTTTATTCAGTATTAGTATTTCTCTTTCCCAAAGCTGCTTCCCACTTCTTAAATTGTAAACTGAATACAGTTTTTTATTTTATAAAATGATTTTATTGTTTGATAATTTGATTTTGGATATATAGCAGATAAAATAATTTTTATTACTACACAGAGAGGAGTATCAAATATTTATATATGCAATAGCTTTTAGAATTTATACAACACATTATAACAGTTAATCCAAAGAAAAACTTTTCTATTTTCGTTACATGAATATGTTGAATTTGGTTCTTAATATTAGATCAAATTTAAGCTTATATGTGACTTATAGAAAATTCTCTCTCCTTTGACTGCCCAAAGAGTGTTTTCTTCGTATTCCTTAGACTTCTACTTAGCTTCCTTCTTAGAAGTGTCTATAAGGTACTCACGGAAGAGGTAGCCTTAGGTACAGTGGTCCAACGTTGAAATTTGTCTCAGTAATTTTCCCCTTCTATCTTCCCTATTTTCCTTACTGCAAAGTTTATGGGGACTTCTAGTTACTCTTGTTTCTTTCTTTTCCATTAACTTAAAGGGTTTGTGTGTGTGTATCCTTTTTTCATGTATTCCTAATTTAAGAATAATTTTTAAATACTATTTAGATGTGTATCTTATGGCATTACCTATTCAGTAATCATTTCACCAGTTGGTTCTCCATCTTCCTTTGCTGTGTCTGTCTTTTCTTTGATTTTTCCTAGATGGTTTCTTTGTCATTCTCTCTTCATCTTTCCCTGTGTCATTTGTTTCATTTCCGTCATAGACACCCTGAACAATGACTAGTTCTGTTCAAGGCAGGCAAGTTTGGAATCAGCCCCTTAGCCAGATAGTTCTCATGTTGTAATATGTATGTAATATGATATATACATGTTAAATACAAATAGAAAATTACATCTACACTCAACTGGCACCTTCCTTCACCTGAAGAAAGTATGATTTTGAATATTCTGTGCAATAAAACAAACCAGCTTTTTTCTTTTCTGTCTTATTTTTTTTGGATGTATATAAGTAACTAGTAATGAGCAATCATCTATATATACAAAGTCTGCCATTCACTGTGTAAGAGTGTACTTGTTTAATTTTTCCAGATTTGTTACTATTTTTTTACATCCTTGCTAAATTTCTACCTGAGAAATAATACCTTTTGCTTTAAGTTGCATTGTTTAAAAATGCCTATGAGATTGAACTTTTTCCCATTTGTTTAGTTGTGAATTATCTGTGTTAAGAACTGTGAAGGGTCTGAGATTTTTCCCTTGCATTTAAGCTAACAAGTTAGCTTTCTCAGTTCAATGGATGCTGTTAGAAGACACAAGATTCTTCCACTAGAGACAAAGGACAATTTATTACTAATAGCAAAAGCAGTAGCCAGAATATCTGCATTTTTGCACTGATTTCCTGAGCAACAGTTCCCACAAAGTGCCAGGGAGAGGGCCAGATGATACCTGCGTGCAAAGTGGGTTGCATTACAGAGAGGAGTACCGAGTTTAGGGAAGCCAAATCTTCTCTAATGGACACTAAGCATACATGCCCTTTGATCTAGAGGAAGAGACTATAGCTGTATGTACATCCTGGAAATAATACTGTGAGACAAAGGGCCATCAGTGACTCACTCATAAGACATGCAGAAGTGGAGAGACTCATGGAGAGCTACTCCCAGCAATCTGGTTATATCTTTTTTCCATTTATTTCTGTGGTCTTAGTTTTTTGTATTAGTTTGTATTAGTATTTTACGTAATGAAAATATTAATCTTATTTTCTCTTTGCTCTCAGTACATTTCCATTTTCTGTTTTATGGACATGCACTTTTAATTCCTAGATGTTTGAAATTTTATATTATTTATTCTGACCAACTTTTCATTTATGATTTCTTCAGACATACTTCCTCCGTTCTTATTGTACCCCTACACCTTTTCTTTGTGAGTCTTTCCCAAATTCTGTTTTTCTTGCCTAAGATTGAAAAGCTTTAGGTGACAGTGGTACTATCTTATTTGAATAATTCACCATTGTTTCTTTAGCTTGATGTTTCTTATCTCCTTCACCCTTTTTTACCTTTCTGGGATCCTATCTTCTTCAACTTCTCCCACCACATTTCTGAACTGCGCAAACCTTATGGAGATTACATCCTTGCTAAATTTCTAGCTGAGAAATAATACCTTTTGCTTTAAGTTGCATTGTCCAAAAATGCAGATGAGAATGCACTTTTTCCCATTTGTTTAGTTGTGAATTATTTGTGTTAAGAAATGTGAAGGGTCTGAGATTTTTTCCCATTCTAGGGTCACAGTTCTTTCCCCATTCTAGCAGACTGGAGAGAGAGTGCTGGGAGGAGAAATAAAGTATTACATATGTTACCATTTATAGCTGGTTTTCTGTTGTATGCTCCTGAATTCTTAGAATATAAACATATCTTCAAGCTCAAGCTGATGATTATTACACTCAAAATTTAGTTATTAAAATTAATTTAAAATATTCATTTGTGAGAATGCTGTATATTCTGTACCTTGAAGTTATCATATCTAGAGGCTATTTTGTAGTTTCCATTGTCAAAAGTAGCCCATATACATGTGCTTTTTTATTTAAAAATTACCATATGATTAATTTTTCAGGCAAATAGAAACTGCATAGCAATTGCTTCAAGCCATGATGTTCAAGAACTGGATGTTTCTGGAATTCTGGCTACACAGATATATACTTGGGTAGATGATGATATAGAAATGGAAACCAAAGGGTACTGCTATACTTTGTTTTTATTCAGTAACTTTGCAATGGGAATGATGATATTCACAGAACTATAACTTTCAAAAGATTTTTTAAAGAAATTTTCTTAGATTGTAAACAAAGTGGAAGCTGATATGCTAAAGAGTAAAGAAGGGGTGGCAGGAGCTTTAAAGAAGGTGATTGAGGATTAGAAAAGAATTAAATGAGGGGATCTGAAATTGTTCATGTATGAAGTTATTGTCTATAAGTTAGGAGTTAAGAGCTAAAGAAAATTAATTTCAAAGGGAAATATGAAGTCATATGTTAGAGCTTTCAGGTATAACAGAAGAAATAAAGAACTGATGGGTTGCTTTCATTCTGGTTGACATTCTTTTAGGTCAGAAGATTTCTTGGTTATACATGCTCGTGATGATTTAACAGCTGTGCAAGGCACAACCCCGTATACACATAGCAACCCTGGCACTCCAATCAACATGCCATGGCTTGGTAGTACGCAGACTGGCAGAGGAGCATCTGTGGTATGGAAAGTTAAAAATATTTGTGAATAAATGTCCTATTTTTCTCTCTAGCTTAATAGATAAATGATGATTTAAACATTTTTTTAGCTCTTTTTAGTAAGTTATACTTGCTAGAAATTTTTATTATGAAGAATATGATGTTTTCATTTGAAAAGGATAACAAAAATTGTTTTTAATAAATAATTTAAAATACAAAGAGCTGTATTTTAAGTAATAATTACTTGTAACTTACTGGTCCAAATCAGGCCTCAGCAAGCTATAGTTTGTTTGTCAAATCCTGCACACCACCTGTTTTTGTATAGACAACAGAAAGAGTGGTGGTGTTTATATTTTTCAGTAGTTGAAAAAAAATTAAAAGAAGAATGGTATTTTGTGACACATGAAAATTATATGAAATTCAAATTTCAGTGTCTATAAAGTTTTATTGGAACATAGCCACAGTCATTTGTTTATATGTTGTCTATGGATGCTTACGTGCTGCAGTCGCAGAACTGAGTATCTGAGACAGAGGCCGCATGCCCAGAAAGCCCAAAACCATTGTTATCTGTTCCTTTACAAAAGTTTGTTAAACTCTATTCTAGATAATATCTTTTAATGGATATTCACTAATAACTGTGACCCTATTAAGTATAACTCTCTTTAATGCTGAGACAATATCCTTTTTTTAACAAAAACAATATAAATTTTTTAAAATTTAAGCAAAGTATAATACACAGATAACTAAAACAGAATATTTCTGTAGTAATGAAGGATCTTCTTGAGCCCTGATTACGTAAGATGAAATACATATTTATACCTCCATAGGATTCCTTTATTGATACTTACGATATAGGAATTGATACACAGAATCAAAGAAACCCAGCACCAGTAATTCTTTCAGTGGCTTTCTAGGTGATGGGGTCTTTTTTCAGTTTCCTAAGTCCTGTAGAATTCTTTCCTTGGCGAAAAAACCTTTTTTTCCTCTAGTCAGTCAGACTAATTATTTAAATAAAGGCTTAATCATTTTTAATAATACCTGATAATATTTTATACTTAATGCAGTTTCTTTACTGCTCTTATAACCTTGTTATTCTTTGAGATATCTGTTGTAGCTGTTATAATTACTCCTACTTACCATTCTTCAGATGAAGCTTGAGATCCAGAAAGGTCAAGTGATTTAACTCAGGTTACTATCTTATATTTGCGATAGAGCTTGTATTAAAGCCCTCTATCCCCCTTAGCTCATTGATTTCAGGTAGCAGTGTTTTAAGTATTAAACTGAAGCCTTTGAAAAGCAATCTGTACTTATTCAAATGAAAGGACTTGGTCATTAAAATTTTTTTTTTGGTGAGGAAGATTGGCTCTGAGCTAACATCTGTGCTAATCTTCCTTTATTTTCTATGTGGGACACTGCCACAGCATGGCTTGACAAGCAGTGTGTAGGTCCATGCCCAGGATTTGAACCTGCAAACCCTGGGCTGCCAAAGTGGAGCATGCAAACATTAACCACTACACCACTGGGCTGGCCCCAAACAGTTGATTTTTTTCCAACTGACGGATTTATTAAAACTCATTTGCAAAACCTACTGATATTATCTTTTAAATGGGAACTTTAAGAGACTATACAAAATACTTGAAAATAAATAATAGGCACTTTTTTTCAACTCCAGTTTCAGAGAATACAATACAGTTCTTCCTGTAACAGTTTTCTTGCTGGTCTTGAAGCTTCCACGCTTTTTTCCTGTGTACTGTATACAACACGCAGAGTTGCTGTTTTCTAAAGCATCCTTCAGATTGTCACTCCCCTGCTTAAAGCTTTGAGATTTCCCAGTACAACTTTAAAAAAGCAAGTCCTTAACACGGCCTCTAAGGCTCTGTGTGATTCAACCCCTGCCAGCCTCTACAGCTTCAGCTCCCTTCATTCCACACCTGATTCTCTTTGCTCTAGTTACATTGACCTTCAGTCACTAGAACACATCCAGCATAAATTGTCGTGTCAGAGCTTTTGCCTTGCTTTCTGCTTAACATGCTGTTTTCCTGTTTTACCATTCAGATCTCAGCTCAAATTCCCAAAGATGTCCCTATTTCATATTATCACATTTTATCATCTTTATAGCTTTTATCAGTTTTAAAATTATCTATACATTATTTGGTTGTCCTTTTATATACCCTGTGGAATGTAGTTCTTTGAGAGAGTACGTTATGTCTGCCTTATACACTGATGATCTCTATCTAGAATGGTGTTTAACGTATAGTAGGTGCTCAGAAAATATTTGTTTATACTCCAAAGTGTTATAATACAGAAATTTACCTTTGTCATGCCTCTTTGGACTAAATTTCCTTCCTTTCTAAGTCTTAAAAGGACATTTGTTTGGTTGGGGTCATTGTCATTTGTAAACATAAATATTCAGACTGCCCCACTCCATCCTCAAGAAAAAGACACCAATATAGCGAGGTGGTTCTTTTTTATAAGGATCTTCTAAAATAATTAATGATTTACTTGCCTTATTATGTTCTACATATGCTTTCAGAAACTTTTTTAAGCCTGGGTTTGTGTATTTTTTTACCCATGGTTTTCCTTTGATACTTTAGTCAGAAAAAAAAGGACAAATTAAAACAAAGAGCAAGAACCTTTAGGCATTTCTTTAATTAAGAGGAACCTGAGAGTTAAACATGAAGTTTACTAAACAAAAGTAATATTCAGCAGGTTTTCATTTTTTTATGGAGAATTGATAAAATATTTTCTAAATCCTATTTTATCAAATTATGAATACTAACAAAAAAGAATACTTGTTATGAACAACTTCTGTTTTGGAATATAATAACTGCATTCATATGTATGTTTTAGTGTTTCTATCCCTCACCAGTTCTGCTGGCCTGATCCTTTCCCTCCCTACCAAATCCCCACTCTACTCACACTTTTAGGGCTAATTTAACAATTTAAAATCCAGAACAACAACAACAACAAATCTGCCTGAGACTGGTGCTACAAACTTTTAGGATAACATCTAACTGTAGCTATGGTGCTGTATAAGTAGGAAATGTTCTATAAATTAAAATTATCCCCTTAATTTCATGTAGTTATTTTACTCTTATTTGACAGGCTACTTAAATCATTCAAAGTATGACTTAAAAATGGGTAAATAAACAGTTCCAAACTATCAATTAAAAATTTATACCATTTTCTGTTTACTTCTTTTTTTTTTTCTCACATGCTTCTGCCTGTCTTTTTAACCTTATACTGTTCAGGATAATTCCAATAAATTTAATGGGATCAGAAAAGAGTTGGCAAGAAAGGAGGTAAGACTAAATTCTCCAGGTGAATTTGTTCTTAGATCCTAGTCGATGCAGAAAATGTATGTACACTTAAATGTCAGAGAGCTGAGTTGTTAAATTTAATTTTTTGTTACCAGGTTTAAAATTTTTAAGCACCCATAATGGTAGATGTGGAATCACATAAAAATAAATAAATGTTATTGAAATTTCCTGTCACAATTGAAATTTTTAATATTTTTATTATAACTATAAATGAACAATTTTTCTTTCATAACAGATGATTAAGAAAGCCATTAATAATGTCAGAAGAATGACTTCTCATCCAACTCTTCCTTACTGTAAGTTGATAATAATTAGCCATTATTCTAAAGAACTTAAAGGAAGCTTTTAGTTTCAATTGAAAGATAGTCAATATTTATTTTAGTTTTTTTAGAGAGAATATTTGCTAGCAAATAAAATCTTCGTTTGAAAGTTGGATAAAAACAGAAAAAGAAGATTTCCTGAATTAATAGTGAAGGCTAACTTAATGCAATAAATTTTTAGTATTTTGACTGCATATTTCCAAGTTAGCACATTTTATTTTTAAACGTTTCTGGACTCTACACAATGTTAAATTGCAGTTGATAATTATTGTTTTAATGGAAAGATCACTCCCATCTTTTATTACATAGACCGGAGCCATATGTTGGTCGTTTATTGCCTCATCAGAATCAGTTTGTATTAATATTTTGTCAGTTTGTCTTTTACAAGACACACTAGTAATACAGTAAATGATTATTAGTAAGTTCTTAACATTCTAAGGCAGGATATATTTATTTTCAGTTAATCTTCCTAAGAATCTCTAAAGTTTTTCTTCCTTTAACAAAGAACTTAATTAATGGGGAATTTATTGGAAACAGTGAAGCAGAGAAAAAATAGTAAAGACAACTTTAAAATTAATGGGTGGGTTGAAATCAATATTCATATGGACATGTGAGTATTCCAAGTTTTTTTATATGATTTTTAAGTTGTGCCCTTAATCAAGTTGACCTACCACATAGTAACAAAAGTAGTAGATGTTAAGAGATATTCATGTCCCTCCAATTTAATAACCTGTAAAAATTTTTACCACCTTTTTTATGAGAAATATTCTGATAAAATGCAATTGACACAACCAGTGTTTTTTTGTACTTATCATAAGTGCTGTAAGCATCTATTATCGAAGTTATATACCAATGTCCAGTAAAAGGGTTCAAGAGAACCATTTGTTTAAAATGAAAAGTAATTTCTATTACTTATATTAGAGGTATAAAATAATATAAAAAATTAGTCTGTTTTCACTACCTTGAATTTATTCAGCATGTTTTCTATCCACAAGTCTAATGTGAAATGAGAAATAAAAACCAGTCATGTAGCATACAAAGTAAGGAGTCAAATGTGTTTTATATACAATGTTTAAATAATATTACTCTCACAGCAAGAAACATTTGGCATTGCTGAAAATCTATCTTATTCTCTGCAGTAGGGTTTGGAAGTTTCCTGAAATACTGAAAGGACCTCATTTTTTCTCAGCCCCATATCATGTGTCATGACAGGCGACTAGTTTACGAGGAATATCCTCTACCTCAAGCCTGTAAATTTAAATAAAGAGATCCCTAACTGCAAGACAATTAATGGACTTATTTTCAGAGTTATTATGTAACATCAGATCACTTGTGTCTTGGGATAAGTACTTTCTTTGTTCAGAGAACTACTGTAACTGGCATATAAGAAACTTGAAAAATTCAAAGCTAATTAAATTAATCAATGGATTCTTTTCCCCCAAGTATATCATTTCATGTCATGAACAAGTACCAAAGAGAGTAATTGAGTTCAACAATAAGCACTTTTTATGTAGTGGAAATGTTAAGAGACAGGATTTTAAAAATTTTGCTCTGAATTTCAGATAACTCAGAATCCTTCCTTTCTTTCTTTGGAGTAGATCTTTAAAAACTCTTAGTCATTAGTCCTGCTTTTTTTGTAGGAGAGGATTCACCCTGAGCTAACATCTGTTGCCAGTCTTCCTCTTTTTTTTTTTTTCCTCCCCAAAGACCCACTACATGGTTGTATGTGCTAGTTGTAAGCCTTTCTAGTTTTTCTATGTGAGCCACCAGCAAAGCATGGCAACTGACAGACAGGTGGTCTGGTTCCACAACTGGGAAGTGAACCCAGGCTGCCAAAGCAGTGAGCGCAGAACTTTAACTACTAGGCCATCAGGGCTCATAAACCACTACTTTTTGACTTCTATTCCAAGGAAATTTGTACAGGTTAGGCTGGTGGGTTGGATTAAAATAGAAATGGAAGTCTTAAAAGGAAAGCCTTATTAAAAAAAAAAAATGAACATATTAAAGTTTTTAGGGTTACATTTAACCCTTTCCTTATATGATGTAACACCTATATGATGTAACATTTCAGTTACTAACAGGGGATATTTGCTGAGACAACCTGGTCATCGGAACCTTTGTTTTGTTTTGTAAAATCTCAGTTTACAAAGGCCTTTAAGAGAATATTTCATTTTATGTATCAGCTACTAATAACTAGAGATTTTTTTCAAATAAATTAAATAAAACCATAAATAATATTGGAAAAATTTGAGTGTTTTTTAAACACAACTAGCCCAATTTATTTTTCTGATTAAGCTAAGCAAGACTTTAGGGGAGAGGAGAAAGAGTTAACATCTCCAGACTCAAGAAATTCTACTCATGCTCCTATCCTAGCCCAATGTTAAAACATTTCAAAATAATTGAAGTTCATTTACTTTAAATACTTGGTAAAGATTGAGGCAAACTTGTCTAATATGATTAGCAGTATAATAGATGCTTTATATACATTGATATAATTTCTCACTACCTCTGTACCGCATTAATACTGATAATTGTACTTAACATAAATTGAGTCCTATATGTTAGGCATATTTCTGAATGATTTATATGAATTAGCTCGTTTACTTCTTACAACTCTCCAGTGACTTGTATATCATTATTCCCCTTTTACAGGAAGGAAATAGGCTCAGGGAGATTAAATACATTTTCTAGTATCATACAGTTAGTAAATGGTGAAGTGAAGAATTAGTAATTATTTAGTTTGTTCATATTCCTCAATGAGACAGATAACGTATATTTGAGATATTGGGTCAATTAGAATAACTACTAGAAATGATTTTTTTTCTTTAGCATAACATTCCAGACCTTCTACAGTCTGTTTTTTTTCCAGAGAAAATGTATAAATTTAAACATTAATAGTACAACTGATAAGAATTGGCTCTTTAGTAATCCCAAGAATTTGATAAGTGGTTATCATAAAAGTTATTTATTAAAGGCTACTAAAACACCATTGGGATAATTTTAAAAGGAAATAAACTTTATAAAGGTCTGATTTATTTGCTTCTGTTCATTTGTATGAAGATATGTTCTCAGTCAAATGAAAGTATATCACATAACTGTTTTTAAGATTGAGTGTTCAAGTGAAATTTCATACAAAGGTAAATTTGTTTAATTGACTGTAATTCATTTCTTAGGTGTTTCTTTCATAAAGATTTTCACATTGGATTAAAAAATAAATTTTCCAAAGGTTTCTGAAATCAATTTGTGATTTGTGCCCTCTTGTAATGCAGATCTGACAGGAGCTCAAGATGGAAGCGTCAGAATGTTTGAATGGGGCCATTCTCAACAAATAACCTGTTTTCGATCTGGTGGCAATTCAAGAGTTACAAGAATGAGATTTAACTATCAGGGAAATAAGGTAGTATATAAAATCATAAATGGGAAAATGGTTTCTTTATGTTGGAGGTTTATAAATATTGCTAGTTTGTGCTCTTTGAAGAAAACAGCTCAGTGAGGTGTAATGTTAAGATATTAATCTGTATGAATTCTTTTTTTAAAAATTCCTCTCAAAGAATGCTTTAATGCATTTGGTTCTTCCTGGAAAGATATTGTCTATATGTCCATTAAAATTCGCTTAAATGATGCGTAAGGACCAAATGATTATAGGACCACCTTACATTATACATTTTTCATTAAATACTTCTGCTTTCTTTATTTTCTGGAACCTACTCAAAGTATGGTCAAGTACCAAATAGCAAGTAACATCTGGGAACTTGTTAGAAATGCAGGTTATTGACTCCACTCTAGACCTACTGAATCATTATCTGCATTTTAATCAGATACTCTTGTGATTTGTCTACACATTAAAGTTTGAGAAGCACTGCTCTAGAACAGAGCATCAACAAACTAAGCCTAGCCACCTGTTTTGTAAATAAGGTTTTATTGGAACACAGCTATCCCATTCATTATTCATTATTATTTTCTATGATTACTTTTCCACTACAACATCAGAGTTTAAGAGAACAAAGACTATAACTGGCAAGCCTGAAATATTTATTATGTGGCCCTTTAAAAATAGTTTTCCAACCCTGCTCTAGAACATCCCATACTATCCTTACTTCCCATAATCCTACTTTCCTCAAACTGCCTCTCTCTGCAGCTAGTATCTTGCTAGCACTTAAAACAACTATTAAACGGGAAATAAGCCTGCTCTTTGTCTTCAGGGCCATGCTCCACTAAAAAACACTCTCACAGGCTCTAGCTGATGGTACAATCTTGCCTTTCCTTTTCCCTCTTCCACCAAACCTTCAACCCTTCTCACATATTAACATGTGTCATGGTGTGCTGCAGCCTTTTTGCCTACCACATTTATCACGTGGCTCTATTACCATTTCACAAGTCAGTGATAATTTTTTCATGTAATTATGAAACAAAATTTTGAGAGCATATAATTTCTTAATAGCAGTTAGCGACATTCTTGGCCCCTTAATGGGAAATTAAGGGGATTTAATCTAGAGGCCTTTAGAATTCTATACTTTCATTTGTATAACCTACCAATATCCTTTATGTCCTCATGCCTTTTCACTTTGGTTGTCAATATTATACTGCTCATAACTAATCTCTATACCTCAACCCTTATCTCTCTAATGCATCCTTCATGTTGCCAACAAAGTTATATAACAAATAACATAGTTATATAACCACACTGTAGGTGGGGTCATATTATTATTCTTTCCAAGAACCCTTCAAAGCTCCTCATTGTATCTAGAAGCCTAAATTCTTTAGCACCATGTTATTCAAGACCTTCTACAATCTGAGTTATTTTAAACATTTAACATTCACTATAACCTTCCACATAGGGTATTTTAAGATACAACAAACTATTCTTCATTGCCTGCCCAAGTATCTTTGGCAGGCAGTCAACTTACATTCATTCACGTTAGCCATGATGGAGCCAAATAGCACAATACCTAAGCATGCGCTCTCCCTTAGTAGGGAAGCCTACTAGGGCAAATGGAACAGATACCCAGACCCATACTTTATCACAGTAATGCTGATCAATTTGTCAATTAGGAGTAGAAGTGAGTTGCCAAAAGTCATTAAACATTGCAGAAAAACTATGAGCTTAAAAGGGGTGTTAAGCACAGTAAATGGCCCCTGAGGAATTCCTCAGATTCAGGAAGATATTGCATTCTAAAACAAGAACAGGCTGCTATGAAACAAAGGCAGTAGAAGAACAGGAAAGAATTCTTGGAAATTAAAAACATGTGATTCCCCAAAATTGGGTTAGTAGGGGAACTGTGCATTACAAGGGCTGAATAGCAGAATGGAAGCAATTGAAAATCAAATTTGTGATTGGTAAATACAAATTAGGAAATTATTCCATGATGAAAATAACCTAAGAAATAAATTGAGACTACAACCAAGAAAATTCATAAAAGACATTTAAAAGATATTTCAAAAGAAGAAAAAAAAAATGATGGAAGAGAAACATTATATTCAAAGAAATAATAAACATTTCCACAAAGCAAGGAAAAAAATAGAATTTTAGAATAGGAATGGCCTACCAATAGTAGGCAGAAGTATTGAGAAACAGCCCTTACCTAGATACATCCTGCTTATTTGATTTTTGTTTTTTTGATTCAAGGATAAAGAGAGCTTCCAGGAAGGAGTAGGAGTAAAAGTCATTACTTACAACCTCTCCAGCCCCCTCCAAAATTAATGGCATTGATCTACTCAAAAATAGAGGTTACAAATAGACAGTAGAACAATATTGACAGAATTCTGATGGACAAGGAATGGGAACTATGAGTTAATGTCTGTCCAAACCGTCATTTGAATTTGATGGCAAAATAAACACTTTTTTTTTGTTTAAAGATTAGCACCTGAGCTAACAACTGTTGCCAATCTTCCTCTTTTTTTTTTTTTAAGGATTGGCACCTGAGCTAACAACAGTTGCCAATCTTTTTTTTTTTTTTTCCTGCTTTATCTCCCCAATCCCCCCCCCGCCCCCACCCCGTCCTTACACAGTTGTATATCCTAGTTGCCGGTCCTTCTAGTTGTGGGATGTGGGACGCCGTCTCAATGTGGCCTGATGAGCAGTGCCATGTCCGCGCTCAGGATCCAAACCCCGGGCCGCCGCAGCTGAGCCCGCAAACTTCACCACTCGGCCACGGAGCCGGCCCCAATAAACACATTTTTAAGTATGCAGAGACTTGACTAAACATTCTGCATACCCTTTCTGAAGAATGCACCTAGATCACTCCAGAAAATAGGGTATCGCAAAAAGGATATACCCTGGGAAAATATCTGTAACAAATATAGTAAAAAAAAAAAAAAAAAATGGGGTAGTAGTCCTAATATTAGCACTATCAATCAATTTTTTTAAAAGACAACTTAATGGAGAAGTAGACAAAGGGGATGAACAGTCAATTTACAAAAAGAACTGTTCACGACCAATGACTCTCACTAGTAATTGAAGAAATGCACGTTAATGTGAGCCTTTTTTCTGTAAATTGACCAATGCTTAAAATTTTAGTAATATGTTGACTAATGTGTAAGAAAGATGGGTGTGTAAATTGATATTACAACTTAGGATTTAATTTTGGCTTCACCTACCAGTTTTAAATGATTCCTTTTGACAAAGCTTTCCCGTTTCCAGATAACTATCCTACATAAATACTCAAAAGTATATGTACAAGAATGCTCAAAGCAGCACTGTTTCATAATAGAGAAAATTGCAAACTGTATATGAGAAAAGTTCTTAAAAGTTATAATACAAATATACAGTGTAATACTGCACAGCACAAAAATGAGGTAGATTTATATGTACTAATGTGGAAAGATGGCTTTAATAAGTCAAAAATGTAATTGTGGAACTATGTATTTATTATGATCCTATTTTTTTAAAAACCCTGTATGTGTGAATGTTTGTATATTCATGGAACAAATCTGAAAGGGAACACATGAAATAGTTAATAATTGTTAGATCTGGAGATGGGAGAGGGCAGGAATCCAAAGAAGACATTTGTTTTTATTTTGTATGCTTTTTGTAGTCTTTAGTGCTGTCAAGTTGATTCCGACTCCTAGTGACCCTGGGTACAGCAAAGCAGAACCCTGCCTTGTCTTTTTGCACCATCCTCTCACTATCCGGTGCTGTATCAAACAATGCTTCACTGCTATTCATAGGGTTTTCATGGCCAGTTGTTTTGCAAGTGAGTAGCCAGGTCCTTCTTCCTAGTCTGTATTAGTCTGGAAGCTACACTGAAACCTGGCCACCATGGGTGACCCTGCTGGTATTTGAAATACCAGCGGCATAGCTTTCAGCATCACAGCAACGTACAGCTGCCACAGTGACAGCCAACAGACAGGTAGTGTGGGTTCCCTGACCAGGAAGGGAACTGGGGCCACAGTGGTGAGAAAGATAAATTTTAGCCACTAGACCAGCAGGGCTGGATTTTTGTTATATAAGTATGCATTATTTTTATAATCTAAAGAAAAAAATTGTTAGCAGTCTTAGTCATCCTTCAAGATCTGTATCATATACTCCCTTACTGAATCATTTTGATGTCTTCCCGAATTGCCCTGAGTTTTTATAGTGGAATTCTTTTACTGTGATAATATTTGTTTCATTTTATTTTCTACTATTCTTTACTTGTTTTCTTTATTGTATATTTCTGTAAGTCCTTATTTTGTCTTTTTCAAAATGAAGAGTTTTCTATCGTATATATGCTAAAACTTTGTCACATAGCTTAACATGTAAATCCAGTATCCTATTTTTGGACTACTTCCAGAGAATATGCAGACTGTGCTGTTGGTTAGTATAATAAAATGGATGTCTGATGTTTGTTTCCTTTACTCCCACCCTGGCGTTTTTTTAAGCAGTCTCTAAATGTTTTTCTGGACTAGATCCACACAGAGGTGAAGTGAAACGTCAAACAATTTATCAGTGAAATGTTTAAGAGTTAAAATATGAGATTTACAGTCAGGATAAGGGTAAATATGTGCTTATGTACTTGTATTAAACACTTTCAAATATTTTTTTCCTCTAAGTTTGGAATAGTTGATGCTGATGGATATTTAAGTTTGTATCAAACGAACTGGAAATGTTGCCCAGTTACTGGAAGCATGCCTAAGCCATACCTGGTAAGCCAAGATTCCTACTTTTGAAATTTTTTTAATTTTTATTTTTAAAAAGCCAGGAATATATATTTGAGGCAAGAAATATTAAAGCCAAAAAATAAAATCAATCTAGTCCTATGTTTTCAATCACTTTACTGTAAGCTCCTGTCCTTATATGAAAATTACTCTGTGAGGTATAAAAATCCTTAGTTTCTGGTTACGTGGAACATTAACCTCTGTAAAACATGATACCTCCAGAGACCCATGCAACCTGTGGGTTACTTAATTCCTTTTCTAGCCTCACTTAGCTGCAGTGGGTATTATACCTAAAAAGAATGATCAACAGATCAGTGCACTTAGTTAATTTTTTTGCACTGATTATCCCTTATGAACAAAGTAGAAAGGATATCTTATAGCTGATACTATTATTTTCTTGCCTGTTTCTTTAAAAAAAAATTGATATATCTCTATTTAGGAATGGACAGGCTTAATGAATTCTATAGCTTCACAGAACACTGAATTTATATTAAATATATGCTTTAGTGAAGCCCTTTATAGGACTAAGCAATACCTATCAAGAAAAAAATAAGAATGTGGATTAAGATTCTGGTAATTTACCCAAGGTTAAATACTGGAATACAGTATTGATCTAAGTGAAGCAAGCAAAGGAGGGTTGGTGAGGGTACCTTGAAGAATATTTATTTTTCCTCGTATTTTCATTAAGCCAAAAGATTTAAATATACAAGTTTATATTCCCTAGGGACTGCCTTTGTTTTTTAACTTCTAAAAAGACAAATTAGATAAAAAATGTACATTATTGGCTTTTGGTGATTAAAGTAGATTTTGTTTGTTTTAAGAATGTGTCGTCTAGTTCAGCTCCAGTGCTGGTCAGAGGGAATGGGAAAGCGACTCAAAGGAAAAATCTTTCATGGGATGATTTTGATACACTTAAAAAATTCTTTTTTTATTGAAGAGAAACATCTGAACAAACATAACTTGGAAGCCTTTATCGTTGACTAAACCTTTCATAATATTTTAAGTTATTGTTTGATGGAATATTGAGAAAACGTAAATTTTCTAAGTTTGTTGACTATTTGTAATATGCTTTTATTCACATATTTGAAAAATTATTTAAAAATTTAAATATTTATGCAAATAATTCAGTCTGAGATAATCTCAAATACTAGTTTCCGTCTTTGGTTTTTGTTTTGTTTTGATTTTTGAGGAAGATTAGCCCTGAGCTAACATCTGCTTCCGATCCTCCTCTTTTTGCTGAGGAAGACTGGCCCTGAGCTAACATCCGTGCCAATCTTCCTCTGCTTTATATGTGGGATGCCTGCCACAGCATGGCTTGCCAAGCGATGCCATGTCCACTCCCGGGATCTGAACTGGTGAACCCCGGGCTGCTGAAATGGAACATGCACACTTAACCGCTGTGCTACCAGGCCGGCCCCAAAATGCCACAGGACTTTATAGTCACTTTTTTTTTTCCTTAAGATTAGTACCTGAGCTAACATCTGTTGCCAATCTTCTTTTTTTTCTTCTTCTTCTCCTCAAAGCCCCACAGTACGTAGTTGTATATTCTAGTTGCAGGTCCTTCTGGTTGTGCCATGTGGGATGCCACCTCAGTGTGACCTGATGAGTGGTGCCATGGCTGCTCCCAGGATCCGAACCAGCGAAACCCTGGGTCGCCCAAACAGAGTGCACGAAGTTAACCACTTGCCATGGGGCCAGCCCCCTAGTTTCTGTCTTATAAGACAAAAATTTTCAAAATATTCTAAGGGAAGTATTTGGAGTTTAACCTCCTTTTGTTTTCCTTTGAACTTTGAACAAAAGCAAAGGGCCTCATAAAAGGTCATGACATTTGCAGCTTATTTAAATGGTCTTGGAAAAGTGTCTATGTGAAAGAGAACGAGAGACAAAAAAATGTGGCAAAATGTTAAAAATTGGTGAATCTGGATAAAGGGTATATGAAAATTCTCTTACTCTTCCAACTTTTCTAAAGTTCAGTGAAAAAAAAGACGTGTTTAAGACACAGATTACATGATCAGTTTTTGATTAATGCATCTATCTGGTTATAAAATTGTTAGTAATGGCAATAACATTTGTTATTTATAACTATTCCAGACTTGGCAGTGTCATAACAAAACAGCCAATGATTTTGTCTTCGTTAGTTCCTCCTCTCTGATAGCTACAGCTGGTCTTTCAACTGACAATAGGTAAGAGATTATAACTGAAATTGATGTGTATGTATGCGTAGCTGAGCTTTATTTTTTAATTGCTTCGTGTCCTTACGCCTCATAATTATGCCTTGAAATATTTTTGCTATAAAGACTTGTTGCTTAGAGCATTTTAGTGTTCTAATTGTAAAGGTAAGGAAATTTTGGTGCCATTAAAAACAAAATTCCTTCTGTACTTTTAATATTCTAATGTTAAGACTTTGGGAGAAAAGGATTTGATTTTTGCTGGAATTAATTTTTCTCCATACTGTTCCTTTTGTGTTTAAGAAAGCTTGAGGCAAAGAAGAAAAAAATGTTTTTATTGGCCATGCTATTTAGTTAATCCTCACCATGGCTCTATTAGGTAGATATTATCACTGTTTCACAATAAGAAAACAAGAAATTCAGAAAGACTTTTTGGTTGTACAATAGCTAGTAAGTGGCAGCCCATCCTTGTCCCACCCAAAATCTTAAATATGCAAGATATTGTCTCTTCTGGCCTCCATCTTCACATCCCCACTTTTCATATACCCCTCATACAACTGAGTTCTGAGATCGAGGCCTACTAAAGTTGCTGAGCTTTTATAAGTTTGTCTGTGAGGCTAACTTGGCCCTAGAAATGGGATTGTAGGAATATGGAGTCTTCAGCCCATCTTACATAGAAATTTGTACATATATTGGTGCCTCCTTTGCGACTCATAGAAAGGAGTAAAAGCTGCTCCCATTCATAGTAGAAGTAGGTTTTCTTCATGCTCAAGAAAATTCAGTGTATCCTACTATTTGTGTATGTCAGTCAACTGTTAGATTAGAGAATCAGTGAATAGAAAAGGTAGTCCATATTCGGTCTTCATATAGTGTTATTTGTTAAGTTATTCATTTTGTAAGCTAGTAGTTTTTTAAACTTTGTGTAAAAATTAATCATACGTAAATGTATTGGTTGCTTATGTTTGGTGCTTTTATAAGTTTAAGAGCTTTCTGTGAGATCAGGGTTCAAATGTTATATAGCTATATGAGACATACTTACTTTTTAACCTGTTAAGTTTGTTTTTTTTCCTTCTTTTGCTCCCCAAAGCCACCTAGTACATAGTTGTATATTCTAGTTGTAGGTCCTTCTGGCTGTTAATCTGTTAAGTTTTTGTGTCACTTAAGAAGTAATCTTTTTTTTCCAGAAACATATGTTTATGGGATACTCTTGTAGCACCTGGCAATAGTTTAATCCATGGTAAGTTTTGAAAGCATTTTATAAATTTTGAAAGTCAAGAAGTTTATAAACTAAAACATGATTTTAAATGGATGTGTTTTTAATGACATATTTATTACCTTCTGAGGTTTATTTTGCCAATGGTGGCAGAGTTTGAAAGCAGAAAAATGCAATAAACATAATTAACTCTTCACTATCCCTTGATGAAGGATAGTAGAACGTAGATAATATAAAAATCATTTGTTTTTACTTTGAATCTGGTAGCCACACGTCATCATTGTGAACATCAGTTATTGCATAGTATTATGTCCTGTCATCACTTTTATTCAACATTGTACTGAAACTCCTAACTAATGTAATAAGACAAGAAAAGGAAATAAAGGGTATACAGATTGGAAGGAAAGAAAGAAAACTGTCATTATTCACAGATGACATGATTGTCTGTATAGAAAATCCCAAAGAATCTACAGAGGAAAAACCTCTCCTAGATTTAATGTGTGAGTATAGTGAAGTCACAGGATACCAGGTCAATATATCAAAGTCAGTTGCTTTCCTATATACCAGCAATGAACAATTGGAATTTGAAATTTAAAAAACGTTACTATTTATAATAGCACCCAAATTAATGAAGCACTGAGGCATAAATCTAACAAAGTATGTATAGCATCTGTTGGAGAAAACTACAGAAAAGATAAAAGAAGTCAAAGATGGAGAGAGATTTCACGTCCACAAATAGAAAGACTTGATGTTGTTAAGATGTCAGTTCCTCCCAACTTTATAGATTCAATGCAATCCTAATCAAAATCTCAGCAAGCTATTTTGTAGCTATCAACAAAATGGTTCTAAAGTTTATGTAGAGAGGCAGCAGATCTAGAATACTGAATATTGAAGAAAACCAGACTTGGAGGAGTCACACTGCCTGATTTCAGGACTTACTATAAAGCTACAGTAATCAAGACATTGTGGTATTGGTTTAAGAATAGACATAGATCATGGAACAGAATAGAGAGCCTGGTAATAGACCCACAAGTATATAATAGACTGATCATTAATAAAGGCGCAAAGACAATTCAATGGAGACAGTCTTTTCAACAAAAGGTGCTGTAACAATTGGATGTTGACATGTAGAAAGGTACAAACCTCTCCCCTTTCACAAAAATTAACTCAAAATGAATTATAGACCCACATGTAAAATACAAAACAGTAAAACTTTCTAGAAGGGAACATCAGAGAAAATCTAGGTGACCTTGGGTTTGGTGATGAGTTTTTAGATACAATGCCAAAAGCACAGTCCATGAAAGAAATAATGTATTCAAGACTTTTAAAAATTGCCTCTTTCTCAATATCTGAATGGCAAATAAGCATATGAAAAGGTGCTCAACATCAGTAGTCATCAGGGAAATGCAAACTAAGTTCACCATAAGATACTACTCTATACACTGAAATGGCCAAAATTAAAGGTTCTAGAATTCCAAGGTTTGGAGAGAATGTGGAGAAACTGGAACCCTCATGATTTTCTGATAGAAGTATAAAATGGCACAACTCTTTTGGAAAACTGTTTGGCAGTTTCTAATAAAGTTGAGCATGCATCTAACATCACCCAGCATTATATATTCATACGCATATACTCAAAAGAAATGAAAACACATTGTCCACAAAAAGATTTGTATAGTAATGTTCTTAGCAGCTTTATTTATCGTGGCCCAAAACTGGAAACAACACAAATGTCCAACAGGAAACTGTGGTATATTTAGATAATAGAATACTATTCGGCAATAAAAAAGCGTGACCTGCTGATACATGGGACAACCAGGATTAACCTCCAAAACATTATGTTGAAGGAAAAGAAGCCAGGTGCAAAAGAGTCTATACTATAAAATTCCATTCATGTGAAGTTCAAGAACAGGCAAAACTAATTGGATAGAGATGAGAATAGTGATTGCATTTGTGGCAGAGGAGGATTTACAAAGAGTCATGAGGGAACTTTCTGGGATGATGCAAAATTTCTGTCTTGGTCTGAGTGATGGTTACACAGGAATGTACATATGTCAAATCTCATCTAGTGTGTACACTTAAAGTTTCTGCATTTTACTCTATGTAAGTTATATTTCCGAGTGCTGGTTCAATTCAAAAAACCCATCTCTATAATTTTATTTATATTCTTAGAATGATAATAAATTTTATTGAGTACTTACTATATGCCAGGTCCGTCCATGCTTTGAATATATTTACTAATTTAATCCTCACACAAACCTATTAGGCAAGTGGTATTATCTCCTATTGTACAATTGATGAAATGGAGACTTAGATTAAATAATTCACATAAGGTATACATTTAAACCCAGACAAAACCAAAGAGTTCAGCCCTGGCAGGCTAACTCCTAAATCTTCCTTCTCCATCGTTATGCTGTTACTGTCTTTGAGCTATATACAGATTTTTTTCCCTAAGATCTGTTAGGCTAGACTTTCTTTTTAAAAGAAAAAATATAAATTATATTTTCATATTTCTGATATTTATATTGCTATGTCTTCAAGTTCACTAATTTTTTTTTTGCAGTGTTTAATTTGCTCTTAATTCTATCCAGTACATTTTTCATTTGAATGTTGTAGTTTTTAATCTCTAGAGTTTTGATCTGGCTCTTGTTTTATACCTTTCCTGTCTCTACTTAACATTCTTAGTCTTTCATCTAGCTTCTTGAACATATGGAATACAGCTATAACGGCTTTTAATTTCCTTATCTACTAATTCTATCATCTGTGTTATTTCTGGGTTAGTTTCAATTGATGGATTTTCTTCTCCTTATAGGTTGTATTTTTCTGCTTCTTTGCATGCCTGGTAATTTTTTATGAGATGCCAGGCATCGTGAATTTTACCCTATTAGGTACTGATTATTTTTGTATTCAGTAAATATTTTTGAACTTTGTTCTGGGACTCAGTTACTTGGAAACAGATTTTAGCTAAGTTAACTTAGAAACAGTTAGATTTGGGAGAACTTTGTTAAATAGAACCAAAGCAGCATCTAGTATGAGGCTAATTTTGCCCTACTACTGAAGCAAAACTTTCTGAGTACTCTCTCCAGTACCTTGTGAATTATGAGATTTTCCAGTATGCCTGGTGAGGACAGGAACCCAGGTCAATTTGGGTTCCCCTTCTTTGTGCCCTGGCCAGAGAATACTCTACAGGCAGTAAGCTGGGGCATTGTATGGCTCACCTGATTTGTTTCTCATCTCTCAGAGATCATTGTTCTTCATTGCTTGATGTTCAGTGTCTCAAACCATTGTTTCCTATATATCACTTGGTTTTCTAATTGTTTCAGGCAAGAGAATGAATCAGTTCTATCATTCCAACTTGGCCAAAAGCCAGCAGTCTGTTTCTTATACTGTTAAATGGTTTTTACTGTTTTGATTTTTTTTTTAACTTTCAGCTTTTACTTGTCATGATAGTGGAGCGACTGTTTTAGCATATGCTCCAAAACATCAGCTACTAATATCAGGTGGCAGAAAAGGCTTTACATGTGTATTTGACCTTCGGCAACGACAACAAAAGCAGCTTTTCCAGAGCCATGATTCTCCTGTTAAAGCCATTGCTATTGATCCAACTGAAGAGTACTTTGTTACAGGATCTGCTGAAGGCAACATAAAGGTGAATACAGTAATGCCACAATATCTACACAATGAAAAGAAATCTTCAGAAACCTTAGGTCTTTAATCATATTGATGACACCAGTCTATTTAAATAGTAGAAATATTAACTCCTTTGTAGTCAACAATGTTAATTATTATTTAATAAGGTCTTTTAATGAATGAAATAATATTGTCTGTTTTACAATCGTTTTTCAAATATGTTTAGTTAATGCATGCAAAAGAACTGGATTTTTCATGAATATAAACATATTTCAGACATTAGAATTAGTCTTGACTCCATGTACAGAGATACTGAATTCACTTTCAGGTGCTGTGAAATATACTGGCATTTTCCTTTATCCCAAGTTTCTCCCTAATTTTTCATTTATAGCATCAGCATCCAACTACTCAGTGCCTAATTCAAGAAATCTGAATGTACCTGGATAAGCCCTGCCTCTAACAGTCCTTCTCAAAGTCCACTGTATTTGAAACTTAGAGGTTGTTTAGTTAAATGTTAAGTAGCTTTCTTTAAACATTAAGCAGCTTATTAAAAATGTACCCTAGCCCAGAAATAGTGTTGCTAGGTCCCACCCCAGAAATACTCAGTAAGTCCAAGGCTCAGGAATGTGCATTTTTATAGCACATACCTTGTGATTTTGATAGAGAGTTTTCTGGCCACACTTCAAAAGTTCTCTAGGAATAAGTCAGTTTAGACTAGTCCCTAAGTTATTCTAATAGTCTGCAACCCACTGTAGAAGTCTAGTTTCTTGTTGTTTTCCGTGCCATCAAGTCAGTTCCAACTCCTAGTGACCCTGTGTACAGCAGAGCAGAGCAGTACCCTGCCCGGTCTGTTTGTGCCATCCTCTCACATTCTGGTGCTATGTCAGCCAATGCTCCACTGCTATTCATAGGATTTTCATGGCCACTTTATTTGGAAGTCAGTGGCCAGGTTTTTTCTTTCTAGTTTCTCTAGTCTGGAAGCTCCACTGAAACCTTCCACCATGGGTGACCCTGCTGGTATTTGAAATACTGGTGGCGGCATAGCTTTCAGCATCACAGCCACCACAGTGTGACAACCAACAGATGGGTGGTGAGGTTCCCTGACCAAGAAAAGAACTGAGGCCTCTGTGGTGAGAGCACTGAATCTTAACCACTAGACCACCAGGGCTGACTAGTTCTTTAGACTTATTAAGTGCTAGTGAGACTATTTAATGCAAATAAGTTGGACTACTTTGTTAGAATTGTCATATTGTTTTCATAATTCTCAGCCAGAAAAAATTAACTAGAATTGTAGAATTTTGAAAAGGCTTTTCTTAAAATCAAATATATACATGAACTTCCATACAAAATTCTTTTCCTTTAGTTTGAAGCTAGTTTCTTTTCTGAACTGCCCTCAGTTTAGAATGTCATACTATGTTTTAGATTAGTTCCTTTTTTTTTTTTGAGGAAGATTAGCTCTGAGCTAACTACTGCCAGTCCTCCTGTTTTTTTTGCTGAGGAAGCCTGGCCCTGAGCTAACATCTGTGCCCATCTTCGCCTACTTTATATTTGGGATGCCTACCACAGCATGGTGTGCCAAGTGGTGCCATGTCTGCACCTGGGATCTGAACCAGCGAGTCCCAGGCCACCGAGGAGTGGAATGTGCGAACTTAACCGCTGCACCACCAGGCTGGCCCCTAGATTAGTTCTTTAGATTAGTTTGTACTGTGATTCTGAGGTTTACTATTTAATCAAATAAAAAAAGATTTGAAACTATACCATGTAGTATTTAGAAGACACAATTTAACACTCGTGTGTAGAGTAGTATGAATTAATGAATTACTTAGGGAAAAGAAGCAAAGATTAAAAAAATATATGCTCTGGGGCTGGCCCCATGGCCGAGTGGTTAAGTTCGTGCACTCTGCTGCAGGCAGCCCAGTGTTTCCTTGGTTTAAATCCTGGGTGCGGACATGGCACTGCTCATCAAACCACGCTGAGGCGGCATCCCACATGCCACAACTAGAAGGACCCACAATGAAGAATATACAACTATGTACCGGGGGACTTTGGGGGAGAAAAAGGAAAAAAATAAAATCTTTCAAAAAGAAAAAAATATATATGATCTCGGGGGGCTGGCCCTGTGGCATAGTGGTTAAATTTGGCATGTTCCACTTCAGCAGCCTCGGTTAATGGGTCCAGATCCCAGGTGCAGACTGACACCGCTTGTTGGCCATGCTGTGGCAGTGACTCACATACAAAATAGAGGAAGATTGGCACAGATGTTAGCTCAGGACCAATCTTCCCGAACAACAAGAAAAAAAAATCTCAAAAACTCAGGAAATAATTTGGTTTCCCTAAACTTAAAATGGATGTTCTGAAAGCATTTAGATCCTTCACATAAGTGAAGATGCTTATAAATTACTTTAGGAAAGACACATTTATTTTGGTAAGGACTGAAAATAGAAAATCTTAGTAAATTAAGTATACTGAAGTTGTAATAATTAACTTTATCTTGCAGTTGGAACATGGTTTTGCCTGGTCTGAGGGCTTCTAGGTGTCTGGTACTTCTCTGTTTCCGGTGCTTCTGATCCCCTGGTGGATATTCTGTATTATAGAGAAAGAATTACCCCACTATACAATTACACAGTAAAAGCTTTCCTGAGAGATAGGAAATTTTGATTGTAGTCCCTATAATATCATAAGTTTCTGTAGCATTGTACAGTTAACATCCTTATACCTGAGTTTTTTCATCTCCAATGCAGGGTTTAAAATACCTTCCTCTCTTACTGGATGGATTTTTCAAGAATGTAATAATATCAAAGTGATTTGGAAAATTGCAACACCCTGTACAGAATCATGATGTTATGACTTTAGGCCTACACACGTTTTTCTCCATCTTTGTTTTAGAAATTCCTTATTTGCACAGGAAGACAGGCCTAAATCTTTCATTTGAATTTTTAAGGTAACCGTCAACTCCAATTTTTATTTTGTTCTTAATGTCTTTCAGATATGGAGTCTCTCTGCCTTTAATCTTCTCCACACTTTTATCAATGAACATGCTCGGCAATCCATTTTCAGAAATATCGGAACAGGAGTGATGCAAATTGAGACAGGGCCAGCAAATCACATTTTTTCATGTGGCGCTGATGGAACAATGAAAATGAGAATACTGCCGGATCAGTTTAGCCCATTAAATGAAGTGTTGAAAAATGATGTGAAATTTATGCTATAACATTTTAAAAATAAGATATATAATTTATTACCTATTCCATGGAAGTGGCCAACACATATAATGTACAACGATCACTCTCTGTGCCACAGATAAGCTAATGCTTTCTTGTTTTCATATTTATTTTACGGAGCTTTGCCCTTGATGCACTGATGCCTTAAAAATTAACAAGGTCATTCAGAATTAGATTATATTGCCTAAAGTAGAATGTATAAGTAATGCTGTAATAATACATATTTATAGTATGTTGTAGTGAATATGTCATGGTGTTAAAGGAGTTTTGTTTTCTTATTGTTGATAAACTCTTCTGCAGATATCTCTGTATGAATTTCTTTCACACCTTATGTAAAGGCAGTTGCATATCAGTCATCACTTAATTCACCACACCCTCACTTCTTTTTTCAAACTTAAACATCTCAAATGCTTTTTCTCTTAATTAATGAGATAGATTGATATTTGGATAAAAATCAAAAAAATAACAAACATCTCTATTAAAACTGTCATTGGGACTTCAGTGATAAAGGAGCCAAATGGCTTATTAAGTAAAGTTTTCATCAGTTTCCCCTCTGGAGCCAAAGTGTGTGTATATATGTGTGTGTGGTTGTGTGTATATATGTAATATATCTTACACATCTTATTTGAACATAGTTTGTGTATATTTAAGAGAAAATTACATCTTTTCTTGTGTTTTTGTGCCATAACAACTACTGCCACCAGAATAACTGCTCTTTTTGCAACTGTTTTTTTCTATGTTTTCTTTTTTTTTACTTTTTGAATTCCCATCCTAATTTTCAAATTAATTTCAGGAAGGCTTCCAAAATTATTATTTTAAAGATTACATTGAGTCAAATAAGTCTTAGCAGGCAATAACCATTCTGTGTTGGCATGTATGAGACACTTAAAAGTAAGTTTATAAATTTGTAAAAGAAGTTTTGAGCACCAAACACTTTGTTTTTATTTTATTTCTTATTTTTTAGATGCTTTTAGTCTCAAAGTTCTGAAAACGTTATAGCAGTGTTTTTAGAAACAAATGTGAAAACAGTCAAATTAAATAGATAGTATTTACAAATGTAAAATACCTGCCAGATCTACCACTGATAGAAAATAAACTAAACCTTATATTTTATTATTTTTGCCAAAATATATTATTTTATTATAAACTACGACCAAAATATTAAAAATGCACAATGCTTTTAACTTAAATGTGCTAACCCTATTTCTGTCTGTTTTGTGCTATACCTTTTCTGATTCAGAATTATAGAAAACTTGATGAATACTTGATTTTAACCAAGGAGACTAGAGGCAGATGGGACTAAATGTTTAAGGGACAAATACATACTATTTAGCTTAAATATATTTTGTTAATAGGAACTATAAGAACATTTTTATGTAACAAAGTATGAACAACTATTATCTTGGAAATTAAAGAGTCAAAGCAAAGAAATGAAGGGCTGGTATAATGAATTTTGTAATATCCTCAGGATACTTTTATCTTAAAAGTATATTGTTAAAGATTTTGTAAATTGTATTCATAATTTTAAATGTGTTGAGTAAGTTACAGTGAAAACACTGCAACTGTCATTATTTAGAGAGTTTATGTGCACATAACCTGTACCTAGAAATTGTGCAATAACAATATGTGACCATTTTACCATGGAGAAGTCTGTGACAGCATTGCAAACAATACCATTGTTTGATGTAGTTAAGCTTAAGTTATTTTTCATTAATTTCTTCACAAATCAAGATTCAAAAGGCTTTGAACACTTTCAGTGAGATAAAAAATTTATTATTATGCTTATTAGAAAAAGGGCATTGTGGATGAACAATTAAGCATTTTAATTGAGGGTTTATATGAACTATAAATTATGTAAGCCCATATGTATTTACATCTAGAATCATAATATTTTAAATAAACAATCATGCATTGACTATTTTTTTTAGCATGCTATTGTTTTAAGTAATATTTATTCCATTTTATTTGACTTAAAGTATATGTGATATTTTAAAATGGAGAATTTCTGTATTTGTATTTGGTTAATGTAGGAAGGATTGGATAATTTTCCCAAATATCCTCTTCTTCCTTTCCTACAATCTTTTCAACTTAATAGGTAAGCATTATTCAAAAAAAGTGAGAATAAAAATAGTTGCAATGTATATGTGAGTATAAAATGATGTACATATATGTAAAATTTCATCCACATTAATGGAGTGGATGCATCAAAATACATTTTTTAAATTCTGCATTTTCTGAGAATGTGGCTTTGTAATGGAGGAATACACAACATTGCAAGTCTCATTTTCTGAAATTTAGGATTTTTCTTATGTAGAATCATGGGACAGTCAACTCCATCATCCTTTCTTGCTCTCCGTCTTGCCCAAATTCATTTCTTCCCTTTTTTAATTACTTTAAAAAAAAAAGAAACATTGCAGGAGTTCCTCACACTTGCCTCAAGAGTTGAAACACGTTACGAAGATACCCACTTAAAGAAAATTTTTATACAACCTTGGAGTAGTGATCTTTTTAATAGGGTTGGAAACCTAGACAGACATATTTTACTTAACAAAAAATTTAAATGCAATATGGAAGGGGACCAGAGTCAAAGTTAAAAAGACAGGTAGACTAGAAGAAATATTTGTTAGTAATAGGAAGAGTATTAATATCCCTATATACAAAGATAACTTTAATATGATAAATTATTGGAGAAATCAGCGAACAATTCACAGAACAGGACAGTTAAGAAGTCAGCAAGAGAAAAGGTTGGTGAGAAAAATTTCAAAGTAAAAGGTGTAATATCCCCTATTGTTTCAGGTTTTTTTATTTGTGTGTGTATGTAGAGACTGAAATATGTATGGAAGAGTACACACAAAAGAAAACTTTAACATGGGAGAAGGGAAGGACGAGGTACTATTTTTCCAGATTCCTTTAAACCCCAGTCAGTAACATGATACACACACATCGTGTGTGAAAAAAAGCTGTATTTTTGAACCAGTTAGGACTTAATGACTTTGGGAGCTGCTCTGTTGAGTGAAGTGGTCTTTGTTGTCAGGAATACTCTTCTTTGAATTGTTGATATATTTTTGATGCTTGATATTATTTAAGTAGAAAGGTTAAAATGTTACCCTTTGGAGTACTTGGAAAAAGTTGAACATAGATTATTTACATGTACCTACATGTATCAGTCTTTTAGAAATGTGTGTAGCTTTTGCTACAGTTATTTTCAAAGCTAAATCTGTTTTTGAGTGTTTCATGACTTTTTTTTTTCTCCTCTGCTTGCTTGGTTGTCTCCTGTGTGTATATGGCCTATAATTCAGGGAACTAATGCAGAGTTAGAGTATCACACTGTTTCACAAGTCTTGGAACAAGAAAAATTTCTTATGTTCTTCCACTGCAAATACAGATGGGTGATAGAAACAATTGGTGTGACAACCCACTTCTTTCCACAGTGGAAATGCTTTACTCATGTACAATTGATTGTTTATTCAATATATAGGTGTGACCTATGTAACAGAACTTAAGCAGTACAGTGTATCAGCCCAGGATATGTAAGTAAGTTTTTAAATCTGTATTCCTCCCACATGCAAAACACTCCTCAAAACTCCAATATTTTCATCCTACTATTGCATCAGAGTCAGGCTTGAGCCCCAGGATCCCATCATCTAAATCAGCTCCAGTGTGTATGTGTCTCCTTGAATGAGATTCCTTAAGTATAGTATTCTCAGTCTAAAGACCTGTGAACTAGTTAGACAAATTATGTGCTTCCCATGCACCAAACATACTGTGGTGAGACAGCTATCTCCCATTCTGAAAGGGGGGAAATAAGAGTCACCAAGTAGTCCCTGGTCCATAGAGATTCTGAAATTTATCTGGGCACATGTCACCAGTCCCTTGAATAATCCTGTTCCCTGGAAGTGATTCTCCACAGCTCTTGGCTCCACCCCCGGGTTGTTTTTTTCTACCTCTGAGTCATCCTCCTTTTTCCATAAAAGTGGCCCATGTTTTTCACTAAGAAGTATTCTTGGCCAGAGAAATTTGAGAGTTCAGAGCCCTCTTTAGATTTGGTACTATTCCTGTCCCTTATTGTTCAATCTAGTAAAACTGATTTTAAAAACTTAATGAGTTTCTTATATATTAAATTATAATCCATTCATTGGACAAAATCCACACCCATATTTTTTTTCTGAGTTAGGCTCTTCTCTACCTTGGGCCACTTGTGAAGTTACTGTGGTATATACCTCCGTTTTTTTTTCCCCCCCCCGAAGATTGGCACCTGAACTGACGACTGTTGCCAATCTTTTTTTTTTTTTCCTGTTTTTTCTCCCCAAATCCCCCGGTACGTAGTTGTACATTTTAGTTGTGGGTCCTTCTAGTTGTGGCATGTGGGACGCCGCCTCGGCATGGCCTAATGAGGGGTGCCATGTCCACGCCCAGGATCCAAACCAGTGAAACTCTGGGCCGCCAAAGTGGAGTGTGCAAACTTAACCGCTGGGCCATGGGGCGGGCCTCTATACCACCTTTTTTTTCTTTTTTTTTTTTTTTTTTGAGAAAGATTAGCCCTGAGCTAACATCTGCTGCCACTCCTCCTCTTTTTGCTGATGAAGACTGGCCCTGAGCTAACATCCCTGCCCATCTTTCTCTACTTTATATGTGGGATGCCTGCCACAGCATGGCTTGCCAAGCGATGCCATGTCCGCACCTGGGATCTGAACCAGCGAACCCCGGGCTGCTGAAGCGGAATGTGTGCACTTAACTGCTGCACCACTGGGCCGGCCCCCATACCGCCTTTTGA